>NC_092629.1:57142800-57794050 GCF_039555335.1 Amphiura filiformis | reverse complement strand
TAGCTCTAAAACTGATTTATTTTCAGTGAGCAATATTTAATTTTTCTTTTGTGCAATAAGTTCAACAATGAAAAATAAGAGAAACATAAAAAGCAATACAGAAAAAATCTGAAAACAAAGTCGTGCTTGTGTTCAACTTTCGCTGTGCGATATTTTGATAGTTAGCCACTCTTGACACCCCTGTCATCCTGCGCTCATAAGTTAAGTTGCCTTTAAGATACGGAATTGAAACTTGGCAAAAAGTTACAAGAAGGATGAATAAATAATATTTGAAAAAATGACATTGTTTTGTTGTACCATTACAAAATGCGGTTCATTTTCTACATGTAACCTTTTTTATGGGACACCTTGTATGTAGGTATGTGTGGGATGGATGATATAAATATTCAACTGCAGCAACGTTTGCACAGTATCAGACACACGTAGGGGCCTAGAGATAGCATTCTGAATACGAGGAATGTCTTTCTGATAAATTATTTAAAAATAGTTAAGGGAAGGGGTATGAACGTTTGGACAGTATTTATTGTGGGACATTAGAGCACATCAGACATATGGAATTGCATTCTGAATACGAAGAATGTCCTTCTGATATCAAATAATTTTGATTTTTTGAAATTCGCAATGTAATACACATTTTAAGGCAAATCATTAAAAATTGATATTTTTGATATTTAACAGTACTTGAAGTAAACTTTATAAATCTGATGATATATTCTTAAAGTGTAAGTAGGTGGGATGAAAAGCCGACGATCAATTGAAAATTGTAACCTTTCGTATTGAAGATATGGATTTTTTTCCCAAAACACCAAAATAAAAAATAGGTTTTTTTCCTCACTTTTCCTCCCAGCTACATACACTTTAAGAATATATCATTAGATTTATGAAATTTATTTCGAGGACTGTTATATATCAAAAATTTGAAAAATATCAAATTTTAATAATTTGTCATAAAATTTGTATTATATCGTGAATTTCAAAAATGAAAATTATTTGATATCAGAAAGACATGCTTCATATTCAGAATGCAATTCGATACGTCTGAGGTGCTCTCATGTCCCACAAAAATACTGTCGAAACGCCATAAACGCTCATTCTAGATCCCTTAAGTTAACTCATATATGTACTGAAAGTGTACGTATTTATATGTAGCTAGCAGGAAAAGCCTTCCATCATTTGAAAATTGTGACATTTGCCTTTCGTATTAAAGATATGGGCCTACATTTTATCCCAAAAGACCTAAAATTATTAACCGGGATTATTAATCATTAAACTGCAAAATTTATATAGTGTCTTTATTGTTTTTCTAAACCTTTTGTTCCTGTTTAAGTCTTTGGTTTCACAGTCTACGCTAGTCAGTTCACACACAGCCAATTTACTACACATGTTTACTTGACCTTCGATCAGGTTCATGAGTTCCTGTTAAAGATTTGTACACACACTCGTACTGTATGAAAACCCGCTGCGTTTACCGGTAACATTCAATTGCCAAGCCCTTAAATTTATTATTACAACCTCGGTACGGAAACTAGTAAGGTACCTGCTCAACTGTAGTAAGTACACAGCCTACAAACAATATCAAATAAACATTTCACCATGGTCTCAAGAACGGCACTTTTTCTTTTGGCACTAAACTTCTTCTCGATCGCGAACTGCAGTAATATTCTTCTGGTGCCGCTTTCAGGAGTCGGAAGTCATTATCAAGTAATGCTTAATGTTGCCAAGGAATTATTACATCGTGGACATAACATTACAATGCTTGTAACAGATCTTTTTGCACACGAAAATACGCCATCTAACAACCCTATAGAGGGCGCTATTCATTTCATCTTCTTTCCAACCGCTTTCACAATGGATGAATATCTTGAAATAATGACAAACATGACCACAGCAGGACTGCAAGGCCGCTATGTTGAATGGCTGATGGAAATAACGACGGGAGAAAATAACTTTCAACAAAAAATGCAAAAAGAGTGCGAAAATTTACTGGCCAATCAGGGGATTCTATCAATATTGGGCGATTCTAACGTTGATCTCGTGGTAGCAGACATGACCGGTGGATGCCCAATACACCAATATCTCCGGAAGAATAATGGCATACCATACGTTGCCTTGTCTGCTGTCTTAACAATACCTGGCATTTCAATTATTGCAAATCGCGCATCTTTTAATCCAGCATATATGCCAGAAATAACTTCCGGTTTAGGTCATGTGATGTCTTTTACGCAACGATTAAAAAACGTCGGAACTTCTTTACTATTCACAGTTTTATTCAATGAAATGACTGATCCTAATAGGGAAGTGAGAATTCAGCATGGACTCACCAATATTACGATATTTTGCGAGGACGCAGAACTTATTTTGATCAATACTAATTTTGTTCTGGATTTCCCAAGACCGTTTTTGCCAAACACCAAGGCAGTAGGTGGATTGACAGTGGCACCAGGACGCCCTCTGGCTGTGGTGAGTTAAAAAAAAAAAAAAACGTCGATGAAACTTTAAATTTTAATGCATTTGCATAGTTTAATAGTTTCCGCGAATAGTTTATAATCGAAGGGCCATATGCGACAAACTTAGTATGACACAATATTTGCTTGGTGGGCTGTTGCCCATTTACTTCAGTTACCACTTAATCCAAGATGGCGTCCAAAACGGTCACTATCATCATCATCAGTCGGTTGCGGTGCAGGCGACTACAAGCTTTCTCCAACTATTGCGATCTTGGGCAAGCGAAACAATTTCATTTGGCTGCAGCATCCCTTCAGTATCTCCCAGGAGGTGCTGGACATACTGTAAGTACAGTGTGCGCGGCCGTCCAGGTTTCCTCTTGTTTCTTCTTGACTCTGGCAAGCATTGGAGTGGTGTTGGTCAGATTTTAGATGGTTTCATTTGGAATCTGATCCACACGCTTGATGTTTAACATGACTCTGTAGCAAGATGCTGCAAAGGCACTGATCTTGTTTTCCATGTCCTTGGTGATTACCCATGACTCACACCCGTACAGAAAGACAGTAACACATGTTGTTTCAAACAGCTTGATTTTTGTTTCGATTGGCAGGGATGGGCTTCTCCAAAGGCGTTCCAGTTTCCAGAAAGCTGGCCAGGAAAGTGCTTTTCTTCTTTTTAGGTCTCCAGCACTAGATACCATCTTGGAACCCAATTACTTGAAGTCTGTGACATGGTTGATTGTTGGGCGTTAGAGTTTGCAGTCATATATTCTGTCTTTGGTGCGCTGATGACAAGGCATAGATCTATGGAAGATTCCAACAGGGCAATATCATCAGCAAAATCCAGGTCATTCAGCATCCTAGCAGGATACCTGCTTGACCGACGTGGGTAGGTAACGATTCCAAGTAGAGGGATGATTACATTTGTGACCCATTGATGTGGAGGTGTCAGCGTTGAGAATACTTCTATGCACAATTCGAGAATCATATCAATCATGCTATCCCCTCCTCCCTGAAGTGCTTCAGCAGTTATAGCACAGTCCAATGCTGCTGCCTTGTTGGCCGTCATGGCTGCTATTGCTTTGACTACTTCTTCACGAGTTGGGGGCTCAGTGATGATAGGAAGATCTTCAAATCTGAAGCTGCTGTGCCACTGTCGTTGTTAACGAACGAGCTAAAATATTCCTTCCATTTCTCAAAGTTCATGGTCAATAGTTGGGGCTGTTCCATTCCTCTTTTGGACTTTCACCCCTTTCCTTGAGTTCTTCCCAGAAAGCGAGTGTATGATTTTCCAGGTAGTGGTGTAATTTCCCATCTCGTCGGCCAGCTTCAGGTCTTCCATCTGCTTATTGAGGGTAGCAAGCTCGTCAGGTTTATAAGATTTGTTAAGGCTGGTGTTCAAGTTCCCCCATCTTTCTCTAGCTTGACGATACTTTGAAGTGGAGTATCGCTTTTTGGTCCCATCCCTTTTTAAGTCTGATGGTTGAATCTGATACCCAACTTAGCAGTCCGCATGGCTCTTGCTTTCCAATAACTTTCTCAGCAACTTCACGAACCGCTGTTTCAAAGGTCTCATACCTATTAGAAATGGGTGTGGCGTCATCCATGCTCAAGACCTGGAATCTGTTTGATAGCTCCAGCTGAAATTCCTTCTTTGTATAAGGATCTTGCAACTTCTTCCTGATGAATTTTGGTCTCTTGCAAGATTGTCCTTTGCTTGTTCGCAGACTGGCAGCTAGACGGATGCTCATAATACGATGAACGGAGTCCACTTCTACTGAGTTGTATGCTCGACAGTTGCGGAGAGAATTTACCCACTGCAAACAGCCCAAAGAGCAATGGAAAGGGAGATGCTACACATTACCATAAGGGATAAAATTAAGAACACTGAAATAAGACGTCAAACTCAAGTCAAAGACATTATGGTTAAACTCAAAGAAGCGAAATGGAGATGGGCAGGTCACCTTGCACGAAGGGAAGATAACAGATGGACTAAACGGCTTACAGAATGGCAACCAAGAACAGGGAAAAGATCTAGAGGAAGACAGAAGAGGAGGTGGCGTGATGACATTACTGCCTACATGGACAAGAAATGCAAGAGACAGAAAACAGTGGAAGAATCATGAAGAGGGCTACGTCCAACAATGGTCGAACACAGCCTGGTGAGTGAGTGAGTGAGTGAGTGAGTGAGTTTATTAGAATGTGATCTAACTGTGCTTGGGTTGATCCAGCTGGATAGGTCCAAGTCCAGAGACGGTTCCTGGGTTGGAGGAATCTCATCTGGGCCGGTCTGAGATTGTACTCCAAGAAATTTTTGGCGAGCCGAAGGGGGGGGGCAAGCAATTCTTGGCAAGCCAAGGGGGGGGGGGCAAGAGATTTTTAGCACACATTCTTGGGGCGCCTTTAAATAAAACGCTCTAAAAAGGAAAACCGTACGGAAACGCTTAAATATGCAAATTTTCCTCCTCGCTGCGCTCGCAACATGTATATAGACCATTTAAGGTTTGCAAATTGGGATCCCAAAAATTTGGCATGTGCAAGGGGTGGGTTAAAGATTTTTTGGTTTGGGAGGGGCAAGCGATTTTGGCGGACCAAGGGGGGGGCAAGCGATTTTTGGCGAATTTTACCCCCCCATAGTCGATCATAATTATTGCACAGCCCCTTAGGGAGTGTTCAGAAATAATCTGGTGGTGGGGCTGGAAAATATGTAGGGGGTCATAAAATTTTAGGAGTTCTAATAGGGGGGGTTAAAAAAAAAGTTTTGGGTGTATGAACAGGGGGGGTTAAAAAGTTTTTCGGCACGTAGAGGGGGGGGGTGTAAAATTTTTTCGCGCGCTGCGCGCGCAAGTGTTCACATGTTAAACCAGAACAAAAGTACATTTGATCCAGTGTTAAAAATTGTCGTCTATAACTTAATTTTGAGGTTTGTGTCAGTTCTTTCTGGTCAGCTCTTTAAATCACTAAAAGCTGCAATATCTTTGCTCTTCTTTAGTGTTGACAATTTTTACAAAATGTTTCATGTAGTACAGATCATTAATTTATTATCACTGATATATACAACTAAATCATGTTGCATTACAATTATAGGCAGAGGAAGCTTGGAGAACCGTGGTGCATGCGCCCCCCCTAATTTTTTCCATGGGGGACATCCCCTAAAAATCCTTAAATAAAGAAAAAATAAAGCAATAATTGCCATGTGCAACTTTTTTTAGCACATCGAAATGTTTTGGGCCCAAATAGGGTAAAATTGCAAACTTTTTGCGCTTCGCGATCACGCGAAGTGGCCATGCAAAACGCACCATTTCGGCAGTAGTGTAGACAGGGGGCAGAAGGGCCCCTGAAAAAAATGAAAGAGAAAAGTGCCCCTCTGACAAAAAATGAAAGAGAATATCTGGAGGGCAAAGAAAAGGAGCAAGGAGACCCTTTTCCATATAAATTCAACCCGATCATGGCCCAAAATAGTGTAAGATACAAAATGTTTGCACGCTGTGTGCGCACATTGTCACAATAAAGGCATTTTCATCCCATCATGGGCGAAATACACATGTACAGTCTCTCTAAAACACAAAACCGGTATATGTATTTGCAACTGTAATTTCTTTTTTCGTCTGTGCCCCCGAAATTTTATTCACCCCCGGACCAAGAAAACTGGCTATGCCCCTCTATTTTGGGCTAAAATAGTGTTGTTTTTGCACGCTTCGCCGCAACAAAAATTCCCAGTAAACATAGGCGTAGATCCCGGGGGAACCATCCCTCCAATGTTGATGTGTGTTTCTGACCAAATTAAGCTCATATTTGGCCATTTTAGCCCACAAAGTACAAATTTGCGTATTTAATCCTCTTTTACATCAAATTTCATTCGTTTAGCTTCCAAATGGCAAAAATTTTAGTGTGCTACTTTAAAACATTTCCACAATTCCACATATTTTATATCAATGACATGGGTACAATTTCATTGCACTTGAATACAAATTTTAGTATCATTAATACCATTTGAATGGTAGTAGAATTGAATTAGTAGAATGGTACATTATGATGGGGGGGGGGTCAAAATAGTTTTGAACCTATATGAAGGGGGTCAAAAAAGCTTTAGGCCCATTAAGGGGGGGGACCAAAAAATTTTGGGTTCGCGAAGAGGGGGGGGTTAAAAAATTTTCGACATGAAAAAAAATATTTTCCAGCCCCCCCACCAAAATATTTCTGAACACTCCCTTAGAGGAACATAATAGACATTCCTGTAATACGAAATTGTCCTTTCCGGGGTGGTTCTACGGAAAATTTTGTACGGGATGTGCCACGCAGACAGCACTTGGCGTAACTAGGGGGGAGGGGGGATGAGAGGAACGTGCCCCGAGCGCTACCACTAGGGGCGCCAAATCGGCCTCACTTGCATGCATGAGCATGATTTCAATTTGATGTCTTATCATTAAAATCCACCCCGCGTCTAAGATATTATCGGGTGGGGAGGGGTGGGGGTACTGGTAGGGCGCCAATTTTGTTTCTTGCCCCGGGCGCTACCAACCCTAGGTACGCCACTGCACGCAGACTTTAGGATGCTGACTCTCTACTTTTTGCTGTTTTTACAACCCTCATCAGTATACCAAAGTTTTCACAAATTAACACCCAAATCTGCCCTAATTTGGGCGCTTTAAGGGCACCTTTGTCCTCTCCACTGTAAACATATCCATCGCTGTACCAAAATCGCTGAAAAGGTACCCTTCAACCGTGGCACATCATCCCGTATACCTTCAACCAGGGAGACCCCTGGTGGTCATTACTTGGACGACTCGATGGTGTTGTTTGTGTACTAGTAGCAACGTAAAACGGTAGTTTTGCATTTTATACTAGTCTCATGACTTCTTACCCTCTCATCTAGGGGCTAAATTCAAACTTCGCCCGTTTGTCAATGTCATCAAAGGTCATGCATCCAGAGGCTAAATTTTAAACTGAGCCCGAACTTGGTGAAAGTAATTTTCCATATCACGGGACCATGAACAAAATCAAATCCGTCACCCGAGGTCAGAGGTAAAATGGGATCAAATATTAAAGTATGCCCGATTGGGCTCAAACGCGGTAAAAAGAATCATCGATATGACGGGGTCAAACAGCATCGTTATGGTGCCAGGCAAGGAATGTAGAAAGGAAGGAGAATTAATAGATTGCATAAGGCGCATTCATTGATGCTGATTTGATTTGCCGACAGGCTATTCATAAAATAAACCGCGTGGTACCCATGGACTGAGTAGGACCATCCCTGGTAGGACAACCTCTCACAATGGCCAGAAACCGCCTTAAGGTCTACACCAAGTTCAGATCAAGTTATGATAATATTTGGGTAGAAAATTAATTATCAATAAAGAAATAATGGAGAGTGATCAATTAATGGATACAAAATAAATAAAATGCTAAAGGAAAACCCTGGTAGAATTAACGGTTAATATGCATCAATCAATCAATCAATCAATCAATCAATCAATCAATCAATCAATCAATCAATCAATCAATCAATCAATCAATCAATCAAGTAATCAGTCAGTCAGCCCCCAGTCAGTCAATAAAGCAAATCAATTTATATTACACTTTTACACCATATTTAATAATTTTAGGTTCAATATGGCATCTGTACCATAAACTTATGGTCGCAAAAAGGTGCTGGATTCACTTCAAGAAATTTTTCCAACCCCACCCCCCCCCCTCCATGTCAAAAAAAATCTACGCCATTGCAATGTATAGAAACACCTAATAATAATAAGTCACTTAATTGTACAGCTATATCGCACGACTTCATGAAAATATTTATTGGCAACATTTTCCAATTTGTCAGCACTATAATCGAACCCCGCAGTGCGTTGTTGCCAGGGCTCTTAGTACACTACTACTAGTATGATACAATAATATAATATAATATAATATAATATAATATAATATAATATAATATAATATAATATAATATAATATAATATATAATATAATATAAATAATATAATTATAATGACATAATATATTATAATATAATATCAAATACTTAAATAATACATTACATTACATAGGGGCCTATTATCACTGATTCATTTACAAATTTCGTGTAAACTTACTATTTATACTTATTCTCAGTTTAATTTTTATTTTTATTTGCCATATCATTTGAGGCCTATGGCCATATTTTTTGTAAATTTACACCTAATTTTATGTCAAATTATCAGCAGACGACAGTCGGTACACAGGTCTTTATGCGCATGCCCACTATTAACGTGCACAGCGGTCACATGTAATAAAGAGTGTACTTCTGTAGTAACGATGACCTTGAGTCAATCTGTAAACATGATACTTGCATATCAGCGCGTGTGTCGTTTGTTCCTGGATATTATTTTCAATATTTTGTACACACTACATGCACTATGAGCATGTTGAATACAAGAGCCAAAATTATTCTTGCACATTGTGAAAAACGGGACTATATTAAAGCTGTATACTGATCTTTTGACTTTTTGCATGCACAACGCGGTGTTGTACATACAACTCGTATGAATATTGCATGCGTTAAGCTTATCGTTTTTCAATGGTGAAAATCATTGCCAATCATTGCACCGCTGAAGTAGTCGGCGTCCGAGTCGGCGAAGATAATGTGTATCGATACTGACGATTGTATTCTGCAGCGGTATATGCTTTGTCGTCTAACGTACATCCATCATGGCTCCGAAGTTGTGTCTTAGTATTATCGTCATAAGCTTATCAACTGTACTATTAACCTCAACTCATGCGGGGAATATCCTTATGGTACCTCTAGTAGGAGAAGGTAGCCATTACACAGTTATGCTTAGCATTGCCAGAGAGTTGACACATCGTCAACATAACGTGACCATGCTCGTGTCACGGCTACACGAACATAAGCTTACAACATCTACAGACTCTGCTAAGACAGATATACATTATGTTTTCTTTCGATCTGTTCTTCAAGAGGTTGCACATCAATTTTTATTTGTTGACATGCAGAAAGCAGGAAAGCATAGAGAATGGATACTTGATGTTATTCAAGGGACGGAATCTTCTCAACAGAAAGTCCAGGAGTGCAACTATTTGTTTCAAAATATTGAATTACTGAAAACACTTCAGAATTCTAATTATGATTTGATTATTGTTGATAGCTATTTTAATTGTCCTATAGTGCAATATTTAAGTCATACGCGGACGATACCATATATTGTTGTGTCTGCAGTACCTACAATCTCCACAGTACCATCGCTTGTTAACAGATTTCCACATTACCCCTCATATATGCCAGAATTAACATCGGCTTTGTCGGATCAGATGTCATTTTTTGACAGACTAACAAACGTAGCAACATCAATACTTTTCATCGTATTATTTTCCTTAATAAACTCGCCATATGAAGAAATTAGAACTCGGCATGATATTATTAGTGATACATCTGCATATTATAGTGATGCTGAATTGTTTTTGGTAAACACACATTTTGTATTGGATTACCCCAGACCGTTACTGCCAAATACTATAGCAGTTGGAGGGTTAACTACAAGACCAAATAAGACTCTTCATGAGGTAGGTTCTTCTAAAACGTCACTATAATTTAAGTATAATGAAAGACAGAGATAAAAAGATTTTATCGCGTCTGATGTCACTGTCAATTACGACCCTTGATTGGTTTACACCTGTAGGTTAATAGCGCGTAAAAGGAAGGGCGATTTATCTGGTGCCGGTCGGAGAAAAGGAATAGCAGAAAATGGCGAAAATTACGTACTTTTTAATACAAGACAAAAAGCAACTTTTCTAGGCATTGTTGACATGGTGCCTTCGCGAAAGGATGTTTTCTGCTATAAAGACCTAAACTTTTGAGCTGGTTTGTATGTTTGAAGTTGCAAAATTAACAATAAGGCTCCCGGTTATACCGCCGCGTTCAGCAAGTCATCATCACGACACTTGTAAACAAACCGTGCTCGAGTTTGATTGACAGATGACGTCAGACGCGATAAAATCTTTTTATCTCTTTCATTATAGTAGTCATTTAAAGGTCATATATATTGATCGGACAACATCATATCATTGGCAAGCTATGAGGACAATGAAAATGACTCTTTTTTTGAGAAAATAAGACGTTTAAAATTGATATTCCGCAACTGAACCAACTTAAGCGATGAGTTCCTTCGAACGAGGCAAATTTGACCTAGAAAAAATGACTGTGCCTGCTTTGCCAGAAGGGACTATAAATGTTCTCAATGCACAGAACGTATACTGTTGTTGTTCACAGAAAAAAAACTCTGAATTAAGTATTACAAATTTAATGGTTTTTAAACATATGGATAAAATCACTCAGCCGCTTCTTTTTTTTATATATTAGTAAATTGTGATATTACAATTCATTTGTTATATCAATATCATGAGAAATATTTAGGCTAAAAAAAAAAAATAATTTGTGCTTAGAATTTCAGCGTGATCAATCTGAGACTAGCATACAAACCGTGTTTTAAGTCCACGAACGCATGTATCTGATTTCCCTGTGCGATATTGCAATGCTATAGTTATTATAGTTTCAGTTGGATGAAATATTGCAACGCAAACGCATAGTAACAATACTGTGTGAGGCTTTGTTTCCGAAATGAGAACTATAGACTGCATATTGTTATGCAGCATTGTTATGCTAAATAATAGTACAACTCATTGTTGCTAATGTCAAACTTGTCAAAGTGATTGTGATTGTGTCACACCGTAATGAGAGCATGATATAGTGTCCGCTTCATTTACTTACGTCATAGCCCGCTGCCTTGAAAATTAATTTCGCTTCAAACGGGGGAAGAACACGTACGAGCCCGAATTTGCATTTTTTTATATATACCGACCGTATTGTCTATAATTTTTTCCAAAAGAGGGGCGTTTATTGGAACATCGGGTTAAATTTCCTGATGGTGCTCCTGTAGAATTAGAAAGGAGGGATTTATGACCAGTAATAGGCTTATCGGACATAAACACGTCGGACATAGCGCTATTGCCGACTAATGTGGACGCTAGGTTAGCGAGGTCTTTGACAAAGACTAATGGTAGTTAATCCGATTATTGCATCACTTAGTGAATAAATGGTAAGTCATGGTCCGTCATTTATGTGTTGGCCAGAGAGTAGATATTCGCTGTTGAAGTGATGCTATAATCGGATTAACTACCATAGCAATAGGTTCAAACAATTTTTGATTGTATGGTGCCGCACTACAAGCAAGTTGCACTCATCACCTTTGCATGTCTGCAATCATAGATCGAATACAATATCGAGTACAGGTGCAAGCGATCAGCATGATATAAAAATTACGATCCAGGTCTTTATTCCTGCTCTTTGACATCTATGGTTCAATGCAGAGAGGTACCGCGTGAACGTACTAGTGCGGTGCGATATAATAAAAATTGTTTGAACCTATTGCTATGATAGTTAATCCGATCATTAAATTACTTCGACAGCGAATTCTTGAGTGGGCAGAGGCTAATTTGCATGACAGTCAGACTCCTCCATTGTATTAGTTCATTTGTGTTTGAAGAACAATGGAGATCAATTGTATTTGTTCTTTTGTGTATGGAGATCCATTCTTGGAGCCTGTGGGACTCAGGCTAGGTCCTCAGGTAGATTCAGACGTTACATGTACTAGAAATGTATATTTTTAATTTCGCATTCATTCAATGTTAGCATTCAATTTGTATTGTCCGGCGGCCCCGCGCAATGGGCTATTCCAGAAAATAGATGCACACCCCCTATAGAGGAGTTCGGATTTCCGGACTTTTTGTTCAATCGTGACTGCTGGAAATCCAGACTTTTAACGTGTCCAAAGGCAAAAAAATCTTTTCAAAACCAGAAATCCTCAATTTGAGAGCTCATTTTGGACATTTCCGTGATTTTTCCTTCGTTTAAGGGGGTACTACACCCCTCATTAAATTTGTGTCTATTTTTGCATTTTTCTCAAAAACTAATAACACAGTGGTAAAAAAGTTATGTGTATATAGGGCAAGGACTCCAATTACTACACTGGAATTTCAGTGACCCAAGACAAGCGGTTCGTTATTTATGATAAGAAATGAGGTACCGCTAGGATGTACCTCATTTCCTATCATATATACTGAACCGCTTGTCTTGAGTCACTGAAATTTCGGTGTAGTAATTGCTTTCCTTGCCCCAATAATATACATAACTTTTGTTACCAGTGTGTTATTATTTTTTTGAGAAAAAATGCAAAAATAGTAACAAATTTACCACAGGGGTGTAGTACCCCCTTAATCGGATTTCCAAGCTTTTTCAAGTGACATTGGAAACTGGAATTCCAGTTGTTTTCAAAAAGCAGACTTGGAAATCCGGACATTTCTTTGATTGAAAATTTACTCCTCTATAGGGGGTGTGCATTTATTTTCTGGAATAGCCCAATGGAAATAGCAGGGTTCTACATGTGTACATATTAAATGGGTATAATTATTCATACCTGGGATTAATCAGTCCCGGAGTGCGGACATTTCATTATTCGCAAACCACCGGGATTAATGAACTCGTGAATAATGTGGTATATAGACGAATCCAAATACACGCATTCCTACACCTGACTAGCAGCCTTTAGTTGGGTCCCCGTCGGCTACAATGCATCCAAAATGTGAAATGATTCGGCCTTGGCGGAAATTTTAAACTGCATTCCATCACAGTACGACAGCAACTTCGTGACCTCTTTTGTTCGACAGAAAATTTATACGGGTTGGTGAACACGGGTTACGTAACACAATGTTGAAATTTTAGCCGGCAAACGCTTTTTATCAAAATAGCTCCAGAAATGGAAGACACGGGTCGTATATTGCATCATTCATGTACCCTGACCACAGATAAGACATCAAACATTTGTGTAAAGCAACAAATAACGTGTAAAAGTTGAATTAAATGGGAAAAAAGAAGCTTGAACATGTCCAAAGTAGCTCGGAAAATGAGAAAAATTGCATGTCACGAACACAAAAATGTTCATATCATCAAGCAAGAAAAAGCGCCGGAATCAAAAATGGGTGTCATGTTATAGAATAACTTAAGTTAGCTTGCCTGAAAATTTCGTGAATTTTGGTTGGGGTATATTCGTAGTCGTATATTGAACATGTTGAAATGTTTATCTTTGTGCGTGACTACTGTCACGCCATATATTGTACGGCCGATGTTTTTCCTGCAAAGAAACTTTCATTGTCAATTGTCCATTGTTGGTTATTTAACTTGAAAATAATACTCCCAACGTTCAAACAATTTTAAAAGTCAGCATAAAGGTTTGTGTTACATTATTTGGACGGTGTTAATTCATTCCAGAAATAGAATACACGAGTGAGGCACTGAGTGGGAATAACATTGCTATTATTGTCACCGAATTAATCATATCTCTGGTATGGCTTAGTGGTAAATACATGTATTTGGAAGTTCGATCTTGGTTCGAACCCCGCAAGCACCTCTCTTTGATTTTTGATTTGATTTTAACTCATATTTTTAAATCCTAGTTTTCATATTTTTATTAAAGCCATAATATACGATTTCGGGCAAATTTGAAGTTTTGTTATTCCAAAAATTATAACAATATTTATAATATTAGTAAATAACTGTCAGGAAGGTTTTCACGTTACATTTGAAGCAGAAGTAGCGAGATAAAAATGAAAGAAAACAATATCTTGACCGCTTAACTGTGGTGTTCTATGGGGGATGGTCTAGACAACGAACTTGGCTGATTCCAATTAGGCCTATATTTAGGTGTAATCCGAGGTGTAAGTTGAACATTGTGTAAAAATTACAAATATGCCAAAATATTAGGTTTGAAATTCGTGCATCTCTTGATTTGATATGTAGGCCTATGCATAAAAGCTCATAAAATATGTTGCCGATAGGTGAGGGGTCTATAGGCCAATTAAAAAATCGTGAAAATCTGTGTTGACGTATTTGATAGGCCTAGGCATATTCTTGAACTTTTAAAAATTACTTAAGTTTGACATGCTTTATTTGATTATATCATATTGAAAGCTTCTGAACTAAAATGCATTTTTTTTTAAAAGATATGAACTCGAATGTAGGATTAGGCTTAAACATGAACAAGAAATAAACCATGAAAAAAGTGGGCCTTCAAGCCGACATTCATTAGGCCTATATTAAAGACAAAGGGAGAGGAAAAAGAAAAGAAAAACGAACTGAAAAATTCCACATCATCGATAAGATAACATGGGAATCGAACTCTCAACCTTCGGCACTGCACACCTTCGCTCTGTCCACTAAGCCATCGCAACTTGTTCGGGCAAAGGGTATTCTTTTGCTATCTTATTTCTCGTTCAACGTGTTCAAGGATCTCACTCAACAACAATCTTTTCAAAACTGCTTGTACTTCAGTTAAATGAGATGATACTACCTTCTTTGACGACTACAATATTTTGTTACACAATAGAGTATTTTGCATTTATAAAATATATAACAATAGACGTTTTTAATTGCTATATTAATCAATATATAACATGTATAATAATAGACAGCGCCGGCTGGGATCCATTTCGTGAAGCATCGTGACAATTGCAACGTGCGCTTACGGGACAAGAACTCAAAGAACGCAACTTTTCAACCTACGACTAGGTTGTTCCACCGCTCATTTTCGCTGAAATTTTAATACAAGCTGTGGTTAATGTTTATCACAGCAGAAAAGCATTAGACCGGCGTTTCCTCAAAGCTGCAGATATAACCATTTTAGTGATCGTGACATGCATTTTCTCTCATTTTTTAGGCTACTTCGCGCACCAAAAGCATTCATTTTTCCACAATAATTCAACTTTTACACGTTATTCTTTGCATTATACTCATGTTTCATATCTTATCTATGGGCTCAATATGGAAATGAAGGGAGAAACGACTCGCGTATTCCATTTTTTTGATGTTTTCTAAAAAACCGTATTTGCCACCTGATTTTCAACATTGCGTTACGTAACAGCAGAGGTCACGCCGGTAAAAAATACCGGAAGTGAGCTAAGTTGCTGTCGTACTGATCACCCGTTTTACACCTTCCGCGAAAACACAGGTAGACAAAAGAAGTTTACAACACAATACAGTTCCAACAGTTGTGCAAATTGAAGCCGCCTTACACGTACACCTACAGAAGGTCGAGGAGGGTTAATAGAATAATACAATAAAGATAATTCAGCAGGTAATCCCGTCGTATCTATTCATAGATGTACAAATGGATGAACAAAAGGACTATGTATGAATTATAGATGCGACAGGATTACCTCTATTGTATATTATTATTCTATTAACCCTCCTCGTCTTTGCATCTTCTCTAGGTGTTAGGCGGCTTTTATTTGCACAATCGAGTGCTCAAAACCCCAGGTTGGTGCTAGCGGGAAACCAAAGATGGCCGACCAAATCCTGACCATGACTTGGCTCGTTGGATTCGTCTATACACGATCAATTTGATCAATATTGAGGACCCTATATGCAGGACTGAATACAAAACATTGAAGCGATCTATCTAGTTTGATTTTATTGATGGATGGACAATAACATTACTATTAATGGTAGATTTTGTATCCACTCTCGTATATAGGGTCCTTGATATTGATGAATCAAATTGATCGTGCCGCATTTGAGTGTCATACCCTTGGTGTTGAATATTTGATGACTGTCATTTGAAAACTGAGCTACATCATACATCGAGCAGAGTCAGTGACCATGTACATGATGTACACTAAACTCCATGTTCTGTTAGCTCCCATCCTGATGATTGGGATATATTCCATCTCCGCGAGTAATGTTCTCATCGTTCCGCTATGAGCAGTGGTAGCCACTATACCATCATGATGGCAATTGCGGAACAACTTGTGAATCGTGGACATAACGTTACAGTGCTGGTCGAAAGTGATAAACTTACTGCTTCTAATGATAGGTACTATTATGAATACCTCACACCGGTGTTGTCGAATGAAAATAAGCATGCTCTTATACATACTATAACCAAGGCAGGAATTAAAGGCCATAGATTATCAGCACTCATCGCAATAATGTCAGGAGAGCGTAAGAAACGTACTGAAGGATGTCACAAAATGTTATCTGATACGCAGCTCTTGCAGAGGTTACGTAATGCTAATTTCGATTTATCAATCATTGATACTTTCAACAAATGCCCAATTGTTCAATATCTTCACAAATTCATGGGAATTCCATTTGTAGCTGTCTCAGCTGTACAGATTCAACATGCTTTATCATGTCTAGATAATCGATTGCCAGTCTACCCGTCTTATATGCCTGCACCTCTATCTCTTGGTTTGGATCACGTGATGTCATTCCGAGAAAGATGCGTTAATGTTCTGAGTACAGTCATAACAAATGCTATAATATTTCTAGTTTTCATCGTAGACCCGGATGTAACATCAATGAGGAGTGTTTTTAATCTATCAGATACTACTCCATTTTATAGTGATGCCGAATTGCACTTAGTGAACACACATTTTGTGTTAGATTTTGCCGACCTCTTATGCCTAATGTTATCGCGGTAGGAGGATTGACTACAAAACAAAGCAAGCCTTTGGAAAATGTAAGTCAGCAATAATTTTTCTATAATATACTATACAGTGTGGTCCAAAAAGAACTTTACCCAATTTGTGTTTAGGTATAGGGAGGTTTCTAGCCCTGGAGGCACAACAACGATATTGGAGCACGTGAAAATGAAATATCACCTACAGAGTGCTAATATTCCTTACAAAGCATGGGTTTGAATAACGCGCCAAAGATTCACAGAGGATGATAATAGTTTATTTGTCCTCCACCGCACTTGACTGACTCTCAATACAGGTCATTTTATCAACCTTTTTAACCTTTCGTGCAAGCGCCCTGTCAGGGATCAATAGTCGGGATGGGCATCTGAAATGAGGTAACGAAACCGGAAGATGTAGCCTCGGTCTAGACAATAGGCGGATTAGCGCCCATTTTGTTTCCTACATGATGTTATTCACGTGTTGTTATACTTTAGTACACAAATATATAAGTTAACAGGTTTATATTTTTATATTGTATTTTAAGTATACAATATATTCTGTACTCGATCAAATGACGGTGATTGTTCAGGTATTATATGCTTGATAGAATTAAACTGTCTGACCAGCTAGTATTCTCCTCCTGCCTCAGTGTGATTCCAGTCACTCCGCATACCGCGTTGCGAAGGTGGAGGAGACTAAAGCTGTATTGACGAACACGCATGCGTTAAAAATGATGTAGCCTAGGTCGAACAATAGCGTGACGTAGTTCCCGACATTGCCCCTATGAACAGGCACCCTCCTGGCCCTATTAACCCACTGTGGTAACTTGACCTTTAAACTATACTGCGCCAATAAAGTATCCTTACACTTGGATAAATAATCACAATTTCCAAACTGGACAATATTGAATCCAATGTGACTTCAAGAAGCAAAGTTACAAGCATTTGATTAGACGAAGGTCCAGTTTTAAAAGTGACAAACTGGCCTATTCAAAACTTCACTGACTAGACATCTGATTGAGTGGTGAATGGCTAATTTATGCGTTTGGCCTTAATTTAAAACAAAAGGAACAAAAGAAAACTGAACTGACAAATAAAATGAAAGTTAAGTTATGAAAAGTACAGAGAAGTAAAAACTGAAATAAAAACTGCTTTAAATAAGCTTCATTGAAGAAACTGTGTTGTCTCTTTGTTGCGGCTTGTTGGAATCTTTTTGCGCCTTGTATAGGCCAGTTTGTCTATTCAATTGCTTGTAACTTTACTTCTTGAGGTCACTTTGGATTCAATGTGGTGTCATAATGTGCAGGATTAGATAGTGCAACTATTAAAAAAACAAATTTACCCCAATATTGTTTAGTTTTGAATTAGTGATTATTTTGGGCCAAGGGTAAGGATACTTTATTGGCGCAGTATATTTACCTATTTATTAATATTTTGATAAGAGTGGAATAAGGAATGAATATTAGGCCCTCGTGTGGAATGGGACCACTAGTGGATTGACTAGATTGGGTTGGGTTGGGGTCAAGTATGTATTGATTTGATTAAATCACTTGACTCGAACACATGACTCATTGGAAGAATATATTATTACATTACACTGTCTCGAGGTGTTTTAATTTTGAGAAAATAGCTTTTCAGTTTTTTTTTTTTTTTGGAAAACTAATCAATTTATTTTTGGCTAAAAAAAGATAAACGGTTCAAAACAGACCATTACCAGTACGACAGCAACTTAGCTCACTTCCGGTAATTTTTATCGGCGTGACCTCTGGTGTTACGTAACGTAATGTTGAAAATCAGGTGGCAAATACAGTTTTTCAGAAAACATAAAAAAAATGGAATACACGAGTCGTTTCTCCCTTCATTTCCATATTGAGCCTATAGATAAGATATGAAACATGATTATAAGGCAAACAGTAACGTGTAAAAGTCCAATTATTGTGGAATGTTTATTGTGCGCGAAGTAGACTAAAAAATGAGAAAAAATGCATGTCACGATCACCAAAATGGTTATATCTGCAACTATGAGCCAACGCCGGTTGTATGCTTTTCTGTAATGATAGATATTAGCTAACTTGAGCTTGTATTAAATTTTCAGCGAAAATGGTTGGTGGAATAATCGAGTCGTAGGTTAGAAAGTTGCTTTCAAAACGGCTTCCCCTCGCAAACATGCGTGACCATTAGTGACCAGTGTCAGCAGGAAAATTAACAGCCGGCCTTGTCCATATAATCGATTAATAATTGTCAGGATCGTCCAGTTGACTACAGTGACATTTATTTATTCATACAAAATACTGTCCTGTCTTACATAATATCGAAGTTAATATAAAACGTAATTTCAAGCCATTTGACTGAACATACAAACAGTTATAAAAGATTATTGTTGAACGAGACACTGAATTAGAAATAACATTGCAAAAGGTACGAGCATAAGTAAGCAGGTTGTGATGGTCTAGTGGCTAAGGCCGTGCCTGAAGTGCTGGAGGTTCGAACCCTACCATAGCGGGTTTTTTTTTGTTGAAAATATTTATGATATTAGTAAACAACTTTCAGGAAGGGTTTCTGATCATTTGAAGCAGAAATAATGAGGTATAAAAATGAAAGAAAGCATTTTTTAAAAATCTTGACCGCTATATGGTGATAATTAAAGTTACTCTAGACAACGAAACGCTGATTCCAATTATGTGTATGTCTGGGTAGGGTGTAAGAACAGTGTAAAAATTACAAATAATATTATGCCAAAATATCAGGTTTGAAATTCGTAAATTATGGCTGACGCTATCTTATTTTTTAATATGTAGGCCTACGCATAAAGAAAAACATTGCAAACGTGTTGCATAGAAATATTTTCAATTGATCATAATACTGACGGGCCTACACACATACACCATAGGCCTAACAGAACAAGAGAGAAAAAAAATCGAAATGCTGTAGGATTCGAACCTTCAACCTCTCGCACTTCAAACCACGGCGTCAACCACTAGACCATCACAACCTGCTGTACCATAAACTAATATTTTTAAAACTGCTTTTAAGTTCAGTCAAATGAGGTGATATTACTTTTTATATTGACTTCAATATTTTGTAAGTCAATGCAGTATTTTGCTTGAATAAATAAATATCACTGGAGTCAACTGGACGATTCTGACGATTATTATTCGATATAATGACAAGGCCGGCTGCTATTTTGCTAGTGACACTTGTCACTAACGGGACACGCACGGTTGAGACACGGGCCGTTTTGAGAGTAACTTTCCAACCTACGACTCGATTATTCCACCAATCATTTTCGCTGAAAATTTAATACAAGCTCCAGTTAGTTAATATCTATCATTACAGAAAAGCATACGACCGGCGTTTGCTCATAGTTGTACATATAACCATTTTGGTGATCGTGACATGCATTTTTTTCTCATTTTCCCGGCCACTTTGGACATGTTCAAGCTTCTTTATTTTCAATATTATTCAACTTTTACTCGTTTTTTGTTCTTTGCACAAATGTTTGGTATCTTATCCGTGATCATGGTAAGCAATTTAAGCAAAAAACGACCCGTGTCTCCCATTTCTGGAACTATTTCGCTAAAACATGTTTGCCGGCCAAATTTTCAACATTTAGTTACGTAACCCGTGTTCACCAACCCGTAAAAAATTTCTATTGAACAAAAGAGGTCACGAAGTTGCTGTCGTACTGTTACCTGAAATAATCGGTGTCTTGTTGAGGTATGGTTTGCATGTTAGTCTCTCGGGGCCTTCCGCGTGTCTAACATGCTTACCACACCTCAACATGCTCAACAATACCCCAATTATTTCTGCTCGTGACCTGTTTCTCACTTGTATCTTATACATAATGGTGTCTGATTTGGTTTAAATCATTATTGTGCGATTTCAATAAAGAATAGATTCTTATTTGTTTATCGCAAAATGTTAGTTTTCACTATTCAAGCTTATTCACATTATGTCCTCTTTTAATGTCGACCAACAAATGAGGTACAACAAAGCAAACTAAAGGCAATAGTTTATCAGCAATCATTGTTTTTATGGGCGAGAAAAAGAAACGCGTTGAAGGATGTCACAACGTTTTATCTGATAAGCAGCTCTTGCAGAGGTCTTCAATCTTCAAAGGTGCTATCACTATGCAGCAACAGCTATACTGGGACTGCATTACGTAACCTCTGCAAGAGCTGCTTATTGTTCAATATCTTCGCAAATTCATGGGAATTCCATTTGTAGCCGTCTCAGCTGTACAGATTCAACATGCTTTGTCATGTCTAGATAATCGATTGCCGGTCTACCCAAAGAGCTTTTAATAGAAATAGAGTCGCAATAGATTATATAATCCTTTGTTCGTTTGATCTTGATGCCGATTAGAAGTTGCGACAGGCTATTCATAAAAGTGGTACCATTGTTTCGAACAAAGGGGTTCCGCCATTAAATTGGTCACTGATCCGGCATCATATTAACGCTCTACACAACAGTCGAGTATCAATAAGTCACCACAATACAGTCACGTGTAAGGGCAGTCATGTGTAAAGTGGTACCATTGTTCCCACGTATCCCAAATGTGTGCTGGTGTGGGTCTGAAGTCTATAAAGGAGGCCTCGAGGCTTTAGCTGTCGATGCAATCATCTTTACCACCCACCTGAAATTAGGCGCTTCATTTAAATAAATTGAATGCTCTTGCTGATCGATTACACATTAGAATGTATGAAGGCTGCCATTTCCACATATCTATATTACACTATAATAGTAATCGCTATAATACGTATACATGTAAATATAAGTATAGGCCTACAAAGGTTGTTTTTTTTAGAAATTTCCATTCAATTTTATTTTAAGAAGGCGATTGGTATAGAAATAGTGGCGTACCCAAAGAGGGGAGGGGGGTTGGGAAGGGGCAGATTCACCCATGTGAGAAGTCTTGGGAGGGGAGGAGGGAGGAGGGGATATGGAGAATGAGAGAGAACTGGAGGAAGGGAGAAATGAAAAGATATAATAAAGACAAGTAGAAAATAGAAATATAAGGAAAATGATGGGAATGAGAGAGGGGGTGGGTGAGAGGGGACAAGGAGAGCAAGGGAGTGATAAAGTGTAGGCATAGGAAAGAATAAGTACAGAGAAGGGAAAGGAAAGGAATGATGAATACATTTAATAATAATTATTAGGCCTATATAATAACTAAACACACAACAGCACTGGGCAGCCATTCGATGATGTCAATGCCTTCAGTCGTTACGTAATTAAAACGCCCAGTCAGGTGTATTTCACACCTGCCAAACACAAGTCACCCATTCTGATTAATTAGTTGTTATTTCATTAGTAACAAGCATCGAAGCAGCATCGACGGTCGATCCAAAGATCGAACAAATTTGTGTCTGTTGCCTAATAAAGCTTAACCAACCTCCGATTTTGACCACCATCATGTCTTCATGATCATGTGATGGATGTCAGGGTTGGTGTCACGTCACATTCATTGGAATGAAAACAACTTGTTGCATATCGTATTTCTTGAGGTCGGGGCCGAAGGTGGTGATTTGTTTGGTGTTTTTTTTTTTTAAATCATGCATTAGAATGTAAAGAAATATTTTGTTGATATGTGTTGAATTTATGAACAACTGGGAAATCGGCTCACAATTCAAATTTCAATTTGCAACTCGCAAATGCCATCTCGCAACTCGGAAAACAACTCACAACTTCCATTGACAACTTGCAACTCGTAGAGTTTCAACCCGTAACTCGAACTCGCAAATCGCATCTCGCAACTCGCACATTATCCACACCCTATCTGTGACTGTGCACACATGACTACAGTCGAGACTCGGGGTCGAGACGGCATATATAGGGCTACATGTAGGATTACAACGATGAATGAGCAGGGATGTGTTAGCATGGTTACTAATTCATTCGGGGGAGTATAATGACCAGCACGATCAGCTATGACCCAGTCCAGACTGGTTTTCTGGCTTTATCAAGAGTCCTTACGGAATTTTTGGCATGATTTATTAAGTGCTCGGAAAGTGATGTTTGCAATTCGATATGGCTGATATGCTCTCAGGTCCCACAATAAATACGTGAAAACGTCGCTATCCAAGCCCTTAAAGGCCGCTATAAATATCTGGAAAACACATTAAGTTGGGAGCTGTACAAAGTTTGGTGGTATAGAGGTGAACATTGACTTGATTATATTTTAAGCCTGCTTAATTGGGCTGTCCTTGAAAGTTTGCCTGGTCAATTGCAGTGGCGTACCGTGGCCGCCCCTTCCCCGGGGGGCTGAAGAAAAGCCAATTTTGCCGCCCCCTTCCTCAACAGCCCGAAAAGGTTGCCCCAATTTTTTTTTACGGTCGTTTGAAAAGTGAAGAGCAAAAAAAAAAAAAAAAAGGATTTATAGGCGCTACTGCCCCAAAAGCAACACATTTGATGTGTAGTACAATTTTTCACTTTTTCCGCCCTTTTTTTCTTTACTAATTTTTTTGCCGCCCTTCTTCTTCCGCCGCCCCTCTTTTTGGCCGCCCCTTCTTCTTCCCGCCGCCCCTTCAATTTTGCCGCCCCCTGCTTTGACCCCGGGGGGCTGGCGCCCCCAAAGCCCCCCCAAAAAAAAATACGCACATGAACTGGATCCCCCTTTAAAGAAACCTCAAATAGTAACAGCCCCTTATATGGAACCGTTTTGTTATGCAGGATTATAAGCTCTTCGATGCACTTTCCGTTAGCTGGTTATGGAAAATAAACTTTCCGTTTGCCAATAGCGCTCCTTCGTGATTGGCTTCTTCAGAAGCGTTGTGAAGTAACCAGTCAACGTCAAGAAGCACCGTGTGACGAAAATGTTATAATGTAGAATGTGTTGGCCATTTGCAGACTGAGCTACATGTACATGTATTATCCGTGTAGCAGCAGTTACTATGTACATGATGTACACTAAACTGCATGTTCTGTTAGCTCCCATCCTGATGATTGGGATATATTCCATCTCCGCAAGTAATGTTCTCATCGTTCCCGCTATGAGCAGTGGTAGCCACTACACCATCATGATGGCAATTGCGGAACAACTTGTGAATCGTGGACATAACGTTACAGTGCTGGTCGAAAGTGATAAACTTACTGCTTCTAATGATAGGTACTATTATGAATACCTCACACCGGTGTTGTCGAATGAAAATAAGCATGCTCTTATACATACTATAACCAAGGCAGGAATTAAAGGCCATAGATTATCAGCACTCATCGCAATAATGTCAGGAGAGCGTAAGAAACGTACTGAAGGATGTCACAAAATGTTATCTGATAAGCAGCTCTTGCAGAGGTTACGTAATGCTAATTTCGATTTATCAATCGTTGATACTTTCAACAAATGCCCAATTGTTCAATATCTTCGCAAGTTCATGGGGATCCAATATGTAACAGTCTCAAATATACACAATCTACCTGCTTTGTCATGTCTAGATAATCGATTGCCGGTCTACCCGTCTTATATGCCTGCACCTCTATCTCTTGGTTTGGGTCACGTGATGTCATTCCGAGAAAGATGCGTTAATGTTCTAAGTACAATCATAACAAATGCAATACTATTTCTAGTTTTCAACGTAGACCCGGATGTAACATCGATTAGGAGTGTTTATAATCTATCAGATACTACTCCATTTTATAGTGATGCCGAATTGCACTTAGTGAACACACATTTTGTGTTAGATTTTGCCCGACCTCTTATGCCCAATGTTATCGCGGTAGGAGGATTGACTACAAAACAAAGCAAGCCTTTGGAAAATGTAAGTCAGCAATTATTATGCGTAGTTGTATTTCTCATGCAAGAAAACATATAATTAGACACCAAAATCGGACGTTGTTAACTATGGTCAGAATTCGAAAAGGTCGTTGACCTATGAACATTTTTCTTCATAGCGCCCTCTTGAAAGGTCTGACGCATAACAAACTATACATTTTTGGAATCCTAATGACCATACGAGTAATTTAATATATTACTTGACATAATTGGAGTATTCTGAAAATTTGACCCCATGTGACCTTGATTGACCCCTCCCCGGAATGCCCGGAAGTTTCAGGAGGTGAGCCAAGCTAAATTTATTCAGAATCAATCAAAGATCCCAAAATGACTCTCAAACTTTTGTTCTATGATTTGGTTACGGATTCTACAGGCTGGTCCTGTACTATTGCATTGTGTAGTGATGTAATTGTTGTTCAATGAGTGAATGATTTATTTCCAAAATTTTGTTGAACAAGGATTAATTGGCGCTGAACTTCAACTTGATTATATCCAAATTAGTAGTAAAATGTGTGCAAATTTTCCTGTGCTCCGCGCGCAATTGTTACAGGAATGGGGAAAGGGGGCAATATGTATGCTTGCTCCAGGGCACGATAACCCAGCAAGCTACGCCACTGATGTGGAAATTATATAAAATAGCAAGGAGAGAATGATATAATGACATTATAGTCTAAATGTTCATGGGTGGCTTCAAACTCGACCGCCGGTTGAACCGCGTAGAACAATAGAAACCGGTCGGAACCGGGTCGAACCGATGATCGAGATTTGAAGCCGCCCTCACTTCTTGATTCTTAGGAGTGACTTTCTTTTCCTTGATCTTTATCTTCAAATCTGTTCTTCTCTTTTCTTTCCACGTAGACCAGCATGCTTTAATATATATGCTTTTAGCCTAGCTTGAGCATTTTGTTTGAATGGTCCAATCAGGATCAGAGTGTGTCTCCATACGGAGCGACCGTTTAAATAAACGCTTTACCATCTTCTGCAGGACTCTTTCAACCTCACAACTTTTGTAATCGTGATGGTACCTTTTTACTTGGTAAAAAAACCTTTTGATATCACTAATGGAGATATTTTTTCTACTTTTTTAACCATACAGGAGTGGATAGACTTTCTTGAGAGCGCTGGTGAAGATGGCGTAGTATTGTTCTCAATGGGCTCTTATGCAACTGGTATTGATGAAGATGTGGCAGGTCTCTTTGCTGGAGCTTTTGCTCAATTACCTCAAAAGGTTATCTGGAAGTTGAACGGCAAACCATCGGCCACTTTGACTCCTAATGTCAAGGTTGTAGATTGGATACCACAGAATGATCTGCTAGGTAAGCTTACAAGCCGAACAAAGTGAGCCAGCCATAAGGCTGCTCTAAGCATTATTAAAACTTGTGGAATAACTCAAAGGAAAGGTAGGAGATAGAAAATAAAAGATAGGTTTTTGTCTTTTGCCTATCCAATATCGTGTTATAATGGATGG
Organism: Amphiura filiformis; assembly: GCF_039555335.1. Lineage (NCBI taxonomy): Eukaryota > Metazoa > Echinodermata > Ophiuroidea > Amphilepidida > Amphiuridae > Amphiura > Amphiura filiformis. The sequence goes on along the minus strand of NC_092629.1, from coordinate 57,767,860 downwards.
GCTGGCCAATATTTTGAGTATCCACTACGATAAAAATACTGGCCAGCCCATCCATTATGACACGATTTTGGATAGAGACAAAATCCTATCGTTTATTCTCATTCTTATTCAGTTTAGTACAATTTTTACAAGTAAAACTGCTTTTTCTCCAGAAAAAATAAAGTTACTCCCGTTGTTTTAAATGAACGAAACCGTCACGAACATCTAAGCCGCCGAACAGCGTTCTTAGTTCACACACGTGTATGACGCGAAGGCATTATCGCGCGATCGTTGAGGATCTACAAGCGTGCCACCGTTGCGTGTCTGCACGAGCGCTGTCTTATATGACTATCCACCATTGTGTCATAATGTATAGGTGAAAATCCAATCAAATTGTGTGTTATGTATTCTTGACAAGACGCACCAGATGAATTAGAATATCGGATTTGGAGTCCCACAAAAGAGAAGGAATAATGTACAGGAAAGGAATAGCTAACACAAGATGAGACCAGAATTACGATTGTGAAATTTATTGTTATTTTACATGCACAGAACACAAGGAGCAAAATAATGATTATAATGTCTGTATAATTTACTGAACCCAGAGTTACATCGCGGCATTATTGAATTTGTGTGCTTTGCATGGTGAGGAGTAAAATTCGTCGTCATACACGGGCCTAAACAAAATATATCAGTAAATGAAAATAAAAAGCGTCCACACGGTAGAGAGTCAACAAGAGGGGCTCCAGTTCTCTAAACTTGGGCATGACATTTCACCATGACGTGATGATGAATTGATGCACAGATGAACACATATACGGCGTACACTCATTTCACGTCTATGGCTTGCAGCACTATAAATAATCGAATCAGAAATCATATTTAATTATGCAAAGACGAATTATAGAACATTAATATTTCCACTTTCCGTTTTTGTGAATTTTGTCATATTCTTCTATTCATTTTGTAGGCCGCAACAGTAACACTGAGCATGCTGAATGCCCGGGCTGAATATTATTGGCATTGTTTATTGAATCCAATAATCGCATTATGTTTGATATACACTACATATAAGATTGTCCACATCAAAACGAGAGTCACATAGAGTGGTTAGTACCTAGGGTGTAATTGTGTCCACACTGGAAACAAGAAAACCAGGCGGTTGTTGTTAACCATTTGTATGACTTGCTCTCTCACATCCCTGCTTAAACCATACTGCCCTCTGTTCACAGGTCATCCTCAGATCAAAGCCTGATCACCTCATGTTGGATGAATGGTGTCTAATCATATTGCCCATCGTCTCTGTTCACAGGTCATCCTCAGATCAAAGCCTTTGTTTATCACTGTGGTGTGAATGGTGTATGGGAAGCTGTATATCACGGAGTACCTATGGTAGCTGTGCCATTATTTGGTGACCAATATGACAATGCACAGAGATTGGTGTCACGTGGTATGGCAGTGAAAGTCGACATCTCTACGTTGACAAGCGACGAGTTGGCTCAAGCTATACGTACAGTCATTAAGGATCCAAGGTAGGATAATATTAATGTGTATGGCATATATCTGCGGGGTTAAGAACGATGAATAAATGACCTATATCTGTAAATTGTCCTCATTCTAAACACACCAATTTGAACAAGAACAGGAGGGTGAGAGTTCATTTTTTTATAAGGGCAATGTCAGGAATCTTAGGGTCACAGCATGTCAGAACACGAGGTACCACTAACGGTCACTTGTGGATGTAAACAGCCACGTATGTGACATGTACCATAGTCTGTCTATTAGGAAGATGATTAATATCCTGCATATTTAATGCCTCATCAGTTTCTTGGTATAACTGATAGAATAGTTCTTATACTATGTTTTACTGTATTAATAGTATTTATTCATAAGTTGTGACCAAATGTTGATTAAATGTCTTCCATGGTCTATGGCAAGACGGATGTGCCTACTAAGCATGCCGGGAAATAAATTCAGATCATAGCATGAGGTACCACTTGTGTGCATCGTGACCTCTTTCAGTGCAATTCCGTAGATCCGAAGTTCCCTGACAAGAAGCCATTTGATCATAAAATTCCATGTCTGATAGACATTGGAAATACTTTCCGGTGCAAGTGTAAAATATTAAAACACGGTGATTCCTTTTATATTCTATCTTCATTTGGTCTTTATCAGATCGCATTTATATTTGTCTACTCATTAGTATATCGATATAAGTTCCAAAATGCAGAAAACTAAACTTTGATGGATGATTTCTGGCTCAACAAATCACTAATAATCACTTTAAACACAAAGTTATGAATGTAAATGGTAATATTGCATTAATAAGCAATTAAAAGTAATTGCCATTATAATCATCTTGTATGATAAAGTACAATAAACACTCTTTTGTTGTTTGTTCCTTTCTTTCAGTTACAAGAACAATGCAACCCGTATATCGGCCATATTCCGAGATTCACCCCGAACACCACCAGAAGTAGCCGTTGATTGGATAGAATATGTTATACGTCACGGTGGCGCCAAACATTTACGATCTGCTGCTTTAGATTTGAACATATTCCAGTACTTACTACTAGACGTCATCGCAGTCTTGCTATTAGCTTTCATTACATTGATGATTATCTTGTACTGCAGTTGTAGACTATGTTTTAGAGGTTGTAGAAGACTATGTGGCGGGTCAAACAAAGTAAAAAGTGAATAGGTTAGTGCAAGTCTCGAGGTAATGTTGCAAGTAACGACGATTTGCATCATAATTATAGATTTTCTCGATGACTTTTTTAAATATAAAAAAGTGCCTTAACGAGGTTACGATTCTTACCAACACTGAACTTCAACGCGCACGCCAATTCACCTGTTCGGCACATCCCATAAGCCTTTGCGTTTGGACCCCTGATGTCGTCACCTGACGTCACACCGGTGTGCACATCGTTAGCGAACAATTTTACTGCGAATTGCAACGCCATGATGTGCGCATCGGCGTGACGATGCAAAGGCTTATGGGATTTACCGAAAATGTGAGTTGAAACCAGTCATGGTCAGAGCCAAAGATAAAAATAATAGTTTTCGCCTGACGTATGTATTGTTAAATGGACACATTTTGTGCATTTTCAACATTGTCTCCACGCTCATTTCGTACGTGCAAAACTGGGCGATCTCGCTTCGATACAGAAGAGCAATGACGTGATGGTTATTTGTGCTCATTTGTCGTCAGGCTTCATTGAATTATTGGGACGTCATTGCTCTAGACGATTTTGGCGCGGGAATTTTGAATATCGCGGGTTGAGAGGTGGCTGGTTTTATTCGTTTTTATGGTTGGGGTGAGTTTGTGTTAAATAAAACCATGTGATTCGTGCTTGATAATTTTTCTAACATACAAGACATAATGTTGTGATTGTCGTACACTTCCTTTAACAAAGGTTATCCAAATGACAAGTTCAAAAACTGCATTTATCTGCGTGTTAAGCCTGTGCATAATTCCCATGGCGTGTGGGAGTAACATATCCATGTATCCTTTCTTTGGTGAAGGCAGATATAGACGAATCCAATTTAACGTATTCCTATACCTCAATGGCAGCCATAGATGGGTCCCCCTTAGTTCTTAGGTCTATCCCACCTAACATGTGAATTGATATTGCCTTGGCAGGGATATTAAACCGCATTCCATCGCACGTGTTACACGTAGACAAAAGAATGATGAAAGGTTACAACACAAGTTAAGAATGGAAAGTCCCACTCGATTTGATGAATATGAGCACACCGCTAGGTTACGCTCCACTACTTTAAGGTTATACAATGGATTTTTAAGGCTTGATTCCAGAGGGGCGTAAGTTAATAATAGAAACAGCCATGCAGAAAAAAATGAACTCAGCGTACTTGGTGTATCATTCTACATGCACAATGACCACGAACCTATGAAACCGTGGCACGTGAGTCATCCTATGTTGCAGGGATAGGGAGGGGGCAACCATGATAGGGGCTGCCGGGGTGGGGGCAGCCGGTTTTCTGCAATTTTCCTATGGTTAGAGAATAAATGATAGGATTTTGTCTTTTGCCTATCCAATATCGTGTCATAATGGATGGGCTCGCCAATATTTTTTATCGTAGTGGATACCGGCTGCGCCGGCATCCACTACTCAAAATACGATATTGGATAGGCAAAAGACAAAATCCTATCTTTTATTCTCATTCTTATTCAGTTTTAGGCCTAATGTAATTTTTGCGAGAAAAACTTCAGATAAAAATAAAGTTACTTTGGTGAGGACATCCCCGTTGTTTTAAACGAACGAAACCATCACGAACATCTAAGCCGCCGAATCGCGTTCTTAGTTCTCGCACGTGTATTACGCGAACGCATTATCGCGTGATCATTGAGGAGCAACAAGCGTGCCGCCGTTGCGTGGCGGCGCGCGCCCTGACTAATATCACTATCAACTATTGCGAGATATTATACACCAGAAAACCAATCAAATTACGTGAATTCTTTATAAGACGCACCCATTGAATAAGAATATTTTATAAATTTTCATTTTTTTTAAATATTATCCTTAGATGATATCTGTCGTGAAATAAATCAATGCCGCTATAGGCTATAATAGGCCTAGTAGGCCTACCCTGATTATGCAATATACAACAATAACCACCACAACAATAACAAAACCAACAACCAATATCTAATTTGTAACAAATATTCATAGGCTTATATAGGCCGCGCCTATTTAGACTAGTAGGCCTATTCATGAATTATACAATTATCACAAAAAACCGGCAAAAACAATCAATCACTGCAGTCATGAAGAAAGAAACGAACAAGAAAGAAGACAGAAAAAGAGGAAAGTAAGAAAAAATAGAAAATAATAGAATTGGACCACACAGGGACTCGAACTCGTACTAGTTGACCAGCTCAAATCAAAACTATTACCTAGTCGAGAAGAGTATGAGTCAAGTGCGCTAATCGATTGCGCCACGGAGTGAGCTTAGCTGATGGTCAAACTGATAGTGAATACAGGCTGTTATGATAAACAAGCGCATTGTCCCCGCAAAGTCGGACGCATCGATGACGAAAAAACTCGTTTTTTGCCAAAGTAGCTTCTCTTTTGGAATGAAAATCAAAATGAAAATCGACAGACAGTTGAGAAATAATGTTGGTAGTTAGGGTCAATACGCCTATTCTCGGTCACACGCCTAGATGTTAAAATTAACGTTCCACAATCAAGATATTGATAATGTAACAAAGCAGTGTTTTCTCAATCAAGATTCTCGAAAATGTTCCCCCAAAACGGGCTTTTAAAATTTAATCTGCACTGTACTGTATTTGGTTCTTCCCTATGGCAACATTATTTCTTTGATCGATTTGCAGTACAATACAAAAAAGAAGAAAACAAGAAATGTCTTTAAAAAAGACAATGCCTCAAGAGGTTCCAGCGGGCACCATTTGTTATTTGCTATAAGAGATACTTGAAATGCTAGCTTTAGCCATCTTGCAATGGTAATAATTCTGAAATACCTGCATGCCGGGTGGTAGTCCGAATAATCAGTCCCAAAACGAAATAGGCCCTATTCATTTACTGACATGATCGATGGACCCTGCATTTTTCAATACATTGATGCTGTAGCCTTCGTACTGAGTGAAGAAGGCTACACACAAGGAAACTAGGCTATAATCACGTATCATGAGCCCCGGATAATAGAGGGCCTCCATCAACTCCCAACTGTGTAGGAAATACAAAAAAAAATGAAATTTGGACACCAGAAACTTCAAGTTGAAAGTCAAAAAGTGTCAATTGGTACACCTTTATACAGCAGAAGTTATAATACAGTGATAGTAAGATTTTTTCAAATAAAATCTCTTTTCTGTAAAATTGATTGCTGTGCTGAAAAATGTGGCATAATGGGTACTTGCTTTTTTGTACAGGTATTTATTGTAAGGTACCATCAATGATGGACACAGAATTTGGAAAAATACATTTGTCCGTAACTTTGCTAATTTTTTTCCTACAGACATGGTTGACTCCTCATTTTTTAAGTTAAATAATCACCTTTCTAAACAAAACAATTTCAATGTGAAATATCCTATTTGCAGGGTTGTCACCAGGACCAAACCTAGGGAAAAAAACCCTTTTTTCTAATAATTTCTCCGCAAGCGTCATTTATGTCGACAAATTGTTCGCAAATCCACAGCAGGGTTGCAAATATACCATCCCAGCAAACACAAAAACGTTTTAAAAACGTTTTAAATAAGTTATATTTTGGCTTTTGGTTTAGGGAAAAACGTTTTAATAACATTAAAATGTCGGGTTATATAATGGTCATGAAAACGTTTTAAAACGTTTTGTATGAAAACACACTACAACAATAGTTTTAAAATATTTTCAAAATTTTATTGTAAACTATTTTTGCTAACATATTTTGCCAAATATTTTGTCAACATTCAAATAACATTATGTTAATTATATTTGCACCCAGCAAACACAGAAATGGTCTTAAAATATCTTTTTCAAAACGTTTTAATAACATTTAAATGTCGGGTTATATAAAGGTCATGAAAACGTGTATAAAACGTTATTGCAAATATTTTGGGCAAACATTTTTCGGAAAATATTTTTTCAACCCCAAAATAACATTCTGTTTAGAATGTTTTGTATCAACTTTTCAAAAATGTTTTTAGAATGTTATTACAACGTTTTATACCCTTTATACAACCCGACATTTAAACGTTTTCTGTAAAATATTTTGTGATTGCTGTGCAGTAGATTATCAAAAATGTTTTTTTAAGGTTATGAAAACGTTTTATACTCTTAATATACCCTTTATATAACCCGACATTTAAATGTTTTCTGACAACCTTTTATAACCTTTTTCGAATGATGTCGAAAACGTTTTATGTTTGCTGGGATATATGTCACTCGGAGTGCGACAATTTGTACAGATAAATTTATCACAACAGGTATTTTTCTATTAATTTGGCCATTCGTCTGCATATTACCAAAAATAACGTCATTTATGTCGACAAATTGTTCGCAAATCCACCGGTTAGTTTTAAGGATATAATACATGGCATAAAATATGACAATTAATAAATTTATAATGAACGCTTTTGTGGATATGTGCCAATACAATATACATCTGACATGTGTATGATTTATGTCTTCAGTAGGAATTCGGCTGAGGGAATTCCAATTGAATGAACGCAATTTCCAATAGCGTGACGAATTTTTGCGTACACTGCGCGATATACGCCAGCGTGTGCGATTGTGCGTGAGTATCGCGGAAGTGAATCCAACCATGCCAACGCACTCATAGACATACCACCTAGAATTATGAGTGCCCATCCCTAACCATGGCAGTAGGTGAAGCCCTAGACAAACGAGAACCTAGACCAGTGACTTTGACTCGCGTAGTGAAACTGCACTGCTGACATGTTCGCGTCTACGGAACATGTTGCATTTGACGCGGGCGATAACAGCGCAGTAATCACGCAAACGAGCGCGTCAAACATGTATGCGATATTTCTCCGCGCCTAGTAACCCCATCAATCCGTCAATATCACATTGGATACGGGGCTTCACCTCCCGCTGTGGTAAGGGATGGGCAGTCATAGGTCTAGGTGGTATGTCTATGGGTGAAGCCACGTATCCAAGGTGAAAAAAGCGTTCATATCTGGAGAGAAAGACGCGCTTTGCGTGATTGCTGCGCCATTATCGCTCGCGTCAAATGCAACATGTTCCGTAGACGCGACTGGAGAGAAAGACGCGCTGGTTTGTGTGATTCCTGCGCCATCATCGCTCGCATCAAAATACAACATGTTCTGTAGACGCGAACATATCTGCTTGCTTGCGCCCAGGTATGCGTCCTTGTCAAAGTCGTTGCTAAGCAGTGTCAGCTTCACTACGCGAGTCAAAGTCACTGGTCTAGGTGCTCGTTTGTCTGGGAACGCACTCGTGATTGGTTAGCATTGTATCCAAGGTCGTGCGTTCGCGTTGTAGTTTGAAATACGCGATATACGATCGCGGTTGGATCGAGTGCAGCTGTTGAAACCTGCGTTCATTCAATAGTCTCAGGTTGTAGTAAGCCCAGACAAACTAGTTCCTAGACCTGTGACTTTGGTTCGCGTAGTGAAGCCGACACTGCTTAGCAACGACTTTGACAAGGACGCATACCCGGACGCAAGCAAGCAGATATGTTCGCGTCTACGGAACATGTCGCATTTGACGCGGGCGATAACGGCGCAGCAATCACGCAAACGAGCGCGTCAGACATGTATGCGATATTCTCCGCGCCTAGTAACCCCGTCAATCCGTCAATATCACCTTGGATACGGGGCTTCACCTCCCGCTGTGGATGGGCAGTCATAGGTCTAGGTGGTATGTCTATGGTAGTAAGTAGGTATGCCAGATGAATTCGAATTTGCCATCAAACTGCATCATTTTATATATCAAATTAAAGCCCTTGAGTAAAGAAAGCCAAAAACTGAAAACCTTTTTTTCATAGCACGTTACATAGCAAAGTTACATCTTGTCAAAGATTGACTTTCATCAAAAAGATTCAACTAGCAAAAAAAAAAAAAAAGCATTTCGGTGGTGTTTCTAGATCTTAGACCTCATGTTGATAGCAGCTTTTTTAATGGAACTGCTATCAAAATCCCTCTAAAATTCCATGTGCGAGTGACTTATCACCATAAAAAATCATATATTTGGGTTAAGTGAAGTATAGACAACATATTTATGTAGGTTTCCTTGACCGGCCAGTTCTTTTATATTTCTATGTAAATATATATATGTATTGTGTTCTAGGCGAATTTGGCTGACTACCAAATGTGTTAACTAAGGTAAATTTCGTTTGTGAATAGCTGGTGAAAGCACTTGTTTTAAGCTTTCATTTGATATACATGTAATGCTCATAACACTGGACTGGCCCACACTCTCTCTATTACCGTACCAAGCCTTCACTCTCTTTTATACACCCATCAGACCATCACTCTCTCTAAAACACCACCAGACTGGACCACACTCTCTCTCTTATACCCCATCAGACACTCACTCTCTCTTACACTCCACCACGTAACCTTTCATGAACATTGCGTGAACTTCTGGATGGGTCTTGTGCAAGTCTCTCATCACTGGTAAATGTTGGCACTCTTGTCATTCAGATTATGTCCAGATGCCGCAAAATATGGCAGTATGTAGCTTGTAGATGCAGATTCCAATTGCCGGTTCTCTCTGCTTTCAGAAACATACAAAAAACATCTATCATGTTCATATACTGTATCCATAGCAGTGATGTTCTCTATTGAAGGCTTTCTTTCATGACCTGGATCTGTCCCCGAATGCGACTGATAACATCTGATGAGCAAACGCTGTATATTGAAACTGTTCCTGCCATCAGTTTATCATACAGTAGTTTTGCATCAGAAAGATCTGTTTTCGCTGACAGTGTCTGACTGATTTGTCATGTCTGCAGCTACTTTAGCTTGGGAGTGACTTTTTTTCATTAGTCAAACTTCGGCTTCAGCTGACAACTGACTATGTTCAATTGTTCATCACTTGACAAACATGTTGGATATGGTTCTGATGGATGTTGATTTAGTTAATTTGTCATCAGCTGGACATCATACAGATCTTCAATAAGTATTGTGTTCAAAGCAGCACCAACAAGCAAATGTCCCCTCACAACATGTGATATTGCCTCGTAACATGTGGCCCACTATTAGCGGCACACACCAGTTCCAGAAGCTCACCAGATGCCCTATAGATCCCAGATAGCTCATCTCTGTGTGAAAGCCACCAAGTCTGAGAACTAGTTTGTGCAAACCGCTGTCACATTGCTCTCTTCTAATGATTGAAAGAGCTTTCCACCATAATGACTGGTCAAAGGTTACGACGGGAATGCCATTATAACGTTTGGCATGTGCACACACAAACTCAAGCGTTGATAACACACAGGATGGGTCACTAGGATTAAAGTCAATCATTGGTAAGAACATCACAGAATATTCTACAGGGTGGTTTCTGTTATTTACCATCTGCATCATTCCAGACCAGGAAGGATGTGGGGATCCTGCCTTCCAAAGCACATCAAGATTAGGTGTTGGGTCCAATACCCCCAGATTATGAATAGGTTGATAGGTAAGTGACTTTAATGGAAGAGATGGCTTCCAATACTTGATGTTGATTCTTCCAACATTTGCAATATCATCAGAAGTTACTGTTGTCCTTGGCACTGCCCTATAAATCCTGGAACCTGGGATTTTTGCAGCTATTATACCCATGCCATGAAAGGTGCCTGATCCATCAATGGTGCAGATGTTGTGGTATACATTATCTGCAGCGTACTGAATAAACTGTCAATATTGAAATCTAATAATAAATCGGTACCCTACAGCTGCATTCCTCTCATATTTCTTCACCTCGGCAAAAACTGTGATGCAAAATGATGGTGAAGCTGGATTCCAGGACCAAGTTGAAGGAAAAGGGGTATAATCCTTCTTGTCTTCCATGAGCAACCGCGTCACATCGGGTATAATCTTCCTTCCAGGAGCAACCACTGTGCATGATTGACGGGCTATTCCATTGCTCGTAATAGGGTAGTGTATTTTAGCGGGACAATGCTGGATGGTGCACGCACGCGTGCACGATGTGCAAGGTAGACTTTCGCCAAGACTTGGCATGTGGTTGTTGGTGTAGGGGTGTGGGGTGTGGGGTGTGGAGGGGGGGGGGGGCGGGTTGTCCGAGATGTTAGGAATTATTTAATAATAGTTATTAATATTGGAAGAACGTTTTAAACTTTAATTTAAGGCATCATATACGATTTTATACTATTTTAGATTTTCAATTAATAACAAATAAAATAGCATTTAAAAATTATATTATTAGGCCTATTTATTATCGCACGCCATGGTAACAATAAAAAAAATGGCACACTTTCCGATATAAAATTTGGGAAACAAATTAATTTAAAAAAAAATAAATAAAAACAATCTTTCTTAAACCAAATTTTCATGAAATTGAGGGCCATCAATAAACCAAAATGCACCCCGAATCTGTCGCACATCCCCGTAGTAGGCCTACCCTCCTTTCCACCCCCGTTGCCCTAAACTAGACGTGTAATATAACCGCCACGAGTATTTTTTTTTTACCTGTAGGCAAGCTCACCCCTACAGTCGCAATAGTTCTAGCCCAGATAGCTTTTAACTCACGCCTACTAATAACGTACTTTCATCAAGTGATGGCCCTTAAGGTTTACCACGGAAGCTGTTTGGTTTACCGTGGAAGAAGATTATACCCTATTAGTCCAGTCAATCTAAACAAATTAGTGGTGTCACCCACCACTAATTGCAACAGAAATTTTTTCACTTTTATACATTTTAGTGATGTCCCCTGAACATCGTACCAAAAATATACTAAAATATACTTGGTGGAAAGGTAGTTTTTGGCGGGAAAAGGTCATACAGGGGTCAAATTTCAAAATTGCTCTAATCTTATTAAAAACTATACCAAAGCATTCCTCTACTCTTAAGGATTCAGAAAAAGTATAGTTTGTCATATCTGTGATGTATCATTCTCAAGTTATAAGCAAAAAGGTCAAATGTCAAATTTTGGGCTCCACGTGGGTCAACTTCGAAAAATGCTCCAATCTCCTTAAAAATGGTCTCAATGTGTTCGTCCTTCAAAAACACTCCAAAATAAGAATAGTTTGCCATATCTTGGACGTTTCGTTACCTAGGTAGCAGGGTAAAAGAGGTCATTGACCATTGACCTCTATTGACCCCGACCTAGTTTTCGATGTTACGCATTTAATTAAACAACCTAAACAGTGCAAATATTCTTTAAATGAATTATGTTTGCAAGCCGAACAATTTGAGACCATTTTGGTTAAAATCAGACAATTTTAGTTTTTGACCTCTGTTGAACCCAACATTTGACCTTTGACCTTTTCGGTTATAACTCAAGAACCGTACATCACAGATATGGCAAACTATACTTTTTCTGAATCCTTATGACTAGAGGAATAATTTGGTATAGTTGTTAAAATGGTTGGAGTGATTTTGAAAATTGACCCCTGTATGACCTTTTCCCGCCAAAAACTACCTTTCCACCAAGTATATTTTAGTATACTTTTTGTATGCTGTTCGGGGGACATGTCTGACATTTGTAGCAGTGAAAAAAATTCTGTTGCAATTAGTGGTGAGTCAAAACCCACTTTGACTGGACTATATATGAGTTAAAGAGGAGCTATCATGACCTGTACTGCTTGTATTATAGCTTGTCCAATAGAAGCTATTATATCACTCATACATAAATTCTAGACAGTTCATTGGTTGATTACCATTTATCATTTTTTCTATCACCCTCTCCGTGTGATAGTCTTTACCATCATGTGCTCTGCCGTAGTGCGCCTGCGCCAAGCCGTGCGCTGACTCTTGGACTCGCCGATTTAGTTATGGGGTGGACCCCAAAATGTGAAGTATATCACAGCAAAACATGGTGTTATGTTGATGAAAAAATGTATTTCCTACCTTAAATAGTATTTTAGTAATAGAATGTATGCATGAGTGATATAAAACAAATATTAACTGTTTTAAATTCGTGTAATGGTCGAAATATAATCACTCGGTGAAAGATTTATTGTTCCATTCCACTCGCCGTTCCGGCTCGTGGAATGGAACAATCCATCTTTCACCTCGTGATTATATTTCGACCATCACACTCATAGACAGTTAATATTTGTATACTTTCAGATCTATGTGCTTGCCAACAAACCCCAGATCTCGAGATGTGATGAAAAATGCATTAAAATGGCGGCCATTTTTAATTTATGCAAATTAAGGTTGAACCCAAACCTCTATGTTAATTATAATGTTATATATGTATTCATAGCCCTTGAAAACATAGGTGTAGCCACCAAAATTTTTCTTTTATGAGCCTCAGATCTCGAGATATGGGCAAAAATTCATAAATTGTCGGCCATTTTGAATTTATGCAAATTAGGCATATTTTCGCAACTTGGATTTTTTTTGGACTTTTAGTATGTCATAAAGGGTACTTCAAAGAAATGCATCGTGAAGAAAAACCTTTGGTTGCAATTAGTTCTAAGTTAAGCCAAAAAATCCATTATCTTTCTTAGACTATTACTTTAACGCACAAAACACGCGTATTTACGCGTTCAGGCACTTTTCTGACTCCTTCAAAATCAAATCCATAGTCCCAAAGTCCAATGCGTACAAAATCTTGAAAACGTACGCGTTCAGATATTGCAAGATTTGAATAGAGAAACACCCGATATTGTGCATTTATTCACGGCTTTTGGCAAAACGTAGGGCCCATCACATTTTGTCACTTTCAGCATCGATCCATGTATATTTTAGTGATTGCGAGTCTCTAAAATTGTATAGTATCAGTTTGAAATCTTTCAAATTGGGTTCTATGATGCACCAAATATGTCTTCAATTGGACTTAAATTTTGCAAAATTTTCCCTCTCACTAAAGATAGCAATGAGAATGCTATCTACTGAAGATATCAATAAAAAGTGTTTTCTACTGAAGAGAGCAATGTAAAATGATATCTACTGAAGATAGCGATTAAAATGCTATACTCTGACGATAGTAATGTTAAGTGTTATCTACTGAAGATAGCAATGTCAAATGCTATCTACTGAAGAGAGCAGTGTCAAATGCTATCTACTGAAGATAGCAGTGTAAAATGCTATCTACTGAAGATAGCGGTGAGAGTAGCAATGTCACATGCAATGTACAGGGTGTAACAATAAAATTTGTACAATTGTATTTTGACTTCTCAGGAAAAAACTAAAAGAGTTATGGTACAAATGTTATATGCACTTTAATGAGTAATATCTTGGCTAAAAGATAACGTTTAGTTGGTTTCTTTACAAGCTTGGGTTCAAAAGTTATGTCCGCGTAACTAAATCGTCCAAAAAACATGTTGGGCCACTTTTGCCATGTTCATATGTTTTGCATATCAAGTTTGAACCGCGTAGATATGCTTATCGTACATTAAAGAACTAACAAAAAAGAATTATAAGTGGTATTTCTTCATATAATTAACATGAACTTAATAATAATATGATATTTCTTAGAAAGTCATGAAATGTCTTTCAAATTAAAAAAAAAGTAAATTAATTTCTTATATCCCTGAGATATCATTGATAAAACTGAGAACAGTTTTTGCATTTATAAGTACAAAACAATAAAATTTTGAAATTAAGTTCAGCTGGGCTTCTAGCTGTTCTGGGGCGACCCCTATTGCCAGCACTTCTGTTAACAAATTCTACATACTTCTCACAGTTATATGTAATTGTATGCCTTCATGGAAGATATGAGTTTGGAAAATGAGCTATAAACAATCTTATGGTTTCTGCTTGACTCCATGTGCTACCGAATGTCACAACCACAAAAATGCGCTCTTCCAACGTGAATTGGGGTTTAAGTTGTTGAGCTGCAGCCACGATTTCTAGTAAATGAGGTTATGTCAGTGCTTAGTTGTGACTTTCAAAAACTCAAGGAATATGTAATCATTTCTACCACTTCGAATACCCCATTGTTTAAAACTACCTAAGAGCACCGTCCAACTGGTCCACGGTTCAACTCCATTCAGTCACTTTTGTAACACTTAGACAAAAGTGGCCCAAGCGCTTTTAAGACTAGGTTACATAATTTGCCATATCTTCCCTTGTATACCATCGATTTTATTGGAACAAAGCTTATCTGGTGGCTAAAGAAATTATCTTGATAGACATATAAATATTAAACCAAAATATACGCGACATACTTGTGTCATTCTACTTTCAAAAGTGTACAAATTTTATTGTTACACCCTGTACTGCAGACATAAATGAAAAAAATGTTATCTACTGGAGATAGCAATGAAACTGCTATCTACTGACGATAGCAATGAAAAATGCTACACAAAAAAGATGGCAATGAGAATGCTATAGACTAAAGATTGCAATGTCAAATTCAATATACTGAAGATAGCAATGAAAGTGCTACCTACTGAAGATAGCAGTGCCAAATGCTATACACTGAAGATAGCAGTGTCAAATGATATCTACTGAAGATAGCAGTGTCAAATGCTTATCTATTGAAGGTATCAGTGTCAAATCAAATGCTATCTACTGAAGATAGCAATGAGAATGATATACTCAAGATAGCAATGTCAAATGCTATCTACTGAAGATAGCAATGTCAAGATAGCAATGTCAAATGCTATCTACTGAAGATACAGGGTGAGTAAAAAAAAGTGCAATATTTATGTAAGAACCAAGTTGAACTTTCCTTTTATTGAACGTTTTTATAAATGCCACACTCGATAGTCACCTTCTGTGAAAAAATAAAGTGACTCGCTACTACCGTTTAATTTATGAGTCCTTTTGCTGCGATACCCAGTTTCATTATTTGTCCACGAGGTACCATGTATTTTGAATGAGAACACATAATGCACGATAAATGCACCAGCTCTAAAACTGACACTTAAATAAGATTGATTTTTGCGTTACTTTAATTTCTTTTTTCTGTTCAAACAAACTTTCTAATATTACTTTAAGTCCTCCATACCTCACTCGACTCCAACTCCAGTTTTTTTAAACCCCAATATGTCCAACTTTATGGATATTTTGTAATTCACTCCACCTCAATTTGGGCGCATTTCATTTCGACATTTGAAAAACCCGCCTACAAATTTATGTTTTTGATCGAGAATAAACATCTTTAAGGTAAAGGGAAAATGAAAATAACAACAAATAATGTTACTTCTACTTAAACAAGACCAAGGACAACAACACTTTGGGTGCTCCATTTTATTTCAATACCAATGAGGTTTAGAAAATGGCAGTTGTTCCAAATCTACCTTACACAGAGTGAGCTGACATTCAAATTTTAGATGTCTCTTGGACAAACATTAAAATTGGGTATCGCTATAAACTGTGTCATAAAAACAAAACGCTAAAATAATGCTAATTCCTTCATTTTTTCACACAATATCACTAATGGATATGTTATTAATAAATTGTTTTAAAACTTTAAAGGTTCAACTCGGTTCTTAAATAAAAATTGATTCTTTTCTCTATTGCACTTTTTTTGACTCGCCCTGTAGCATGTCAAATGCTATCTACTGAAGACAAGAGCACCAATGGTGCTGTAGCTCAATTGTTTCGGGATATATGTGACGTGTCATGTCAAAAGGAGACACTTTTGGGCAGGATAGTAAATGGAGAAATAGCCAAAAAACTGCCCGTGGGTGATTTTTTCACAATTTGGGTTTGTCGCGAATTTGTGATGTTATTAATGTTAAAAATATTGTCTGATAGTTTCGGACCGGAATATAACTGGCATCTTGTATTTTTTTAGACATTTTTCAATGTAAATCCTACTCTCAACAGTGTCAATAATATTTTTAAAGGACGATATCTCAATTTCCAATTTTATAATACCACAACTTACCAACTCAATATCTTCACTTAGGAATGTCCGATTTCATTGGGGAAAATGGCATTGTGGAGCAAAATATCTCTACATTTAAGATATGTACAAACCTCAAAATTGATAACCTGCCCAAAAGTGTCTCCTTTTGACATGACACGTCACATATAGGCATGTCATTGGAACTAATATATAATTATGTTACTGGCATCATGGTATTGTAGGTGCATAATATCACAACTTATTGTTGGTTACCATATTCAGCATTATTATTATGGACTGCGTATTTACCTAAATAGAAACAATGAATAACAAGAATTTGTACTATAAACTTATTTTGTCACCAAAGGCAGACTTGTACCCGAGTCCAGCTTGTCCGAGTCCGAGCCGAGTCGAGTCCAGTTGTATCCGAGTCCGAGCCAAGTCCGAGTCCTTTTGTGTCTGAGTCCGGACTCGAGTCCAAGTCCGGGGTGCCGAGTCCGAGCCAAGTCCGAGTCAACAAAAATAAGACGCGAGTCCGGACTCGAGTCCGGACTCGGTCAGAGTACATTCCCGGTGGGGGGGGTCATTAAACTTTAATGTGACATGTATCTGCCTACTGGCATTGCTTAGTAGAAGCCTATTTGTATAAAAATGGGTCATTGGGTAGGGGTAATTGGGTATAAAAATTTTGAAAGAAGGGGGTCATTTGGTATAACATTTTGAAAAAATGGATCATAAGAAATGGAGCAAAATTTTATATTTTGTTTCTAATTTTAAAATTTACAATACAAATTTACTGAAAAAAAGAAAATTTCAAAGATTCCACATAATTTTATGGCATTTTGATAATAAAATTACAGAAAAACAAGGTCATTGGTCAAAGGTCACTCACTACACCACACACCACTCTCCCTGTACACTCCCACCCTACCAAACCCCACCCCCAGTGCACCTCACACAGTTGACATTTCAAGGACTCAACCCAAGTCAACCAACCAGCCATACCACACAATGGTACATGTAACTCCTGAAGGTAAAATCTACATGTATCAGATCATCAGATCACCTGTATCAGACAGCAGTCATATGTGGGGATATTTGTGTGTGTGTGTGGCACACTACATGTAAACTCACCCCCACCCCCAGAGACTAGAGAAGCATACAAGTCATGTAAATGAATTGCAATGTATTCAAATACATTACATAAAAATAACATCATCATCATCGTCATCATCATCATTACCTTCGTCATCATCGTTATCATCATCGTCATAATAATAATAATAATACTAGCAGAAATTCACCATTAATTCTAAACATCTTTTCAAAATTGTCCCACACAAATGTGCAGTGCCAGTGAGTAGTGAGCACACACAAACTACAGCACCCTAGTATAATAGCCCTATGTTTGAGTACCAATTTACTGAGTGGGAGATGAGATGTAGTGCAGTGTGCATGTTTCTCTCTTTCAAGAGTTTTAATGGATTGGAAAGTTCCATGAAAGAACTCTTCGATATTTTTTATAGTGCAAATATTTAATAAAATTATGCATTTACGTATAGGATAATGGCCAAGGATTAGAACGTGAGTGGGTAAGAATGGCTGAGCCGCGGAGCGGCGAAGCCATTCTACCCACTCACGTTCTAATCCGCGGCCATTAACCGACTTAATACACACCTATGACGTCGCGCTATTGTTTTACCGCTCCATTATTTTTCACGAATGGAGTGTTATTGAAATAGGTTGCTCTTCACAAATTGATCAATTACTCATTGATGCCGGACAATACACTAATATAATGATCGTACTAAATTTTAGGTGCGAGTGCAAAAATAGTCCGACTCAGCTTTATGTAAAATTTCTATAGAAATACCCATCATATCACGATCCAGGTGTTTAGTTCAAATCATCCGTAACCACCTTCTTGAATTATAAAGATTTAAAATGTTTGTTACACAAATTGAATAAACGTAGATTCGTAAAATCAGTAAAGTGATTAGACCATCAATAGTTCTTTATGCCCACTTCTAATGTATTAACTGTTGAAGTAGTTACGTTTTAATAGGTCTCTATTTTGCATAATAAGGAACATTGGCAAAAAGGTCATATAGCATGTATAGGCTCATATGAAATGGTCATTACAGTTGTCAACCTCAAGAAAACTACACCTATCGCTATACCTGAGCAAAGATACTCTTCTCTGTGAATCGAGTTTATCTTGGATAATTTTGTGATGGAATCATTCCGAGGATATATATCGTTGATTCGCAGCAGAAGGACCAAAATCAGGTACGAAAAGGTACGAAAATTTTAAATGTACTACAACACATTTTACCTAGGCCTATTATTGTCCTTGAACTTTGTCGGAAAAAAACAAAACAAACTTCGCCGCCTTCGACGCGAAATAAAAGCCACCTCAACTTCCAGTCCCCTTCCGAAATCAAATGGAGCGTCCCTAACATTGTAATATTTAATTACCGTAAAATGGGGTAACTTCGGTAAGCGGGGTAACTTTGGTCGTTCAAATATATATTTTAAATGGTCATATTTCCGTACAGCAATATTGTTTTTAGTCATATTTGGTCTCAATTTGTTAAGAAATATATTTGGAAGAAGTCGCTCATGTCCAATTTCTTTGAAAGTTACGAAAATATTGGCATTTTGACCAAAAATGAGCATTTTTTACATTTTTTCAGACAAAATAAAAATCGATATTTGTGAGCAAGGATGCGTGCTTGCTTAATTTTGCATGGGGACAAATGTCACAAAAAACAAAACCTTGCCCATAAACAGCGAAGATCAATTTTTTTCATTTTCTTTTCTTCATGGAATGTAATACTCTGACCAAAGTTGCCCCAAATGCGGGGTAACTTTGGTCAGGCTATTTTCAACCCCTAGGGCACCCTTTCAAAATTATTCAAAAATCTTTTTCAACTTCAAGGTGTAGAAGGGAACCCTAACGTCATAAAAAAAGAGATAATTAGAAATGGTTTAAAAACTCTGAAAAGTGCCCAAAGTTACCCGTTTTACGGTATCGGATAGGCCTACTGATCGATGTAAGTAAATATTCAAGCATGCCAAAATACCATCAGATGAAACATCAGATATACTAATGACAAATAAAATTATACAGAAAATAGACCTACTGTGGCTTTTATCATTATTAAACATGCCCGAAGAGAACGATTTGAAAATAAACAGATTCATAGGCCTAAATACATTGATACAGAATGTGTATTATGTATAATTATGTAGCAATGTTGCCCAAAATATGACAAATTATATGTAGGGCCTAAGCCACTGAAAACGTATAAAAATATAAAGAAGGAAAAAAAATGTTATAAAAAACAGTAAGCGTAGAAAGAAAGGTCCAAATAAATAAAAGTAAAGGCCTACGAAGTAAAGCCTAAGTGAGGTAAAACACATCTTGCATAATAAGTACAACGTACTTAGCCAACAATTTAACCTGCCCGTTTTGATCTTGACTTACTTTTCACAGATTGCATTGTAAGGGCTCGGATAGCGACGTTTTTACGTATTTTGTTTGTGGCACCTAAGAGCAAATCAGACACATCCTGATATCAAATAATTTAGATTTTTATTAAATTCGCGATACAATACACATTTTAAGGCAAATTATTAAAAATTGATATTTTTGAAATTTAACAGTCCTCAAAGTAAATTGTATAAATCTAACGATATGCAGTAAATAGTAGGAAGTTGGGTTGAACAGCCGTCAATCATATGAAAATTGTGACCTTCATTATTAAAGATATAGATTTTTTCCTCAAAACACTAAAAAATGTAGGTCTTTTTGGAAACAAATGTATAAGTTCTATATGAAAGGTCAAATTTTCAATTGAGTCGGCTTTTCATCCCAGCTACATAGGCCTATAGTTTAATTACATATCATTAGATTTATAAAGTTTACTTCGAGGACTGTTAAATTTGGAAAAATAAAAAATATGAAATTTTAATAATTTGTATTATATCGCGAATTTCACAAAATCAAAATTATTATTATTATTAGATATAGGGACAATCCTCGTATTCAGCATGCAATTCGATATGTCTGATGTGCTCTCAGGTCCCATGACAATACTGTGCAAATGTTGCTATCCGCTTCCTCAATTTATTGTATTAATGAAAATCATTTTCTTCTTGTTTTTCGTATCATTGTTTTGCATGAATGAAGTGATGATAACAATACCGCACTTTTCGCAAATACTTGCTTTTCAAAAGTGCAATTGATATTAACACTACATTCGTAAATGCCAGTACTTTTTCCGTGAAAGTATTTGCTTTTCAGAGAAAAGAGAAAGGCATTTACGAATGGCGTGTTATTGTGATCATCGCTCCATTCGTGGAAAATAATGGAGCGGTAAAACAATAGCGCGACGTCATAGGTGTGTATTAAATGTAATTAATTATCAATTTATCAAGTTGATTTAATTAAAATCTAGTCAACTGGACTTACTATTTATTGACTGGCGACGTTTCACATCCTATCCTGGATGCTTCCTCAAGCCGTCTGATTTTTCGGCGGCGATTGGTCAGTGACCCGTGACGGGGTCACAGAACTGAGACGTCGAGGGATCTTTTGGATTGCAGAACTGTAGGCCCCCGCCAAGTTGTGGCGTAGACCTCCTCCTCTGTTCAGAGATGGCTCCTCCGCTTCACATAAACAGCCTCTTTCACACCTCTTTCAAACCACCGCGATTCTCTGTCCAATATGACAACGTCCTTGTTATCAAATGTGTGGTTGGTACTATTGAGGTGCGAATATACAGCCGAGTCTCCACAACCGGAGCTTGCTCTTCTATGCTGGTACATGCGCTTAGCCAGCGGTTGCTTGGTTTCCCCTATATATAAGTCCTTTGAGGAACTTTGAGAAAACGTCGAGGAAACTAGCGGACTATAGAAATCATCTACGGTTCAATTTGCGTTGCCTCCATTCAAACGTAACACCCCGCAGTTTATGGATTAAACCTCTCGTAAAGGGATACAAGGCTGAGAAAATCATAGCCAAAGCTCAAAAGGATTTATTAAACGAACGTGTTCGCCAGACGAATTTTACGATCAATGTCTTGAAAAATAAAGTGAGTGAGATTTCTGATAATTTGCGTGGCCGGTTACCAGGTGATGTTCATGATCGTGTGTCACAGTTCACGGCGCAGTCGCAATTGACACAACACCAGAAATCGAAAGAGAGACAGCAAAATAAATACGCAAGGCTGCAGAATTCTGCACCGTCTGCACGGCGGTCGAGGTCTGACTTGGACAAGAACTGGAGAAATAATGATGGATTACATCCAGATAGTGATTTAAAAGATAGATGGGTGAAGAACCTATCTAGTAGACCGCTCAGTGTTGTGGAGAGAGATGTACTCGCGAAGGGCTTGAATTATTCGGTAGCGCCGGATCGCATCCCCCATGTGGAATTAATAACAGCAACAGAGTCAGCCATTAAACACAACAATTTGGATACATCGACAGCGGACGAGTTGAGAACAAAAATATCATCGTGTTTAGTTAACGCTAAGGTTCCGAACTCTAACCTGAATAAAGAGCAACAGGAGGCTGTTAATTCGCTTGGAAAGGATAAGGACATCTTTATCTTACCAGCTGACAAAGGCAGGTGTACCGTTGTGTTGGATAAGGTTGATTATGACAAGAAAGTGAGTGAATTATTGAGTGATTCTAAGACCTATGAACTCCACAAAAGGGACCCGACCAGTGGATATAAAAAGAAAGTGATCGATTGTCTACAGCAGCTTGAGAAATCGGAGGTTATTGACAGACCCTTGTATTACAAATTATACCCGGGGGAGTCGGTTCCTAAATTCTACGGGCTACCAAAGATCCACAAACAGCACGCCCCCTTACGACCGATCGTAAGCAGCATAGACTCTGTTACCTACAATGTTGCTAAACACCTAGCATACATAATCGGTCCATTGGTCGGTAAGTCGCAACACCACATCGTTAATTCCAAAGACTTTGTTGATAAAATCAAGGACATTCAGTTGGAAGAAGGGGAGACTATTACATCATACGACGTGTCTGCCCTCTTCACATGTGTTCCACCGGATGAAGCCGTTGATGTTGTGAAGGAGTTTCTGATCAACGACAACACGCTAAGCGAAAGAACAAAGCTTAATCCTGATCAAGTGTGTTCATTGTTAGAACTTTGTTTGAACACTACATATTTTGTATACAATGGAAACTTCTACAGACAACGCCATGGCTGTGCCATGGGTTCCCCGGTTTCTCCGATAGTTGTGAACTTATTTATGGAACGCTTTGAACGCCGAGCCTTGGAGTCGTATACGGGTACAGCGCCATCGCATTGGTACCGTTACGTGGATGATACCTGGGTAAAGATCAAGGAAGATCAGCTTGTTCCATTTTTTGAGCACATCAACAACGTGAACCAACACATCAAGTTTACGCAGGAGGAACCGAAGGACGGAAAACTCGCGTTTCTAGATTGCCTCGTCAGTATCCAAAGTAATGGTGAACTGATCACTTCTGTGTACAGAAAAGACACTCACACGGACCAATATCTCCTATTTGACTCTCACCACCCATTAGTCCATAAACTAGGGGTTATCAAAACGCTATTCCATCGTGCGGACACTATTTCATCGAATGAAGACGCCAAGACCAAGGAACACAAGCATTTGAAATCTGCACTTGGTGCTTGTGGATACCGCAAATGGACATTTGAGAAAGCGCTTCATAAGCCAAAATCGCCAACAAAGGACGACGCTTCACATACTGCAACAGCAGGGGAAGAGAAACGACGACACAACGTCACCATCCCCTATGTGTCAGAGCTCTCCGAGAAAATTCGTAGAATTTTTAGAGGATACCAAATCCCTGTCTCCTTTAAGCCCACCAACACACTGAGGCAAAAACTTGTTCACCCTAAGGACAAAGTCCCGAAAGACAAACAAAATAATCTTGTCTACGCGATCCCATGTACAGACAATGGGTGCAAGGACTTATATATAGGGGAAACCAAGCAACCGCTGGCTAAGCGCATGTACCAGCATAGAAGAGCAAGCTCCGGTTGTGGAGACTCGGCTGTATATTCGCACCTCAATAGTACCAACCACACATTTGATAACAAGGACGTTGTCATATTGGACAGAGAATCGCGGTGGTTTGAAAGAGGTGTGAAAGAGGCTGTTTATGTGAAGCGGGAGGAGCCATCTCTGAACAGAGGAGGAGGTCTACGCCACAACTTGGCGGGGGCCTACAGTTCTGCAATCCAAAAGATCCTCGACGTCTCAGTTCTGTGACCCCGTCACGGGTCACTGACCAATCGCCGCCGAAAAATCAGACGGCTTGAGGAAGCATCCAGGATAGGATGTGAAACGTCGCCAGTCAATAAATAGTAAGTCCAGTTGACTAGATTTTAATTAAATCAACTTGATATTTTATTTACCTGGATGACTGAGAATATACACAAATATAATTATCAATTATTTCATTTTAAATGATAACAATGTACATGTAATATGATTCTTTTATTTTTATTATTTTCTTTGTTTTTCTTTATTTTCAAACACATTTTTTAGACTATTTCCTAGAGCTTGGACCTACAATCAAATTGAACTGGGACATTGATCATGTTTATAGAAATATTTAGTCAAATTAATTTACACAATTTGGTACATACATTATTACAAAAACACAAAACCCTGATGTTAGCAGAGGTCCATGATATCTTCGCAAGTTCTTTAATTTGACACCTCATGGACATGTATCTTGATAGGACATTATATAGTGGAGCTACATTTTATTAGTTTGCAGAATTTTCCCAAATTAAATATGCAAATTAGCTAATTAATATGATTAACATTTGAGTTTTTACACAGCCGTGAAGATTGGTGTCTATTCTATCTTTTATCTAGTTAATTGATGCCTTGAAATTTACTGACAAATGAGATTTGTGGTAATCTGCCACATTTCCATTTTAAAATCTGAATATTTTTGTTTCATTCATACACCTGAATTTCAGCCTTTTTTCACTTGGGATGTAACGATGCCAATAATGAGGTTTAGCCGTGCGAGTTGGGTACTTAAAGATCGCTTGCCTTAAATTCAGAAGATCCTACAGCGACTTGCCTTAACATTGGGCTACTTTGAGCAACCTTTTTGGCATATTTTTGGCAACTAAGATGAAGTGTGCTTTCAGAGCACCAGTAAAAATTGAATTTTTATCATAAAACCGGCTTTCTTTTTCTTTTCTTAATACGTCTTCGTAACTTCTAGCCTGTCCTGCTATCCGGTTGGGTTCTTGCAAAATGTTCTTCACAGCTATATAACTATAAGTATCAACAACTCACTCACTACTACCTAAAAACTCCCTCATGATGATGTTCACTATAACCGGTTCATCTTGTTGCACAAAATGACTTGCACCAGAGACCTTCTTTAGTGTTAAGTCTTTTACAAACTTGTTATGGCCGGGCAAGATATCTTTGTCAAAGGCCTTATCCTCTTCACCCCAAATAAGCAGCGATGGGGAGGTAACCACTGGGTTGTGACGCGGCTCAGCTGGATACCTCCACAATGCACGATAGTAGTTGATTGCAGCTGAGCTAGAACCTGCAAAATAAAAACGAAAAGAGAATTTCACAACAGATAATTTTGACTATTCGATAAATTGACAAATTAGTCAATTACTAAGTGAAAACTTAGTGTCCATTTTCAGAGCCACCTCTGACTTTCTCAAAGCTGGTATTGATGTAGGGGAGACCGGGGCGTGTCCGCCCTATTTTCTTCAATCTCGCCTAGAGAGGACAATTCTCATATTAGAAGGCTATAGTTTTTACATTTTTAAGCTGTATGCTATAGCTAAATACTACCACATTTGTAAGGACATTGAGCTTTCAGTAACGGCAGGAGAAGGGAAAATAAAAATCACGATGACAGGGCGGACTTGCCCCGCCCTGATAAAAAGAAAAGGTTATAATATTGCAAAACAATTATAAATTTAATGCAAACGTTTAGTAAAGGGTATATTAGGCACTCACTCTCTTCCAAAGAGTCTACTAAATTTATTGGAGGGGTATAATGTAAGCTAATAAATGTAGGGGTCCAAAATGAGCAAAACCTTTATTTACAACTTCGGCATTTATAGTTTTAGGGCATAAACGGTGGTATGAGTAATACTGATACCACTTAACTTTAAAAAATATGTTTGCATGTAGTTTTACTCTTAATTCTTACAGGTATTATTATCAATATTTTGCATAATTCGCCGATAGGGCGAATCCGCCCCGGGAGTCCGCCTGGGAAAAACACAGGGCGGACTTGCCCCTTCACATACAGGGCGGACTTGCCCCAACGCTACTTTTTTTCTTTACCTCGTGTTATGCCTACTAAACACAATATGTCGATCTTTTAATTGCATAATATGTTGGGCAAAACGTTCACCTTCCAAATAAATATAAGAATGGAAACCGTCTCTGCAAGGTCTTGAGATTATTACAATATTACTAAATTCAAAAATGTGAACTTCCTTGACTCAAAAACGTTTTTTGACGATAATTTCTGTGGCGAGAAGTGTCGGACTTTCTTGTTTTCTTGGGTACTTAGCTATGACGTGTGCCAGCTAATTACATCATCATTGTACTTTTCCAGCAGTCACGAGATCAGAAACATGGGGTGGGCGGACTTACCCCGAGGGCGGACTTGCCCCGGTCTCCCCTATACCTTAAGTTGACTGACAGGAAGATGCCTCACTCCTGGTAATGAGATTATACTTACATGTAGTCATAGTCAGCAGCTTTAAGCAGTGGATCATAAATATGACTCAGAGTGTAGACTCCTTCATCCCTGTTCATGGCTGCTCACCCAAGGCTCTTTTGAGGGATGCGAATCAAATGGGCTAGTTCAAGCTTGACTGTATAAATAGCCCATTAGGCCAAAAAATGTTGTTTGATTGTCTTCAGTTGCAGACCCTAATCAAGAAAAAAGGTGGTTTTTTTTTTGCTTGTTTTACTGTATAAAGCAATACCGGCCCTAATTTTGGAAATTCCAGAAAAAGTTGTTTTCAACATTTTTGACATCCTAAGAAACGTGTTTAAAACAGTTTCTTCACATTTCTAAACTGTTTTAAAAAACATGAATGAAGTGATATACAGTAGAAAAATATATATGACAATTCATAAAACAATTTTGGCTAAATAATATTCAGCATTTAGTAACTAGTAGTTTCACGCCTCACGGCGATCGTCAGACTATTGCTCTGTTGTTGTTATGATCCTTGATTACGGAACCGAAAAAATATACGCAAAGTAGGCCTACGCGGATAGGCCTACGCATAAAGACGCGTGGATATGAAGGGCGCACACCACTAAATAATTGTCCCATTGAAATACGTGTAAAAACACCAGTTTTATTTGCTCGTTTTGATGCCTTTTCGGCACATTCTGAGAAATTTAAGGATAACCAGTCGATTGCAAATCGATGAAAGTTTAACATATGTTTCAATGTATGGGTAGTCTTCCGTCTCGTTTTCCCGGTAGGAGCCGCTAAACAGCGCCCTCACTGTTTTTGACATGCTCTCATGACTGTAAACCCGTTTCTGCCCATTTTTTAGTACGCGGACCTATTTTCTCGATAATTATAAAAATGCGACTTTTTAGTGATTCAAATTCATGCACAGGCTTTACACTTTTATTTAAGCTATCATTCGCTACTCTTTCTGATTATTAGTCCAAAGAGCAGCCCATTATACCTCAAAAACTTTCTGTATTTTACCGGAACTCAGTAGGGTTGCACAAATGGCGCATTGATTTAGTGGTGTGCTCCCTTCAAGGGTTTCTGATGTTCATAAAATTTAATTCTTTTATCTTTTTCTTGAAATATAAAATGTTTTGAGTAAAACGCTCGAAACAGAATTGCTCTGTGACATTCACTTCAAGAGAAATCCCCTTTCAAAGTTACATGGTGGATTCCGAAAATAGGCAAATTTTCAACATTTTGACCATTCATGCTTACTCTTCTATATTTGCATTAAATTCCAATTCTCTAGATAGTTTTTGACCTTCCATCTGATGAAATTCGGTTTTAAATGAGAGTAAATCACGTTTCACAATTGCATGGGTCTACTGTTAATGATTTATAACAATCACCCCCCCCGCCCATATAAAACCAAGATTTGGCAGCTTTAAACGGCACGCACCGATTTGTCACCTTAAGCCCAAATTGCTTTAAATCCAAGAAATCTTGTTTTCACACAATTTGTGGCAATTTCTTGAACTTTGAAGGCCTCTGGGGAATAATCTTAGCGCAATTTGCATCTAAAACGCATTAAATATATTCACTAACATATAAACTATCTATTTAAATCGAAAAACTGCAATTTAATCAAAAGCCATTTCAATTTTGGCTGAATCTCTGAAAAGCACGGTTTTACTCCTAGGCCCTTCGAAGGGTTTCTGATGTTCATAAAATTTAATTCTTTTATCTTTTTCTTGAAATATAAAATGTTTTGAGTAAAACGCTCGAAACAGAATTGCTCTGTGACATTCACTTCAAGAGAAATTCCCTTTCAAAGTTACATGGTGGATTCCGAAAATAGGCAAATTTTCAACATTTTGACCATTCATGCTTACTCTTCTATATTTGCATTAAATTCCAATTCTCTAGATAGTTTTTGACCTTCCATCTGATGAAATTCGGTTTTAAATGAGAGTAAATCACGTTTCACAATTGCATGGGTCTACTGTTAATGATTTATAACAATCACCCCCCCGCCCATATAAAACCAAGATTTGGCAGCTTTAAACGGCACGCACGCACCGATTTGTCACCTTAAGCCCAAATTGCTTTAAATCCAAGAAATCTTGTTTTCACACAATTTGTGGCAATTTCTTGAACTTTGAAGGCCTCTGGGGAATAATCTTAGCGCAATTTGCATCTAAAACGCATTAAATATATTCACTAACATATAAACTATCTATTTAAATCGAAAAAACTGCAATTTAATCAAAAGCCATTTCAATTTTGGCTGAATCTCTGAAAAGCACGGTTTTACTCCTAGGCCCTTCGAAGGGTTTCTGATGTTCATAAAATTTAATTCTTTTATCTTTTTCTTGAAATATAAAATGTTTTGAGTAAAACGCTCGAAACAGAATTGCTCTGTGACATTCACTTCAAGAGAAATTCCCTTTCAAAGTTACATGGTGGATTCCGAAAATAGGCAAATTTTCAACATTTTGACCATTCATGCTTACTCTTCTATATTTGCATTAAATTCCAATTCTCTAGATAGTTTTGACCTTCCATCTGATGAAATTCGGTTTTAAATGAGAGTAAATCACGTTTCACAATTGCATGGGTCTACTGTTAATGATTTATAACAATCACCCCCCCGCCCATATAAAACCAAGATTTGGCAGCTTTAAACGGCACGCACGCACCGATTTGTCACCTTAAGCCCAAATTGCTTTAAATCCAAGAAATCTTGTTTTCACACAATTTGTGGCAATTTCTTGAACTTTGAAGGCCTCTGGGGAATAATCTTAGCGCAATTTGCATCTAAAACGCATTAAATATATTCACTAACATATAAACTATCTATTTAAATCGAAAAAACTGCAATTTAATCAAAAGCCATTTCAATTTTGGCTGAATCTCTGAAAAGCACGGTTTTACTCCTAGGCCCTTCGAAGGGCGCACACCACTAAATTCGGTTTTAAATGAGAGTAAATCACGTTTCACAATTGCATGGGTCTACTGTTAATGATTTATAACAATCACCCCCCCCGCCCATATAAAACCAAGATTTGGCAGCTTTAAACGGCACGCACCGATTTGTCACCTTAAGCCCAAATTGCTTTAAATCCAAGAAATCTTGTTTTCACACAATTTGTGGCAATTTCTTGAACTTTGAAGGCCTCTGGGGAATAATCTTAGCGCAATTTGCATCTAAAACGCATTAAATATATTCACTAACATATAAACTATCTATTTAAATCGAAAAAACTGCAATTTAATCAAAAGCCATTTCAATTTTGGCTGAATCTCTGAAAAGCACGGTTTTACTCCTAGGCCCTTCGAAGGGCGCACACCACTAAATAATTGTCCCATTGAAATACGTGTAAAAACACCAGTTTTATTTGCTCGTTTTGATGCCTTTTCGGCACATTCTGAGAAATTTAAGGATAACCAGTCGATTGCAAATCGATGAAAGTTTAACATATGTTTCAATGTATGGGTAGTCTTCCGTCTCGTTTTCCCGGTAGGAGCCGCTAAACAGCGCCCTCACTGTTTTTGACATGCTCTCATGACTGTAAACCCGTTTCTGCCCATTTTTAATACGCGGACCTATTTTCTCGATAATTATAAAATGCGACTTTTTAGTGATTCAAATTCATGCACAGGCTTTACACTTTTATTTAAGCTATCATTCGCTACTCTTTCTGATTATTAGTCCAAAGAGCAGCCCATTATACCTCAAAAACTTTCTGTATTTTACCGGAACTCAGTAGGGTTGCACAAATGGCGCATTGATTTAGTGGTGTTCTCCCTTCAAGGGTTTCTGATGTTCATAAAATTTAATTCTTTTATCTTTTTCATGAAATATAAAATGTTTTGAGTAAAACGCTCGAAACAGAATTGCTCTGTGACATTCACTTCAAGAGAAATTCCCTTTCAAAGTTACATGGTGGATTCCGAAAATAGGCAAATTTTCAACATTTTGACCATTCATGCTACTCTTCTATATTTGCATTAAATTCCAATTCTCTAGATAGTTTTTGACCTTCCATCTGATGAAATTCGGTTTTAAATGAGAGTAAATCACGTTTCACAATTGCATGGGTCTACTGTTAATGATTTATAACAATCACCCCCCGCCCATATAAAACCAAGATTTGGCAGCTTTAAACGGCACGCACCGATTTGTCACCTTAAGCCCAAATTGCTTTAAATCCAAGAAATCTTGTTTTCACACAATTTGTGGCAATTTCTTGAACTTTGAAGGCCTCAGGGGAAATTTTCTTAGCGCAATTTGCATCTAAAACGCATTAAATATATTCACTAACATATAAACTATCTATTTAAATCGAAAAACTGCAATTTAATCAAAAGCCATTTCAATTTTGGCTGAATCTCTGAAAAGCACGGTTTTACTCCTAGGCCCTTCGAAGGGCGCACACCACTAAATAATTGTCCCATTGAAATACGTGTAAAAACACCAGTTTTATTTGCTCGTTTTGATGCCTTTTCGGCACATTCTGAGAAATTTAAGGATAACCAGTCGATTGCAAATCGATGAAAGTTTAACATATGTTTCAATGTATGGGTAGTCTTCCGTCTCGTTTTCCCGGTAGGAGCCGCTAAACAGCGCCCTCACTGTTTTTGACATGCTCTCATGACTGTAAACCCGTTTCTGCCCATTTTTTAATACGCGGACCTATTTTCTCGATAATTATAAAAATGCGACTTTTTAGTGATTCAAATTCATGCACAGGCTTTACACTTTTATTTAAGCTATCATTCGCTACTCTTTCTGATTATTAGTCCAAAGAGCAGCCCATTATACCTCAAAAACTTTCTGTATTTTACCGGAACTCAGTAGGGTTGCACAAATGGCGCATTGATTTAGTGGTGTGCTCCCTGAAACATACGCAAAGTCGACCCACGCGGATAGGCCTACGCGAAATAGATGTGAATTTCGCGCGAAAATTTAATGGCACCGCAAATCAAAAATCAAAACAACAACTTAATTGCGCCTACTTTTTTTTCTTGCGTGGCGACATTTTGAGATAAGTTCGGATTTTTTTTGTTTAGGAGGGTTTCTTCTGACATTTTTAGAATATAAAGTTTTTCTTCTAGACAAAGATTGCATTGACCGGATTCTCGTCTCATAGTGTTTGATTGCTTAACTATTTCCCAGATGATTTCATAATTGGAATTAGGCCTACTTCTTTTAAGGTTCCAAACATGTTTTGAAAGTTCAGTTTCCTTTTCATATTTCTCGTGTCTGAAGGACTTCGTATGGTTACGGAATCGATCTTTGAACGGTCCTCCTGAAAGTCCTATGTATACTTTAGATTCCACATCAGATGTTACAGTAGCCTTGTACACTATTGCTTCAGTCAAGCATTCTCCACGGAGGGGACAATTTGCTTTGATTCTACAGTTGCATTTCCTTGTGGTTTCGGTTTGTTTATGAGTCCTTATTTTGATGACCTTATTATTGTGTGACTTGATTATTGACCTCATATTTTTCATGCAACTGTAGCTAACCTTGGTATTATTGCGATTAAATATCTTGTGCAACTTGTGCCCTCGGGGAAAATGCTTGTTTATCAGTTTGATGAATGTTCCGCCGACATTTGTTTTTACGTTCTTGCTGTAAGGCGGGTTAAACCATATTATCTTCCTTGAGCGGTTCTTCTTCTTTCTCGTTTTCCTGTTGCCTTCTTTGTTGCTGCTGAATTTGATGGATCCGTCGTATCCGCTGGATTTCAGTGCTTCGTTGTAACATGGTGCAGCTTTTTCAAATGTTCTTTGGTTCGATGATAGCCTGTTGATTCTCTTTTCTATGGCGGCAGGGATGTGCTTGATGATTTGTGGAGGATGGTTGGACTGTTTGTTAATGTACATTGGCTCATTATTTGGTTTCTTGTACGGTTGGTGCACGCCGGTTGCCAAGTTCATGTTTATGTCGAGGTAGTTCACTGATTTCAGGTTTGTCTCCACACTTCATACTTATTTGGGCTATTTGTTAAGCTAAATTTAAAATAGACAAACATGTTTTGGCTATAGACGAATCCAATTTCACACATTCCTACACCTCAATGGCAGCCATAGCTGGGTCCCGTCGGCTCCATCTCACCTAAAATGTGAAATGTTGCGGCCTTGGAGGGTATTTTAAACTGCATTCTATCACCCGCGTTACACGTAGACAAAAGAATGATGACAGTTTACAACACAAAAGAATCTAACATCAAATTATAAGTGGCTTTAATCCACCCAATTGGGCAGTCACAACACCAGTGTGGTGCTGCGGGGACCCGGTTATGGCCGACCAAATCCTGACCATGACTTGGCTTGTTGGATTTGTCTATAGGCCTATTATAAAAAAAAATTCTAACCAACTCTACCCTTGGAAGCATCTATGGACAATCAACGGTTTTTTACTATACTTGTTTACTATTCTAGTTATACATGTACAAATATTGAATGTTTATGAGTACAATGATAAGAATATTTTCATTTGGTGAATATGGACTGTTCCATTCAGTGAGGGTTTGCAAGTTTAATGGAATAGTTCATATTTCACCAAAGGAAAATATAACTTGCATATAAATTCCTCTTCTTCCACTTAATTTTATAAATCACCAGGGAAAATAAAATAAATAAATAAAAATGTCTAAACTACCCATGCCTATAATTTGAGGTGGTCACAGCACGCCTATGCTCACATTTGTCAGCGTTGCCATAGCTTCGTGCAATTCTAAATTGACTATTGGTCGCACAGAGTGCAAAAGTCTTTTTTTAGCTTGACACTAAATATAGCAAAAATAATCAAGTAATTGGCCAATCAAATAAGAATATTTTTTTGTATGATCTGAGCTACGTATAATTATCTGCACTATGTGAGTTCACATATCGTCGGCAGAGTGCTACACTATCGTAAGTGCAGTAGAATGCAATAGCTGCCTTTTGTAAAGCACCTATTGTTTGCAGCACAATCCCCTTATCATGCTCATTGTAAAGTGTTGAAGTTCTGTATTACTTGCCTGATGGCCACTAAGCTAACCCAAGATATTACATTTACATGTAGTTGGGTGTTTTTCTAGTATCATTGGTTAAAAGTAAGTACATTTATTGAAATGTCACAAATGGCAGCTATTACATTCTACTGCACTTACGATAGTGTAGCACTCTGCCGACGATATTGAATTTACCTGGTTGAGAAGCTGCAAACTTAAATGCTTCCACATCATCATCTGTTACATTCTGTTTATTCCTCAAACCCATCTGGTCATTTTTATAGCAGGCTTTCACAAAATCGTAATCTCCAGCAGAAATCATCATCTCTGGCAGGACTGGAACTTGAAAGAATAACATATACCTGCATGGCAAGATATTGAGTACATCACAAAAGTTTTACTACATTCAACAACATTCATACTGATTTTGCTTGATCGCATCACATATTTGCCTCGGACACATTATTTGGGTGTTAAAGATACTATTCCTCTATTTCTTAATTACATGTTTTGAGGTGGTTAAATGCAGGCTCATTATTCATTACTGATCATTATCTTAACCAAGATGCATCATCACTACAACCCCCCGACAACCCCTTCAAGAGTCAACAATTTGCAGCCACACCATTTGGTTTGAAGATATTTCTGGCATACCACAGTCATAACCATATGTAAGCCCAGATAAATGAAATCATTTAATCCTCACCACGCATTTTCAATTTTTCTTTAAATATTCTACAAATTCAGAATTGTTAATTTTTATTGAGATAGCTCTTGCTATTTTGAGAAAATATCTCAAATCTCAAGACTTTTTATATTGAAGCCTATGGCTAGCACATAGAGCATTAATATTTGTATGATTGACTACGTACATACATATGTGACAGCTCCAACCCGGAACAAGTAGCTATGCATGTTTTTAGGTTATACATGTATGCCTTTAAAGATGACATTCCCATAAAGAAAATCAAAGTTTGGAATTCCTAATTTCATGGTATTTGACCTTGGGACTAAGTGGACTTTCAAATCCTTGAAAGTACTTATTAAAAAGAGGTTTATTTAATCAATAATTGACAGTTGAATTTCAATTTCAATCCTGTGTAAAGCAGGAAACTATTAGCCGAATTACTCAGAATAGCAATTCACGAAAATATCAAGGTATCATTTATAAAAATTATCCATATCTTGAAAAGTTTCAATCCCATTGGATTCCTTGCCCCTATAAATATAATACATAACTTTGGTTACCAGTGTGTTGTTATTTTTTGAGAAAAATGCAAAATTAGTCACAAAATTTATCAAGGGGTGTAATACCACATATAAACCATCTCACAAGTTAGGTCTTCCTCAAGGCACCAAGTCAACAATAGCTAGAAAAGTTGTTTTTTGCAGAATCAACATCCCTCTTACGCACTATACTAACCAATCATGGACCGTACAATGTATAGACTGCTCTGCATTCCCTTTTTGATAAACAATTAATACCATTCCATGCATAAAACAAAACACATCCCCAGTGACTGCCCTGCCCAGAGAAAAAAGGACTGCTCTAATTGGAAAATGTGACCCATCATACATGTACCTTAACCATAACACATAGACTCAACCTCTTTCATCTCCAATCTGAGATGAATGTTAATGAAGTAAAAATCAACCAATGACAGATAGGCAAGAATTCATGTTTATGCATTAACCCTATGATTAACCCAACCCAGGCCACTGTGAACTCAACCCACATGGTCCATGCAGCTGGTAGCTCTATCTGCGTCAGGTACATAAACCACAAGGTCTGTGCATAAACAACCAAGGCTGCATTTTTAATGAGGTAGCATCATACCCAGTATTAGAGTGCATCGTTCATTGTATATTCTAAATACAGTAGACCATTTTTCTCATGGTTGGATCATGGTCAGAGGGAATAGAGGGGTGCACAGTGTTTAAATACCCTGTATTATAAATATTTTTTTCCATACAGCTCAATACTCCGTTGAAATCAAAATTCTATTGACACAGATAAAGAAAGTTTACATATGCATTGTGTTATAGGGCGTGCACCTGGAACTTAACTGAATGGGCTAAACGCGTTCCTTTATACCTATAAAGTATAATTGTCATTCTCAAAATTAAATATATCTCAATTTTTACTTTTAAAATGCAGTAAAAGATATCCACAGCAAGCTGCAAGGCCCCGCTAATTAGTGTACTGCTTTTCGAGTGAGTGTACTGGAAACAAAACCCTGGTTTTACCTGAAAACAAATTTTTTTCTTGTAATAGAAACATCATATGGGGTACTACAGCATGCACAAATCGTAATTTAATGTGTAGAAAATAAAAACGCTGTGGTATCTCATATGATAGTCATGGTATGCTTAGCCTGAGTCGCTCGGCCTATCTCGAACAAAATCGTGATGCGTAGCTGTTAAAAAACGAGAGGATTCGCTGTACTATCACGGCAATTTTTAACACGAAGATATAGGGATGATGACAATGTGGGGTGATAAATTAAAATGGTCTAATACAGTAGACTACCGTAAAACCCCGTCTAGAAGCATATATCAAAGAAACGCCCTCAATAAAGTTAGTTGCTTTTTGTATTTGGAGTTTGAGCAACTATATGTTATAATTATACTGGCACCACCGTGTACTGGCAATAGGTGGCTATAATAATACATTCCATTTATATATTGTAACACCAATCAATTGTATTGACATAATAACGAATGTTTCATATATCAGGCTTTGGCAGTAAAGAGAGCACTGTCTGGGGACTGGTTCCGTTTTATGCTCGTTTTGATTAAACTTTGTTTCTTGTTTTTTTTATCTATCTTCAAATCTACCTTTCTTCTTTTAGGATTTCATTTTAGATTTTTTTTTTCATTTTTTTTTTATTATTAACTTTTTTTTATATATATATATATATAGAAATTTTGTGGTTTTAAAGAAACAAGTAAAAGCATTTATTCCAAACAATATCGAAACCCACGGTTAGAGCAGCCATAGACCTTTAGGTATACATATTATTGGTAGTAGAAGGTCCCTAAATTGGTGTTTTATGAACATTGACATTCTTTTGTGGTGACTGACATGGTCTTTCAATTCGCGCCGAGTGTCCTTGACAGTCTTGACTATTCTTCAGCGGTCAATGGTCATGAAAGAATTCAAAAGATAACCTCTGCCCCAATAATCCCAAGTTATTGTCTGAAACTGCTCCTCTCCATAAGGAAACGCGGAATAATACTGAATGAAAGACTTGTGGTGACATTTAAAAAAAATATTGTTTTGTTGCCACAATAAGGAATAATAATTATTCCATGTTTGAATCTATTATCCCATCATAAATAGAATATCTTCCAAAACTTTAATCATTTCATCTTACAAAGACATCTATTTAGCTCATTCAACTACAAAGGCCCACTTCTTTTGTACAGAGTTTGTGCGTGAAATTATTAATTGGCTCAAAACAAAAGATTTGAACCGGTGTCCTTCATGGCGCAATGCATTCCATTCAGTCAAATGAAGAGCTTTGTTTCAAAACCATTTACATCCACTTGCCCAATTTTGAGAACACGTCGAAAAATCATCAAAATAATCACTGATATAAGGTGTTTTTCAACAAAAGCAGTTTTTGTCAGGATGCTCATCCTACCCAAGCATCCCGCCAAAAGCTGCTTTTGTTGCAAACCCCCATACATCAGTGATTTTTTTGATGATTTTTTTATGTGTTGTCCAAAATGGGCAAGTGGATGTAAGGGGTTTTGAAACAAAGCTCTTCAAATGATGTCATCAACCTATTGATCATAGTGCATTCGTTAATGATTGTGAGAACTGTCGCAGTAGTCTGATTGCAATCATGCTTTTGCTGAATGCATTTGAGTAGTCCGCCATATTTACGGTGTGATTTACGTCATATGCACAACCTTTATTCACCGAAGTAGTGATGTTACACTAACAGGATTACCATAACAAAAACTTGAACCCATACTCCTATGCACAGTCAGTTTATCCCTTACATAACCTATGTCTTGCATACGCTGGCGAAGTTATGCAATAATTGGATTTACTACCATAGCAAATTGAAAACAATTGTTTAATATACCGCGCTGCACTGGTACGTTCAAGCGGTACCTCTGCATTGAACCATATATCATGCCAAGGGGGTGACACTAAATTCACGGCTTTTGTTTAGCCACGCAAACCTATGGCAATTTTGTTGGCTTGCACTCAACAAAGTGAGGCAAGGTATCGATCGGTTATGAATAATTCACATCAACTCTTACTCAGCCCATGTGATTGAGGTCACCACATTAAGGTGTCGTAAGTTTAGCGAATCGAACCTGTTGAAGATAGTAAAAAGCGCCCCCAAGCAAGGTCAGACCGGGCGGAAGTGGGTCAACTACTATGATCCCATCAGGCCACAGTGATTTGTTTCTGCAAGAAAGTCTTTTAATTTGATAAGGGAATGTCTTGTTGATATAGTAATGTCGAAATTAAGACTAACTATCGATAATACAAAGGAAATATACGACAAGCATAAGATATGAAATACAGTGAGTATTTGAAGTCAAAAAATCATTTGTCACTTCACGTGACCTTCCAAAATGGCGCCCGCGGCAATTGTATTTGCCATGTGCTTCCTCCCTGTGGAAAAGTATCCCGAAAAATATAAATCTGCACTAATACACTTGTTGGTGTATCCTGCCAGTATAAATTATTGTTGAAAAGTAGAATAGCACCATAATTTTGACATTTAATTGTATACCGCCACTAATAATCCAAAAATCCGATCTTTATTAGCTTTTATGCATCACGTCTATTGGCTCATTTTCTTACATTGAACTATTATAGGCACTTCAACATCGATGATAACCAGCGTACACCACAAGACCCCAGAAAAAAAATCATAGGCTCACGTCAAGCCGTCTGTACACCTGTCTTCAATCATATAATAGATTGAATACAATACCGTTCATACCGCTCTTTTCACAGAGACTAATCTTACAGGTGCAAGTGATTAGCATTTCTTTGACATCTATGGTTCAATGCATCGGTAGGTCCTATCGCATGAACGTGAGTGCGGGTGATATCATTAGTCAAAATTGTATTCATCTATTGTTATGGTAGTTAATCCGATTTAAGT
Source organism: Amphiura filiformis (assembly GCF_039555335.1). Taxonomy (NCBI): domain Eukaryota; kingdom Metazoa; phylum Echinodermata; class Ophiuroidea; order Amphilepidida; family Amphiuridae; genus Amphiura; species Amphiura filiformis. Next base: position 57,729,583 of record NC_092629.1, on the reverse strand, counting down.
ACGTCACTTCGCCAGCGTGCGTATAAACGTATTCTGTTAGGGAGTACCCTACATTAAACAATTACAATTTCAAACTTTGTGATTGGCAATAGGCCCCTATACCGGTAGGCCTACATTAAAAAGTATGCATGGGTGACACCCAGGAGCGATTATAGTATTTGTTTCCTAGTACATCATATTTTGATTGTTTCCGTTTGCCATAATTTAACACGGAATAAAAGCAAAACTCACTGAAAAATAACATTTTCTGAAAAATCAACTAAGATTAGGGAGTGTTCAGAAATAGTACTTTGGTGGGGGGCAATGTATTTTTCCGCGTTACAAATTTTTAACCCCCCCTATCTCCTCTTCGTGAATCCAAAACTTTGTTGACGCATTGTCTCACAAGTTAATGGACCTAACACTGTTATAACCCCCACCCTCATATTAAGTACAAAGCTATTTTGCCCCCCCCCTCCCGACCTGTACCATTGTACATCAAACGATAGAGGAAATAATATCATTAAATAATACTAAAACTTGTGAGTCGGTAAATTATCGGTTAATTTACATGGTAATTTACCGCCATCATTATTGACCGTAGTAAAATAGGGTAATTTTTTAAAATTAAAACTTGTATAATATTGTTTTTGTTTGTTTGTTTTAGATGACAATTACAGTTTCATACAAAAGAGTTATGCAAATACTTCAAAATGTACGTTCGGCATATATGCCTACTCGTCATGGCCTACCCTGCCTGGCAAAGCTAGTCTGGTCGAAATGAGCATAATAATTATGTTTCGTTCGGTAGCCGATACAAACGGAAACTACTCTGTCCCTTGCTCAAACGTCCATTATATTAGCGCCCTCTGGCCAGGTCAGACCATCATTTTAATAACAATATGCTATTAACATATGAATTGGACACATGCAAATGACGAAGTGTCACATCCTGATTTAATAATCCTTGATCATGCTGATATTGACGAAGTCGAAGCCCCATTCAAATACATGTAGCTAATTTTAACTGTCAGTAAAGAGATTGTGCATATGACGTATCATACAGTGAATATGGCGGACTACTCAAATGCATTCAACAAAAGCATGATTGCAATATACCGCGACAGTTCTTCTCACAAACATAACAAATGCACTACGATCAAATAGGTTGATGACAGCAATTCATTGAATGGACTGCACTGCAACTGCACTACGGTGAAGGACACCGGTTCAAATCCATTGTTTGGAGTCAATCGATAAAACCATGCAGGCCTCTATATAAATTACAACACCAATATATAAATGAAAAGTTTGAAATATATTTGGTTTATAAAATTCATGTGACCGTGATGAGGCTTGAACTCACCATCTTTCGATCTATAGTCTAAAGCGCTCATGTACTAAAGTCCTATGCCTTACCAAGTGAGCTATGCTCGTGAGATACGAAATAAAGATAAAATAATACATTGTATACCTGCTTGTGTCGGTAATTGATTTGCTCAAATTCCATAATGATATGATATTGTGGAGGGCGCTAGCGTGAATTTTGCTATCATCACAGTCGCTATACTATATGCTTGTAGACGGGTTTGTACGGTATACAATGTAGGTAATTTGATAGCGGGGTGACGTCAGACATTGTACATAAAGTATTAATTTACAACTTACCAAGACATGAATTTTTGTCTTATGTTGTCATAATAATGTTCATTAAAACGGTCTGGATGTGGAACATTCATACAGATAAGCTTATCTACCAGATCAGGGTAATCCATAGCAAATGTCCATGCAACTAGGCCACCCCAATCATGGGCTACTAGAACACAGGAACTATAACCAAGAGCTTCTATCACACCCTTCACATCACCTACATAATTGACAAAATGAAAACAACAGTATTTATATAATACTGTCACAGATGTATAAGTATGTTAGAGTTATATAGTACTGACGGGGATGTCCTCTTTTGGTCTATATACACCAGTACGCACACCTTTTAATCCCAAGATTGTGGGTTTGAGTCCCGACAGGACGGCATGTAGCTGGTGAAGGAGCAGGATACCTCTATTTGTGGTTAACAGCTTACGTGAGCGGTTTGTGACCGAAATGAATGGTGGCAGCAGTGGTCCCTGTGTTTCTCTTGCTTTCAAAAGCAATGCATTGCCAAAAGCTCTCCTATTGAAAATAATGCATTGATTTGTGCCTCCTACACTGAGAAATTCAAACAATATGTTGCTTTTGCAAGCAACGTATTGCCAAAACCTCTACTATTGGCTGCCTTAAGAACATGTTGCTTTCTTAAAAGCAACTATTTGCTTTTGAAAGCAATGCGTTGTCGCAATACGCAATGTGACTCAGTCCCCTTGATTATATATATTTGATTTGATTTTCAAAAGAAATATTGCTGCAGTTTTGTGAAAACATTTAGATCTGACATTAATTCCATGATCATTTCTATATTAATTTCTTACCAACAAGTTTTGACATTTTGTAGTTATGTATTCCAGATAACACTTCCGATTCACAATAGCCTCTCATATCCACAGCCACCACACTGAAGAAAATAATAGAAATTATTGTGACATGTGATTACAGGCTGTGATGAAGATAAAGAAGGTTTCAGGTAAAATGTAAGGAATAACTTTTTTCATGTGCATCCACCAAATATATATACCACCAGCGGCGCAGTGTAGACACCTTATAATATAAACTTAATACTCCATTGGTGAGCAACGGGCGAGTGGTATTTCACCGAACGAAAGAAAAGGAGTTCTATCTGATTGGCTAGCAATCGATCGCTGGATCGCTCAGTGGTGAACTACAAACTCAAAATGGAGCGATGTATTCAATTCGATTGAAATCAATATTCTATTATTGATGCAGATAAAGAAAGCGGCATAGTGTGTATTGTATGACTGGTGATTTAATTTTCTAATACATGTGTTCCTTTATAGAATTGGAATTCTCAAACAGTTGAATATATCACAATTTTTATTTTGAAGATCAAAATCGTTACTTATAAAATGCAGTAAAATATATCCACAGCAAAATACTGGTCCCCGCTAATTAGTGTATTTAATTCCCAGTTAGTGTATTAAAAATAAAACCTGGGATTTACCTGACAACAAATCAAATTTTCTTGTAATAGAAATATCATATGGGATACTGATCATGCGCAAATCGTAAAAACATAGAACAGAAACTGTGTGGCAGGCTCTGTGGAATCTCATATCGTGTGTAAAATGGTACGCTTAGCCTGTCGAGTCACTCGGCCTATCGAAAAACAAAATCACCATGCGTAGCTGTTGAAAAACGAGGATTCTTCGTACTATCACTGCAATTTTTAGGGATGATGATGCTGTGCAGTGTATAACAAGAAGGTAAATAGGGTGAACAAAGTTCATGGGCGCAAAGGTTCAGGGGCCCGGGCACAAGTGAAAATAGGGATAGGGCAGGGCTGATAAAGGAGATATTAAAAGGGCCTCACACTGCTTCTTGTCCATGGGCCCCTAAGGCTCTTGCTAGTTGCTGCACCCCTGTATGCCATCTCACATAACATGTAGAACAAATAGGTGACTATAGAGTGCACACCTGTAAAAAGGAATCTCATGATACCTGGGCAAACATGTTTAAGTGTCATGTTATACTTGACCTAGATTGTTTACCAATTATGATCTTTTGATAATTGTTGTTGGTGATGTACAATGTATTCTGGGATGTTATTTCTATACAAGTTACATAAATTTTTACCTTTATAAATTAAATGTAAATGTTTTATAAACATATCATAATATTCATTTAATCATAATTTTTTATTACCGATAATCCTTCTTGAATTCCTTGAGTTGATAGCGCCATGAATACCAGCACTCAGGAAAGCCATGAAGGAAAAGCATCAAAGGTTTGCTGCATGATCCTGCTGCTACATAATGCAGACGAACATCCTGGAAATTTTGAAATGAAAAAGAATCTTTTATATGTTACATGAAGTTACAAATAGAGAAATTACAGTGGATTTTGTACTGAAGCCTGTAGCAATTAGCATTGTGCAGGAAATTTATTGCCAGCGCATCTCCACATGCTACGCATCTGCGACCTGGCCTTTACGGTAAACATGCTGTTTATCGGAAACCTTACGCAAGTAAATAAACACTGACAGTTCTTAAGGTTTTATGCATGTAAATATATCATTATTCTGACCATACTTTTTAAGTTTTCATTATGGATTTTCTTGAGAAATTATTCTAGCCTATTTTAATACATGGTTATATTTCGATCTTTTGATATGGCATCATTGGCATGCATGCAAAGACACAGCGCATGAATTGTACGTCAGCCCCGGTATTGAGCTTCCTTTTTTTCATCGCCAGATGACTAAGACGATTTACAAGGACTGCCCAGTGCGTAAATAACACTCACTGTTGACCGTCATGTTCATATAGTAGAGATGTTTCAACATCTGTTATAGAGTCTGGTCTTTATCTCATGCCTAGAAATCGTGATTGAGGTTAGCAATGATTTGTGGTGTGTGACAGTGTGCTTAGACCATCACGTTGAGGTGGATAACAAGTCTCTACGCTCAATGCCGAAGCAGTAACTATCGATTACTGCGATTGGTTGATTTGTTATGAGTTAATGAAATTATTTCTTCTTGAAACTTATATTTTCCATTAAAAGTTATAAGTTATTATAAATTTTGAATTACTATGCATAGTTGTCTGTTAATATGTCGAATTAAATGTATTTTCATGTTCGCATGGCCGGATTTTTTAATGGATGGTCAGAGGTCGGCAATATAACTTACCCGGATGTGTACTTTTTTTTAGTAAATGTCGCTTGAATAAGTTTGTAAGTTGAAATATTATGTTCTGAAATTTGTTATAAACAAGGATATTATCATTGAGTGCTAAAACGTAAATATTTGTTCATGTTTTGTATTATTTTACATATTTAAAACTTGTGTGATTAATTTCCTTTGGCGTAGTAATATGTTGTTAATTTCATAAGTACTTTGCCGCATTTTTTACGTGTAGCGCATTAAATAGAAACTATGTGAACAGGCAATTAGCGTGGGCTCGCTTTCATCCCTTTGTTCTTTCTTTTACGTGACGGCTTCGGCATCAGCAGTTGGGATTTCGATCAGCTCTCAATCATTGTAAGAAAATCAACATTTCATAATTTTCATTTATATATAAGCTAGTAATTAATAAGCTTACTATCGTAGAAGTAATATTATGATTTCGACATAGGCCTAGTAATCCATGGACCTGTAACAGTGCGTATTTTTAGCGAGAAAGTGTATCACTCTTGACTTTGCATGGTGCAGGTCGCTTGCCTACTGAGTATACCAAGGATTCTCGAGTACTAATATACTGATTGAGTGAAAAATTTCGTTTCTTGGATTTTATTAAACCGTCCCGCAGTAGCGCGTATTTTTTAGCGAGAATGTGTATATGAAAATTCACTCTTGACTTCGAATTTCTGTTGCATTTGAAAATCACTCTACTTTGCATGGTGCAGATCGCTTTCCTACTCATGTAGGCCTATTGATTTTTATAGTGAAGAATTTCGTTCATGCGTTTTTATTTTGGATTTTATTAAACGGTGCCGCAGTGCGTGTTTTTAGCGACAATATCACATGATTCAATGTGTATTTGAAATTCACTCTTGACTTTATGTCATCCGAGCACTTCATGATCTAATGATTTTGGTTTGTTTTAACTTGTGCACTATGATATTCGACGATATTTGTTTGTTTCAAGTCGTGCACTACATTAATTTCTACTATCGACTTGTGCACTTGGACTGTGAATTTACGATATTTGTTTGTTTGTTTTTGTTTGCTGAAATCATAATATTACTTCTACGATGGTAAGCTTATTAATTACTAGCTAAATGAAATGTTGATTTTCTTACCATGATTGAGAGCTGATCGAAATCCCAATATGCTGAAGCCGTCAAGAAAGAACAAAGGAATGAAAAGCGAAGCCACGCAAACTGCCTGTTCACATAGTTTATATTAATGTGCTACACGTAGATGCCGCCAACAAAAACAATATATATAAAATAAAAGTACACCGGGGGCCACTCACATAAATGGTCTGTACGCATGCGTGACCAAAAAAAAAACAAGGAAAAGGGGTGTTTTTAACAACATGTTACAAATATGTAAAATAATACAAAACATAAACATCTATTTACGTTGTTAGCACTCAATGATAATATCCTTGTTTATAACAAATTTTACAACATAATATTCCAACTTACAAACTTGTTCAAGCGACATTAACTAACTTATAGTCCACATCCGGGTAAGTTATATTGCCGACCTCTGACCATCCATTAGAAAATGTGGCCGTGCGAACATGAAAAATACATATTAACAGACAACTGTGCATAATTAACTTCATATAAACCTACATAGGCCCCCTAATGTATTTCACAATTTCTACTCATTCCAAATTGCAATTTCCACTCACTTGAACAATGCATTTAAATAACATTCCAATTTAGCCCAAAGGTGATTTTACTAAACCATCCCTTTTTAATTCCAACATCCTTTCTTGTATAAACCTATGTGACCTCCTACTCCACTTCATATTACAACTGCCTCAGCGATGTTTGTCTTTTTTAAAGACTATTCTTGTTAAGCTTAAAAATTGGGTTACCGGTATGGTACTTGAGAATCCTTACCACGGCCTGGCGAGTGCCGCACCTTGGCACTGAAAAGTTTGCGCAACACTCGTACTGCAGTCAGACTCAAAATTCAATCTTATTTGATTGAGAAATATACATTCTATCCACGACGACACAATAGTTTCTATATGTGGACAGAAGATAGAGTGTGGAACTATATATTTATAACTACTTCGGTCACTCAATCGTCTCCAATTTACAAACGTATAGCATTTAAAACAGATACATAGTTAGCAAAATTACGAGACGAAATAGAGAAAAGATTAAATGAGTTGAGAAAAAAAAACCCATTCCAAACCAAGTTTTTGTAACATTTCGACAAAATTTGGATAAATATTGTTAATTTCTGGATATATACAAAACATCCCAGTGGGCACACCTGACGTTGAAATCACGTTGAAATTTCGACTTCGAAATCAATTTCGACGTTGAAATCAGGTTGAAATCACGTTGTATTTGCAAATGGACTTCAACCTGATGGAGTTCAACCTGATTTCAACCCATTTCAACCCGATTTCAACCTAGAGGTTAGTTGAAATCAGGTTGAAATTTCAACGTTGTATCGACGTTGAAATTTCAACCTGATTTTAACTAACCTCTAGGTTGAAATCAGGTTGAAATCAGGTTAGGTTGAAACTTCGACGTTGTATCAACGTTGATTCAACGTCGAAATACTAACCTGTGCCCACTGGGATGGACATTCATTAGTAGGCCAAATTTTGCTCGAAAACCATTTTGGTCATTCAAAAATGTTGAACCGTACCCCAAATCCAAATTTGTGGACATTCATTACTCACACTTACTTGGTTAAATTTTGCTCTTAGGTCATTTTGGACACAAAGTATGGGTCATTGAGTGAGAGACCGTTTAGACCTAAATTATGGCTTTTTTAATGGGATCTTTGGGTGGTGAGAGTCCGAAGCCACGAACATTGCATTAAATTTAAAAATATAATCGCAACTTCATTACTTCAACATACCAAGTGACAAGCAAAGACAGAAAACGTAACATATTTTGGAATTTTATTTGTTTAAAAACATTAATGTGTATTAATAGCGCTCAATTGTTGATAACTACGTGTTTTATAAATGAGGCTATACACGCACAATCAACGCTCTGCAGGGTCTGTTGTTCTATTGTTTCCGATTAGAGCGCTGACATATTGGAAAATGTTGCCAATCAATATTCATGAGAGTGTACATTCAACGTCCAGTTTGAGAAATTGGGTGAGTTGTGTTTGGTAGGTGTGAAATACATCTGACTGGGCGTTTTAATTACGTAACGAATAAAGGCATTGACATCATCGAATGGCTGCCCAGTGCTGTTATGTGTTTAGTTATTATATAGGCCTAATAATTATTATTAAATGTATTCATCATTCCTTTCTTTTCCCTTCTCTGTACGTATTCTTTCCTAGGCCTACACTTCATCACTCCCTCGCTCTCATTGTCCCCTCTCACCCTCCCTCTCTCATTCCCATCATTTTCCTTATATTTCTATTTATCTAGGCCCTACTTGTCTTTATTATATCTTTTATTTCTCCCTTCCTCCAGCCCTCTCTCATTCTCCATATCCCTCCTCCCTCTTCCTCCCTCCTCCCTCCCAAGACTTCTCACAGAGGTGAATCTGCCCCTCCCCAACCCCTCCCCTCTTTGGGTACGCCACTATTTCTATACCAATCTCCTTCTTAAAATAAAATTAAATGGAAATTTCTTAAAAACAACCTTTATAGGCCTATACTTATACTTACATGTATACGTATAGCGATTACCATTATAGTGTAATATAGATATATGGACTGGACACTATATGGCAGCCTTCATACATTCTAATATGTAATCGATCAGCTAGAGCATTCAATTTATTTAAATGAAACGCCTAACGTCAGGTGGGTGGTAAAGATGATTGCATCGACAGCTAAAGCCTCCTTATAGATTTCAGACCCACACAAGCACACATTTGGGACACGCGAGTACAATGGTACCACTTTACACATGACTGCCCTTACACATGACTATAGTGTGGTCACTTACCGGTCACTTATTGATACTCGCCTGTTGTGTAGAGCGTTAATATGATGGCGGATCAGTGACCAATTTAATGGCGGAACCCCTTTATTCGAAACAATGGTACCACTTTTATGAATAGCCTGTCGCATCTTCTAATCGGCATCAAACGAACAAAAGATTATATAATCTATTGCGACTCTATTTCTATTTAAAAGCTCTTTGCGCACAATAGTCGGGACAATAGTATATCGATTTTGATTCACACGTGCGCTACGAACTCGCCGTATACTAAAAGCATAGATTATCAATGTGGCGTGGCCTACCATTTTTCTTGTAGCTTCTTTTATACACGTCGATGTTTTCATCAATTATACAATTAACCCACATTAGACCCATAATTTTATTTCAGGAAATAAAAGATTTATTACCATAAAAACGAAACAGTAATCATTTGTTGGGTCTAATGTCATTTATACGTGGAATTTTCAACGTTTTTTCTATCGCCATTCTCGCTCAATTAAAAAAATATTTTGGCGTGTATATAATTGAAATAAAATTCTCTGCCTCATGAACGACATCAACTGTGCCACAATTGGGTATCACGAATCGTTATATATGATGTGCAGTTAATATGTATATTTTCTTTTATACAGAGGATGCTTCAGTTTTGACAGGAAAAATATTTTCTTGAAAACCCTCTCACTCGGTTATTTTAAAAAGGTTACCACGCTTCCCTAGAATGTGCAATAAATTAGCATTAAAATTTTTCTTATTCTAACAGCAAGCGTTTCTAGAATGCATTATGGCGAAATGTGGTGTAGTCTATATTACGTTGGTTTATAACTATTTTTTTTATCTTTCAATGAAAAATATTTTGAGAAGGAATTAGCAATGGTCTGAAAAGCAATTACTTTCAAGGTTGTCGCTACTCGCTAATTCCTTCAGCTTTAGACATATTTTATTGAAAGATGACAAAGAGTGTTCAAGAAGACTGCTCTTCAGACAATCTTTATTGCCAAAATCTTTTAATTTATCACATTTAAACACAAAGTATTTGTAAAGCTTTTAAAGAAATTATGATAAGATGAGATAATTTTCGAGGCCAGATTACACTAGCCTTCAAATTTTCATCAAAACACTCTGGACTTTTGAATGTCCAAAAATGTTATGAAATAGCTCAATGCAGAAAAATAGATTTAGACGAAATTCAATCTAATAATAGATCTAACTGAGGGCAAAAATAAATTAAATTGTCCACCCAGCATGGCCAGTAAATTATCCTTATTTACCTCCCTGAGTGAAGCAGCTGGTTTTGTTGTTGTTGTTGTTGTTGCATAATTCGCAATATTATAGTATAAATTATGCCCGGCAATTACATGTATGTCAGTTCAATTTAACCCTAGTACTAATAAAGGGGTGTACCACCAACCCCCCCCGAGATTTTCATCCGTCATAAAAACACACACACATACCCCCCCCCCCCCGCACCCACATTTTTGGCATTCAGCGGAAACTAATGAAGAAATGTTCTTAATTCATATGCAAATGTTACCCTTCCAGCTATTAAATAGTCTAAACTTTTCAACACATAAAAGCCATTTCCTATTTGGCAGCTGAGGCCTAAAGTTCATTATAGCATCAGTGAAAAGCCTCATTGATATGTAATTTATGCCAATGTTTTGCTAAAAATCAATTCAAAAAGTTCATGATACTTTTATTTTGCAGAATTTTGCCTTGAAACTTTGTCAAATTGTTTCTAATATGTTCTAATGTATTATATAGTCTAGCATATTTGCATAATTAATGAGCTAATTTGCATAATTAGCTAATTTATTATGCAAAGTAGGGCAGCTAGCTAATTATCTGGAAGTCATTAGCAACACGTTGATCAATTTGAAACCAGTGTTCTATTAAATAAAAATGTTATTACATATTAACATGATTAATGAGCACTTTCAAGTCATATTGGTTCATTGATTATTGATAAAATAATACAATAATGTACAAAGAAATTTAAAATGTGTGTATTATAAAAAACCGCATGTCCGATTAGCTTAAAACACAATGCGTATTGATCAGTGTTCTTTGCTCTACTCAATTAGTCTATATTTAAAAACATGCATAGAACACTACCAAAATGGCTCAAATACCACCTTAATGCATCAGACAGCTTATAAACATGATAAACGACTGGTTTGGAGATTATGGCAGGGGACGAGGACGAGCGAGGTTTATAAATAATATTTTCTAAAATATGATTTTTCACTTATCACACGCTGATTTAATGAGGATCTGGTAAAGTAAAGGTAAACGAGACGATCCTGTATAAACAGTGATCGGAGTGCCCTCTCTCTCATTGGCGATTGGGCCAGACTCCTCCATGCAATGTTGCTATAGGGGGATCGCTACACCTCTTCCTCAGCGAGACTGTTACCTTCCCAGCATTTAAGAATGCTGGTAGCCCTTTATACATCTGGGTGGAGAGGAGTAATCGAGATAAAGTGCCTTACTCAAGGGAACAACACGATGGCGTGGCCGGGGCTCGAACCCACAACCTTCCGATTATGAGTCGAAGTCCGTTCCGCTCGGCCTCCGTGCTCCCTTGGTTTTGTTTCATTTTTCATAGCAAAATCCATATACTAATATTTTAATGAGGATATTTTGACAAACACATAAAACTTTTCAGTTGGCCATCATAGGCCAGGCCATGTTTTGTATATACCCTTAATTTCTTTTGAAATTAGACTAATTAGTGGTGTATGGTTTTTTTTTTTTGTTAGTTGTTTCTATTATTATATATTTTAACTCTTGTTCTTTATGGTTACCATTATTAGACACATAATTATTAGAAGTACATGACTTTTGTATGTACTTGTATTACAACTTGTGTGAAGCAGAAGCTTGTATTCCAACCAAAATGCTTTAAAATTTATTACAATGTATTTAAATATTTAATTTTTTTAATACATCTTAGCAATTCATACTGATAAAGTTGTAGAAATTTCATTTCTGTGTAGTTATAATAGAAAAATTAAAACTAAACTGTTCAATTTTTATGGTAGGTGGCAAACGAGCGGAAAAAAAATGTTTACTGTTTGATAAGTTTAAACTTTCAAAAAAAAATTGCAGTAACCTGTGCAACGAAACTAAATACAGCATATCACACAATATATAAAAATTGTGATAAAATGTACAAAATGCTAAATACAACACAAGAATCTTTGAATTATCATCACTAAATAAATATCAGATGATATCAAAAATTGTGTTAAAATGTACAAAACAATACTGGAACATATCAGACATTTATCAAAACTGTTTGACACAATAATAACAGCTAATAACTCAGGTGGCATAATGCAAAGTTCAGTATGAAGTTAATAAAATTCAATTTGATTAAATTAATATCAATTAAAATTATTGATAATAAGGCACTGCACTATAAAAGTCTGGTCTATGAGAAAGACGAGTAGACCGGCGTAAAGTGGGGCGATTTGGGGTTGATGGAGATGGTGGTGTTTTGGGTGGTGAAGGGGATAGATTTGCAGGTAGAGAAGATAGTAAGGGGGGAGTGGATGGTGGTGCCTGTGGGACTGGTGGTGGAGTTGCTGTAGGTGGAACTGAACGACGTTGGCTGTAATGTGGGTGGAGCAATACGGTGAAGTCCGACATCCTGGCGTTGTGGCTGTGACTGGTAGGGTTGGGATTTTCGGGTAATTTTGTGCCCGGGTACCCGTTTATTTTTCGGGCGGGTACCGGGTACCCGAAATTTTTTTTTTTAATTTTTTACAAGTTTTTTTTTCGGTTTTGTAGTGTCCCTGGACCTAGACCTAAATGCTAGGATCATTCAATAATAAAAAAAAAAAAAAAAAAAAAAAAAAAAAATTCAAGATGTTTTGTATTTTTAATATGAAAATTGATACTTTGTATTCATGTCATAGTCTATTAATGATTTCAAAATGCATTGAATTTGAATGCATTTTGATAAAAAAAAAGATATTGGTTTTGCAGCTGGTTTACGCGTATCCATCAGCTGCAAATTCAAACCATCCATGTAAATAGCCATGATTTTGTAAGGACCAAGCCATTTTGGTCCTAGCTTTCGTTGCTGACGTTTGGGACTGCCACTATAAGACAAGGTCATTGACCTTCTACTCTGTTCAGGGTACTTAAAAGTAACTACATACATGGTTAAGAGTCAACCAAGTGGTTGTGGTCCATTTCATAAGTTGTAGACAATGTTCATAGGCCATAGAAGTTGTAGGAATAGGAAACCAGAACAATGGCATGCTGGACGCACATGAAGTCAAAATCAGGCAATAGCTGTTGCACAACCGAAAAGTTCATCCATCACATACATGTAGTATAGTTCTACTATTGTATAAGGAACTAGTTCATCCGTCAAAAGCTAAGGATGTTCGGACTTGGGATCTTGATGGCGCAGCCCGTTATGATGCTTTGAAGTTTGCACGAGGGCGCTTTTCATCAAATCATTGGATTTGCTGATTTTGTGCACCATCAAGATCCCAATTTTTTTTTTTGGTTTTTGTAATGTAACCATTTGGTACTTTAAAAAAATGCAAAATGCAGGTTGGGATGATGATGGCGCACAATGTTATGCACCTCCAAAGATTACCATTTGCAAGTAAGGCTCAGAGAGGCTGAAATTTCAAGAATTTTTTCAAGCTGAACGAGGGCGCTGTGCACGCTCATATTTTACATGTGAGTTATTGGTGCTAATACCAAAATTATTTTTTAGAGACAATTCTAATTTTTTTGGTATCGCAAATCCGTACATAATAAGCGAGACTGCCTCTTAATATCTATATACAGCTGTACAATTTATTTCACATCCATCTTTAGCTGTACAATTTATTTCACATCCATCTTTATATACATGTATCTCAATGGTTAGAGAGTGTCAGGTAGAATGAACCAAGGGTGGGGTTTGGAATGTAGGAGAAGAAACTAAGAGAGAGAATACAATAGATAGTTAGGTAATAGTGTTAACAAATATAAAAGAGAGAGAGAGAGGAGAGAGATGAAGAAAGAACTAGATAAGGCTTAAGATATTTAAAGATAATATTATTTTCTACTGAAGGACATTAGTGAAAGGGCAGGGATTTAAGAGATTTACAATTTACATACATTAGTACATGTATATCTGATCTTACATTATTATTAGACACTGGTCTGGTGAGGAAGTCAACCAGCTGGCTAAGCGAATTTCCCAAAAGGAAATCCAAGAATTTTTTGTGTGCATATGCAGTTTTATTATTTGAGGGTTTCCAGGTTTGCCAATTGATATCTGGGAGGTTAAAGTCACCCCCTATTATAATGTTCGGCAACTTTCCTCTACTTTTAGAGGTAATATTGGATAATGATTTATCCAGCTCCTCTATGGCTATGTGTTTTTGTTTCTGAGGACCATAGAAACTAGCAATGTACAATGGTTTAGATGAGGCAAATTGTAGGTTTGCCCAGATAACCTCACAGTTTGAGTCAATATCACATTCATCAATTATGAGTGTATCTTTACTAGCAAATACTCCTCCTCCGTATGCATTCCTATCTTTACGATGCACTGTGTAACTCTGTCTGGAAAAATTGAGTATGTTGCATGGTCTTGACCTATCTTGGACTCACAACCAAGGATTATATCAGGGTCATGTTGGCCCAGAGCAGCTCTAAAAGCAGCTTGTTTACCACTACTTTTTAGACCATTGCAGTTAATAATCATACCTTTCACAGATTTTTTGCCACGGTTTTTGGGCGACTGGAATTCAAAAGGTTGATCTTTCTCTTTGACAGGCGTAGAGGTCAACGGTGTGGAGTGACTCAGGTTTTCGTCACTAACAAAATCCTCAAGTGAGGAAAATGTATTGGACAAATTTAGCAAATCAGATTCAAAAATGGAGCTATGGAAGTTTGGGCAACCACAACGATAACATACCCCAGACAAACTACTTGAGTTGTTGGCAAGGGTAGAATAGGCAGTTTCAGATAGGCCAACACAGGTAATATGGCACCAGAAATTACACTGGTCACACAACAGAGCTTTGTCATTGTCATCAACCTCATTTTGGCAAACTCCACAAGGGTATGCTGGGGTTTGCGGCCCAGGGTTCATTTCAATCTAAACAAATTTCAAACAAGATCAAGAGTAAATGGTTTAGAACACTGGTAGACCATTGACTTTTTGGAGCTTATGGATGAACAAGGCAATGCTCCAATTATTTGTTGGTATAATGGAAGAAGCATGATTATAAATTCTAGGCTAGAGACCATTGCATTCAAAATCTAGTTGGATTCACTGAAGCATGATACCGTATTTAAAGCAATGGAAGTTCAGAAGTAAACACAGCCGATCACAACAGGCTATTGCATAAAAAAAGTTTTAGACTGTCCAAAATAGCAAATCTTGCTCAAAAGATAGTTGACTCATCAAAATAACTTTCATCCAATTTCAACATTAACAGAATAAATAACCTCCGGTGCAAAAAATTGGCTGCACCGCTGTCCCAGCCCGTCAGACCGAAAAACGATAGCAAAGCACTCAACTCTCTAACATCGAATGCGTAACTATCGTATGCAAATTCGAAGCTAGAGTTCTCGAGTAATCGCTTACCTGAGTTCGTAAAAAACCATGCGATCCCAAACTGGCATCTTCCATACATTCTGGTCTAGAATTTCTAACATTTCTTTTGAAATACCACCTTGGACCTTTGAAAATGATACTGAATGCTGTAACTATAAGTATCAGAACCCCAATAACTGATGCAAGTGCATACATCACACAAAGGCGAAAAAATATTGCTGAAAAATTCATTTTAGAAACGTGTCTTTCTAATGCATCCAAAATTTCAAGTAAGCTTACAGAAAGTTACAGCTACCGTCAACGTTTCCAATTTGCATATTGATTTAGGATCATTTGCGCGCTTGGCATTCAGACTGTTATACCATGGAGGTATATAAATAAATGGAGAATGATCGCCAGAATTCTAATCTCTTAAGTGGAGATTATCCCGTTACCTCTATTCAAAGCTCTATTCAATGAGTCACCAAACTTGAATGACCAGCCACTTCAGCCAAGCTATTGACAGGGGGGTGACACTCTTATTCACATGTTTATTTACAACGCAAACCTATATCGAATCCCGGTGGTTTGCGAATAATGAAATGTCCGCATCCCAGGATTAATTAAACCCTGGTATGAATTATTTATTAGTTTTCACCACGATCCGTTTTGCAATAACATAAAAGCACTTCAAATAACAACCCGTTGAGTTCAATGAACTACGCCCTGAAACCGATGGTGTTGTGTCTTGTAAAGAAGCTCTCCCATTCACCTCTATTCAGGTCAATGAGCTCTCCATACACAAATGAACAAGTACAATAGGACAAGGCCAGCACCTATGACCTGCTTAGTGACATGTTATTTAAGTCTTCAAAAGCTTAAATATCTTGAAGATTAGTATTCGTTTGTGCATATGGACTGAGCATTTATGATGCAAAATATTAGTTCTTATATAAAATTACAAATATTGGAATTATGACACACGGTATAGGTGATATATAAAACGACTAATAAAATCATGTCATCATGGCGTCATGTGAAAGGTTCATTATATCCCGTATGTTTGTCTAAATTAATTAATATTTTGAGAACAATTTCTACACCCATTTAATATGTACTCAGGTGGAACCCGACTTTTTTAAATTTTCATTTCTTTTTATGTAGCAAATTCAGGTTTTCCATTGCGCGGGGCCGCCGGGCAATACAAATTTAGGCTAACATTGAATAAACGCGGAATTAAGAATAGGCGTTTCTAGTACATACAGCGTCTGACTCTACCTGAGGACCTAGCCTGAGTCCCATGGGCTCCAAGAATGGCTCTCCATACACAAATGAACAAATACAATGAAGGGTCGCCATTGCTCTCCATACACAAATGAACAAATACAATGGAGAGTCCGACTGCCATGCAAATGAGCCAAGTGTCCTCTCAAGGTGTGCTCTGTGCTATTGATCTCCACGATGGTTATGAGACTCTACCATGGTTCATTGATCGTCACTCCCAAAATTTCCTAATAGGAATTGACCCTACATTGACCCGTACCGGAAGGCTTGTCCGATCTAATGACGTCAGCTAGTCAATCAGCTGTTCAAAGTCGCCAGTTTTGATAGCTTGCAGTTTCAATGTATGATCGTGCGAAAACCCGATGAAATTCGGATGTTTTGTTCTCAAGTTACGAAACTGTTTTCTACACTAGTTGTGCCGTAAGTTGACAAATATACTTAGTTTTCATGTTCATATATTAAGCTTTTAAGGGGGTCTGAGGGAGTTCAAATATAGTGCAAATGAAAGCAAAACGTTTTTACCTTCCGATTGTGAAAAAATTATGTTGGGCCAATTTGGGCCATTTGAGTTACGAGCGAGCAAAATTTACCGGAAGTACTTCGGAATTCAAGCAAAAGTGACGATCAGAGAAATTGATATATACGAAATGTATAGGCCCTACATACTTTGTTTAAACAGTTTCTCATATTTTAGTGTATGATAACCGTGATTTTGGTTGAAGCTTCGAGTCAAATTGATTGAGTGCCATGACGGATATGTCATGTTATTGTTTTAAACTTTTAATCCTGTATTGTCATGAAATCGTCAAATCATCATCATTAAACTTCTCATTTTATAATAAATAATTATCAGTATTTAGGCCTAAATGATTATTAATATTATTAGGGGCTATCATTTTCTTTGGAGGAGGGGCGATTTCTTTGCAATTTACATGTAAGCACTCAATTTTTGGCGAAAATGAGATTTTAATATCAACATTTTCTGAAACATGAGCAGTGAGCACTTTCCAATAAGTAACTTCATTTTACCCCATTGAAATCAATGGCCAGTGAAACAGACTTAACAATGTGATCAGCTTAGCATAATCAATATAAACCTAAAATTGCCTATTCAACAATAATTGGTCATAACCAACGTAGTACAAAAGAGGCTTGGCTGGATCATTCTCCATTTATTTATATACCTCCATGGTTATACAGATTTGTTTACTAAGTGTAAATAGAATATTGAAGGAATGACGAAATCGTGAATTGCAAATAATCTGATATCAATCATGCATCACTGAATAGATGATTGCTGTTGCATTAGTCTCAGGCCAGACTGTATGTGGCTATCACGAACATGTTTGTTAGGAGGACCGACGAGTGTCAGACCGACGCAAACTGACTGTGTAGGAGACTACTGTTGCATAAATGCAATGAGGTAGAAAGGATAGAGTGCCCTGCTCGCCGAATCTGTGAAGCAGGTTTGGGTCCCGGTTTGGGTGCTGTATAAATACACAAAGTTGAACAAATCATGTATTAAAACGCATTAAATTTCCCAGTATACCATTGTTTTTATCAAAAATTGCTGAATTATAAAGGCAAGCACGCCTGAATCTGGTATATCACCAGTGTTGCCACGCTAAACAACTCTACCACTTTACTTATTCAGCAATTTTTTGATAAAAAAATGGTACACAGTAAAGTTGAATATGCTAAAACAAGTAATTTATTTAATTTTATTAATCCATACATGCTAGAGTAAATTCAGTTCCCATTTTAGTTGCATTTGATGCTGATTTTGTTAGGTCCCTTCATTTCATAATGGCGTATTCAGTGTGTGATTGTCAATGAAACGGCAACGTACCAGTTCGAGCTCAGCGATCTATGTTTTTCTACGTCATTGCATAAATGGTACCGCATAAGGGCGCACACCACCAATAGCGCGTCCCATTGAAATACACGTGAAAACACGTCTCTTCTTTGTCCGATTTTAGACCTTTTCGGCAACAAATTGAACATAAATATACCACCAATCGTCATTTTCTCAATCCGAGGGCCTACTTTTTTTCAAAATTAGGATTATGCAACTTTTGGGGTATCCAAGTTCGTGTATAGGTCTCAACCTTTTATTTAAGCTATAACATGCTTCTCTTTTTCCTTACAAGTCCACAGAAAGGCCCAAAATACCTCAAAAAGATTTCGTTTTTACCGGAACTCATCCACATTACATCGTGCGCGGAGTGATTTAGAGGTGTGCGCCCTTATAATGCACATTTGTAAAGTCGGTTCTTTTCATTATAGATTTGCAAACTTTATTACATTTTGGGTTAAATTGTCAAATTCTATTGCTCTAGGATAAATAGATTTGGAAAAAATTGCGTTTGAAGTTATGTGTCCAATGCAGAAAATATACAGTTTTTATGATTTTGACCATTCTAGCAGTATTGGTCATTTTCTTCAAAAATGTTACTCGCATCAGCGTCTTTTGAATGGTATATTTGCATTTTTATTTCTTTAAACGTAATAAAAGTAAGTTTATACATTTTCTACACATTCATATTGTTATATTAAGTATCATTTTGACCCCCCCGAAAAAACCTGAAATTTGAGTCGTTTTAAGGACACGTGCTAAAATTTAATCATGATATTAAATTAATGAAAACTCTCAGAACGCCGAATTTGCTGACTTTTTCATCACTTTAATGAACTTTAACAATATTAATTAAGAAATTTAAATTGCATTTTCACTATAAAACACTTTAAAATCTTTAAGTGGCTTGTAAAGTTTTAATTCAGATCGCAAAATCGGAATTTTACACATATCCGTCCTGTTTTTGACGTGATTCCTGTAAAAAGCCTACTTCGGGCCAATTAAGCCTATCATGCCTTATAATGCACATTTGCGGTTCTTTTCATTTTAGATTTGCAAACTTTATTACATTTTCGGTTAAATTGTCAAATTTTATTGCTCTAGGATAAATAGATTTGGAAAAAATTGCGTTTGAAGTTATATGTCCAATGCAGAAAATATACAGTTTTTATGATTTTGACCATTCTAGCAGTCTTGGTAATTTTCTTCAAAAATGTTACTCGCATCAGCGTCTTTTGAATGGTATATTTGCATTTTTATTTCTTTAAACGTAATAAAAGTAAGTTTATACATTTTCTACACATTCATATTTTTATATTAAGTATCATTTTGCCCCCACCCGAAAAAAAACCCTGAAATTTGAGTCGTTTTAAGGACACGTGCTAAAATTAATCATGATATTAAATTAATGAAAACTCTCAGAACGCCGAATTTGCTGACTTTTTCATCACTTTAATGAACTTTAACAATATTAATTAAGAAATTTAAATTACATTTTCACTATAAAACACTTTAAAATCTTTAAGTGGCTTGTAAAGTTTTAATTCAGATCGCAAAATCGGAATTTTACACATATCCGTCCTGTTTTTGACGTGATTCCTGTAAAAAGCCTACTTCGGGCCAATTAAGCCTATCATGCCTTATAAGGGCGCACACCACCAATAGCTCGTCCCATTGAAATACACGTGAAAACACGTCTCTTCTTTGCCCGATTTTAGACCTTTTCGGCAACAAATTGAACATAAATATACCACCAATCGATTGCAAATCGATGAAAATTATGACCATTTTCGACCCGTTTTTACCCTGAAAACCCGTTTCTGGTCATTTTCTCAATCCGAGGGCCTACTTTTTTCAAAAATTGGATTATGCAACTTTTATGGGATCCAAGTTCGTTTATAGGTCTCAAACTTTTATTTAAGCTATAACATGCTTCTCTTTTTCCTTACAAGTCCACAGAAAGTCCCAAAATACCTCAAAAAGATTTCGTTTTTACGGAACTCATCCACATTACATCGTGCGCGGAGTGATTTAGAGGTGTGCGCCCTTATAATGCACATTTGTAAAGTCGGTTCTTTTCATTATAGATTTGAAGAAGAACTGTCCAAAAATTGGAAATTTGCGATTGTAATTGAACAAAATCCTGGTTTGATTTAGTGAATATTTCAGTACAGTATTTATAAGGCAGTTGCAGTTCAAGCAGTACCGGTATAGCATGAAATTGAAGATCATAAAAGACCATATAGGCCTACTAGAACTACATCCCATGGCTGAGATTCTTGGGCACTTGCAGTATAGTGTTTCTAGAATAATTATTTGTGAATGTAAACTGTGATCCAATTTATTTGAAATGATTAACTTTCTCCTTTATAATCTTCTGATCTATGTTAGTTATCAGCTATCACAGTAGCCAACTAATATCCTATACTTTCTTACTCACAACATTGAGGGCTTTTAGGCGTACTTTATATTAATATATAAAAACCATATAATGATATAATTAAAAAATGCATACACAATAGGCCTACATTATATTTAATGGACCTACATTTATATTGCAATTTTGTACATCATGGTTTATCACAAGGTAGTCTTGTATTCAGTATTTCTGTTTTGTATTTTACTCAGATAGCTAAATATGAATTGTTTTGTATTTAGAAACACTTCTGCAGACTTGACATGATTCTGTTTAGAAAAATCTAAAACAATGTCACCATTTGAAAACATTTTAAGCATTTTAAGACTAAAAATAGAATTGTCACATTCAGTTTCCTCCAATTTTTAGACTTACAATATCATTTTCAAGAAATTTATTAGGCGAAAATACTGTCTAGAAACACCAATTTTATGCAAATTCGTTACGCCACCCGAATCTACCATTTATTGTTTGGAGTAGACCAATATAGCCTCAAAATGTTGACATTAAAAAAATCAATATTTAAGATGTATATTTTCATAAAATTACACTTTTTTACATTTTTAAAAATGCTAAAGAGGGGTAACATTGATGAACACCTCCTGAAAACCCAAGACCCCAATCATTGCAATTTTAAGTTCTATATTACAAATAAACTATGGTCTTGACAAATATTTCAAAATAAAATCCAATCGAGAAGTTGCTGATAGAAAAATAACTTCATAAACTTTGCCATTTTTCAACTGTTTTCACAGCAATTTTCCTGTGTCAAAAGCCCCAAATTAGGGGGTATACCCATATCTCCCTACCCAGGGGGATCAGGTGAGTCTAGTCTGGCATGTGAAAATATGTCATCCAGTACATCAATCTTACAAAGTATGAACCGATTTGGCCAACCTTCATGTTCCCGGATTTTGTCATATTGCCTGCATCTCTCTGGCATGGACAATTAAAAGTTATATGCAAATTAGCTACTTCGCATAAAAATGGTCAAACACTTGTCCAAAGTGTATCGACATTGGGTAAGGGTGATACGCTGCGTTAAGGGGATATCTTGGTGGATATCAGGGGGGTGTCATGGTGGTTTCAGGGTAGGTTTAGGTGGTGAAGAGTGCTAGGGTTGACTAATGAGTGTCATGGTGGGTTAAGGTTTGTCAGGGCGGAAAACACGGGCATAGATATTCGTGTTTGGTCAAACACAGCTGTGGTTTCTAGTTATCTATGCCCGTGCAACGGGGCATAGATATTGTATTTGTTGTGTTTAGTCTTCGACTTCTTCTTATCCTTCTCCTTATATCGCCCGTGCAACGGGGCATAGATATTGTATTTGTTGTGTTTAGTCTTCGGCTTCTCCGTCTTCTCCTTCTTCTCCTTCTCAAGATCAGTCCTTTGCTTTCCTCTAGCTCAAGAACTAAAGTAGCCTCGGGGCCCATACTTGGTACAATGATGGCCCGTGACCCCTAGAAACATCCTAGGGTACCCTTGACCCCAGAGGTCAAAGGTCATGGGCTACAATATGTGTAAAATTTGAAGCATCTCTAGCTCAAGAACTATAGCGCCCTCAGGGTCCATACTTAATCTAATGATGGCCCATGACCCCTAAAAGTAACTTATGGTAGCCACGACCCCAGAGGTCAAAGGTCACAGGCTACAGGGAGCAATATGTGTAAATTTTTAAAACCACTTTAGCTCAAGAACTATAGCGCCCTCAGGGTTCATGCTTGGTACAATGATGGCCCATGACCCTTAGATATTTCCTGCAGTAACATCGACCCCAGAGGTCAAAGGTCATTCTGTTTAAGATGGTGTGGTTCATATCTAGTGATTGACGGATGGTTGAGTTTCTAATTTTGTCTAGTCGAGATACTCCCAGGATTTTTCTCAGACACATCATCTCAAAGACAAGCAGACGATTCTCATCTTCCTTTTTCAAGGTCCAGGTTTCTGCCCCATATAGCAGAATGGAGAGAACAAGTACTTTATACAGTTCAACTTTGGTTGAGCGGCGGATATCCTTTGCATTCCAGATTGGCTGTAGTCTTTGAACCGCACCTAGCGCTTTTCCAATTCTGTGTTTGACATCCTCCTTACATGTTCCTCTGCCAGATATTTTGCCCCCGAGGTAGATGAACTCATTTACTTGATTTAGATTTTGTCCATTAATATTGATGTTGAGCTGGATTTCTTGTCTACTGATGACTTGTACTTCAGTTTTGGAGATGTTGATCTTGAGCCCTAGGTTGGAGCTATAATTGAATACTTTGTCCACAAATGTTTGGAGGTCCCTGGGTGTCTCTGCTATGAGAACAATGTCGTCGGCGAAGAGGAGGTTTGAAATAAGCTGGCCTTGGATATGTGCTCCTGTGGCGATGTTGTGAGTTGCATAAAGCATAACCAGTTCAAGGAGGATATTGAAGAGTTGGGGCGAAATTACGCATCCTTGACGTACACCCACTGTGGTGTGGAACCATTCCGTAAGGTCACTATTTCCTCTCACTGTAGAGGGCCTTAAGCATATTTATTATCTTAAGCGGAAACCCAAAGAAGCTGAGTGCTTTCCATACACCCTCTTGCCATACCGAGTCGAAAGCCTTCTCAAAGTCTACATAACAACAAAATAACTCCTTTCCCTGTTCGAGGTATTTTTCTGCAATTTGTCGCAGTGTAAAAAGTTGATCCACAGTCGACCTTCCTGGGCGGAATCCCGCTTGGGATTCGGAGATAACCTCTTCAGCTCTACCTGCATGGCTTAGTAAACTAATGCCCCTATAGTTTCTACAATCCAGTTTATCCTTCTTCTTGTAGATAGGGGTAATGATGGCTCTGCCCCAGTCATCAGGAAATGTTTCATTTTTCCATATCATATTACAAAGTTTGTGCATTATTTCTACACCTATTTCTACGGTAGCTTTTAGTTCTTCAGCAGTCACATTGTCATAGCCAGGGGCTTTGTCATCGGTGAGTTTCTTAATTGCACTGATAACCTCCTCTTTCAGGATATCCGGTTCTTCCTCATCCATAGCCATTTGTGGAATGCTATCAGTCATTTCAGTGTTTATTGGATTTTGTTTGTTGTAAAGGTCTTCGTAGTTCTCTTTCCAACGACTTTTCACATCCTCTAAATCTGTTAGCACTCCCCCCTGCTTGTTTTTAACAGTTTGCATTTTAATGCTGGGTTTATTTGTTATCTTCTTTATGGTGGAGTAGACCTCCTTTGCTTTGGTAGCTTGGTGAGCAATATGTGTAAAATTTCAAACAGCTCTAGCTCAAGAACTACAGCGCCCTTTAGGCCTGTCTCAAATACAGCCTTTCTATCTAAACTTATTGAAAAATCTGCTTTGTGTAGTGTTAATAATCATGTTTGTAACAATAACCTTGCCCAAATGTATCAGTCCGCCTACAGGCCGGGCCATAGCACGGGGACAGCCTTGCTGAGAGTCAAGAGCGACATCATGAGTTATATTGACAATCAACAGGCTGTCTTCCTGGTGTTGCTCGACCTGTCGGCGGCTTTTGACACCATAGATCATGATGTTCTGTTAAACAGGTTGACTAGTGTTTTTGGTATTTGTGGTAATGTTTGTGACTGGTTTAAGTCATACCTTAGTAATCGCACAAACAGAGTGAAGGTTGCCGGTGTACTATCTGATTCGCAAACTTTGAACTTTGGCCTGCCACAAGGCTCTGTAATCGGCCCACAATCATTCTCGTTCTACACTCATCCCATTGCCAACATCATCAGCGTTCATAAGGATGTAAAATACCACTTCTATGCCGACGACATACAACTGTACATTCCATTCAGTCCACGCAATAAATCTGAACTGGACAATGCACTGAGCACTCTCACTAATTGCATCATGGATATCAAACTTTGGATGGACCGCAACATGCTTCAATTAAATGAAACAAAAACTGAGTTCTTTGTCATATCCAGCCCACGTTTCGAGCACTCTATATCAGAGGTGAGGCTGAATATTGGATCTGATCTCAAGAACTAAAGTATCCTCGGGGCCCATACTTGGTACAATGATGGCCCATGACCCCTAGAAACATCCTAGGGTACCCCCGACCCCAGAGGTCAAAGGTCATGGGCTACAGGGGGCAAAATGTGTAAAATTTCAAACGGCTCTAGCTCAAGAACTATAGCGCCCTCAGGGTTCATACTTAGTATATTGATGACCCATGACCCCTAAATGTAACCTATGGTAGCCACGACTCCAGAGGTCAAAGGTCGTAGGCTACAGGGAGCAATATGTGTAAACTTTTAAAACAGCTTTAGCTCAAGAACTATAGCGCCCTCAGGTTTCATACTTGGTACAACGTTGGCCCATGACCCTTAGATATTTTCTGCAGTAACATCGACCCCAGAGGTCAAAGGTCATGGGCTACAGGGGGCAATATGTGTAAAATTTCAAACAGCTCTAGCTCAGGAACTACAGCGCCCTCAGGGTTCATACTTGGTACAATGATGACCCATGACCCTAGATGTATTCTATGATAGCCGCATCCCCAGAGGTCAACGTCTAAAGGCTTTAAAAAGCAAACTAGGTACGACATATTAAGGTGGTATTGGATGCATTTTCTAGAAATTAGGAAATGCTTTGAGTATGTTTTAAACAGATTAATTGAGTAGGGTAAAGTACACTGATCAATATGCCCTTTGTTTGGAGCAAATCGGACATACGGTTTCCATAATACATCAATTTATATGTTCTTTGTATCCTATTGTTTTTCTCAATAATCAATATAGTTAATGAGCTAAAAAGGACTGCAAAGGCTCATTAATATGTAATTTTGTTAATATTTTGCTAAAATTCAATGCATAAATGTTCAGGATACTTTTATTTTGCATACTATTGCCCTGAAACTTGGTCAAAGTGTTTCTAATATGTTCTAATGTATTATATAATGAAGCCGCCCTCTAATTTGCATATTTGCATAATTAATGAGCTAATTTGCATAAATGCTAATTAATTATGCAAATATGCAAATTAGGGGGCGGCTTCATTATATAATACATTAGAACATATTAGAACACTTTGACCAAGTTTCAGGTCAAAAGTATGCAAAATAAAAGTACCCTGAACATTTATGCATGGATTTTTAGCAAAATATTGTTAATGAGCTTCTCCAGTCATTTTAGCTCATTAACTATATTGATTATTGATAAAAACAATAAGATATAAAGAAAATATAAATTGATATATTTTGAAAACCGTATGTCCGATCTGCTTCAAACAAAAGGCATATTGATAAGTGTGCTTTGCTCTACTCAATTAATCTGTTTAAAACATGTTTAGAGCACTTTCATAATGCCTCCAATACCACCTTAACACAGTGTAGCGCAATAGGTAGTATTTTGTTAGCTACCTGTATTTGCAATGATAAAGGTCTGAATCGTACGTCAAGGAAACTCATCACTTGACAAAAACTCCCTGAAAAGGGAATGTGTAGGCATTTTGATTTTGGGTACCTTGGATCACCTCAAAAGGTTGTCATGATGGGACAAGGGGTGTGGTTGGTTAAGGGGTGGGGTATTAGAGAGAGTGTGGTCCAGGCTGGTGGTGTTTTAGAGAGAGCGAGGGTCTGATGGGGTATAAGAGAGAGTGAAGGCTTGGGAGGGTATTAGAGAGAGTGTGTGCTAGCCTGGTGGTGTGTTAGAGAGATTGATGGTCTGATGGGGTATAAGAGAGAGTGAAGGCTTGGTAGGGTATTAGAGAGAGAGTGTGGGCCAGTCTGGTGGTGTTCTAGAGAGAGTGAGTGTATAGTGAGTATAAGAGAGATTGAAGGCTTGGTGGGGTATTAGAGAGAGTATGGGTCAGTCTGGTGATGTTTTAGAGCGAGTGAGTGTCTGATGGAGTATAAGAGAGAGAGTGAGGGTCTGGTGGGGTATTAGAGAGAGTGAGGGTCTTGTGGGGTATTAGAGAGAGTGTGGTCCAGTCTTGTGGTGTTTCAGAGAGAGTGATGGTCTGGTGGAGTATAAGAGAGAGTGAGGGTCTGATGGGGTATAAGAGAGAGTGTGGTCCAGTCTGGTGGTGTTTTAGAGAGAGTGATGGTCTGATGGGGTATAAAAGAGAGTGACGACTTGGTAGGGTATTAGAGAGAGTGTGGGCCAGTCCAGTGTTACGAGCATTACATGTATATCAAATGAAAGCTTAAAACAAGTGCTTTAACATGGTGCTCACCAAGTTTTCGTTTGTGAATAGGGGAAGGGGGTTAGGTGTGGTCACGGGCATAGATATTCGTGTTTGGTAAAACACATTACTGTGGCATCTAGTTATCTATGCCCGTGGAACGGTGGCATAGATATTGTATTTGTTGTGTTTAGTCTTCGACTTCTTCTCCTCCTCCTTCTCCTTCTCAAGACCAGTTCTTTGCACTCCTCTAGCTCAAGAACTAAAGTAGCCTTGGGGCCCATACTTGGTACAATGATGGCCCATGACCCCTAGAAACATCCTAAGGTACCCCCGACCCCAGAGGTCAAAGGTCATGGGCTACAGGGGGCAATATGTGTAATTGGTCTCCCATCCACTCAGGAGGCCAGGACCAACGAAATGTTCAATGTGTATGAGGGCAGCAGTGGTCTCCCATCCACTCAGCAGGCCATGACCAACGAAATGTTCAATGTGTATGAGGGCAGCAGTGGTCTCCCATCCACTCAGGAGGCCACGATCGACCAACGAAATGTTCAATGTTCATGCAATGCAAAATAGCGGCAAATGGTTGAATTCATACTGTTTTTAATAACGTTTCGGATATAGGCCTAAAGAAGCTGTTTTGAACGATGGCAGTGGATTGAAGTATGTTTTGTACTTGTTTATTTGTATACTTGATGCTTCACTGTTTGCCGGGCCGTTTTGCACCCGTAGGCCTATACTTTTTGAACTTCTGATATGGCATGCATGCATGTATTGATATTGATAAAAATATCGTCGGATGGCGATATCGTGATATGTTTTGCATGCGATATGATATATAATTTAAAGCTGATACCAAGGGGTATAAGTTTTCGTTTTGTGAATAGGGGAAGGGGGGTTAGGTGTGGTCACGGGCATAGATATTCGTGTTTGGTCAAACACAACTGTGGTTTCTAGTTCTCCTTCTTCTCAAGACCAGTTCTTTGCACTCCTCTAGCTCAAGAACGAAAGTAGCCTTGGGGCCCATACTTGGTACAATGATGGCCCATGACCCCTAGAAACATCATAGGGTACCCCCGACCCCAGAGGTCAAAGGTCATGGGCTACAGGGGGCAATATATGTAAAATTTCAAACAGCTCTAGCTCTAGAACTATAGCGCCCTCAGGGTTCATACTTGGTATAATGATGGCCCATGACCATTAGATATTTCCTGCAGTAACATCGACCCCAGAGGTCAAAGGTCATGGGCTACAGTGAGCAATATATGTAAAATTTCAAACAGCTCTAGCTCAAAACCTACAGCGCCCTTAGGGTTCATATTTGGTACAATGATGACCCATGACCTTGATGTATTCTGTATTAGCCGCATCTCCAGAAGTCAAAGTCTAAAGACTTTAAAAAGCAAAATAGGTACGACCTATTAACACAGTGTAGCGCAATAAGGTAGTATTTTGTTAGCTACCTGTGTTTGCAATGATAACGGTCTGAATCGTACGTCAAGAAAACTGATCACTTGACAAAAACTCCCTTAAAAGGGAATGTGTCTGGCATTTTGATTTTGGTTCCTTGGACCACCTCCAAAGGTTGTCATGATGGGACAAGGGGTGTGTTTGGTTGAGGGGTGGGGTATTAGAGAGAGTGTAGTCCAGTCTGGTGGTATTTTAGAGAGAGTGAGGGTCTGATGGGGTATAAGAGAGAGTGAAGGCTTGGTAGGGTATAAGAGAGAGTGTGGGCCAGTCTGGTGGTGTTTTAGAGTGAGTGAGTGTCTGTTGGAGTATAAAGAGAGTGAGGGTCTGGTGGGGTACTAGTAGAGAGATTGTGGTCCAGTCTGGTGGCGTTTTAGAGAGATTGGTGGTCTGATGGGGTATAAGAGTAAAGGCTTGGTAGGGTATTAGAGAGAGTCTAGGCCAGTCTGGTGGCGTTTTAGAGAGTGAGTGTATAGTGGAGTATAAGAGAGACTGAAGGCTTGGTGGGGTATTAGAGAGAGTATGGGTCAGCCTAGTGGTGGTTTAGAGCGAGTGAGTGTCTGGTGGAGTATAAGAGAGAGTGAGGGTCTGGAGGGTTATTAGAGAAAGTGTGGGCCAGTCTGGTGGTGTTTTAGAGAGATTTCTGGTCTGATGGGGTATAAGAGAGAGTGAAGGCTTGGTAGGGTATTAGAGAGAGTGTGGGCCAGTCTGGTGTTGTTTTAGAGAGAGTGAGTGTATATGGGAGTATAAGTGAGAGTGAAGGCTTGGTGGGGTATTAGAGAGAGTATGGGTCAGCCTGGTGGTGTTTTAGAGCGAGTGATTATCTGGTGGATTATAAGAGAGAGTGAGGGTCTGGTGAGGTATTAGAGAGAATGTGCGCCAGTCTGTGTTTTAGAGCTAGTAAGTGTCTGATAAAAGAGAGGTGTGGTCACGGGCATAGATATTCGTGTTTGGTCAAACACAACTGTGGTTATCTATGCCCGTGCAACGGGGCATAGATATTGTATTTGTTGTGTTTAGTCTTCTCCTTCTCCTCCTCCTCCTCCTCCTCAAGACCACGTCTTTGCACACCTCTAGCTCAGCCCCTGGGCCCATACTTGGTACAATGATGGCCCATGACCCCTAGAAACATCCTAGTGTCAAAGGTCATGGGCTACAGGGGGCAATATGTGTAAAATTTCAAACAGCTCTAGCTCAAAAACTATAGCGCCCTCAGGGTTCATACTTGGTACAATGATGGCCTATGACCCTAGAAGTATGCTATGCTAGCCGCAACCCCAGAGGTCAAAGTTCATATGGTTTAAAAAGCAAAATAGGTACGAGTTGTTAACACAGTGTATCGCAATAGGTAGCATTTTGGTAGCTACCTGTATTTGCAACGATGAAGGCTTCAAATATACGTCAAGACGTATAATGGGGTTAAGAGGTTAACCGCTTAGAGGGACACAATGTTTTGGGATTAAAGGGGTATTCTCCAGTCTGGTGGTGTTTCAGAGAGAGTGAGGGTCTGATGGAGTATGAGAGAGAGTGATGGCTTGGTGGGGTATTAGAGAGAGTTTGGGCCAGCCTGGTGGTGTTTTAGAGCGAGTGAGTGTCTGGTGGAGTATAAGAGAGAGTGAGGGTCTGTTGGGGTATTAGAGAGAGTGTGGTCCAGTCTGGTGGTGTTTTAGAGCTAGTGAGTGTCTGGTGGAGTATAAGAGAGAGTGATGGCTGGGTGGGGTATTAGAGAGAGTTTGGGTCAGCCTGGTGGTGTTTTAGAGCGAGTGAGTGTCTGGTGGAGTATAAGAGAGAGTGAAGGCTTGGAGGGGTATTAGAGAGAGTGTGGATCAGCCTGTTGGTGTTTTAGAGCGAGTGAGTGTCTGGTGGAGTATAAGAGAGAGTGAAGTCTTGGTGGGGTATTAGAGAGAGTATGGGTAAGCCAGTTGGTGTTTTAGAGCGAGTGAGTGTCTGGTGGAGTATAAGAGAGAGAGTGAGGGTCTGGTGGGGTATTAGAGAGTGTGTGGGTCTGTCTGGTGGTGTTTTAGAGCGAGTGAGTGTCTGGTAGAGTATAAGAGAGAGTCTAGTGGTGTATTAGAGAGAGAGTGTGGTCCAGTCTGGTGGTGTTTTAGAGAGATTGTTGGTCTGATGGGATATAAGAGAGAGTGAAGGCTTGGTAGGGTATTAGAGAGAGAGTGGGCCAGTCTGGTGGTGTTTTAGAGAGAGTGAGTGTATAGGGGAGTATAAGAGAGAGTGAAGGCTTGGTGGGGTATTAGAGAGAGTATGGGTCAGCTTGGTGGTATTTTAGAGCGAGTGAGTGTCTGGTGGAGTATAAGAGAGAGTGAGGGGCTGGTGGGCTATTAGAGAGAGTATGGTCCAGTCTGGTGGTGTTTTAGAGAGAGTGATGGTCTGGTGGAGTATAAGAGAGTGTGAGGCTTTGATAGGGTATTAGAGAGAGTGTGATCCAGTCTGGTGGTCTTTTAGAGAGAGAGTGATGGTCTGATGGGGTATAAAAGAGAGTGAAGGCTTGGTAGGATATTAGAGAGAGTGTGAGCCAGTCTGGTGTTATGAGCAAAAAAGCAAAATAGGTACGACCTATTAACTCCTTCTCAAGATCAGTCCTTTGCTCTCCTCTAGCTCAAGAACTAAAGTACCCTCGGGGCCCATACTTGGTACAATGATAGCCCATGACCCCTAGAAACATCCTAGGGTACCCTCGACACCAGAGGTCAAAGGTCATGGGCTACAGGGGCCAATATGTGTAAAATTTCAAACAGCTCAAGCTCAAGAACTATAGCGCCCTCAGGGTTCATACTTAGTATAATGATGGCCCATAATCCCTAGAAGTAACTTATGGTAGCCTCGACCCCAGAGGTCAAAGGTCACAGGCTACAGGGGGCAATATGTGTAAATTTTTGAAACCGCTTTAGTTCAAGAAATATAGCGCCCTCAGGGTTCATGCTTCGTACAATGATGACCCATGACCCTTAGATATTTCCTGCAGTAACATCGACCCCAGAGATCAAAGGTCATAGGCTACAGTGAGCAATATGTGCAAAATTTCAAACAGCTCTAGTTCAAGAACTACAGCGCCCTCGGGGTTCATATTTGGCACATTGATGACCCACGAGAGGTCAAAGTCTAAATACTTTAAAAAGCAAAATACGTACGACCTATTAACACAGTGCAGCGCAATAGGTAGTATGTTATTAGCTACCTGTGTTTGCAATGATAACGGTCTGAATCGTACGCCAAGAAAACTGATCACTTGACAAAATTCCCTTAAAAGGGAAAAAACCTCAAAAGGTTGTCATGATGGGACAAGGGGTGTGGTTGGTTGAAGGGTGGGGTATTAGAGAGAGTTTGGTCCAGTCTGGTGGTATTTTAGAGAGAGTGAGGGTCTGATGGGGTATAAGAGAGAGTGAAGGCTTGGTAAGGTATTAGAGAGAGAGTGTGGGCCAGTCTGGTGGTGTTTTAGAGCTAGTGAGTGTCTGGTAGAGTATAAGAGTCTGGTAGTGTATTAGAGAGAGAGTGTGGTCCAGTCTGGTGGTGTTTTAGAGAGATTGATGGTCTGATGGGATATAAGAGAGAGTGAAGGCTTGGTAGGGTATTAGAGAGAGTGTGGGCCAGTCTGGTGGTGTTTTAGAGAGAGTGCGTGTATAGGGGAGTATAAGAGAGAGTGAAGGCTTGGTGGGGTATTAGAGAGAGTATGGGTCAGCCTGGTGGTATTTTAGAGCGAGTGAGTGTCTGGTGGAGTATAAGAGAGAGTGAGGGGCTGGTGGGGTATTAGAGAGAGTATGGTCCAGTCTGGTGGTGTTTTAGAGAGAGTGATGGTCTGATGGGGTATAAAAGAGAGTGAAGGCTTGGTAGGGTATTAAAGAGAGTGTGAGCCAGTCTGGTGTTATGAGCATTACATGTATATCAAATGAAAGCTTAATACAAGGGCTTTCACATGGTGCTCACCAAGTTTTCGTTTGTGAATAGGGGAAGGGGGGTTAGGTGTGGTCACGGGCATAGATATTCGTGTTTGGTCAAACACAACTGTGGTTTCTAGTTAAATTTGTAATACTTAATTTGTAATTTTTTTTCTGTGAATAACAACAGTATAGTTACGTTCTGTCCATTGAGAGCGTTTCTCACAGCGGGCACATCTCATTTCATGACGTCACCGTTTTTCTAGGCCAAATCTGTCTCGTTCGAAGGAACTCACCGCTTAAGTTGGTTTTTGCGGAATATCAATTTTCATTGTCCTCATAATATTAGCTTGGCAATGATATGATGTTGTTTTTGCAATAGACCTGCCCTTTAAAAGTCTGGATTTCCAGCAGTCACTACTGGACAAAGTGAGTCCGGATATCCGAACTCCTTTATCACTGTTTATAGGTGGTGTGCATCTATTTTCTGGAATAACCAAAACAAAAAAAAGGGTCTTTCCAGGGAGCATACCCGTATGCCTATGGTCATTTGTGTCAAGTGCCACCCCGGATGTTCAATACCCGTTTACGTAGATTTTTAGTTATTTTCAGTTAAAGCCATATTATAACATTATCATACAAAATAGATTAGCATTTCTTTGCCATAAAATGTTAGTTTTACTGACAGATATATCCCTTTTATTTTTGAGCCGAACAACTACGGCAAAGCAAAGAAAATTGGAATTTACTACCGGCGTGTATGTCGCCAATACGTACCACTCCTTCGGTCATGTTATGGTACGACCCTTTGTTGTGTAGATCACCGGCCTGCACGCCGTGTACGTACTCATAGGGCCTGCACTTTGGCTCGTTTTTGCAGGTTTACATGGTCCAATAATCACAAGATGACTGACATGTGGTAACAAAGGAAGCAGTCACTGCAATTTGATTATATCCCATATGATTGGCCATTCAAGACACCCCTGTGAATATACTATAGCCTTTTCAAAATATAATACCTGTTTGCTTGACTGTATTGACAATACCCGGGAACAATACACACAGTAGGCCTATATGCATTGGACAAACTTTTTACAATAAGCATGATAAGTGATGATGTGACCTCCAGATTTATACATCGTTCGTCTCGCACACTGACAACATTTGATTGAATGGACTGTAGGCTACTGCGCCGTGATTACGGTGAAGGACACCGGTTCAAATCCTTTGTTTGGAGCCAATCGATAAAAGCATGCAGGGCCTCTATACCCATGTACAGTTTATCCCTACATAACCTATGTCTTGAATACGCTGGCAAAGTTATGTAATAATCGGATTAATACTATATAGCAGTAGGTAAAAACAAGTTTTGAATAATCCGCGCTATAAAGTCCCATTCAGTGATCCTAGCGAAAGTGAAAAAAAAAATCAAATTGTTAAGGTTATAAATTGTTTTAATGAAAAACAAATGGCAAAAAAACAAAACAGGAAAACGACAGTATTGACGAAGTTGAAGCCCCATTCAAATACATGTAGCTAATTTATATACTGTCAGTACCGGTATATAAATTACAGACTCACGTAAATGCATTATTTTTTGTCTTAGACACACGGCGCGGCTTTCGGCTGAACCACTGCACTAGAAAGCTATGTTAGCACATCTATGACAATGACGAAAGGTACAAAATCAGCCATAGGCCTTTAGATAGCAGAAGACACAAAAGTGGTGTTTTATGACCTTTGACATTCTTTTGTGGCGAGTGACATGGTCTTTCAATTCACGCCGAGTGGCCTTGACAGGTTTGACTATGCTTCAGTGGTCATGAAAGAATTCAAAAGATAACCTCTGCCCCAATAATCCCAAGCAATTGTCTGAAACTGCTCCTCGGATCATAAGAACTCAGTCCTCAAATGATAGTCATAATAATGTCCAAAATATAAAAATTACTGACTATCATTGAAGACTGAGTTCCGCAGTCTAGTATCCAAAATCTGAATTTTGATGATTTTTACGATCGTCGGGATGAAAAAAAATCAAAAAATCACTGAATGGGCCTTTAGTTCCCTCCTCTCCTTACCCTGGCAATATAAATCAAAGAAAAATAAAGAAAACAAGAAAATAAAATTAACCAAATTAAGGGATCTGTTTTGAGCGTTTCGATAGTATTTTTGTGGGACATGAGAGCACATCAGACATATCGAATTGCATTCTGAATACGAAGAATGTCTTTCTGATATCAAATAAATTTCATTGTTTGAAATTCACGATATAATACAAATTTTATGACAAATTATTAAAATTTGATATTTTTCACATTTTTGATAAATAACAGTCCTCGAAGTAAATATCATAAATCTAATGTTATATTCTTAAACAGTCCCTGGCATACAGATACCATACATGTATAGGCCTATGTAGAGTAAATTTGTCTGCTTTATCTGTTTTGTGCTGTTTAAGCAAATAGTTAAACATAATTTCCATAAAATGTAAGCTTTTACTGTCAGATATGTCCCCTTTTAATTTTGAGCAGAACAAGTGAGGTAAAGCAAAGAAAATTGAAATTTACTACTACTAGCGCCAATGAATGTTATACGATTATAAAACGGTACGATCCTCTGGGTGTGTGGGGGTGTGTGCGTATGTGTGTCCTGCATGCGTATTTTTTTCTGCAACTATAACGGGACGCAATACGATACCGGTATGTTATAAGAATCAAACTTACAAGAAAGATGGCTCTTGTCAAATCCTACAATTCTGTCAGAGAAAATATGCATATTTGCATTACATTTTTAATTAATCGACATAATTGATTAATTAATAAATATTTTATTTAATGATTTACCATAATTCCAAATATGTCAAACAATATGTCAAATTAAAGCTAATGAAATGCTTTATAAATTGGTCAGAGCGCATTTTGCAGAATGCATTTAGTACTTTAGTTACATGATTCCAAATATTCTATTCCAATTTTTTGCTATACACGCATAGGAACTGTACTTTTAAAATCCGCGCCTAATCAATAATAATAGTCTTTCACTCCATTGTCAAAGTACTGTGCTCCCTGTAGCATTATGGAGTGACCAGGTCCTAGAGCACACCACTCCACGCCATACATAAATACTCCCAGTCACATTTCCCCAATATGAAATTTAAAAAAAGTTAAATTTTAATTTTACTTCTTTTAAAGTTTGGCAGAGGCGGGGTTCGAACTCACGGCGCACCACGCCGCTTTGGAGATGTTCTATGAGCCTAGCGCCTTAGACCACTCGGCCACTTGCCTTGATGGAATCTTTTATGAAACGTATTTGAAGATATAATCGCAACTTCAATATAGGCCTACCACGTGACAAGCAAAAGCAGAAAACGTACCATATTTTGGAATTTTATTTGCCTAAAAACATTAATGTGTATTAATAGCGCTCAATTGTTGTTAATCCGACAATAAACATGATAAATGCGCGTCTATATGGACAATACATTATATCGATTTTGACATGTGCTCGCACGGTGTCAGTACATTTCCATGGTCAGTAAAATACTATAGAGGAACCTACCATTTTTCTTGTATACACGTTCGATGTTTTTATCAATTACATAAAAAATCCATTTTAGACCCCAAATGTTTCTTCAGGAAATAAAAGATTAGATTACCATAAAAACGAAACAGTAATCTTTTGCCGGGTCTAATGTTATTTATACATAGAATTTTCAACGTTTTTCTATCCTTATTCTTGCTCAATTAAAAAATATTTTGGCGTATATAAAATTGAAATAAAAGTCTCTGCCTCATAAACGACCTCAAATGTGCCACAATTGGGTATCACGAATCGTTATATATGATGTGCAGTTAATATTCATATTTTCTTTTATACAGAGGATGCTTCAGTTTTGACAGGAAAAATATTTTCTTGAAAACCCTCTCACTCGGTTATTTCAAAACGGTAACCACGCTTCCCTAGAATGTGCAATAATTTAGCATTAAAAGTTTTCTTATTCTAACAGCAAGCGTTTCTAGAATGCAGTATGGCGAAATGTGGTGTAGTCCTAGAGTGTGATGGTTTTGTAGCAGATGACAGTGCTCATTCAAACCTGTCAAGGTCAGTTAGTAGCCACTTGCTGAATGGATGGCCATGATCAGCTATCAAAGAGATGCCTTGTGCAGCTGCCAATCACAGTAGAGGTTTGATAACATTTTGTTAAAAACCCAAATGTGATATAAGGACAAAGCTGTGCATGTTGGTACTTAATTGTTTGGATTCTTACGTTGAAATTCCCTTGTATTAGTATTTTTATGTGTAGTGTATAGTGGTCATAAATTATATAGCTTTTAAATTTTGGGCATTTTTGCTCTGTTGCACTGTACCATTATGGAATTTGAGCAAATCAATTACCGACACAAGCAGGTATACAGTGTATTATTTTATTTTTATTTCGTATCTCAGGAGCACAGCTCACTTGGTAAGGCATCAGAATTTGGTACACTAGCGCTTCGAACTTTAAATCGGAAGGTGGTGAGTTCGAGCCTCATCACGGTCACATTAATTTTATAAACCAAATATTGTTCGAACTTTTCATATTTGTTTTTCTTTTATTGTTTCTTTTCTTTGTCTTTTTTTTTTTTCTTCTTGTTTTCTTTTTTTTTTTTTTTATTTTTCTTTGATCCATATTGCCAGTGTAAGGAGAGGAGGGAACTAACGGCCCATTCAGTGATTTTTTTTCATCCGGACGATCGTAAAAATCATCAAAATTCAGATTTTGTACAAGACTGCGGAACTCAGTCTTCAATGATATAGTCAGTGAGCAGGTCCTAGAGCACACCACTCCACGCCATACATAAATACTCCCAGTCACATTTCCCCAATATGAAATTTAAAAAAGTTAAATTTTAATTTTACTTCTTTTAAAGTTTGGCAGAGGCGGGGTTCGAACTCACGGCGCACCACGCCGCTTTGGAGATGTTCTATGAGCCTAGCGCCTTAGACCACTCGGCCACTTGCCTTGATGGAATCTTTTATGAAACGTATTTGAAGATATAATCGCAACTTCAATATAGGCCTACCACGTGACAAGCAAAAGCAGAAAACGTACCATATTTTGGAATTTTATTTGCCTAAAAACATTAATGTGTATTAATAGCGCTCAATTGTTGTTAATCCGACAATAAACATGATAAATGCGCGTCTATATGGACAATACATTATATCGATTTTGACATGTGCTCGCACGGTGTCAGTACATTTCCATGGTCAGTAAAATACTATAGAGGAACCTACCATTTTTCTTGTATACACGTTCGATGTTTTTATCAATTACATAAAAAAATCCATTTTAGACCCCAAATGTTTCTTCAGGAAATAAAAGATTAGATTACCATAAAAACGAAACAGTAATCTTTTGCCGGGTCTAATGTTATTTATACATAGAATTTTCAACGTTTTTTCTATCCTTATTCTTGCTCAATTAAAAAAATATTTTGGCGTATATAAAATTGAAATAAAAGTCTCTGCCTCATAAACGACCTCAAATGTGCCACAATTGGGTATCACGAATCGTTATATATGATGTGCAGTTAATATTCATATTTTCTTTTATACAGAGGATGCTTCAGTTTTGACAGGAAAAATATTTTCTTGAAAACCCTCTCACTCGGTTATTTCAAAACGGTAACCACGCTTCCCTAGAATGTGCAATAATTTAGCATTAAAAGTTTTCTTATTCTAACAGCAAGCGTTTCTAGAATGCAGTATGGCGAAATGTGGTGTAGTCCTAGAGTGTGATGGTTTTGTAGCAGATGACAGTGCTCATTCAAACCTGTCAAGGTCAGTTAGTAGCCACTTGCTGAATGGATGGCCATGATCAGCTATCAAAGAGATGCCTTGTGCAGCTGCCAATCACAGTAGAGGTTTGATAACATTTTGTTAAAACCCAAATGTGATATAAGGACAAAGCTGTGCATGTTGGTACTTAATTGTTTGGATTCTTACGTTGAAATTCCCTTGTATTAGTATTTTTATGTGTAGTGTATAGTGGTCATAAATTATATAGCTTTTAAATTTTGGGCATTTTTGCTCTGTTGCACTGTACCATTATGGAATTTGAGCAAATCAATTACCGACACAAGCAGGTATACAGTGTATTATTTTATTTTTATTTCGTATCTCAGGAGCACAGCTCACTTGGTAAGGCATCAGAATTTGGTACACTAGCGCTTCGAACTTTAAATCGGAAGGTGGTGAGTTCGAGCCTCATCACGGTCACATTAATTTTATAAACCAAATATTGTTCGAACTTTTCATATTTGTTTTCTTTTATTGTTTCTTTTCTTTGTCTTTTTTTTTTCTTCTTGTTTTCTTTATTTTTTCTTTATTTTTCTTTGATCCATATTGCCAGTGTAAGGAGAGGAGGAACTAACGGCCCATTCAGTGATTTTTTCATCCGGACGATCGTAAAAATCATCAAAATTCAGATTTTGTACAAGACTGCGGAACTCAGTCTTCAATGATATAGTCAGTAATAATCTTTTGGTCATTACATGACTATCATCATTTGACGACTGAGTTCTTATGATACATCATCCGAAGAGCAGTTTCAGACAATTGCTTGGGATTGTTGGGGCAGGTTATCTTTTGAATTCTTTCATGACCACCGAAGCAGAGTTAAACCTGTCAAGGACACTCGGCGTGAATTGAACTGACCATGTCACTCGCCACAAAAGAATGTCAAAGGTCATAAAACATCAACTTGGTGTCTTCTGCTAGTGGTTCAGCCCTAAGCCGTGTAGGCCTATTTAAGACAAAAATAATGCATTGACGTGAATCTGTAATTTATATACTGACAGTATATATAAATTAGCTACATGTATTTGAATGGGGCTTCAACTTCGTCAATACTGCCGTTTTCTTGGGTTTTGTGCCAATTTTGTTCATTAAATTTTTTATAAAAGTAACAATTTGATTTTTTTTTCACTTTCGCTGGGATCACTGAATGGGGCTTTGCAACGCGATATATTCAAAACTTGTATTCACCTACTGTTATAGCATTAATCCGATTATTACACAACCTCGCCAGCGTATTCAAGACATCCAATGCAAATAATCACCTAGATTATGACGTATCATACCGTAAATATGGCGGAGTACTCAAATTCATTCAACAAAAGCATGATTACAAGCTATTGCAATCTACCGCGACAGCTCGTCTCACACACATAACAAATGCACAAATACGACCAAATAGGTTGACGACAACGTTTGATTGAATGCACTGCATTGTGCCATGATTACGGTGAAGGACACCGGTTCAATTCCTTTGTATGGAGCCAATCAATAATTTCACGCACATCCTCTATTATTGCCCAATTATTGCCCGGGATGATTGCACACTGTAAAAGAGCTATTGTTATAATGTTTGATGAAATCGTGTTTAACTACCGTATTTGCTTAAGAAGAACGGCACAATACAGATAAAGCAGACAGATTGACTACATGTGGTACATGTATATACATATAGGGAATGTGTGTGAGTCGAGTATTACCTAATTATAATAGGGGCGTATCCAAAAATGAATTAACGCCCCTTTCAAATGTCGAGCCAAAGTGCAGGCCCTATGGTGTGTTATGAACATCGTGTATGCGTTCGACTAATAATTCCATCGTAATAATAAGACGCCGGTTCCGGCGCTTTATTCAAAATCTCGGATTTTGACAAAACTACAGCACCCAGGGTCTTGATATTTGCAGGATATATTGGTTTAATAAAGTACAATATAATCGTGTAAAAAATGAATTTTAAAAAATCAGTGAGGGCGTCCTCAACAGCAAATGTTATAATATGGCTTTAATATTAATCAATATTTATATTTGATTTCATACATGCATTAAAGTAGATAATTTTGGTCTGGTGGTACAGCGAAGGGCTGTGTGTACTGTGTGTATTGTACACGTATCCAATGCCCTTGATAGCTCTTGATCATGTTGATTTAGTTATGATCAGGAATTATCGAAGTGCACTGAAACGTGGACACATCTATTGTAGAGTTGTGGAATGTTGACATGTACGTGTAAACTGTGCGGTACAAGTTCAAGGCATCAAAACAACTTACATTCGTCGTTGGTACCGGGCGTTGGTATCATCCTGCATCGTCGTGCGTGAACATTTTGCATTTGTTAAGGTTACCAAGTGAGAATATCCTGCATAGTGCATTTCAATGTATAATAAGCCCTATATGTTTAATTATTTTGACCATTGCGCTGTTATGTCCTATTATCTTTCGTCTATGTGTTAGCTGATTTGTTCAACTGGTCACAGCCATTATGATTGGTACTACGCGTAAAAGCACATGTATCGTGCTCGGAATCGTGCTGTTGCTAGCACACGCAGTACTTGTAAACTGTGGTAAGGTGTTGATCAATCCTCTTATGGGCGAAGGTAGTCATTATATTGTTGCCGTTACTATTGGCAAAGAACTTGTACGCCGTGGACACGAAGTTACCATGCTAACCGACGACAGATTTATAGATAATGTTAAGCTTAACAGTGAGTTTAAGTTTGAATTTTACAAAGCCAATTTTACTTTGGATGAGTTTCACGATTTGGTCAGGAATATGACTAATGCTGGCCTGAAAGGAAAATATATGGAATGGACTATGAGTATGATGAAAACGAATCACATGGAGAGGGTAGTGTCTGAATGTCACAACTTTCTGAAAGATGTGGAACTAATTGAAAAACTACGGAAAGCCGAATATGACATTACGATCACTGATAGTTCATCGTTATGTCCCGCAATGCAGTACCTGCAAACACCTTACATTGTGTTATCCCCAGTGATAACTATACCAGCCATAGCTTTGCTACAAAATCGCGTACCATTTAACCCATCTTATATGCCGGGATTTACAACTGCGTATGATAGCAAAATGACTTTCAAAGAGCGGCTAGTGAATTCATGCCAGGCGGCATTTTTCAGTTGGGCAATGTACTTATTTCAAGGATCGTTTGAGAAAACAAAACGTCAATACGGTGTTTCTCTGAATAGTTTTAGTGATGCGGAACTGTGGTTGCTGAACACACATTATGCTTTGGATTTCCCCAGACCATTGCTGCCAAATACTAAAATTGTTGGTGGTTTGACGACAAAACCAGCAGAGAGTCTCGGCAAGGTAAGTAAATCATATCGTCATACTGGCGAGGAGAAGACAAATCGTCCTGTCCGATGGCCTGCCCGGGAAATATAAAAGTCGCATGGCCAGGCAGTTGCATGCGCAGGCGGCAGGCAACATAGGCTTTGGCAAATCTGAATTTGGCAGGCTAAACCTGAAATTGTCAGTCATAGTAATTTCATAAAAAAATCGGGGCAATTTTACTTTTACACACATGGAGCTACATATAATTTGACAATTTTTTCTGTGAGATATAACTCCGGGAAAAGCAAGCTACTTTACTCAAATACCAATCGCTCAGCGACAGAGTATAAATTCATTTGCAAATACACGTGATTCGCTGTAGGGCGTATTTCTATCGGTTCCTTACTGCCTGTCCAAAACATTTACAAAACTATATATTCTAGAACTTCAGAGAGTACTAGTACTTTAAATATTGGCTGGTTATTTTTCACACAGTGGTGTTAACTAGGCAATGCAGGGAGGTAAATAAGGATAATTTACTGGGTGGGCAATTTAATTTATTTTGCCCTCAAATAATGGAAAATAATTTACTGGGTGGGCAACGATAATTAATGGCATCCAGGCGTTTGGATTTTCGGAAATGTAGACCTGTTTTTGCGTACAATTTGGCTTTGATGTAAAAGTGGACATTGCCCTCCCCCTAAATGCATCTTCCATATTATATTTCACTTTGGGTACTTAGAAATCTATTATTAATTATCAGTCACCATTACTCCTACGTGGGAAAAAAGCAGTAAAATTAGATGGAAATTATTATATGGTGCCCAATTTTTTGTGGGCAAAATAATTTACTGGGTGGGCACTTTTGGGCAATGGGCAAGTTGAATTTACTGGGTGGGCAAAATAATTTACTGGATGGGCAAATGCCCACCCAGTTAACGTGTTATTTACCTCCCTGACTGGCAATGCCAATATACCTATAACATGCACTGTTTGTAGAGGTCACGCGTCAATGGTGAGAGTACTGTGTATTATGTACAGGAAAATGGACAGTAACTGCAGTATGGTCCAAAGGTCCCGTAAACGTATTATAGTAATCACCTGTGATTTTAATTTTGTCTGACCAGCTACGCTAGCGTTGACCTGTACCATGACTAAAATTGTATCGAATAATGAAGAAGGAGGCGTAAGACAATACGAAACACAAATTAATATATGTGAGGATCGGAAATAAACGATGCAAGCTCGAGAAATTATAATTTAAATGGCGTGATTGGGGCTCGAGCAAACTGGCATATGAAAATATTGAGAGAGAAAGGATTGAACCCCGCACACCGACATCGCCTGGCTATTAATTATTTGATGCAGCAGAGATATTCAAATAAATACACGGGATCGATACACGTCAATTGCTATGCACGATTTTGATATCAGACGAAAATCTTCGGATACCGGGTTGGAAAATGATGAATATCTCCCGTAAATGATTTTTTCTCAAGAAACCAGATTTGGTCTCATGCACTTGAAAATACGTGTTGAACAGATATGATAGTCGTTAGTTTGCGCTTTGAACTTTGAGCTTGCGTTTTGAGCTGAAAAAGTGACCAAAATTCAAGATTTTAAATAGCGCAGCGTAGAACCTCGTGGAGGTAGTCTCAGGCCAGACTATATGTGGCTATCACGAACATACAGGATCGACGAGTGTCAGACCGACTGACACAAACTGGCTGTGTAGGAGACTATCGAAGAGACAGTCTATAAGCATATGACAATGGTGAATGTATGCTCGCTGACCGTACAGAGGTCAGTCACAGGCTAATGTCATTAGCCTTAGTCGGATGTCCTTCAGCCTAGTACTCTGCATTTAAAAACTATTAAACAGGTGGGAATACAATGGCCAACCGTGGCTGTGGAATCAACCTACCATGGCATTTTCTGCCATGAAGATATCGGGCCGATGACACTGTGCCCCGGTCGCTGGATTACCGGTCCAGAGCTTTACCGGGCAATCTCAACTTAAGTCCCCATGATATATAACTCTCTCATTGTGTCTCAGCGGCTCGCACAGCTACCATATGCCTACCGCGGACACCGCGCCGTTCATGGGCTGTTATGTACCAATAAGTAGGATCTGTAGTTTCAGCTGTCATATAATAGCTTTATAATTTGTGTATCCAATTAAAGATCTAGTCCATCAATATTGTTTTAGCAAATGGCTGCGATATATTGGCATCGTTTGATTTAAGTGTCACCGTTAAGTACTTATTTCGTCAATACGATTCCTTTTTTTACTATACATGCTTGCATGCATTGGATCAGTGATGATGGATAACATTTATAAGGAGCTATAAGGTTACAATATGTCTCATAATAAACATAATATTCGCAAAATGCAGTAGCATTTTGATCAATCCTCTTATGGGTGAAGGTAGTCATTATATTGTTGCTATCAATGTTGGAGAGGAACTTATACGTCGTGGACATGACGTTACCATACTAACCGACGACAGATTTCTGGATGACTACCAAGCTTAACAGCGAGTTCAAGTTTGAATTTTATAAAGCCAATTTTACTTTAGA
Organism: Amphiura filiformis; assembly: GCF_039555335.1. Lineage (NCBI taxonomy): Eukaryota > Metazoa > Echinodermata > Ophiuroidea > Amphilepidida > Amphiuridae > Amphiura > Amphiura filiformis. The sequence goes on along the minus strand of NC_092629.1, from coordinate 57,685,561 downwards.
CGAACTTCACGAAGAGATGACCGATATGACTAATGCTGGTTTAAAAGGAAAATACATGGAATGGCTTATGGGAAGGATGAAATCGAATTACGTGGAAAGAGTCATATCTGACTGTCATAACTTGCTCGGGGATGTGAAACTGATCAATACATTACGAAAACACCTTACATTGTGTTGTCCCCCGTGATAACAATACCAGTCATAGCTCTGCTTCAAAATCGCGTACCATTTAACCCATCTTATATACCGGGCTTTACAACTGCGTATGATCACGAAATGACATACACCGAGAGACTGATGCCAGTCAACAGTTTTCACCTTTACAGTGTTAATTAACCCCCTGAGCACTATGTCGATCTAACATTGCATCTGATTGGTATATTACATGATATCTTTACTTTAATCACCAATCAGAATGGAGCTTTGTAAATAATTCACCCCATTTTTTGCGTGATGAAATTATTCTATCAATGTTGCTGATTGGTCCAATTGATAATGACAACTTCTTTTTGGCCAATCGGCAGGTAGTTCTCACGGGATTAATCGTTTGAAGAGACCAGGAGGCAGTATAATGGAGTGCGGAAGAATAGTTTTAGTGATTCTGAATTATTGTTATTGAACTCACATTTCGTTTTGGACTTTCCCAGACCGCTTCTTCCGAACACAATATGTGTCGGTTGTTTGCCCACAAAACTACCGGAGAATCTTTAATATAGTCATCATCATCATCATCATCATCAGCCGTATTCAACCCACTGCAGGGCGAAAGCCTCCCCAAGTTGGCATCAAAGTTTCCTGTCATTTGCTTTTGCCATCCACCTGATCCCTATGAAACTTGCTATCTCATCCCTCCATCTGACTTTCTGTCTGCCTTGGTGTCTTGAGCCCAGCCAAGGCCTCCATTCTGTGACATTCTTTGTCCATCTATTATCTGTTGATCTTGCAAGATGGCCAGCCCAATGCCACTTCTTCATCTTTATTGTGTGGATTATGTCTGTAACTTCTGTTTGGCTCCTGATCCATGCCACTGTTTTCCTGTCCCTTTTGGTGTAGCCCAGCATACATCTTTCCATGCTATGCTGTGCAGTTTGCTCCATCCTCTTAGTAAATGACCATGTTTCAGCTCCATAGGTCATGGCTGGTAGTACACATTGGTTGAAAACCTTTCGTTTCAGACAAGTTGGCATCTTACTTCTCATGATGTCATTGAGCTTGCCAAATGCACACCAACCAGCTCTAGTCCTCCTCTTTACTTCATCCATGTGATTGTGAGTCATGTTGATTAGTTGTCCTAAGTACACATATTGGTCCACCCCTCCACCTTTTCTATTTCTGTGTTCCCCACCATGACCAGCTGTTCTGTGGCGAACTGGTTGAACATGACTTTTGTCTTTTTCATGTTTATCTTTAGTCCCACTTGATTGCTTCTCTGGTTGAGATCATTGATCATTTCTCTTAGGTCTTTAGCATTGTCTGTTATTATGACTATGTCATCTGCGAAGCGAAGGTGACTCAGGTAATACGTTCAGTGTGCCCGGAAAATTCAGTAACAATGAAAGAATGAAAGAAATACTCGGGTTTATTAGTGTAAAAACGTCTTATGCATTTTTGTAAGTTGATTGTTGTGTTTTGTTAATGTCTTTTTAACTATTTAGTCTATGCGTACGCCAGGAAAAAAGTGTAAATATATAGACCTTGTAGCCGAATGTGAAAACATAGGATGTATTGTGTTTTACTTCTTAATAGAATTGGTATTATTATTATTATTATTATTATTATTATTATTATTATTATTATTATTATTATTATTATCATCATCATCAATAATATTTTCATTATTTTTATTACTATTTTTGTCATGCAGGAATGGATTGAGTTTCTTGAGAGCGCTGGTGAAGATGGTGTAGTGTTGTTCTCAATGGGCTCTTATGCAACTGGTATCGATGAAGATGTGGCAGGTCTCTTTGCTGGAGCTTTTGCGCAATTACCTCAAAAAGTTATCTGGAAGTTGAACGGGAAACCATCGGCCACTTTGACTCCTAATGTCAAGGTTGTAGACTGGATACCACAGAATGATCTGTTAGGTAAGCCTATAAACACCAAAGAAAGATACTATAAAGTCAATTGTAATTAATGGTTGGTTATTTTGCAGATGGGATGTTCATGGGAAACTGATGACAAAATATTCAATATACTCCTACCATTTCGTTTGTTTCGGGGGTGTGGGGGAGGGGAGGAGTTAAGAGTCATCCGGTGCCCCCATCCAAGCATCTGCCATCTTCTATCATTAATGACTTCCCCATTGAGCTGATTTGATAAAATCGACTTTATATTATTATTTTATTTTAATTTTTTTTATCACTGGCAAATACAATAATTATAATATAACATCAAAATATATTGCACATGAATATTCAAAAGTACATACAAAAAAAAAAGGAAGTATAGATAAAATTTTGCACCAGTGAAAGGCAGGACTAACAGGTGCAAAGCACCTCTAGGACAGTCCCACCAAGGATCAAAACAATGAGGACACCCCCTCCCCCCACCCCCCCCCAAAAAAAATGAAAAAAAAAACCCCCAAAAAAAACCAAAAAACCTACACAAGCCTACAACCAGAACACTGGCAACATGTAACCCAAGAGCATGTGTTGTAAGGATCAAAACTCTCCTCTAGTTTGTTCTTGTACCACTCAGAGAGCTGGCTCTTAAAAGAGGACATGTTGACAGTGGATCTAATTGTGAGAGGAAGTTGATTCCACAGGGGAACGATACGGTTGAAAGACGATGCCCTGTGAGACTCGGTTTTGCATCGTTTGGGAATCAACAAAAGGGGGTCAGCAGATGATCTGGTGGTGGGACGGTCCTTGAGGGTGGAGTTAAAAACAACAAAATGGTTAAGATTAAGGTCATAAAGTTCCATTTTGCAAAAAAAAAGAATGTGAGATCAAGGATTTCACGTCTAAAAGACAAAGGAAGGAGGTTTAATTTAGTTAACCTCTCACGATAGTCTAAATCAGGGTAATGTAGAGTATAGTTTGTTGCTCTCCTCTGGATGCCTTCAATTAATCGAAGATTACGTTTTGATGTACCACTCCAGAGAGAGCTGGCATACTCCACATCACTCCTGACCAGTGCAGTAAAAAGTGTCCTTGTGACCCTTTCGGGAGCATTAAAACCTACTGCACGTTTTATCATACCCAACTTTTTATTGCACTTGTTGACAACACGTCTAACATGGTCATTCCATACAAGACTAGATGAAATATCAATACCAAGATCCTTGATAGAATCAGTTCTGGATAAAATATTGTTATTCATACGATAGTCAAATTTCACCATATTTCTTTTTCTGGTGACTGAAATTATTTGGCATTTAGATGGATGGTAATGCATGTCCTATGTTTTGCCCCATTTATAAAGAGAATTGATGTCATCCTGAAGGAGCAGGCAGTCATGTGTACTATGGATTGATCTAAAGCATTTGGAATCATCAGCAAATAACGCAGTTGTGCTGTTTCGGGTACAGTTAGGCATGTCATTGATGTAACACAAAAAAAGCATGGGTCCCAAGATGGACCCTTGAGGGACACCGGATAAGACTGGGAGCCAGTCTGAGTTTGAACTATCAATGACTACACTTTGCTCCCTATCAGTCAAGTATGCTTGAAACCAACTAAGAAGATGCGAATGGAACCCAAACGACTGTAACTTGTGAATGAGCAATTTGTGAGAGACGCTGTCAAATGCCTTAGAAAAATCCAAGTACAACATGTCTACTTGCCCGGACTCATCCATTATGGAGCTTATTTCATGAAATACTGTTAGAAGCTGCGTGACAGTTGATCTTCCTTTAACAAAACCATGCTGTAAGTGATGAATTTGATCTTTAATTTGTGGAAAAACAATATTAAACACAGCTCTTTCCATGATCTTACCACAAATGCACAGCAAGGAAACAGGCCGATAATTTTCCACAAGTTGTTTGTCACCCTTCTTGTAAACAGGCACAACATTAGCTTTTAACCATATGCTTGGTAGTTTCCCAGATGAGAGAGAACAATTAAATATGTGACACAGGGGATGAGCAATTTGAGAGGCACATTCTTTCAATAACCTTGGTGATATGCCATCAGGCCCAGTAGCTTTTGATGTGTCAAGACTGCATAGTATTTCCAAAACATCAGACTCCTCAATCTGAATACTACCAAGTAACTGGTGTTGAAACATAGGGATATCAGGTAATTCAATATCATCCCTGGGTTTTGAAAACACAGAATAAAAATATGAATTGAACAATTGCGCTTTATCACTGGCTTCTGATGCAGTACATTGATCACCCTTGATCACCTGTGGCAAAGTGCGGGATTGTGTTTTGGATTTGAAATAAGACCAAAATCTCTTGGGATTATCAGAGATGGTAGCACCTAAACTGTCAATATAATCATTGTACTTATCCTGAATTAAATTCTTCAATCGATTACGCAACTTACGAAATGATTCCCAGGCCTGCGGAGAGTCCGATTTGTTTGCTCTTCGCCATGCACTCTCCTTTTTGTTCCGAAGATGACGAATCTCAGAGTCAATCCATGCAGGAGCTGTACAATCTTTTATCTGTGCTTATTAATAATGTTCATAAAAATATCAGTGAAGTTATTCCATGACATGTCAACGTTGGATGCATTGTATACACGACTAAAATCAGTCGAAGTAAGTTCAGATCTAATTGCACTGAAGTTTGCATTTTTAAAATTGTAAACAAACCGAGTGGCTGGCCTAAGTCTATTTATTTTTGTATACACAACAAATTCCAACAAGACATGGTCAGTATGGAAGAACTCACTAGAAATTGAAATGTCAGAGATCTGATCATGTATAGTAGAAAATATCAAATCAAGAATATTATCACACTTTTTCCTTGAAGGGTGTGTATTCATCTGAGTTAAGTTAAATGAGTTAATGGTGTCCATAAAATCCTGCTCTGGGACAGGAACGCTTTGAGGAATAGAGTCACTGAAACAACCTTGAAGTTTTGGTACATTAAAGTCACCTATTAAATGAATTATATTATATTCTTTAGAAATTTTTGTTAAAGTTTGAAAAAGCGCCGAACTAAATGATGACACATCCCCATCAGGTGGTCGGTAACACAGAACGACTGCCATCTTCTGAGATTTCCGAGGACGGATGTCGATTACAACCAATTCTTCCTGCGGCTCCAATTCAGAACGTCGCAATGAAATAAGATTACTTCTCACAAAGAACAATACTCCTCCACCACGGGATTTATTAGTGAAAAGTCTATCTTTACGATAGGTTGTGTATGGGGCGTAGTTTACTCAATAAATGTTAACAAAACCTTTATTTAAAAAAAAACACCGCCAACGACTTTATAAAGGAAGGAAGGGCACGCCACGGCCTGCAAATTTTTCTGTATAAATCGAATGCATCTTTTACTGACTATCACTCACTTGTGTACCGCTCTCTTGCGAAGGGCATTAAAGCTAAACCACTTGACGGATATTTTTTGTACTTGATGTCAATCAAGAATAATGAATACATTACATGTAGACTAAAAACTGACTAGGTTGGGCATCTGTAAATGGTCGTACCTCCCTGATATGTAACTGACAGATAACACCAAAAAAATGTAGAAATTATTTCCAAACCGTGTTAAGTCTACAACCATTATGTTTTTCATTTTCAAGAATGCTGGTTAACAATATGCCGACTATTGTCTCATTTGGGAAACAAAGGCGCACACAGTATTGTTACCTTGCGTTTGCTTTATAATCGTTCACCCAACTGAAACTATAATACCAGCTCATTGCAATATCGCACAGGTAAAACAGAAACATGTGTAGTGTAGATTTAACCAGAGAAGATCTGATTTAACATAGTTGAGCTGTTTTCAATGAGTGTTATCTTGGTTTGATAGCTTTTAATTGGGTTTAAGTCCTGCAAAGGCCGGTGCAAAGGTCTTGGTGAATTCTACTGTAGACATAACTGCTTCATGCGCGGTGTGAAAATTCTTGCCACCAGCTGCGATCAGTTAGTTTGGAAGTTCCCGTGATTTTCTGATCGTGTGCTTCGGTGATATCTGAAACCGCAGGGGTAAAGATACGGGCAATAGCTTAAATGCCTTGAGAGAACATTCACGTATCTCGCAGTCAGTTTCGACAAGAGTGTGGTGATTACATGTCTCTTTATTTGATGACCAATCGACACTGTTTCTTAAATCATATTGTCTCTCGTGTCTGTTTACCAGATCAACGCCTTATCACGGAGTACATAGTTGTGTCATTGGTTGGTGACAAATATTACCCCTCGTCTCTATTCACAGGTCACCCTCAGATCAAAGCCTTTGTATATCACTGTGGTATACATGGTATATGGGAAGCTGTATATCACGGAGTACCTATGGTAGCTGTGCCGTTGTTTGGGGACCAATACGACAATGCACAGAGATTGGTATCGCGTGGTATGGCGGTGAAACTCGATATCCCTACGTTAACAAGCGACGAATTGGCCCAAGCTATTCGTACAGTCATTGACAATCCAAGGTAGGATAAATAAACATAATATTTTATGTATCATATGTTCTTTTTATCGCGTTAAAGCACGAGAGTACGTTATTCAATTATGCAATATTTTATTGGCGTCCATAGCATTTTAATGCAACTTTTCATTTTTGCTGTGGATACTTCAAAAAAGTGGACAAAACTGTTCTGATTAAATCACTCTATTTGGGGGTATTCGCTGTAGAAGTAACGTCATAGAAATAGATGAATACAATTTTTAACTATTTCGCCCTGCACTAGGCTACGAGCAGGTTACACTCATCACCTGTGTATGTCTGCAATCATAGATTGAATACAATACCGCTCTTTTCAGAAGATGCTAATCAGTGCGAGTGATCAGCATGATACAATTCAATGCATAAGGCACCGCGTCAGTGGAGTACAGGGCGATGTAATCAAAAATTTATTCATCTATTGCTATGGTAGCCTTACGTCACTTCTAAAGCTAATAGAAATAGGACCAATAGGTTTAGAAAAACCCTGAATGTAAAGACAAATCCAACGTGCCAAGTGGTGGTCTGAATTCATTCGGCCGTTGCAGGGTTCTATCCGCACCAAACTGGTGTTGTGACTGTCCAATTGGGTGGATAAAAGCTTTAAAATCGATCTTATTTTGTATTGCGTTGTAAACGTTTATCATTCGTTTGTCAACGGATGTAACACGGGTGGTGTAATGCAGTCTTAAATCCCCGCCAAACTTGCATTATTTCACATTTCAAGTGGGATGGACCCGTCAATGTATGTCACTGAGGTGTAGAAATGTGAAATTGGATTCGTCTTTAAAGAAACTACAAAATACTAATCGCTTAAAACTAATGGGTGAGGCTCAGGGGAATTAGCCTTTTCGAGATATGGCGTACACAATAGAAGGACCGTCTTCAACACGGGTAAAACCCGGCAAATTCAAAAGACTTTACCCATTTCGTGCAGCGCCATCCTATTGTATCCGCCATATCTCGAAAAGGCTAATTATATGGTCCCCCAGGTTCGGTTCCTATTATCTTTGGTGTAGGCCGTCAAGTTACCGCTTTATTTCAAACCGTTGACATCAGTCCGCTACGTGACGAGTGTCGAAATGTGTAACATGTAAGCTAACGGGTTATATGATTTGAGTTTTAGCGGTTCGAGTTAAGGTTACACAATTCGACAGCTGACCACCTTCGTTTGTTCATAATATGTTTATATATTTTCCTGGGTGATGGGGCGGGGTAGGTTTAGAGGTTTGGGTTATAGGGTACTAGGTTTGTGTTGCACAATGGGCTATTCCATTTGAAATCCATACACGCCCTATGGAATCTCGATCCCACACAGGGGGTGTAGATTTCAAAGGAAGTAACCCAGTTAGGTAATTTTGTTTGAAATTCACACACCCTGTGTAAAACTGTCTTGCATCTATAAAGGGAGTGTATGGTTTCAACTGGAATATAAGCGGCTCTGTTCATATTATGTTTGTCTCCTTTCAGTTACAAGAATAATGCCAGCCGGATATCCGCCATATTCCGTGACTCACCCCGAACACCAACAGAAGAGGCCGCTGATTGGATAGAATATGCTATACGTCACGGTGGCGCCAAACATTTACGATCTGCTGCTTTAGATTTGAACATATTCCAGTACTTACTACTAGACGTCATCGCAGTCTTGCTATTAGCTTTGATAACATTTATGGTGATTTTCTATTGTAGTTGTAAGTTATGCTATAAAGGATGTAGGTATATGTGTGGCAGGTCAAGGAAAGTGAAAAGTGAGTAACTCGGGCTAAATCTACTCACGATATCAAAATACTAATTTACCGACCCTTGATAATATCAAGACATGCTTTAATTTTGCCCCTTAAAAATATGCGTGATGCATGAAACTCAATCAAACAATGTTTATTTGCCAAAACGCGAACGCGATTCGCACTTTAATAGCGGACCTGCGGGTGTTACGTACTCTGTGAAGTCGTTGAAATGCACCAGTTTAATCACTACGAACGTATCGTCTACGTAGCGAAGACACACTCTGGGAAACATCCATGACACAAGGAAAATCCGTGAAGTGTTTCACATCAGGAGAGACACACAGTCCCAAATCAACACCTCACAAAGATACTAACTATCCCCAGTATGATTATAACAGTTTGCTGAAATCAGTGGAACGTGGAACCAATTGGCAAATCTGGAAGAAAAACTTCCACTGATCACAGCATCTCACACACCCAGGGCCATTCTTAGGGATTTTGCCGCCCTAGGCAAAGCCTCTCCCTGCCGCCCCACCAAATCATATACTAAAAAGTATTAAGGGGGGGGGGTTACCCCTTGAAAACTCATCAGTTTTGACTATTTGTATATTGCCCACGGCCGTTTTCATTCTTTATCCGCCCTCATGTTTCTTCCCTTTTCTTTCTCCATTCCCGTTTTTTCTTTTTTCGCCCTTTTTTGCGACCCTCTGCATTTGCCGCCCTAGGCGACCGCCTTACCTGGCCTAATGGTCGGAACGGCCCTGCATACACCATTACCAATACCAACTGAGAAAGGAACTCGTATGGTTCACATAAGTGTAGTATGAAATTGTTCAGTTCTCTTATTCTTAACTTTTGGGTGTTCATAAGAGAGCTACAAACAATGCTGTCAGAGGAGAATTACGTAGTTTTCCAGTTCTTATTTCCATGCTTAGCCTTTCGGTACTTTCGGTAAAATACTTGGTGGTCACTAAACAAAAAATATCTTGAGGGTTGTAACTCCTTTGTTACTCATACATTGATTGATAACAGCAATAATCATCATGCTTATAGATAAACTTTGTACTTGGACTAAACCAAATATGATTACATCAGGTAATTTCCAATTTATAGTCAGCTTATTGCAACCTGTGGATAGACAATATTAAAGCCATAATGTGTGATTTGCTTCACAGCGACGCCCTCAATTTTACTAGGATTTCTCATTATAATGCCCAGTGGTATACTAAAATACCATGTAAAAGACTAAGCCTGAAGTGCTTTAATAACAGTAAAATTTAACGTTTTGTATTAAAACCGGTTTTATTCAGAGTTCAACGATCGAGTACTTGCTAACATGTACCGTGGATGTCAGCTTGTATGTACACACGTCGAGCGCGATGCTCCGTGCAGTTACATGTAATACGATCGGCGAGCGTAGTACACACATTGTAGGCGTTGGAATGAATCGCAATTGTCTTCGTTATACCTCATTTGTTTGGCTCAAAATTAAAAGGGGATAATGTGAATAAGAATCTATTCTTTATGCAAATCACACATTATTGCTTTAATAGTGTTCATAGTAAACTTAGAACTTACCATGCTTACTGTCTGTTTAAAAGATCATTTGATTAAAAGATTATGTTACTATGTATAGTCGTTCACGTACTTAATTTAAAAGGGCATTTCGTGATCCACAGCCTCATCCCCCCCACTTTTCTCAAAAAGAGTTGAGATTTTTATATCACTGGAAACCTCTGGCTACATAATGTTTATGTACAAAATATTTCTTGCAGATTAATTCGTTTTGCAAAGATATCGTGAAATTTGAATTTCGTTCTGGTGCACCAGAACGAAATTACAACGCATTGTCTATGGAGCAGTGTAATACAAATAATCATGCATAACTCGCGAACGCAAAATCGGAATCAACTGAAATTTAGGGAATAGGTTTTTTTCGTGGATATCTACTGAAAAATGTCATAAAAAGAGGATGCTAGAATCACGAAACAATCAGATCTGAGGGACTTCCACCATAAGGCCACACAATATGGTACAACAGCTGTGATACATCCACGATGACAGTGTCGACATCATTTTTGGGCGAGATCTCGATCACACCAAGACGTTTGACAATATCTGGCTTGGGTTTTTTGCGAAGGCAACCGAATTCATCAATTAGGGATGAAGGCACAGCACAGAGCTCATAGTTGAACATAGACCTAAGATCCACCTGACGCCGTTCACTAAGCATTATCAACCGGAGGAAAATTGTCTCTAAGTTCATGGGCTTGATCTTGTTTCCTCTTACTTTTTTGAGTTTGCGCATCGGGCTACTGATAGCATTGTAGAATCCATCTGAAAGACTAGCTGAATTCGGCTTCCATCTGTTCTCCAATTGTGAGAGAATCTGCTACATTCACATCAGTAGATGCAATTTGTCCACTGACAGGATTATACAGATGAGGACGAGTGTCTTCTAGTGGATGAGGGTACTTTCCTAATACTTTCGATCTTTGGCATCCAGTTTACGTCGGTGATCCAACTCCTCTTTGTGCTTCTGAGCAGTATGGGCTGTTGTAGTTTCAGAATAAATTGTGTCTACCATCTCTGAAACATGGACAGTAAAAAGGCATCGATCCATTCCGAGACTAATTCTGGAGATAACGTCATGCCTTTAAGAGCTCTCTTTACCAATCTTGATAGCAGTTTGTTCTCCAAACTGACTGATCAGCAGAGACAGCATTCCAATATCCATTATGGTGTCGGCAAACGAGGTCAGCTATGTCCTCAGCATTAAGTGTGCGCATCTCCAGTATAGGTACTATACAAGGGATGTACTTTCGGGGCAAAGGGTTCACAGGTTACCAGGCTGTGATCTTGAGCAGGACTTAATCTTTACCTGAGGTGGAAAAGAAACAGGAAAGTTATTTTTCATATCCATGTAGCGGATCTATACCTTTTAAGACCGAACAAGAAACACATAAATGAATTCCTCAAAGCAGACAACCCCTGAAATGATATTGTACATTAGCTTTGGCAAAGGGGTTAAAAAGTTACATTTTCAAGATGGCGGGTGGCATACATCTTGGATTTGAATTGATCTCGACCTTTGAGGAGAACAGCAACCCAGAAATGGATTCCTCATACCAGAAAACCCTTGAAATGACATAATGTATATCAGTTTTGGCAAAGGGGTTCAAAAGTGATCGTTTCAAGATGGCGGATGGCAGCCATCTTGGATTTGAATTGATCCCGTCCTTTGAGGAGAACAGCAACCCCATAAATGGATTCCTCGTACCAAATAACCCTTAAAATGATGTATCACACATTAATTTTGGTCAAGGGGCTCAAAAGTTATATATTCAAAACGGCCGACAGCGGCCATATTGGATTTATGCAAATTACAAGAGTTGCCCAAAGTTGCCAATTTGGCAACTAAGCTAATTTTGCTCAGGGACCCCTTGGGATCACAAATCAAGAAAAAAACTTCACAGTACCAACTATTGCAAGGTTCGAGAAATGTCAACTCGACTAATACCTATGGTGAAAGCCGCACTGCCAAAATTATAAAAGCCCAAGGTTTCAAGAAACTTCTTGATTTATACATTGAAGAACATCGAGCATCTGGCACTGTTTTGACTTCGGCTAAATTGACAACACTCTATGGTAACTGTCTTGTATCTCTTGGTTTTTCTCTTTGACAGGATATGGTCAATTTGATCCCTAACATCAAGGAAATACAAAGGCCATTTGGTTGTTGGGATCTGGTGTTTAATGAAGATCTCAGTCAAGCAGATGTTTTCAGGCTCTTTCTCAAATACCTCAGAAGCAGACTCTCTTGTTCCAACATTGAGATCTTTACTAATTTATTATGCTGTTAGATGGCCCTTGCATCGATGTCAATATACATCATGCTTCTTCAGATAAGCTTTTGTTATCACTAGCTCAAACCACCCGATGTTCAACGGTGTATACAAAAGATCACCAAATCCCCAGAGTGTGCCACATTATCTGGGTGAAGTAGAAGCCACATTATCTCTTATGATGGATGGCAATAAAGGTACATTATGATGACGGGTATAAAGGAGAGTCTTGTTGGCATGCCGGCAGAACGAGGCTGAGCATTGATATTGCCAACTCTATACTCATTGGAAATGGGAAGGTGTATTTGTTATTGTGTGTAGTTCTTAAAGGGGACTCCGGCAATCATAACATTATGCCTTATACAGGGTGTCCCAAAAAAAAGAGGCCCCTCATTGCGCCCTCTTTTTCTCCTATTTCTGAAAAGTTGATTAAATATATTTTGGTATGTAAAGAAACCTTTAATCATTAGCGTTAATAAACCAAAACAATTATTTCAATCGGCTCACAACTTTTGAAGATATGTCCTTTTGAATAAAAGTACCAGGTTTTCACTCTGTCCACGGATAGTAAACAGAGTGGTTGGGATGGCTCATGTTGTGGAGTGGCCTGCACGATCACCAGACCTTAACACTTGATTTTTTTCCTTTGTGGCAAAATCCAAGATCTTCACAAACGTATTACTGAATGCATTCGCAAGTATCCGGCGCACAAGGATGGTACGCAACGCAATAGATGAAATGAGGACCAGGGCTGAAACCTGTATTCGCCAAGGAGGCAACCAGGTAGAGGGCAGAGCAGCATAGTAAACTCACTTCAGAAGAACCAAATACAAACCAAACAGCCTTTTAGGGCTACCCTTTATCCTAAAAAGAGAAATGACTTATGTTGTAAATATTTAAAAAAAGCAAGAAACAACAACGTAAGAAACATAATAAAACAAAAAGGCATAAATAACGAAGAAAAAATAAGTAATTGCAAGTAAAACAAAAGAAGTCCATTCGGCATCCATTTTACCCACAAATTAATGTCACTATTAACAAAATCCATTGCCCAACCCACCGGAAAGCCCATTCCATAAACAAAGTTATTTTATAAAGTTATCATTGAGAAATGTTTGATATTCATGCATGGTATGTGTACTCTTTTTCAATCTTTGAAGTAGCCAAACCCTCTCCGTGGACAGAGTGAAAAACGGGTACATATTTCTTTAAAAGAGCATATCTTCAAAAGTTGTGAGCCGATTGATATAATTGTTTTGGTTTATTATAGCTAACGACTCAAGGTTTCTTTACATACCAAAATATATTTGATCAACTTTTCAGAAATAGGAGAAAAGGGGGCCGCAATGAGGGGCCTCTTTTTTTTGGGACACCCTGTATGTTAGAAAAATAATTATTAAGCACAAATCACATTGTTTTATTTAAAACAAACTCATATTGACCATAAAAACGAATAAAAACAGTCGGCTCTCAACACGCGATATTCAAAATTCTCGCGTCGAAATTGTCTAAGTGCAATGACGTAATGGTTATTTGTGTTCAATTGTCGTCAGCCTTCATTGTATTACCGGGACGTTATTGCACTCGGCGCCCGGGAAGTTTGAGAAACGGATGTTTTTATGGTCACTAATGAGTTTGTTTTAAATATAACCATGTGATTCGTGCTTGATAACTATTTTTCTAACATATAAAGAATAATGTTATAAAATAATAAATAAATTTCGGATTTATATAGCGCCTTTTTCCAGGTAGATCTTGAAGGATTCAAAGCGCTGTAATTTCGCTGCCATGGTGAATCATCACAATCAGATCGCATCATCTAGGCCAGTTGCAGCCGAACCTCAGGCGCAGACCTATCCGCACTTAGATTGTAACATCCACCAATTATCTGTGCAGCTCCCCAAATTCCATTGGGTGAAGGAAGTTTTGATAACCAAACAACTAATCACCGATTTTTTGAAAGCAGGAGGAAACCGGAGATCCCGGAGAAAACCTGCGAGAGCGAGCATGGAATCGGGATAAACCAAGTGCACATGAGTCCTTGGGCCGCGCCGGGGCTTGAACCCGGGACCTCAGTGGTGCAAAGCGAGGGAACTACCGCTGCGCTAACTCGCCCTCCCCAATGTTGTGATTGCTGGAGACTTCCTTTAAAGCCACCAAAGGAGTCTCCACGACTGGCTTAAGTGACAGCATTGATTATAATCCTTCATCAACAACTGCGTCAGCTCAGTCTGTTTTGAATTGGACTGGCCAAAAGAATGTGCGACCACTCCTAGTGGATGTATCTTTGAAATTGTTCATGTTCCATCACTGCATGACATTAACAGCCATCCAATACCTACATCCAGCTCCAGTGCCACCGAGAGCCATTACGGGACCGGAGGTAAAATGAACGCACGGTCCCCCCTTTTTACGGGCCCACTTTAGGTGTCAGTCTTTTCTTTGATTTTATGGGCCCATTAATGTATGTTTTTGTGGCGCCCTCTACGGAGGGGCCACATATAGGCATGTACTTTGTGAAATCTTCTAATTTCAGTCTTGCTAGATTTACTCCTTAATTGTTTTGCTAAAATTATGCCCAGCTCAGAAATAAAACCACAATATGCTAGGATTTTATTTTATTATTGTTTTCTGATATGCACGGGATAAAATGATGTGTGTATATTCTTTGTTTAAAATACAAAATTAATGGACTTATAAAAACACCAAATAACCCGTGACCTTTGTATGGTTTAAACCAGTTTACCGCCTCTTAGAACCCGATAGACGGTGACATTTGACCATTCTAATTATGTATGTTTTGAACATGTTTGCACATGAACTAGTTGTTTACAGTGTGAAGAATCTACAACATGCTCATCTATCAGGGCACAGTGCTTTAACCCCAATACATTTGTGCATTCATTGAATGACCTTTGAAAATGTGAGTACAAAAACTCATACTTTGCAAATTAAGGTCAAATTTTGCACTATGATTGTTTAATTGAGGTTATTGATAATATAGTGATTGCACACAGTGCACCTAATCCTTAAACAAACACCAATTAATTATAGTTGACCAACACAACCACTGACCAAACATGAAATCACTAATGGTTTATGTGCTTGAATACAGCTCAGTATCTTTGTGGTGACTATCTCTGATAAAAAACAAAACATTAATTAACGAAAATCAACCCTGGTCAGCAGAGAAAGGAATAAATTTGGAAGACATGACTGTGTTGAAGGTCAGAAGTTTATTTGCAAAAATAATATTTATTGTAATATGCCTAACTGCTGGGATGGGTTCCTAGCAAGGTAAAGTGAAAGAAACCCCAATGGCTATTTTGTCTGTTTAAAATAGAGTTCTATGGCCGACTTAAAGTCATAATTATGACGTAATTTTGTTATTTATTAATTAATTTTTAGCAGAATTAATAACATAAAATGGGCTGTGCCTGTTTCATGAAGAATAACGATCGATCTTACCCTTGATTTAACAGGCCTGTCAATTTCTTGGTATTGTTTGATATGAAAGGAGGGTATGATTGTTTTGTATTAGTTTAAGTATTTCCTAGCCTCTCTTAGCCACATGGTTGGCTACAAAAGACACAGAGTAGCCTATACCTTATAAACTGGCATGAGTGCGCCGACCCCAAGTTTTCAACATTTCAGGATTGTTTCTGGACGGAGGTCGGGTGAAAAACGAAATTACGTTTACATGACTTTGTCGAAATTCGTCGTGTGACAAGAATGAGTGTATAGATGACTAGGGGAAGCTTACTTATTTGTGTCTTCTAGTTATCCATCATATACCCTAGGCCCTGATAACGAAATTCAACAATATTCAATATCCAAAGCAATATCCTCACTACAACGGCCCCCAAAACAGAACTCCCACCCCACATAATCGCAAATTGACACGAAAGCTTCATTCCATGAAGCATTTCTCTCGTATTTGATCATCTTCTACTCTTCCCTAAAAAAATCATTATAATACCAAATCTAATCACCATGGAATTCACCATATCCCGTCCAGCTCACATTGGGCGCCACATTCCTTTTTAAAGGAATTTTTATTTAAATATTTTTACGGGTCCCCTAGGTCTTCGGGCCCTAGGGTAACGCACCCCCTTAACACCCCTTGTTGGCGGCACTGTCCAGATCACAGCAGCAGGTTCTCCAATATGGCCATCAGTGGTTGAATTTATAGATGATCACTTGGAAACTCAGCTGACAAGTGACGACTGGATTTGTTGGGCTACCTACCACGCAGAGCATTCATCCAGGTCCTCCCTCATTCATTTCAAGGCCCTATATGCTCACACTGCTGACAGAGTCAGCAAACAGTCCCATTACAATATGCTTCACTGTATGATGACTATCAGACACGCCATTGAGTATTATAATACCTCAATTCAGGACAGACACCCGTCGTGGTAGCTGATCAGCTACTGTACACACTTGCACAGCGTTTGCTGTGGAAGGTTTCAAAAACAGACATTACTGAAGGTGAACCTCATTGAAAATAAAGTTATATATCAATGGAAAGCTTATGATGTCAGGAAGCAGAAAAGAATATTTTTTATTTGCCTAACGTACCAGGCTAGACAAAATCTCCATGCAAAGATTGGATATTGGCACCCCCCCTAAATTACAAAACGAAATCGTTCAAATTGGGCGCTTTCGTTGATGACGTCAGCTCGGGGACACACAGTTACTTCCGGGTTTGATTGTAAACACAATGTCCATGTGTGGCGGGACGGCCGATTGCCGAGACGAGAGCACGAATGCCTCAATGTGTTTTTGAAAAGAAACCTGGCAGGACTGTAATTTGATTATGAAAGTCAGGTGGCCGGGTTGACACCAGTTCCCAAAATGGGAACACGAAAAATTTTGTACTGAGGCGTGGGCAAGTTGTGGGGGCAGAACCCCACCTTCGATATTTTTACAAACAGGAGTGCATCTAAATAACTCTTACGTAGATTGTTCTCTTACTTATCCTCAACAATATTTTATTTGCATAACTCCAGACTACAACATACAGATTTCAGTCACACAATACTCTGGCACCCTACTCCTACAATGCTTCTGTAATAACTCGGCTAGCACCCTCCCTCACCTGACAGCAAGGATGAGAATCACAAGAAAAATGTGTTAATACAATTTAACATGAAAGGCCTACAAAAATCTAAGTTATTTTGGTACTAAATGAAAAATTGGGCATAGTAGCCCCGCTCAGCGCATGCTAATAGTAATGACACTTACGAACGCATGCAAGCATATATTGGTAAAGTATCATCATAAAATCTATATACACATAATAAAACAATATGATTCCAACAGCATGTGCACTAATCACGTACATAATAAAAATAAACATATGACTCACCAAATAAAATCCTCTCTTGTTTATAAAATATAAAACTCACCAAATTGATATCCTCTCAAAAGCCACAATACTCCTCAGACTTAGTTGAGGTAACTCTAAGGAATACTACTCCATATAGTTGATACTCCACTCAGGATTAACCTCGAACTTCTCGCAGGGTCGGCGTTAATCCCTACTTCTCCATATTAGTTGATAATCCACTCAGGATTAACCCCGAACTTCTCGCAGGGTCGGCGTTAATCCCTACTTCTCCATATTAGTTGATAATCCACTCAGGATTAACCCCGAACTTCTCGCAGGGTCGGCGTTAATCCCTACTTCTCCATATTAGTTGATAATCCACTCAGGCCTGTAGGCCTAAGTATATCCTACAAAGAGCAAACATATGCACAAAGTCCGTTGGAATCAATAAAAATAAATAATAAATACTACCCATCACTTACCACATCTTTCCGTGAACGCTAAACATTCACATCAATATATATGAATATTTAAATATACTTTTTCACACAACACATAGGCTTAAATAAGATTATAGGCCCTGTACACATGACAATCTCATAATAAAAACCTACTTATCTTGAAGTAGCATTTGGGTGTGACTTGTACATAAATACTATGATCTAAATGTTAAAGCCTCTATGATTTGCAACAAATTGTAATTTCGTTAAAAGACTACTTTTGGTTGAGGCCGTATTGCATATTAGATAATAATCATGAATAATGTCAAAGGTCAGGCAACATTGCAACACACAAAATTTTGTGAAATGTGAGAAAGAGAGTGTGAGTATTATTTTCCAAACGAAAATAATACAACGCGACAATATAATGATCCCTATTTAATTATGCACAACATGCCACGTCTAAAATAATTAAATAAATCTAAGATCCGAAAATATAAAACGGGGAACCCCCGTATTGATGCAATTAGCACATGTACATTGTATATGCACTCCAGTAATGCACCTGTACTGTACACGCACCTCTGACCTTGAAGATAAGGCCAGCCATCCCTTCGCACGTAAGCACCCACACAATTATGGAACCCATATTTAATTACAAATATAAAATAATTCACAACACCAAACTAACTCAGCTCTTTCTCACTTCCCACTTTACCTAGAAAGCTGAATTGTACACCATAGTAAGGGCAAAGGTATGCTGTCTGGTTTAGGACCTATGACGATAAAATACTAGAATGAGAAATCATGAATTTGGAGGTGCATTTGAAACCATGAACGACAAGAAATTTGGATGCAGCGCTATGCACACCGCTTACACGTGCGAAACAACATAGCCAAATCACCCAACTTACGTATGAAGAAAAACGATCTCAAAACCACCTCCACGCGTTCTATACACAATATCCTAGCTTAATTTGGAACTCTTTAATTCCGAAAACATAATAATACTCTAAAAATAATAATTTTAAAAATACGACAAAGAAAAACTGTATATATTCACCTGACAGCAAGGATGAGAATGACATGCGGTCGCCCACCCATACGGCGCGCTGGTTGGCTGAGGCGATAATTGATTGAATACGTACGGCGCGCTAATTGGCTGACGGAGATAATTGATTGACTGAAAATTACAAGAAATCCAATTAAAAGGGATACACGCGATTTGGGGATAGGAAAATGAAAAGACAATTACCCAAATATAATTTTATGTGTTGGCTTGATTTACCAATACCGTTTCACATGCATTACTGTGGCATGCATCGGGCCAATGTACGAATTAAGTCATTGTCAACTTACTTTACATGAAAAATATCTTCAATAAAATAAGAATAACATGAAGGAAACATCATGATCAAATCAAGAATGAAGTTCCTGAATAAAGTGTGTGATAAAAATGGAAAAAGTGCTGGCCGGGGTGATTTGGGATAGGCCAAGCCATCCACGATATGCATAGGGAATATTACAGTAAAGCACGAAGAGCGAAGATTCGCCGAAGAACCGGAATGAAAACAGATTGCAACAAATAACTGCTAGTGCTACCAGTTCAGATCGTCACACCAAGTTGAGATAAACTTATCACAATGAGAAAATGAAGGAATAGAATAAGGTACATGTACAGGATTATTTAATTATTTCTTAGCTTTACAACCGGTCATGTATGATAGGCGAACTCGTAGATACATCCGCGGCGGGAGATACATAGGCCTACGGGATGAACTCAGTGACTGACTGAGTCTCAGTCGCCGCGTGTTCGGTATCCGCGACTGTACTGTACTTGCAGACAAAATGACCGATTTGATATTCACATTCTGATATTTCCAACTTATTGCTACTTCATCAGCAAAATTTATTCCTGTAAATGTTCCAAATATCAAGGAACGATTGATCAAATCAGCTAATATACAGAGAAGTGCTCCCGGAAGACGAAGGCTAGCGCTGTTTGGGCATATCCGCCTCAGACATCAGCTCCTGCAATTTCTTCAGTATTTCGCTACTACCATCATCCATACAACAATTACATGGATGTTTTTCTTTTTCAGTAGGGCTACACCGATTGTGCTATCATCAAGAACTGTGACAGAAATGACAATATTATAATTTAGATTTCAGAATTCAGAATTTAGGATTAATGTTATCCTCTCAGCCTTTCTCTTTACTTGCCCGATTCACCTTCTGAGTTCTGTTGGTTGACAGCGCTTCTGTATTTTTTATGTAATACGGCATGCTTAGTTTTCCTTGGCTCTATCTACTACTGCACTGCTTGCACCACCACCACAAACAGGACTATCATCTACTAGTACAAAGCTGGGCAAATTGGCATACTCGCAGATATCCGATATATTTTTCAGCAGTTCTGTGTAACAAGCTTCTATATTTTTAGTTGCCCACATAATTTTACAGATGATGTGGATCAGTAATTGGTTCATATCTGACCGACTGAGAATGCCAGTCATGTGACCCGGCAGCACAAATGAGCCGTAAATTCCCTAAATTGTATTCTGAGTTACGGTATAAAATGTGTACGAAGGTCGTATTCATCGGTAACTTAAAGCTACTTAAGCTGGCGCGACATCTGACTCATTTTGATAGTCACAACACCAATCAATAATCCTATTATTGAAGTGGATAATAAGCTTCTACCTTAGATGGCTATAGAACTTTTAATAGCTCTGGTCTTTGTTTGCTTTTGCTAAATGCTTTTCAAGTGGTGGGTTACCAGGCATTGTATTTTGTATAGGTATGCATAACCAACAATTAACAATGAGAGAACCATCTTAAACCTCGTTGACTTGGGGCCGGGACTTGGGGATGATTTGAAATGACCGCCAATTATGACTGTTTGATATTTATTGCCAGCAATGTAGAAAAAGAGACGCATGTACAGGGTGTCCCAGAATGATTTGTACCGTGTTTGCAAAAATAACTAAAAATAGAAGACGGGCAGTGTATCTATTTTTGATACCAGCATTATAATGTTGGACATGTCTCCTACTTATTCTGTTAATTTCAGCACGCTACCTTTATTTGTTTTGGCGTGGCATGCAATAATGTAAAATCGATGAAAAACGACTCGCATACCTTTGAAAAATGGCACGATACGATTAAATGAAGAACGTGGGATGTTTGGAACAGCATTTCGACGACAACTACTGTTGGGGTTGCGCCTTAAAGCTTGCCGGACAGCTTCAATGTTCGCTCTAGTTCTTACAGTCTTATGAGCACCTGAAGCTTCACTCTGCCGATTCCTGACAGTGCTCGTCAAACTTCTTTACGTTATACACTATCGTCTAATGAATCTTCTTTGCGTCTCAACATAGCTGCCGGTTTGCCAGTAAGTTTTTGAAAGAAATCCACGCTGCTGTACAGTAAATTGAGGAGCCGTCTTTTCTGTACCACAACCAGTTCGATCTCTGCAAGCATTTCAAATGACATGGACCTCACACCACAATATAACTATATTTAAAACTACCGCCAAAGAGAGAATGGGATTAGGCCACAAACCCTTAATTCCATATAATTATTGCTTCGTAACGTCATAAATAATAGATAGATATCGGCTATTTAGTGGAAATATGAACACGGCACAACTAAAATACCTGCATAACTTTTTCCAAATAACTTTGTGCTGAACGGTTTGTAATGTTACAGATTTTCAAAATAGGTTGCGTTGTCAAAACGTAGAATTCACCATTTTTACACAATCTTCTATAACTCCTACTAGCAAAGTCCAATTTTTAAAATCTAAAAAATCTGAGAAAGCTAAATATATGTAGAACTTAAAATGCAAAACAATATAACCATTCAACATGCCCTTCATACCTAAAAAATTCCATCTTTCCCGGTATAGATCATTCTGGGACACCCTGTATAAATGAAAAAAGCTATAATTTTGTTGAAGGGGCAAAGTTTAACAAACCATAACCCCGCTGGATATCGTTTGAAGTCAAATGATATTCCATTTTTAAGTTTATGATGTTTATTTTTTAAACACGAAATAAAACAAAATTGACCGGGGGAGGAATTTACGGCTCATTCGCCGTGAACGGTCACATATGTGCATATCCATACTGGACATTTTAAATAAAATAACACTTGCTGCCATTAATAGATCTAGAGTGAACTGAAAATAGTAATTCAAAAAACCAAACATGCATTATAAGTGTGTCCTCAATGGTGCTAAAAATAAAGGTATATTAAAACATACCTTAGTGATGTTAATCCTTCTACAATTACAGGTACCATGGAATTCACATTTAAAAACCCTTGTACCCTTTTCAAATTACCTCCTATCACATGAACAGTGCCAGAAATGAGTTTCCCAGCCAAAATTAGTACAAATTGATTTGCCACTTATTAAAGTTTGTAGCTCAAACGGTTCAAAAGTTGTAAAAACGCCAATTTTAAAGATGGCGGACAGCGGCCATCTTGGATTTGAGCGTCCAAATGGCCACAAATCCCCAAAACAATCCCAAATATGAATTTCTTACCCTAAGGGAGTGTTCATAAATACTCTGGTGGGGGGGCTGGAAAATATGTAGGGGGGTCAAAAATTTTAGGAGTTCTGAATAGGGGGGGGTAAAAAAGTTTTGGGTGTATGAACAGGGGGGGTTAAAAAGTTTTTCGGCATGTAGAGGGGGGGGGGGTGTAAAAAATTTCTCGCGCTGCGCGCGCAAATGTTCCCGTATTAATCCAGAACAAAAGTACATTTGATCCAGTGTTAAAAATTGTCGTCTATAACTTAATTTTGAGGTTTGTGTCAGTTCTTTCTGGTCAGCTCTTTAAATTACTAAAAGCTGCATATCTTTGCTCTTCTTTTAGTGTTGACAATTTTTACAATAATGTTTCATGTAGTACAGATTATTCATTTATTATCACTAATATATACAACTAAATCATGTTGCATTACAATTATAGGCGGAGGAAGCTTGGAGAAACGGGGTACACGTCCTCCCCTCTAATTTTTTTTTCCATGGGGGGACATCCCCTAAAAATCCCTAAAGAAGAAAAAAAAAATAAAGCAATAATAATAATAATTGCCATGTGCAACTTTTTTAGCACATCGAAAAGCACCATGTTTTGGGCCCAAATAGGGTAAAATTGCAAAATTTTGAGCTATGCGAACTGGCCCATCAATTTAAGAGAAATGAAAGAGAAAAGTGCCCCTCTGACAAAAAAGGAGATTAGCATGGACAAATGAAAATTATACGATGCAACAAGCAATGCAATGCTATAGGGCCTAGACAATATTCCATATAAATTCAACCCGATCATGGGCCAAAATAGTGTAAAATACAAAATGTTTGCACGCTGTGTGCCCACATTGTCACAATAAAGGCATTTTCATCCCATCATGGGCGAAATACACAATTTTGCACGCGTATTATCCCAATAAAGCCTTTTTTGAAGCTCAAATACATGTACAGTCTCTCTAAAAACAAAACCGGTATATGTATTTGCAACTGCAATTTATTTTCTCGTCTGTGTCCCCGAAATTTTATTCACCCCCGCGACCAAGAAAACTTGCTACGCCCCTGTATTTTGGGCTAAAATACATAGGCGTAGTAAACATAAAGGCGTAGATCCCGGGGGATGGCACATTCAACCATCTCCCCAATGTTGACGCTTGTATGTGTTTCTGACCAAATTAAGCTCATATTTGGCCATTTTAGCCCCCAAAGTACAAATTTTTGCGCGCTTCGCGCCTATGTTATCCACTTTTACATCAAATTTCATTCGTTTAGCTTCCACATTTCCACATCAATGACATGCGTACAATTTTATTGCACTTGAATACAAATTTTAATACCATTAATGCCATTTGAATGGTAGTAGAATTGAATTAGTAGAATGGTACATTATGATGGGGGGGGGTCAAAATAGTTTTGAACCTATATGAGGGGGGTCAAAAAGTTTTAGGTCCATTAAGAGGGGGGTCAAAAGGTTTTGGGTTCGCGAAGAGGGGGGTTAAAAAATTTTCGACATGAAAAAAAAATTTCCAGCCCCCCCCCCACCAAAGTATTTATGAACACTCCCTAAATTAAGCCAGTACCAAATGTTTACACATGTCTGTAGCAGAAATGGTTCAAAAGCTAGATAATACCATATTTTGGGTACTAATTTGCATAATTTATGCTAATTAGGGGGTTTTATGCATAGATACAGAGTGTCTCTTTCTTTTCCTCTTGCCCCAAGGAACATCCATACCAAGTGGGACCTTTGTACTAAAAATGCAGCGTTCACCCTATTTTCACCCCTTAGCAAGTCTACTATAAGGTGGATTTGGTTTTGGATATAGGCCTATTTTGTACGGTGTCTGATCTCCGCCAAATTCCCCCTTTTATTATTTATTCCCCGATTTTTTGCAAAATACTTCCCCCTTTTTGTAAATAGTTATCCTTTTTACAACTAGATTCACCTTTTTAATTTTCCCTTTTGCAAAAATTCCTCTTTTTACAAATAGTTTCCCTTTTTACTTTCCCCCTTTTTGTAAATAGTTCCTCCTTTTTGTAAATAGTTGTTCCCCTTTTTAATTTCCACCTTTTTGAAAATAGTTCCCCTTTTTACAAATAGCTCCCTTTTAATTTCCCCTTTTTGTAAATAGTTCCCTCTCTAACAAATAGTTCCCCTTTTTAATATCCCTTTTTGCAAATAGTTTCCCCTTTTTGCAAATAGTTCCCTGCTATTTAATTTTAACCCTTTTACTTTCCTCCGCTTTTCACAGATAGATACCCATTTTTAATAGTTGGATACTCCCTTTTTGTTTGGGTACTCCCCGTTTTCCGTGCGTAGGCTTTACCAGTAAGCATGGACCCTAGATAGTACTGTGCACTCACTAGAGCTCATTCCACTATATCCATTTATTGGAAAGGCGTTCGACATAAATTTGGATACCAACGTAGGCAGATTTACAGCCTGTAGTGCAAGCGACCTCTACATTCAATGGGTTAGGGATCCGTCAACATATTTATGCATAATGTATAGAGGGGTTTTACTCCGATTTTGATAGGGTAGATGAAACCATGTCCAGAATATTTAAACGGGTGACACCAGCGGCGTAGCTGGGATTTTTTCCAGGAGGGGCAAGACTGTAGGGCTATGGGGCGGAGCCCAAATCCACCAAATTTCCCGGGGGGGAGGGGCGGGGTTATAGACGCATATCGTATGGATTGCCCATCTCTCTGCCCCTCCTCTCCCCCTCTCTCTCTCCCTCTTTTTTCTCTCCCTCTTTTTTCCTCTCTCTCCCTCCTCTTTTTTTTTTTTTTTTTGGCGGGGGCCCAAATAGGCAATGCCCCTTGCCCCCCCCCCCGGCAGCTACGCCACTGGATGAGACATGACATGTTTTGTATATGTCTCACTTCAGTTACTACCGTTATGCTGGGCAAATTCATAGCAAATGTTTGAAAGTCTGTGAACGATGAAAAGACCAAACAAATGAACAAACAAACAAACACACACATGTCATGATGTGACTTGATCAGTGGCCCGGCCCGGGCCCAACTCAAATGGCACAAAAGTTGACAACCATGAGAGTTACCAAATTGCGCGGAAAAGGGGTTATTTTTTTACCAGTAGCAATGACAGTGAAATTAGCATAATAGGGGTATTTAATTTGCACTGTCTGCGAAATTTTGATAAAAGGGGTAATTGAGAAAATCCAGTAATTTTATGTCAATATTTAGTGTCATTGATAAGGGGTGTTTGAAATTCTAATCATTGAAAGCGGGTGTTTGAAATTCTAGTCATTGAAAACCGCAAAAAAAGGGTCACAGTGTTTTTGGCCATATTTTGTCCTCGATTTTGAATGAAAAAGGGGGTAAATTTGATGAAAAATCATTGCAAAAGGGGGCTTTTGAAAAATTTGGTACGGTAACTCTCATGGTTGTCAACTTTTGTGTTGAGTTGGGGGGGGGGGGGTCAGTGGTAATTATCTGAACACTAAAATGCACAAAGTATGTTTTCAAGCATTCTCTTGTATGCGGATATCAGTTCAGACCAGGCTCAGTCCAACACACAAATTTGTGGTAGATTTTTACTAAATGATGACATCTGCAATCTTTTTTAATATATGTAGGCCTAAATATTAAATGAAAAGATTTGTATTTGACATCGCGAGTTCGATGAATTATAGCTAATTTATATGTAGCAGAATGGTAAACTGCATATCCGACACTAACACTCCACATGGGTACAGGCGTAATTTTAATAGCCTATTCACAGCATGTAAATGAATCCACACGCACCAAGAAGGCGGGGCATGATGCAGTCATGTCTACAGTAGAATTCATCTCGACCTTTGCAGGACTTAACCCCATTAAAAGCTATTAAACCAAGATAACACTCATTGAAACAGCTCAACTGATTAAATCGGATCTTCTCTGGTTGTGCACAAGTGACTGTTTTCATGTGCGATATCGCAATAAAGCTGGTATTCATAGCTTCAGTTGGGTAACCGATTATAAAGGAAACGAAAGGAAACAATGTTATGTGTGGCTTTGTTCACGAAATCAGACAATAGCGTGCTTTTTGTAAACCAGCATTCTTGAAAATGAGCAACATAATGATTTTTGACTTAACACGGTTTGGAAATAATTTCTTCATATTTTTGGTGTTATCTGTCGTTTACATGTCCTTCCTAAAACACAAAAGTACGACCCTCTCCAAACACCTAAATTAGCTAAAAATTTAGGACATGTTACAAAACTATATTGTCTAGAATTTTAGAAGAGCCTACTTTTAATATTGGCGGTTATTTTTCACACAGCGACGTTAACTAGGCAATGTACTATTACCTATAACATTAACTAAAACACCAAAGTACGAATATTTCCAAACATCTAAATTAGCTAAAAATTTAGGACATGTTAAAAACTATATTTTCTAGAACTTTAGAAGAGTACTTTTAATATTGGCCGGTTATTTTTCACACAGCGACGTTAACTAGTCATATCCCCATACTGTTAACGTAGGGCTATTTGTAAAGGTCACGCGTCAATGGGAAAGAGTACTGTGTATTGTGTATAGGAAAACGGACAGTAACTGCAGTATGGTTTAACTAAAAATCGGGGAATTTAATTTGAAAAGGGAGAAAGTAAAAATGGGAGAAACCATTGTTGAGTGTAAAAGAGGGAGATTGAAAAAGGGCAAACTATTTTTAAAACAGGAGGAACTATTTGCCAAAAAGGTGAAACTAGTTGCAGAAAGGGGGAAAGTAAAAAACGGGGAACTATTTGCAAAAAGGGGAAACTATTTGAAGAGGGGAAAGTAAAAAGGAACTATTTGCAAAAAAGGGAATCTATTTGAAAAAGGGGAAACTATTTGAAAAGGGAATGTCAAAAGGGGATTTATTTGAAAAAGGGGAACTTAAAAGGGACCTATTTGTAAAAAGGGAAAGTAAAAAAGGGGAAACTCTTTGAAAAGGGGAAGTCAAAAAGAGGAACTATTTTAAAAGGGGAAAGGAAAAGGGGAATGAATAAGAAAAGGGGGATTTGGCGGAGATCAGACACCGTAATTTTGCTACCGATGTTTTACCCCGGTGTTTCACATTTCTGATTCACATGCCGGATGCACATGATGATGGAAATAATATCAACACGTATAGTGATTTAGTGTTATGCGCCCTTAGAGAAACTGTCGATTGGGTGACGCGCTATTTGTAACAAAACAATAATAATATTCGTGCCCATCTCATCATAATAATTAAATGCTCATAAATAGTCTCCCCGTTGTCAATTTACAGGGATAACATCCTTTAATTGCGAACGTGGGAGTACGGGTGACCGGTCGGTGAGTATCCGCGGTACATAATTTTTGTACTATGCATGGAGATTGAAACAAAAACATGCACATGTTGATGATCATGATGTTATGGTTATAAAATTCAAAAACTAAAGGTTGAAAAGCTTTACTGTATTAAGTGTTATGCAATGATTGCATGCTTTACAATTTATACATAGTATATCGACACAGGTCTCCTTAGTTCCAGTAACTGTCAGTATCTTCAGTGCCATCGGCAGGGGGTTAAGCTTTTTTACGGGCCCCATGAGGTCTGTTTTCTTTGCTTTTATCGGCATTACATGATTTAAAGGCCCTTTCAGTGATTTCACAGGAACATTAAAAAAATGGAAATTTGTCAGAGTTGCTTAGAAATAAAGAATAAGTCTACAGAATTTCATTAAACCACTTTTCCCTGAATACATCGACAAATTAGTCTAAAAACAGAAGTTTTAGAAAGGTTTTCTACTTCAACTCAGATCGACTCGAGAAAATCGAGATTTTCAGTACAGTGCGCCACCAATCGACTGGAAAAACTTCCTAGTCCAGTGTTTCTAACACGGGGAAGTAGAGTCTAAATTGATTTAAAACAGACGCTTAATTTTTGTAGTAGAAAACAAAATCAGCAATTAAAGGTCACCGAGGCAAACTAACGGTCAATTCAAATATGAAAAACAGTTAAAAGCTGTTAAAATTGTGTATTTTGTTTAAAATAGTAGCTACTGATGTAATAAGTAGTAGAGTCGGACTTTTTGTACTGTCAGTATCAAAAGTCCAGAATCATGCAAATGCTTTATTTTGTCTAAAATACACGGCTTTCGACCGAACCACTAGCAGGCTATGTTAGCACATCTATGACAATTACAAAGGTACCAAAATCTGAATTTTGATGATTTTTACGATCGTCCGGATGAGCAAATCACTGAATGGGCCTTTATAGGTATGTTTTCTTCATTTTTACTGGCCTGGGGTATATTACCCCGGGGTCCTAGGCCAGTAAAAAATGAAGAAAACATACTTTAAATCATGATGGCAATGCCAATTAAAGCAAAGAAAACACGACCTCATGGGGCCCGTAAAAAAGGGGGCCCTGATGTTCATTTTACCCCTGCGCCTGTAATGGCTCTCGGTGGCACTGTCATATATCATGAGGACGTTATTGGATATACTAACATGTCAGTAGATGTCATTATGTTAAATGATAAAGACTGAAGTCTTGCTTGCAGGACTAAGCTTAAGGTGTCGTAACATAGCACAAAACATCTTCCGATTTTGTAAAAAAAATGACCCCCCCTCCCAATTTTGGTATAGTGGTAAACATAAAAATCAGTCGATCATTGTGTCAACAGTTACTATGTCACACATTAATAAGTACGCATCTTGCCTGGGTTGATGGTGGCATGGATTCAGTGTTTTCATAGTACCCCATGAGTATAAACTTGGCTTTATTAATTTGCGGCACAAATTTAGATAATACCGTTACTCTGCCAAACAAGTATAGCCTATAGGCCTGGATGTTTTGATGATTGAACAGAGAGATACAAACAGCAACCATCTACTAGCAACGCTATCATGACACTGTGTAAAGCAATAATTTAAACACTTGGAAAAACATACCCTGATCGAAATTGATTGTAGCAAGGTCTTTATCATGTGTTGCATGTCTCCTAATTTCAATATGTTAATGATAAAAATAAGATCTCTCATTTGATAGCAATTTATTACAGTACTTACAGACTATATTATCAAGATTATCACACTGTATAGATGTCAGTAATTTCATATAGGAATTTGTCTTATTTACAAGAAATATTTCCATGTTCTTTTTGAATGAATGCTTGAAAGGGATGACATTTCATATTTTATGTCAGTTTTAAAGAATTCCATTTTCCAAATATATCAGGTCACCTTCCTTTAAGGAGGCTGTGTACTCTCAGACATGCATGTAGTAAAAGTGCAATAACTTTGTAATTATTCGCGCAAGGCATCAATAAATCTTAATATAAATACAGATTTGGGGTAAAAACAACAATTATGAAGAAAACCACACAAAAGTGAGTTTTTGGCAATATTTGTTAGGTACATCATAACAAAAAAACTCTCTTTCCAAAATATTTTATTTTGTTTTAGCTCAATCTTGAGGCTCCATTCCAAAAACGGTTTTTTTAGTTTTTTGATATTGCCTTATTTTTGGAGATATTGACCATATAAGGCATCAAAATGAACTTTTTAAAATTCACAAACGCCTATTTGCACAAAATGATGTCTAAAATCGGAAATAGACCTAAATATAAAAAAATGGGAAAACGGTTTCTTGAGTCGATCATGCTTCATACGATGATCATATTTGCTTACCTATAGATGCTGTATTTATTGAGTTATCGTGTACCTAAATCGTCATTTTACCGAGAAAATGAATATTGAAATAATGGCCGTTGAAGTTTAAAGTGGTCACGTTTTGCACTTTCATCGAATCTCACAGGAGAATGCGGCAGTTTTCGTTTTTGTACCTTTATTACGTGAACATCGGGTAAACCCACAGCCCCTTGAGAAGTTTGAGCGAAATCCATTCATAACTTGATATTTAAATCGGGGGAAAGAACTTGAAAAACCCCACATTTTATCAGCTAAAACGGAGCCATTTGATCACTAGGATTTTGTGAAATCAGTGCTTCCGTGATGTTTCCATAAGATGCACCGCGCATGCAGATAAGCGTCGCGTATGCATAGCGTATCTGTGCGTTAACAAATTGCGCGATACGCAACGCGATGCGTTGTTGCGCGCGTGTATCCTGCTGGTACAACAAAGATTTTCTTTCCTTTTAAATTGCGGAAACGATTGAAATAGTGACATAAAATCCATAAAATAGAGCAGTTGGAGTTTACAAATCTGGATTTTCTTTCCTTGTATTTATAATAAACATAACAAAGTACATACATTTCAAAAAAGCTCGATTTCGCGAAAGAAACAATGTCCAGAGTACACAGCCGTGTTAATTGATTGTATCACGCACTTCGTGCGTAACCATACATCTTCCTTGATTGTATTGTAAATTTATTAATATTTGATTACAGAGCAAGAACAACGAGTTGACAGCTTGAAGATATGGATTACGCCAAATGCGTCAAAGTCAGACCATACGTATGCAAATACTGCGGAAAAATGTCGGGTGACTTTACACGTTATCATAGCCACATGCGAAGACATAGGGTGAAAATACAGACATATTGGTATAGTTCCTCTTTGCACCAAAGTTTTGGAACAGGTAATTACTGTAAAAGTAGAAATTTTCACGAGGTTTTTATTTTCGCGAATTTCGCGAGTGGACATAAAATCGCGAAAATAAAAACTGGGGAAAATAACCTTTTGCATTAGGTTTCTATTGTATCAATATCAAAACCGTGAAATTTAATTCTCACACAATTGACAAAATCTTCAAAATCGCGAAATATCTTCTCGCGAAAATATTGACTTTTACAGTAATCTATCCCAACTCACAATGCTAACCTTCTGTAGATGGATTTGGTACAATATGTCAAATTTGATCATTTGTTTCAAGTACAAAGAAGTTTATAAATGCAGTGTTTTTACACAGTGTAACCTTGTTTGCTCATTGTTAGGACCTTATATTAGTTTATTTAATATGTGTTAGTAACTTACTACTGTAAATTAGAGCAAAAAAGCAAACTAAAACAGTACCAACTGACCAGCAGGGAAACTTTGAATGGATCTTAAAAAGATTCAAGTAGTGTACATAATACTGTAAATTAAATACTGTGAATGTGTATGCCTTTGTGTAGGGTTGTTTGTCTATGTCCCAGGAATTGTGTAGAAGGGTGTGTGTGTATGCTTGTTCTGGATGTTTATGGGGTACTGTATGTATCTGACTCTGTATGCATAATTGTAAACATTTGGGTAGCATTTATGCCTGGGCATTTTTGGTTATTGCTGGAAATATAGCAGCAAACTGTTTCTTGCATTATATCTGCTTAACTGAAAAAAATAATGTTTCCAAAGTTAATACATGTACTAATGTATTAACAAGCAGTCAAGTTTGCTCAATCGATAAGGCGTTCGACTATGGTGCGAGAGGTTGCGGGTTCGAACCCTGGCGGTGCCTATTACGATCTTGTGGAAAAATTGAGTTAGCTTGAAATTCCCTTGGACAAGGAACTTACTGCTAATTGTCTCGTTGTAACCCGTACGAAACTTGGGGAGCTGATCCTGGTTGCGATGGTTATTTTGTGGAATGTCTAGGGTGTGCGCTCTTGAAGCAGCAAAATCCCTGAATAGTTGTTAAATGGTTTATGGAATGATGTGGGGCCGTAGTGGTCAGCGACAACCTGTAAAGTGGGCTGAGGCTTGTGGATCAACGTCTAGGCGTTGGGCCTGTGCGTAGTGCACTATAAATCACTGCGTTTTTTTTGTTTTTAATTTGGTTAACAGATTTTACATTCTATTTTGTTTCAGACACTACATGTGTGAATACAGCACAAGGATGCTTGTCACCATCATGCCCACCAAATGGACGAAGTTGCAACAACAAGGTTTCTTTCTTTTTCTTTCTTCTTTATTAGTGCCTACCTCATTGTCGCACTGCGTACAGACAAGCTGTACTTATTTTTTACTCTGGAACCTAGAGTAGATGAGTGTATTTTTGAAGTACAGTCAACAGTACCGGGATGATCCCCTGCTCTTTTCCAATAGCCTGTGACGTTCTTTAACGTGCACACTGCATTAATGTAAGAAATACATGTACACAGGACCGACGGCTTAAAGTGCCCTCCGAAGCACTAAGCAAGTAGAGTGAAGTTAGTTGCTCAAGGACACAAAGAGCCAACCGAGCTCAAGCAGACCCCCTCAGATTTGGATTGGAACCCTTGACCCTTAGATTCACAGTCCAACGCCTTAACCGCTCGGCCATGCTCTCTTTAAGTTGACATGTGTTTACATTTGAAATACCCTCTGTTGGTCTGATAGTGGCAAAGGGGGATAAAGGCAACTTTCAAAGGGGGCAAACCTTGATGAAAATCGTCAAGAATGGCTAAAAAGTGCCAAAAAAAAAAAAAAAAAAAAAAAACCTAAAAATCTTAAATATCAGGGCAGTCAAGTATTATGTATTGATGTGTGAGTTTACAGTGGCATAGATTTTTTTTTGACATTGGGGGATGGGGTTGGAAGATATTGTATTAATCCAGCACCTTTTGTTGAGAGAATAAGTTTATGGTACAGATGCCTGTCAAGCATTATACTGTGCAATTCCCTATCAGCTCTATGTGCTTTTTTTTAATTTGCAACTTCTACAAATGCACCAAATCAGCTGGTTTTATCTTTGGCCATTTAGAGGTTTTGGTAGCAAATGTGATATCAAATTAGAGCTAACAAGATGCTGCACACGAGTGTCTCGATCAAATCGTCACAACAGGTTTTCATTATTACTGGGCTACATAAGCCGGGTACATAAGTAAGGACTTTCTCTTTGTATGCATGTGTTTATTCAATGATTACAATGCACTGCCCAAAGTATTAAGAAAGTCCCAAAAAATCACAATTTGCAAGCCCAGCAAGCAAAAAAAATTTGGGTTTTTTTTAACGCTTTTTTTTTCCAGTTTTTGTTGAATCATTTTCTTGATAGTCTTTGTTTTTGTTTCTTTGCTTTCTCAGAGAAAACGAGGAGTGCAGCACAAAAGTTGCCCTAAATGTAACAGCATTAATCCTAATGCACAACAGAAATGCATCAGTTGTGGCCAAACCTTCAGCAAGAGAGTGAAGAATTTGGACGAGTTCAAAACCAAGGTTCCACTGTGTAAAATAAAGAAAAACATTGAAAAAAGAGTAAGTTGGAAAAAATGTCAGATTAATAAATATTTATATTTCTGTCACATTTTAGGGGGCTATCATTTTCTACCAAATTTACAAAAAGTCAGCATCAATAAAATTATGACCCCCCAACACTGATACACCTTACCCCCTAAACAGGCTAAAATTGTATTGAAATCAGTCTTTTTAAATAAAATAAACACACTATCTGTTGTCATCATTTAACTCCCTACATCTTGGTCATCAAAAATTTTATGACCCCCTATTTTTCTTTCCAAAATTTATGACACCCACCCCCAGTATATTTGTGACCCCCCTTCCAAAGAAAATGATAGCTTCCTTATGTGGTCATTCCTGCAAGTGTTTTTTTTCCTGTGCTCCAAGATCAGATAAAAAATGATATATCACACAAATTTTACAATACATCAAATACATCAAATGAAATATAGACAAGCTCAGATTTTAATTTACAAAGCACACTTTGCACAACAAAATGTTACCAAAATACTGTACCTCTCTTATTGATAAAATTAGACATATTATTATTTCTCATAACAATCTGTTTAGTAAATTTTGATGAAACTTTGTCAAGAATTAATTAAAGAAGGAATATGATGAATATGCTGTCATTACCTTTTCCCTCCGAGGTGGGGGGGGGGGGGGTACTCAAGTTTGGTTTTGGTAGGGATGTGCTGCTGAGAATTTGAAAGTGGAAACCCATCAATATACAGCTATATACCAACTTTTCAAGAAAATTGAACCCATCGATATACCATAATTAGTCAAAATTTCCGGCCAAATTCAACCCAAATTCAAGGCAAATTGTCTTAGTTTTGACAAATTTTCCCTAAAATTTTGGCAAAATTTCAAAAAATTTGATTTTGATTAATCAACCTGCCACAACATAATATATAATTCATACTGAAAGACTTCTTATAAATGCATGGTCAATTTTGTTTTTATGAAAATGTACTTCATACCTTATTTTGAATTCATCCCACATTTTAACAGCATGCATGACTATAATCCTCAAAAGGATGCCTATTAGTATGTCTTGGGGAATATTTTAACAATGAGTACAAGTTTCAATATCTACAATATTCATGTTATAAAATTT
The DNA here is from genome assembly GCF_039555335.1 of Amphiura filiformis. Taxonomy (NCBI): domain Eukaryota; kingdom Metazoa; phylum Echinodermata; class Ophiuroidea; order Amphilepidida; family Amphiuridae; genus Amphiura; species Amphiura filiformis. The sequence goes on along the minus strand of NC_092629.1, from coordinate 57,650,868 downwards.
TACTATTTGCCATTGAACAGTTTAAATTAATTTTATACTTAATCTTTATGTGTCAATAATGTTGTTTATTGCAGATGTATCAGGCTAATGCTTCCTATGGCACTCACTGTCTAAGTTTGTGCTTTGACCATAACCCTAGCAGAAACCATAGCAAAGTGATGTGTACACCTGGACTTGGACAGAGGTTTAGGGAGCAGTATCCTCAGGTGGAACAACTATGGCAGCATTTCATGTATCAAGGTAAATAGCACTTTGGTAGGACAATTTTTGGAATGGAAACAAGTCAAGGAATCTATGGTAACAATTTGGGTTTTTGAAAATTTAAATTACCAAAAATATGCTTTGGAGTAAGATTTTTTCAGTTAGCCTTTCAAAGTAGAAATGTGTTTTTAAGGATGCCTCAAACAACCTATACCAACTTTTTGTGTAACAGGTGAGTGTAAGTAACATATCAGAGGCTGGGCAATAATTATGAGCCCCCAAACAGCTCGCCAAAAATTGTTTGCCCCCTCTCGGCCTGCCAAAAAATCTTTACCCCCCCCCATACCCCCCGCTTTGCACATGCCAAAATTCGCATATTATAGCGTTTTCGTACGGTTTTCCCAAGCCTTTTTAGAGTGTTTTATTTAAAAGACGCTCATGAATGTGGTGTGCCAAAAATTGCTTTCCCCCGCCTGTCGGATGGCCAAAAATTCCTTTCCCCCCATTTTACCCTCCCACCAGGGTTCATAATTATTGCACAGCCCCTTAAAGTTGTATTTTATCTGCAAGAATACATCTTAGTGTTCGTAAAAATTAAGAAATCTCAAACTTGGGTGTGGACGACTATGTGTCTCCTCTTATTCAGCCCTTCTAAAGGGAATACCTGAGTCCTTGTTGGCTTAAAGGAACATTTTGTGATCCTAGCATCCTCTTTTTATGGCATTTTTCAGTAGATATCCACGAAAGAAGCTTATTCCCAAAATTTCAGTTGATTCTGATTTTGCGTTTGCGAGTTATGCATGAATATGTGTATTACACTGCTCCATAGAGCTAGTGTTGTAATTTCGTTCTGGTACACCAGAACCTAATTCAAATTTCACAATATTTTTGCTAAATGAATTACCCGGTAATATGCAAGAAATTTGTTGTACATAAACATGTAGCCAGAGGTTTCCAGTGGTATAAATATCTTAACTTTTTTTTTAGAAAAGTGGGTTATGACCCCGATGAGGCACTTTTAAGTATTGATTGACATCAGACATGCACCATAGAACTTACCTCATATTCTCATTGTTTTCTCTCTTAGAAACTGGGGGTGTCCAAAAGATCCTTCAACAGCAGGAAACTAGAAAAAGTAAGTCAAGGTATTATATCTGGCCTAGTCTTTGTCAAAGACCCTGGTAATCCATATCGGGTGGGGTCTTTGCTGTTTTGATACCCTAAAATAGTAAATGAGATACTTGAAACGTGAAAAAATACCATTTTTACTTCCTTTTTTTGTATGCGGGTGATATACAACTTCAAATTCAAGTGGCCCCTGAGTTCCATTACCCATCAAAATAGATGTTATTAATTCTTGCTGATTATAATTGGGGGGCACATCATACATTTTTAGTGGCTAACCTCTGAAATTTGTTGAGGTTGTGGGTCTTCGGGAGCTGATGGCGTCCGAAGCAGCCAAAAAAAATTCATTATTTAAATCAGTGTTGATCATGCTGTGAACTACCAAATCACAACGGTTTAAAATAGTTGCTAACCTTAAGACTGCTCAGTTTGTAACACAATATATTAAACATGTTTGCATGATGCAAATAAAACAATGGTACTTTGAAATTTAAATGACCGATTGAAAGCACTCAATTTTTTTATCATTACACAGGGAAGCTGTTATGCGCCCTAGATGACGGCACCCTTGATGGTGTGAAAAAGCAAACCAGATTGCATGTGGCAGCTGTTCGTATGGGTAGCGAAGGTGCTCCGAGTAGCCTTAATAATGTGCAAAAGCAAACAAGGACGAATGTTCCAGCTGTTCGTATGGGTAGCGAAGGTGCTCTGAGTAGCCTTAATGGTGTGCAAAAGCAAACAAGGACGAGTGTGGCAGCTGTTCGAATGGGTAGCGAAGGTGCTCCGAGTAGCTTTAATGGTGTGCAAAAGCAAACAAGGACGAGTGTGACAGCTGTTCGTATGGGCAGTGAAGGTGCTCCAGATAGCCTTAATGGTGTGCAAAAGCAAACAAGGAAGAATGTAGCAGCTGTTCGTATGGGTAGCGAAGGTGCTCCGAGTAGCCTTAATGGTGTGCAAAAGCAAACAAGGACGAATGTGGCAGCTGTTCGTATAGGTAGCGAAGGTGCTCCGAATAGCCTTAATGGTGTGCAAAAGCAAACAAGGACGAATGTGGCAGCTATTCGTATGGGTAGTGAATGGATTCCGAGCCCGACTCCGAATAGCCTTAATGGTGTACAAAAGCAAACAAAGACGAATGTGATGGCAGCTGTTCGTATTAGTAGCGAAGGTGGTCCGAGTAGCCTTAATGGTGTGCAAAAGCAAACAAGGACGAATGTGACTGCTGTTCGTTTGGGTAGTGAAAGTGCTCGGGGTACTCTTATTGGTGTGCAAAAGCAAATAGGGCAGCTGTTATTTAGTGAAGGTGCTCAGAATATTTCAGATCAAGTAACAAATTCAATTGCATCACTAAGGAGCTACATTGAAAAACGGTTTGATGCACTTGATGCAAAATTTGATGACTAAACTAGAAAAATTGCAGTCAAAGCTCCACTGTACTGCAGTAACAACATTGACAATTATCAACCCAGTAAAGATAAAAAATTTTGAAAAAAGTTGTGTTGTAAACAGGTTTTGTTTTTATTCAAAACATTTTAATGTCGGGTTTATACACTCCTCAAAAGAATTAAAGGATCAGTTGAAGATAATCAACATTTTTGAAAACATTGGATATGGTGGTAATATTATTGATAATTTAGCTTGATCTTTCATTACATAACTTGTTCCCTAAGTTGTAAATAAAATTCACTCATTACAAATATTGGATATATCACCCACATCTTGAGGGGAGGGGGGAAAATGGAGGCTAAAATTTCGATTTTTAAGCCATTTTTCAAACGTCACCACGGTCAAGGTCAAGTCACATATTGAGATGGGTTTGTGTATGTGTTGTGTGCTTAGGTCTATACGTCACATTAGTGGGTATAAGATGCCCTCAATGTACCCCCGGGGTGGGTAAAGTCATTAATGTAACCGCACAAAAGATGACCTCCCGGCCCCCTCCTCACATATCTGAGGGAGGGTAGGGGTCATAATTGAGCTCCCTTAATAGTGTAATGTAATGCATAAATGAATACTCTATATGTTCTGTCGTTCTGTACCATTTAATGATCACGATTAAGATTCCTAATGTTTCTACAACTTTGGACACATTTAAAATACCTCCATGATGTCTGATGTCTCAGATGCTAATTATTCAAATGTTAATAACTTTTTACAACTTGTATTATATTTACTGTATTGGTCTCATCACAAGCTTTAATTTGACACCAAATTTAACTAGCAATTTGATAGGTATCACTCTATGAAGACATTGCTATCTACTGAAGATAGCAATTTAATAGATGTCACCTAATTAAGACATTGCTATTTACTGGAGATGACAATTTAATAGATATCACCCAATTAAGACATTGCAACCTACTGGAGATAGCAATTTAATAGGTGGCAGTTCCATGAAGAAATTGCTATCTACTGAAGATGGTAATTTAATAGATATCACCTAATTATTAAGACATTGCTATCTACTGAATATGGCAATTTGATGGGTATCACTATTACTACTTGAAGACATTGCTATCTACTGGAGATGACAATTTCATAGATATCACTCAATTAAGACATTGCTATCTACTGGAGATAGCAATTTAATAGGTATCAAAGGGATGCAAATTGTGCGGGAGCGGGGAGCACCGCTCCCAGGAAATGGCAGTCAAAATTGAGGAAATAATGCCTTGAGAAGAAAAAAAAGAAAGAGAGGAAAAAGAGGGAGGGAGAAAAAAGAAAAGAGGAGAGGAAGAGGGAAAAGGGAAAAAGAGGAAATAAAAAGAAGAGGAGGAGTGAAGTAAAAGATGACGTAGCTAGGGAAACAGATGTCAACAAAAGATAACAAGTAATTGGTGAGGGCCATGAGGCAGTGAAGCTAGGAAACTTGAAGATTGTTTGTGCAAAATTTTGAGGAATTCACATAATTGTTCAAGAAATAAGAGAGAAGAGGAAGGTGAGGGTGTTTGAATATGAAAATGGGTAATAATTCATATTTGAGGAAATTAACAAACCATCACCAGAGGAGGTATTCTATGTAAAGGGGAAAAAAGAAGTTGGGTGAAGGCATGTGGAAACAGGGCACATATCTGAGGAAATTATTGCAGAGGCGGCAATGAGGATTTTATGGGGATGCTGAATGTATATTGTATGTGGGATATAGATGCTATTAAAAGTAAATAATTCAATATTTGTACCATTCATTTGATATTGCTTACACCTGAGACGAATTCGTCTCAGGCTTACACTGCAGAGCGGATTAATGGAAATGATAGCAAAATATGGAAATCAGCGCATTAATATTCATAAATATGGAAATAAGATGACACAAAACTATACAGCACATCAGATCAGTCACCATATCCAATTACCAAACTAAGATTAAAGTTGATCGGTTATTGCACTGTAACTGCACAGTGGATTAATGGTTAGCCAGGCCAAACAAACTAGACAGCCAAACGAAAAAAATAAAGAACCATCTGGGCGATAAAATATTCCCCAAATATGTGACATGATCAAGGGGGATGAGTCGGATGTTGCTAATATTGTTTTTGAGATATTGGCAAAAACAGTGTTCAAATTCTTTTGTTTTTTATTGTTTTTAGCCATTGGTAAATTGCTCATATCTCGGTAATCAGATGTCTGATTTTGATGGGGTTTGCATCAAAATGTAGCATTTGTAAACTGGCAGAAAATGGTGTAACAAACTACGAATTGAAAATTGCCGACATGTGACTCATTCCCCTTGATCATGTCACATATGTGTGGGCCAAGAATGGAAGAGAAAATCAGCATGATCAGGGAGGAAGCAAAGGGGAACGAAGCCTGTGTCCCCAAAATTCACGCCGAACAAGTGTAAAATACCAAATTTGTGCGCGCTACGCGCACACAATGTCCCAATAAAGCCCCTTATTTAAGCTCAAAGACTTTATATGTGGAGTCTCTCTAAAAATACATGCTATGCTACCATTCCCATCTTTCGAAGTGCATAATAATATATGTCTGGTATGATTGAGAAAATCTTGAACTTAAAAACCTTGCTCCTGAGGAAGTAATCACAATTTGCACCCCTGAAAGACATTGCTATCTACTGAAGATAGCAATTTCATGGATATCACTCCACAAAGACATTGCTTTCAATTTCAACTGAAGATGACAATTTAACAGTTATCACTCAATTAAAATATTTGATAGACATTGCTATCTACTGGAGATAGCAATATAATCACTCCATGAAGACATTGCTATATACTTCCGTTACCTATGTAACACAGCAAAGAAGGTCAAGTACCAGGCCTATTGACCTTGACCTACTTTGATGCATTACTTTGATAACAAAACATACTACATGTAGATTGTGCAATCCTATCCTTATTTGAATTATTTTATCAAAACAAATATTTTAACGTATCTTTGATTAAAATTGGAGAACTTTGTGTTTTTGACCCCCAAAGAGCAAAAAACGTGACCTTTGATCGTTTTGGTAATAACTCAAGAACGGTACGTCCTATTTATTATAATTGGTACTGATCTCCATGAGTGACAATTTACAACTGACACACAATACAGAAATTAATATAAATAAAAAGCAATACATGGAAGCAAAAGTTACATATAGTATTTACATTGTACTTCAGGTCAAGTAATAGTTACATTATAGGCTACATCAAATAGAATGTTTGATAGGTCCAACTGTGCATTTTCTGAATCCTTAACTAGAGGAACAAATCAAGGCTGAAAATATTACATTTTCAAATGAGTAGTCGTTTACAGGACAACTTAAAAATAACTTGAAATTTTCCAAGGTTCTATGCTAACCTGTGATGGCTCTTTAAAGAAACTAATATATTCTGTTAATCATCAAAGAGTTATTTCGTAGGGGCTAAAGAATATTGAGCGGACAAAAGGGTTATAAATTTGAACCATATAATTTGCACTCGACTTTTTATGACTATTTATTTACATGATTTCACATTGATCACTGTACATGTAGAAATATAATGCAATAATTCTGGTTACAATAGCTTAGGGTTTGTGCAATAATTATGAGCCCCAGGGGTAAAATTTCCAACGGCTCGCCAAAAATTGCTTGCATCCCCCCCTCTTGGCGGCCAAAAATTGCTTGCCCCCTCTCGGCCGGCCAACAATTCTTTTGCCCCCCCTTGTGCATGCCAAATTTTTGGGATCCCAATTGATCAACCTTAAATGGTCTAGATACATGCTGCGAGTGCAGCGAGCAGGAAAATTTGCCTATTTTTAAATTTTTAAAAGCATTTCTGAACTGTTTTCCTGATCCTTTTTAGAGCGTTTTATTTAAAAGGCGCCCCATGAATGTGTGCCAAAATTGCTTGCCCCCTCCTCTCGCCTTGCCAAAAATTGCTTGTCCCCCCCCCCTTTTGGCTCACCAAAAATTTCTTGCCCTCCCCCAATTTTACCCTCCCCCAGGGCTCATAGTTATTGCACAGCCCATTATTAAATATAGTTTATATCTGACAATAAATATCAGAGGAATACATTGTGCTATGAAGTGTCAGAATTATTTAACTTCAGTGGTGCCATTCTATGACGTATGCCAATATTAAATATTTGATTTCTATGTGCAACTGATTTACAACTTGATATTATAAAATTTGGCTGAATCCTGCATAATAAACGATCAAAATGTGACTATAGGGAAATGTTATGAAACTTTACTGGCTCCGGATTTCGTTAGGAGGAAGCTCTTTCCAGGTGAATGTTGGTATTTTGATTTTTTGTTTGTTTTTAGTCTTGAAATCTTCTATAATTTGCATCATTTGTAGTGTGCTTCCTTTTTTCGTGTCTTCTCTCGCCATTCGATGATGAGAATGCCTTATTGCAATATTTACAATTATATGTTATTTTTTCTTTGGTGTGAACCCTTTCATGGCATGTTTTGTTACTTGCCCGAGCAAAACTCTTATTGCAATATTTACATTTGAAAGGTTTCTCTTTGGTATGAGTCCTTTCATGTGTAATCTTGTGATGTGACCGTGAGAAACTCATTTCACAATACTTACACTGACAGTATGGTTTCTCTTTGGTATGAACCCTTTCATGTACAATCTTGTTAATAGCCAATGAAAAACGTTTATTGCAATATTTACATTAGAATGGTTTCTCTTTGGTGTGTATCCTTTCATGCCGTGTCTTATTACATTTAACTGCGAAGGTCATATTACAATATTCACATTGATAAGGTTTTTCTTTGGTGTGAATCCTTTCATGTTTAGTCTTGCCACTTCCCCATGCGAAACTCTTATTACAATAGCTACATTGGTATGGTTTCTCTTTGGTATGAATCCTTTCATGTGAATCCTTGTGATGTGACCTTGAGAAACTCATGTCACAATACTTACAATGGTATGGTTTCTCTTTGGTATGAATCCTTTCATGTAAGGTCTTCTCTGATGTCCGTTTAAAACTCTTGTTGCAATAGCTACATTTGTAAGGTTTCTCTTTGGTGTGAGTCCTTTCATGAATGGTCTTGTTATATTTCATTGAGAAGCTCATATTACAATACTTACATTGATAAGGTTTCTCTTTGGTATGAATTCTTTCATGTACGGTCTTGTTTGATAGCTGGCTAAAACTCTTGTTGCAATAGCTACATTGGTGTGGTTTCTCTTTGGTGTGAATCCTTTCATGTATAGTCTTGTTATCTTCTGTTGAAAAACTCTTTTTACAATACGTACAATGATAAGGTTTCTCTTTGTTATGAATTATTCTTATATGTCTAGTCTTTTGACCTAACTTTGCGAAACACTTGTTGCAATATTCACATTGGTAAGGTTTCTCTTTGGTATGAATCCTTTCATGTGTAGTCTTGTGACCTGCCCGTGAGAAACTCCTGTCACAATACTTACAGTGGTATGGTTTGAATAGCTTCTCTTTGGTGTGAAGTCTTTCATGTGAATGCTTCTGATTTTGCTGTATAAAGCTCTTATTGCAATATTGACATTTGAATGGTTTTTCCTGTGTGTGAATCCTTTCATGTACATTCCTGTTTTCTGCCTGTGTGAAGCACCTGTTACAATATTTACATTGGAATGGTTTCTGTTTGGTATGTATCCTTTCATGTACATTCTTGTTTCCTAGTGTTGAGAAATGCTTTCCACAATAGTTACATCGGTATGGTTTCTCTTTGGTGTGAGTCCTTTCATGACTTGCTTTGTTACTTTTACTATAGAAACGGATGTTGCAATAGTTACATTGGTATGGTTTCTCTTCAGTGTGAATTCTTTCATGTACAATCCTATGACTCGTCTGTGAGAAACTCTTGTTGCAATATTTGCATAGATATGGTTTTCCTTTTGTATGAACCTTTTCATGTACAGTCTTGTCACATACCTGTGTGAAACTCTTGCAATATTTACATTGGTGTAGGTTCTCTTTGGTGTGAATTCTTTCATGTATGATCTTATTATATGCACGTGAGAAATTCTTGTTGCAAATTTTACAATGGAATGTTTTCTCTTTGGTGTGACTCCTTTCATGTTGGGTCTTGTTACCTGCATGTGAGAAACTCCTTTCACAGTATTTACATTGGTGAAGTTTCTCTTTGGAGTGAATCCTTTCATGTCTATTTCTGTTACCCAGGTGTGAGAACCTCTTTTCACAATATTTACATTGGTGAAGTTTCTCTTTGGAGTGAATCCTTTCATGTCTATTTCTGTTACCCAGGTGTGAGAACCTCTTTTCACAATATTTACATTGGTGAAGTTTCTCTTTGGAGTGAATCCTTTCATGTCTATTTCTGTTACCCAGGTGTGAGAACCTGTTTTCACAATATTTACATTGGTGAAGTTTCTCTTTGGAGTGAATCCTTTCATGTCTATTTCTGTTACCCAGGTGTGAGCCCTTACCAAACATTCTGGTTAATTTAGCCTGAATCTAAACAGAAATTATTCTACGACCAATAAATTAACCAGAATATCAATTTCTGGTTAACAAATTAATCAAAATATCAATTCTGGTTATTTAATAAACAGAAATCATAACCTGAATCCAATTTCAGGCTAAAGTCTTAACTTGAAAAGTTTTCTGGCTAAGATATTTAGCCAGATTTTGTATTCTGGTTAAAACATTAACCAGAATCAAAAATATGGCTATATATTAGCCAGATTTGGTATTCTGGCTAATTATTTTTCAGGCTAATTATGGTCACATGATATTAGGTCATAGGTCACCAACTGTAAGGAAGCAGATATACTGAGGCTCCTCAGAAACTGCCACAAATTTTGAAAAATTAACAGTTTAAAGGGTATTTTAGGGTCTTTTAACGGTGTCTAGTTGATGGGGAGCATACCAACTATGTCTGTGGAAGGAAGATCAGCTGTTCGTAAGTTTCAAAGTCTATATTTTGTCATTCTTTTTCCCCAGGAAACATTGCCTATTATAAAGGTTGTTGAATTCAGCAGACATGCATGTATTATGCATGTATCATTTTAATTATGTGGGTTGATGCTGGCTGACCCAGGTGAAATGTGTTACTGAATGTTGTTGGGGTGTTATGCCGATGTCTTGGGGAGGTTGTATGGGGAGGGTTATTTAGAGAGTTCAAATATGGTGAGTTGTCATTGGGAGAGTTCAAATAAGGTTGTCACATCATAGTGGTACGTTTGTATTGGTTTTAAAGTTGGGATGATTTTCGGGCAATGTTGATGTACATTGGAGATGTTTCTACTTTGAAGTGGGGGAGGGTCATTGTAGAGTTTAAATGTGGTGAGTTTTCACCATCACCAAATTTGAAGTGCTTTGGTAAACTTGGGGTGTGGTGTACCTGTTGATGCATAAATTGGGAGTGTTTGTATATACTTTGAAATGGGAGGAGGGTCATTTGGAGAGTTTAGTGCACCAGGATGAGCACTAAGTTATCACCTACATCCAGGAGTTATATATTTTGTAAAGGTTGCAATGTGGTATATGTAAATGTCTTGGAGATTTTTGTACTTTAAAGTGGGGGAGGGTTATTTGGAGAGTTCAAATATGGTGAGTTGTCACCTTCTGCATATTGGGAGCGTTGTGTAGTACCGTTAGGATGTGGTTTGTAAACATAAACTCTTCCAATATGCTAAAGGTAGCTATACATATTTGAACTCTCTAAATTACCCTCCCCACTTCAAAATAGAAACCTTCCCATTACATTGACATAGCACACCACATCCCAACTTTACAAACAAAACTTCCAATATGCTCAAGGTGACAAATCGCCACTTTGGAACTCTCCAAATGACAACTCACCATAGATGAACTCTCCAACTGACAACTCACCATATTGGAACTCTCCAAATGACAACTCACCATATTTGAACTCTCCAAATATCCTTCCCCACTTCATAACACCCGAAGAACATCAGTAACACTTTTCACCTGGGTGTATTCCAGTGGCGTAGCATGGGTCATCCAATTGGGGGGGGGGGCACCAACCATGATTGGGGGCACCGGGTCTGATTGGGGGCACAAGCTGTACGTTTTTTGGCAATTTTCCTAAATTTTGCAATCGATTGGGGGGGGGGGGGCATGTGCCCCCCACACCCCGCCCCTATGATGCTATGCCACTGGTGCATTCCAGCGGCGTAGATTTCTTTTTGACATTGGGGGGGATGGGGTTGGAAAAAAATGTTGGAAGTATAGTGAATCCAGCGCCTTTTGGCGACAGAAGAAGTCTATAGTGCAAAAAATGTTGCCATTTTGAAGCTAAACTGATGAAATATGGTGCAAAAGTGGAATAAATGCGCGCAAAGCGCGCCAACATTTGCACTTTTGAGTCTAAAATGGGCAAATATGAGGTTAATTTGGTCAGAAACCCATATTCAGGCATCAACATTGGGGGGATGATTGTATGGAGCATCCCCCCTTGTAAAATATTGGGGGGATTTATCTTCTGTACCATGCCAGAGACATACACATACTTAATTTAAATATTAATATTTCTGGTTAATATTCTGTTTAATAATTCTAGCTAAAATTCTGGCTAATTTTTTCTGTATAAATCTTTCTGGCTAAGATTTCAGCCGTAACATTTCTGGCTAATCTCATTTAAATATTTCGGCCCTTTTTCAGGTTAGAATCAGGCCTGATTTCATTTCTGGTTAATATTTCTGGCTAATAATTCTGTTTAATAATTCTAGCTAAAATTCTGGCTTATTATTTCTGGTTAAATTTTTCTGGCTAAGATTTCAGCCGTAACATTTCTGGCTAATCTCATTTAAATATTTCGGCCCTTTTTCAGGTTAGAATCAGGCCTGATTTCATTTCTGGTTAATATTTCTGGCTAATAATTCTGTTTAATAATTCTAGCTAAAATTCTGGCTTATTATTTCTGGTTAAATTTTTCTGGCTAAAATTTCAGGCCTGAAATTAACATTTCTGGCTTATCTCATTTAAATATTTCGGCCCTTTTTCAGGTTAGAATCAGGCCTGAATTCAGTCATTATTTCAGGCCTGATTTCTAGCTGAATTCAGGTTTAATTCAGGCCTGACACTTTGGTAAGGGAGAACCTCTTTTCACAATATTTACATTGGTGAAGTTTCTCTTTGGAGTGAATCCTTTCATGTCTATTTCTGTTACCCAGGTGTGAGAACCTCCTTTCACAATATTTACATTGGTGAAGTTTCTCTTTGGAGTGAATCCTTTCATGTCTATTTCTGTTACCCAGGTGTGAGAACCTCTTTTCACAATATTTACATTGGTATCGTTTGTTTATGGTGTGGCTTTGTTCATGACTAGTTTGAGGACCACATAAACCTTTGGATATATAGTCCTTTACATCACACGTGATATTGCGTTTTATTTTGTTAATCATAACATATTTCATCTCTGTCATCAAGAGAAACTGGTTACAGTTGTACCTGTGTAATTTAGTTCTATGTCTTAAGACATGTTTTAAATAATATGTGAAATCACTGAAAAACCGTCTGCAATACATACATTTGTATGGCTGAAAATGTTTAGAGTAATCTGGCTCAGGTTCCGCTTGGTAGATGGACCTTCGTAAATGCTGAAATTGTTGTCTAGATTCCATGGTTCTGAAATGAAAAGAAATGCAGCTTGTTTATGAATAATTTCATAGCTGTAAAGTAAAGCTTCAAGCTGCTTGACACCTACCTTGAAGAAAAATGGAGAGACGGAATATTGATCTATTGATAGATATAAGGCCACATTCATCCATACATTGTGCTTTTGCTTTAGCGCCACTTCATTTAGATCACAGTATGAACTAGTGGCAAATGGTGGTCATAGACCACAAACCTAGCTGGGGCATGTTGGTGTTTTGGAGGTATCTGACCCATGAAAGATTTTCCAAAAATGATTCCCTGGTCATGAGGTTTGTTGACACAGAGTTTGAGTCCCATACACCTTACGAATGTCCAGAAAATATAAATTGTTTGTTTATGGTGTGACTTTGTTCATGACTAGTTTGAGGATCATTACTTTTGGATATACGGTCCTTTACATCACATGTGATATTGCATTTTATGTTATAAATTGTAACATGTTTCATCTCTGTCATGTATGAAGATACAGGTTACAGCTGTTAGCTGTACCTGTGCAATTTAGCTCTGTGTCTTATGACGTGTTTAAAATAATATCCGAAATCACTGAAAAACCATCTGCAAAAACATACCATTTTTATACATGGAAATGTTTTGAGTGATCTGGCTCAGGTTCTGCTTGATAGATCCAGGGATATGAGACAAAATCCCTGATAGATCAACCTCCGTTAATGCTGAATTTGTTGTTAAAATTCCATGGCTCTGAAATTAGAATAACATTCATTTGCTTCCATAAACACAATATTAAATCATTTTATTCGACAGACGGACATCAGGGTGAAAAGGTCAATTGAACTAAAAATAATCATGGACAAATTAAAGACCCATTCAATCAGTGATCCCAGCGCAAGTGTAAAAAAAAATTGTTTAATAAATTGCTGAAAAGTGAAGGATAAGTCATTCAATATCATTTGATATTTTTAAAATTAAAATTTGGCTAAAAACGAAGAAAACAGCAGGCCCCCCCATTACAGATCTCAAAAATTTCAGGGCCCCCCTTTTTGACATGAAAATCATGGGTCAACCCCATAGAAAAGCATACATGTAAACTCAATTTTCCCAGGAAAATTTGTGGTCATTTTTTTCAGGCCCCCCTAAGGAGGGTCAAAAATTTTCAGGGGCCCCCTCTTTCTGCATCAGGCCCCCCAACAAGTCAAGTGTTTACTTTGTGAACGGTCCCTATATTAGTATAGCAAGAAAAGAACGGGAAAAGAATCTTTAACAAGAAATGTCTTTAAAAAGACAACACCATGGATGAAATTCATGTTTCATAATTTTACATTGACAAGTACTTGGAATGCTAGTAATCGGGTTGGAAATGTTGTTACTACGAATACCACCAATGACATACTATAAGCTAAATTGAAAAATGTGTGTTAAATAGGTCTACATTTAATTTATACTTAATTTATACTTGTACAAAGGGATCAATGGAAATCACATCCACCGAGTTTCGCATCAATCCAACAATCTATATTCAGACAACTTTGTGATTACGTTTTATGACATGACTTTGAACATTCTGACAATCCAACATTATATACTTATTCCACATCAGGCTCAGATGACCTTTAACAATTATAATCAAAAAGACTGATTACTCAATCCCATGGGTTCCCTGCCCCTGGCTCAATTCAATCTTTATTTTCTGAATGTGTTGATTATAATTGTTACTACTAACTGCCCAGTTGCTCTAAAGCAACTATCTACCCCAATTACTGGTATTTAGCCCCCCCCCCACTACATGTACATGTAGTGTCACTCCCAACATCAATTAGTGATGGTATAAACTAACCCTAGGGTCATTATTTCTCAATTCACCCAATGGGAAACACCTCACCCCCTTCAAATTTGTTCAAAATTGGTATACAGGGTGATTTTGGCTGGCAAAGCTCAAATTTCAAATTTTAGCTTAATCGGACGTACGGTTTTCGCGCTATGCCCCGCCCATTTTTTGCGATTTCGGCGAAAAATGGCGCGCCCATCAATATTGTCGCGACCATATCTCCGTAACTGTAGGTCCTACTGAGCTGAAATTGGTGTCATTATTTAGCTAATCTCTCAAAGAATCCAAATCTGCTATCATTTAGTATGTAGGAGTAAGAGAAAATTTGTGACCTTTTTTTCTGCACTTTGACCTTGAATTTGACCTTGTTGCCCACGTGACCGCGAGGCGAATTTGGGTTGGAATTATACCCCCATATGTTGTCTACAAAATATCAAAAAATTGGAGGGGTAATATTTTTGTTTTTTTGCTAGGCTTTCACAAAGCAAGCATGCAGGTGAAAACATATGTATTTAATGCATGTACATATAGGCCTATATACAATTGGCCTATATTATGATTTCACACCACCAAAGAGTATATATGGTTGTGCGCCCTTGAATTTCACTTCTCAGAAAAACCCATTGATTCTGAATATAAGCATTAAAATGAGCAGAAATTTGCATAATTTTAGCCAAATTTGGATTGGTCATGATCAGTAATATTAATTCCTGCAAGTGTACCACAGATGGGAGAGATCGAATAACTTTTAATGATTTTAAGCAGCCTTTTCTTTACAGAAACACCTGCATGGTTTTGCCTGAAAAATAGGAAATTCCCAGACATCGTAGACTTTGAGGGCCAGTCGTAAAAAATAATGATGGTCAACCTATATTTTTTCCCAGCCAGAGGGATCAGGCAAGGGCTGATTTCAACCATCATAGCTGTCGCTTAAAACTGAGTCGCTCCTGTGAAGAAAAAATGACGTTTTCTTAAGGCAAATTTAGCACATATCTCTATGGGACTCTGATTTGGTGGTGTGAGATCTGAAGATTTCACACCACCAAATAGTATATATGGTTGTGCGCCCTTGAATTTCACTTCTCAGAAAAACCCATTGATTCTGAATATAAGCATTAAAATGAGCAGAAATTTGCATAATTTTAGCCAAATTTGGATTGGTCATGATCAGTAATATTAATTCCTGCAAGTGTACCACAGATGGGAGAGATCGAATAACTTTTAATGATTTTAAGCAGCCTTTTCTTTACAGAAACACCGGCATGGTTTTGCCTGAAAAATAGGAAATTCCCAGACATCGTAGACTTTGAGGGCCAGTCGTAAAAAATAATGACGGTCAACCTATATTTTTTCCCAGCCAGAGGGATCAGGCAAGGGCTGATTTCAACCATCATAGCTGTCGCTTAAAACTGAGTCGCTCCTGTGAAGAAAAAATGACGTTTTCTTAAGGCAAATTTAGCACATATCTCTATGGGACTCTGATTTGGTGGTGTGAGATCTTATAATAGTATCATGTGTACAATATACTGAGCCTACATACAAAATTACAGTTTTTCAACCACATGCTTGCTTTATGAAAGCCTAGCAAGAAAACAAAAAATATTACCCCTCCAATTTTTTTGATATTATGTAGACAACATATGGAGGTGTAATTCCAACGCAAATTCGCCTCGCGGTCACGTGGGCAACAAGGTCAAATTCAAGGTCAAAGTACAGAAAAAAAGGTCATATTTTTTCTCTTCCTCCTACACACTAAATTATAGTAGATTTGGATTCTTTGAGAGATTAGCTAAAAAATGACACCAATTTCAGCTCAGTAGGACCAACGGTTACGGAGATATGGTCACGACAATATTGATGGGCGCGCCATTTTTCGCCGAAATCGCCAAAAATGGGCGGGGCATAGCGCAAAAACCGTACGTCCGATTAAGCTAAAATTTGAAATTTGAGCTTTGCCAGCCAAAATCACCCTGTATACCAATTTTGAACAAATTTGAAGGGGGTGAGGTGTAAAATCATATTTTTTTTGGGTGATTTGAGAAATAATGACCCCCTAGTTAACAGTGCAGGTGCATGGGCACCTTATACCCAGCTTGGTTCCTGTCTGGTCAGATAATTGCTCATTATAATTGTTGAATTAGTGGTCACTTGTTGACAGCTTATCAGTAGCCTGGATCAACAGGGGTGCATTTAATAAATGATTTATATCATTTTTCATAGAGCAATTGTTCAAAATATTTAATGTCAAATGGTTCCTAAAAACCTTATTTGTGAATGGATTTTTATCATTGACAAAACAAAATGTAGGCCTATGTTTAATATATCAATTATTCCATTAACAGCAAGTTTCCATCCATAAATCACAGAGTATCATCTGTTTACAAAATAAGTGTTTATTTTCAGATTTCCAATTAACCATTAAATCAGTATTATCTGGTAGGGTGCCAAATCCAGACCTTGCTAATAGTTATACTTATAGTCAGCAGGTATTTTGTCCTGTAGTCCCTGGCAACCCAGTCTGCTTGAGGCTCACTCGCAAACATACACGACAGAAACCGGCTGTGAAGGAGCCTAATGCACGTAAACAACTTCCTTATAACATGTATAATAAAATCCGATTTTGAGTATAATAAAGAAAGTCATGCATTATGCATATGTAAAATGAAGCAATTACTTATTGCTAACTTGGTAAAATGCATACTCGTAGCCCAATCTTGTACATCATAGCACCCAGTTTTGGTTGGTGGTTTCGAAATGTTGCAATTAAACATTAGTTCTTTCAAATATGAAACGCTAAAACCCAAATATAGAACAAACAATCATATATATTTAGAAAGATATAGCAAACTTTCCATGATTGGACCCAAGACAAAGCAGTAAGCCCAATCGGCATTGGAAGTTTGTAATGCATTGTGGGACAGTTTTTGCAGTTTTAGGACACTTTGTCCTTTGACCTTTCAGAAATATTGGGTTTTTGTACGTTCAAAATATAATCTAAAATGTTTTACAATATTTAAAACAAATTAATATAAAAAATATGAATGTTTTAAAATTAATTATTTGGTATTTTTAATGATCAAAATTGTGACAATAATAAGAAAATTAATAATAATTACGTAAATTTTCCCGATATGTCAGAGGTCAAAGTGTCCCAAAACTGCTCTCAAAAACCGGAAGTTAGAATAGCGATTATTGGTGGAAAAAAAATAAGATTACCACATACACGACTCCGTTGCGGGCTGTCCAGTTCCGGAGCATAAAATCCAAATTTTGAAGCAAAATAAGGCCAAATAAAAAAATAAACATGTTTCACGTCCCCTCCCGCTTCCTTTTTTGAGGTTTCTTAAATTTTATTTTTATTTTTTGAAATTCAGTTATAACTTTACAAAAAATATGTCTAGGAAGTAGAGATGCTTTCTATAGCCTTGCTTATATACAAGAAACACTTTTATAAGGGTTTGTGATAGTTAGAGGGGGCCTATCTCTCAGAACTACAAATAAAAAGAGGCCTCCTCCTTTTTCCAGGCATTATTGTATACGCTAAAACACTACTAAAACAGCTCTAATTATGGGTATTTACACTGATTTTGCGATAAAAAATAAAAAATAAAAAGTCCCCTCTTCCTCCTTTTTTTCAAAAACCCGGACGTGAAACATGTTTTTTATTTTACTTGGCCTAATACTGAAAATGAAAGCATACATATGAGCAGCCCGAATTAGCAGCTGCACAGTTAACAGTTGCACTTTGCCCTGCTCATCATGTTTACATAAATTAATTAATTTGACTACGAGCTGTCTCGATGATCATAATTATTTACGGGTGCACACCACCAGGTAATTGCGGTAATAGGTCTGCACGTCTGTAGTCTACTCCTCAAAAGTGAAATGGAGTTGTAAAATCAAAATTCCAATTTTGTAAAATTTTATAACTTTCAAAATTCAATCAAAACTTTCAAATATTATCAAAATTGGTCCAGACACACGGTAGACTAAATTTGGGATCGACTTACTTTTTTTTACGTGTATTACACTCAGTGTTAAATTAGTGGTGTGCCCAAGGCTTAAACTGAGTTTACACTTGGTCGCTGAGCGATAGTAGCGACTGATTCTCGACCAATCAATGTCCCAAACACCGAGCAATATTGAAAACCGCTCTAGCTCATTGAGCACAAATTTATCAGTGGTCGCACAGCGACTACAAGTGTGAACTCATTAAAGTATTTTTGCATGGGGCTAATTTTGTGGATGGATCGTGTCTAGAAAACGCTGATAAAACATGCTCTAAAAATAATTCTTGATATCAGGTGAATATTCTTAAACTGGGTTGACATTGACCATTGTGCATAAACTTAGCATGTTTCAGTTACGAATCTGTGGAGTGCGGAGTTGGTGCCGTATTGCAGCACATCCAGCATGCCCAGTGCACAATTTTCGTAGCAAAAGCACAGCAGCATCGTCTACGGTAGTGGAACCATTGATGCACACAAAAGGATCATCACAAGGTATAGTAATGCTGGTTTCATACTACCCTGCCGCTTGCCGCTGAGCGGCGTGGCGCACGCGTATTGCAGACAAACGGACACAATCAAGGCTTACAGTCATTGGTTGAAACGCCCTGCCGCTTGCCGCAGCGGCAAGCGGCAGGAAAGTATGCTGGAGGCTTAAGAATTCCAATTGAATGAACGCAGCTTTTAACAGCTGCACTCGATCCAACCGCGATCGTTTTGCGTATTTCAAACTACAACGCGAACACACAACCTGAATACAATATGCTATCCAATCATAGTACGAGGAACCCATACCGTACTTAGGGCAGCATCAATAACGAAAATGTCATACCGATATTAATGACACATCTGTTTTGCCCGGTTTTTTTAAGTTTGCCTTGCGAACTAATCCAATCACGAGTGTGTTGGCATGGTTGGATTCACTTCCGCGTTACTCATGTACGTACAGTCGCACACACTGGCGTACATCGCACAGTGTACGCAAAAATTCGTCATGCTATTGAAAGCTGCGTTCATTCAATTGGAATTCCCACTATAGTGCAGAAACAGAAGGTAATTCGCCGTAGAAGTGACGTACATGTAATGAATCGGATTAAGTAACTACCATGATCACTTTTAAAATATTATTATTTTAAAAGTTAACATTTCCATAAAAAATTTAATAGATACCGGTACATTTCTTTTCCATTCACTCGGTCGGACATCCGGGAACATTGTCCCCTTCGTCCCCTTTCAGGGTTCGATTTAGAAAATAAAATTTACATGCACAACTCTGATTTTTTCCTCAAAATGGGCTGAATAACACAAAATTTTGCATGCACATGATCACAGGCAAAATTCAACATGCACAGAGCCAAAGTTACATGCATTTGTGCATGTAAAACCCCTCTATTATCGAACCCTGTCCCCTTTGCACAAGCGCGTGCATACATGTAGTAACCAGCTCGAGAAAGGGGAACTGCACATGCGCACACTGGTTTTACAAGGTTATTTCCCCTTTGTGACATCACCCCGTCAGCCCGACCAAGAGAATAAAATCGATTAGCTTTTATTGTCAGTCCCCTTTTAATTTTGAGCTGAAAATGCTACCCGGGTTTGCGGCATGTCCCTGTATGGTCATCGTTTGTACTGAGTACCCCCCTAGCCCTTTATGTAGAGCATTAAGACATTCTTAATTCTGGGCTATTTGAGCCAAATAATCAAAAAGTTACCCAAGTTTTCTCTTGACCATTAATTGCATGGTTTCTATGGTTCATAGAAATTACAGAGAAGTCGAGGAAGTCAATTGTTGAAAAGTTGCCCAAAAGTCTCCTATGCTCGATTCCAGCTTGGTGCTAAAGCACTTTCTCGTTCAAACAAGACCATACATATGTATACATGTACACAATACTAACTAACATATGGTACCCCGGTATTAGTCCTGCCAGCAAGACTTCAGTCTTTATCATAATGACATCTACGGACCTGAAGTCATGCAGCGGTATATAGGGATGCACTGTACGTTTAAGAAATCCAAACTTCAAGCATCAAGAAATATACCTTGTATTTGTCAGTTTTACCTCAGAGATGCTGTAGACCCTCTCTACACAGTGTAGAAACATCACAAGTAGAATGCTGCTCAATATGATAAATCCAAATCATGAAAATTAAGACAATTTGCAGAGCAATATTTTTACCACTTTTGCACTAAGTAAATTAGTCCCATGCAGATTGCAGGTTTTGCCAACTCAAGGAATTTTGAACCCACCCAAAAGATGAGATCAATGTAGATCAATTATCTCAACTTTGTGAGTATCATAGACTAGTACAGTGGGATTAAAATCATCAGTGCACGCCCAAACTCTGGTACAATAACAATGGGATTAAAATCATCAGTGCATGCCAAACTGTCCTTGAGAGAGTTCCTCAGCTACATCCTTAGAGCCCAAAATGAGCCCACATATTGTGATGTTTCTTATTTGTGGAAAAGATAGCAATAGAGTGAACTGTAACTCTAGGTACAGGAGTTGCTGATTTGAGAGCCTTATTATAACTTTGTTTAAAAGCAAGATATTCATTCTATGGGTGGGTACTTATTTTTTACCTGGTTTAGGCCTACCTCATTTTTTCGAAAGGGGTGTTTATTAGAGACAAATTTATGTTATAAAAAGGGTCCTGAAACGTTCTAGTAGCTTTTCTGATGCAGAAAATGTATGGTCTTTTTCACGGTAAAGGGTGTAACTTTGGATTTTTAACACTTTGATCCATAGTGGTCTAAATAAAGCTACAGAATTACACGATTTTTGGCCACATAACTCAAGTCATCTAGTTAGCAGCTACCTTGGGTAGCATAATCATCATTGGAAGTTACTCCGTTCAGTTTTGGCAGGCTAAAATGTCCATAAATATGGCCTTTTGATGTACTAAAAAAATAGTAACATTTTTGTAAAGCCCTGTGTTTTCTTCAGTTAGTTCATGGATAATTTTTCTTACATGCTGAAAGTGTAGTCATATTATATGCTCAGTAAAAACTGCCACATTAGTTTTAATTATGAACAGCCCTGTATTTTTGAGAACCGGACTTCGATATTTGTCGTTTTGAAAGCTTGATTTTTAACAATTGCTAACAAATTTTGTGGGTATAGCTTTGGTTCATAATTCTTTGTTATTTCTTCATTTCTTCTTGATTCATAACAGTTGATTACTTAAAGCCATATTATAACATTTAAAATTCCTTTTTTACACGATTAAATTGTACTTTATTAAACCAATATACCCTGCAAAAATCAAGACTCTAGGTGCTGTAGTTTTGTCAAAATCCGAGATTTTGAATAAAACACTTTATTATTACGATGGAATTATTAGTCGAACGCATACACGATGTTCATAACACACAGTACGTACAAAATACATTTTTTCTTGGATTTTTAACCAAAATGTTATGGAGATGTCAAATTTTTTTATTATAAATCAAAAGGTTTTTAAAAGCCTTGAAATATTATTTTACTGGAATTTAAGTTGCTTCTATGCATGATTTCAGTAAACAGAAACATATTTAAGTTGTTTGAAATTTTGACCCCAAAAATCAAAAGTTACACCCTTTACTGTGAAAATGACCGTATTGCAAGTTTACACAGGACTTCTAGTCTAAAGCTATTTCACTGTATCTACGTCTATCCGTCACTTCAATATTGATTGTACCCTTTAGCAAATTGAAAATAAGCGGGGTGGGTGCTTATTGGGGCATAGGCGCTTATTGGAACGAATACGGTATGGATTTGATTTTAGCAAATTTGAAATTTACACCCAAAAAACCCTTTGAGTATGTAGAGCATTCGAATGTTCTATGGGGGGTGTAGTTTGGGAGTTCTGCTGCCTTAAAGTTGCACTTTTGTGCGACGATGCGCTTTTTGTGCCGCCCCCCCCCTAAATTTTGAATTGATGCTCACGGTGTGAAAACAAAACAGAGGCTCAAATTGCAGGATTTACATTTCTCATTGATACGGTATAAACCAATTTAAGAAAAAAATCATGAGGTATGGTGTACACCCCTTTATTGAGTTGGCATGGAATGACCCGTATATTAATCTGTGGGTCGACGGATCTTAAATTCTATTTCTTCTCCAGGTGAGGATCCTGTGAACACAATGCCATACTCTGGAGCTAAGAGAGGTTCATTTACTCAAGTGAAACCATTGTTAGGAAATGTCTTCACAGAAGACGGTTTTCTGCAGGCTGCATTAAGACGAATGGTACCCAAGGAGGTAAGTATTTACTTACTCATGGGGTTCAGATGCGATATCGCCATTTTTAACGTCACCATTGGATTAATACGTAATCACGAAATCTTCACAAATAACTAAATATTGTTCATTTTGAACAATTCCTATAAAAAACAAAATTTTTTAACTCACGTTTTAGTGACGTTTCACCACTACACTAGTGGCTTCATCAGACTGGCAAATCATCACATCTAAATAAGGACGAGGGGGCCTACGCACTCAACATCTTTGACCAACTCATCATGCCCTCTATAGCGGTTCCTGTTGCCCATAAAAAGAAAAAGTCAGATGTGATTAGTTGCCAGTCTGATGAAGCCACTAGTTTAGTGGTGAAATGTCACTAAAATGGGAGTTAAAAACTTCGATTTTTATAGGAATTGTTCTTGAACAATATTTACAGTTGAAATCAACATTCCTAATGAACTTCAGATTTTAGTCTGTGGGCGCAGGGGGAAAAGCCAAATTTTCGTTGCCATTTGTCAATTTTTTGTCCCATTTTAAGTCATTTTAACTTGGCATTGTACTCCTTGCTGTCCACATTTTCGCCCTGAAAAATTTGAAGTGAGTTTTCCCCCCAGAAATTTTTACAGACTCTTCTTGTAAATTTTTTATGTCAAGGTCAATCCAGGCAGTTATCTACATGTATTTGGGTAACATCCTGGGGGTAAAGACTGGTTGGCACCCCGGCACATGGGTAGCTAAATTTTAACATCCCTACTTGAAGCTCTGCAAAGTTTTGTTTCGAAGCTTGTCATGATGACATTTGCTTGAAATTTACTTTTACAGATTCTTGACAAGTTCACTCCAGATCTTGTGCGATTCGGCCACCGTGTCGCTTCGGAGATAGAGTCTCTAGGCCGGGCCTGCGAAGAGAACCCACCAAAGCACCAGCCGTACGATGCATGGGGGAACAGAGTTGACGAATTGATCACATGTGATGCGTGGAAGAGACAGAAACAGATCTCAGCTGAAGAAGGCATTGTAGCTATACCCTATGAGAGATCATATGGGACGTGGAGGTTAGATATTAAATAGGTTTTGCTAAATGAAACAGCTAAATTTTAAGGGACGCAGTGTAGTATGGTATGTCAAGAAAACAGCTCCCGTAGGATTAGAGTGCTAAAATTGATTTTTTTGCAGTTCTGGGTTCTAAAGGGTCAAAACTATCAGAAATTGACGGGGTTCAAATTTTCCCGACCCTCGCCCACTTTCTGGGGGGTCATCCATTTTGGGACCCTCAAAACAGCATTTTAGCCAGTTAAGAACCAATTTTCATAAAACTAAAGTTGTTTTGTAGGATTTGAAATATTCTGAGTTGATTTATTACACTTTTAAAGTAGTCAGAAGTGTCTGTTTCTGACTTTCGGAGCAGTACCTAGGGTCTCTGTGCAGTTGGAACCCCCAGACCCCCTGCCTGGACTGGCCCATGTCCCCTTTTCAGTTATCATTGCATTTCTCAGCCTAATCCTCTTTTTCTTGGCCAATGCA
Source organism: Amphiura filiformis (assembly GCF_039555335.1). Classification (NCBI taxonomy): domain Eukaryota; kingdom Metazoa; phylum Echinodermata; class Ophiuroidea; order Amphilepidida; family Amphiuridae; genus Amphiura; species Amphiura filiformis. The sequence continues at coordinate 57,626,941 of NC_092629.1, read as the reverse complement.
AGAACAACATTTACCATTATTTGATCATTACAGGGGCATTAACCTGTTACTGCAGGTGCAGAACATTATGAAGGGCATTTCCTGTTGTTTTCTTCTGATTCTGCAAAAGCAAGGGTTGAGATATGTCATTGATTCCCGTTTCCTTCCTTTCTTTTAAGCTCTTTTAATTATCGGTACTCTTGTAAAGAATATTAATAAAACCCATTTACAAGTAAAAACCCTTCAAGCGAGGGGTACAAGCTGGAGAGCAGATGAATCAACCACTTGTTATACCAGAGAACTTTTCCTGGTGGGCACCTCTGATATTTGAAATGAACATGCTGCAAGAGCCCATCATCAAAACCACTCCACTTAGATTTGAAACCTACAGGATAAGAAAGCGAAACAATCTTGAACTCAAGACTTCACTCACACCTGGGCTCGCGCAAAATGCCTTGCAACTGATGATAACAAGGAGGCCACCTCAACCGAACCTCCGCTGGCAGACAACCAGATCCAGGACAGTGAAGATAGAGACGCTAAGTCATGATAAGTCTTCATAGGGTAGGGGACAACATCAACTGAACGGCAGCTGGCAAGCGAACAGACACAGGACAGTGAAGAGAATAGCCATGCTGAGTCTTCAAAGGATATGAATCAAAATAACTCTATTCCGTCAATCAAAGAACAAATACGTAAATCAGGGAAGTTGGCAAGAAGATGTGATGACAACTAATTGGGCTGCTACTAAATCACTACTGCTATCACAGTCCTCCGAAAGTTGCACTCGTACAAACACACTGGTGATTGCTCCACTGCTTAAAACCTCACCAACAGACTACGGGACCCTCTATACCGCTCTGCAGTATACCCAGGGAATATCTGTCACTGTCGTCGGCCCTCACAGAAAGACACTGATAACACTAGAACTTGACCTTTACTCCCGTGCTTTGAAGATTCAGCAGTCAGTTGGAAACACTAATTGGATCCTAAGAGCGGGATGTCTCCACATTGCATTTTCTGCCTTTCATGCTCTTGGTAAAACAATTGATGGATGTGGCCTTGACACATGTGCTATTGAAAGTGGTGCATACATATCAGCAGCTCTTCGTGGGATCTTCGGTGGCAAAGCTTACAAGCAAGCCCTTGAGTACCACGTGCCACATCATTACCAGCCTTGCGATTATGATGTTGCGTTTTGATGCCATCTTATCGACACTTCCAAAAGGTCCAGTTCGTATCCAGTGCAGTGATCTCAAGAGCAAACTCCATAAACGTAACCCACAGATGGTAGAGATCTTTGGAGAAATCCAATCCTGGTACTCAAGAAATGTCAAGCCACTGGAAGATGAAAACGACATTGGCAAGTTCGCTCAGTTCTTGATCCAGTATCTTCACCAGGTAGATAGTGTTCTTCGTCTCATCAGCTCTTGTCGTTCAGGTGACTCGAAGGGCTACTTGTCATGTCATCATTAGAGAGCCTTATCCAATATTTCTTCGCTCATGACCTCCTAAACTATGCCCGTCTGATGCTTTTTGGTTAGGACAAGGGTTTAATACAGACCATCTGGCCTTCCGAGAAACTCCTCATTCAATGTATGTGTGAAACTCCTCATTCAATGTATGTGTTTAATTGTTGTGCTGTTATGTTTTATATTCGAATGAAATAAAGATGAATGAATAAATGAATGAATGCCTGTCTATCTTGCTCAAATGAATGCTCTTGAAAAAGATGACACAGAAACATGGAATTCACTGAAATCTGGTGAATTTGTAGTGGCAAGATCAAAGAAACCCTTCACCCGCTTCTTCACTGATCAAGCCCTCGAGCAGGAAATCAAGAAGCTAAAGGGACATGGTGGGTTGGTTGGACTCAGTAGAGATGAAGCTGCTCTGGACCGACTAGTCACTACCTTTCTTCATCTTGCCGGTCTAGTGAATCAATACCTCAAAAGCTTCCAGATCTTTTGTAAGGACTGGACATTATCAGCTCTCAGGAGAGATTGCAGTCAGGTCAAGAGCAAATGCTGTGAAGCTACGTTACTTGATTTAGTTGCACTATGGAGACAATCCGTTCAAAGAGAAAACACCATTACAGAATCTGGTTTCATCAGCGCTTGTGTCAGATGAGGCAAATAATGATATTCTCAATTTGCAGAGAAGGGCCAGAATCGCGTTGAGGAGTTCGTCTCTGATCATTTGATCTATACATCAAGAATCTCGGTGTGGGACAAAATAAAGAAGCTTAAGTTGCAGACCTTTTCGAAAAGGAAAGTGCGTATTGGAGACGAGGTCATGAAGTTGCGTGAGGAACATAAGTTACTTGGAAGATATCTAATAGTCCAAGACAGTCGACCAAGTTTAGTTCCTATACTTGAGGAAACAATCGGCGAGTATGAGATGTCAATGGTTCCCCGCTCGATGGAACCATGTACATCCCCACAGACAAAGCCAGTGTGATGCACGCTGTTGAAAATGCCATTGAAATTGTCCCACAGCCTCACCTGGTGCAGAAAAATCCTCCAGTTGCCCCACAGCCTGACCTGATGCAGGAAGATCCTCCAGTTGCCCCACAGCCTGGCCTGATGCAGGAAGATCCTCCAGTTGCCCCACAGCCTGACCTGATGCAGGAAGAGCCTTTAGTTGTTCCCACACAACCTGACCTGATGCAGGAAAATCCTTCAGATGTCCCACAGCCAAAAGTTCTAATAGTTGATGCCATGGCTGTGCTTCAGAGTATAAGACACCAACCATGCTGAAACTGTGTCGGATTTTCAGAATGCATTCAACTAACGCATTGAAAAGATGATGGAAGGCTATGATGAGGGTCAAGTTGTGTTTGATCGATACATGGGTCAGTCATTAAAGAATAAGACTCGACAGAAGAGAGCAACTACATCGGTAGAATACGAATCCATCCAGAAATGAGTCTTACCGTGTCCATCAAGGAACTCCTCTCTGCATCATCGACCAAGAAGAAGCTGACATGTGTGTTAGGCCAGGGACTGCTTAAATATTTCTCAAGTGACAGTTCTTTCCTGTTGGTTGTTGTATAATAATATACCTTCACCAAGGGACGGTACAGCTGCTCAAACAATAACCTGCCTTGCACCCCTCTATGCAAATGCTATTGATGTTACAGATGATGCCATGGATATACAGATGATACTTCATGATGAATAGATCTAATCGATTGAACTAACTTGACTGGATGCCCGGGGGGGGCACTCGAATATGAAAGTGACGTACCTGTGCCCACCAGCGTACGAAACTAGGGGTCTATTTTCAGGAAAAGGGGGTCATTCGGTGTTGGCAATGTCAAAAATGGGGTGATTTTGTATAGGAGCGCCCAAAATTTCACATCATTGACAATCAAAAATAGCCTTTTACCCAATTTTACAGTACAAAATAGACAAAACTCATTTATTTTGCTCAAAATGCGCGAAAAAAAAGCGCGCCAAAATTTGAATTTTGAGGACTAATTGTTCAAAAAAGGGGTTCATTCAGTGTAGGCTACTGAAAAAACGGGGTCATTGGGTGTAGGATTGGCCAAAAAAACGTATGTTACTATATGGGAGTGCCCCCCCCCAGGACTGGATGACTGCTTAGAATAGATCACCCTAAACGTTTGAAATTAAACAATACCTGTCAACCAGAACTGTCTCTTACAAAAAATGCTATATATAACTTGAGAATACTAAGAAACCAACAACATGACTTTGTGCATTGGACCATTAGCATGATTAGTGACATACATGTACATAGCTGTAGGGGGGGGGGTCCAACGATGAGGAGAGACCATATAAATGAATAAAAGACACTTCAAGTGCCTTAGAAAGTATAGTAAATATATTCAGTATACCTTAAAAGATACAAAAAGTTTCAAACATTATTCAAATTTGTTAACAAATGGCAGAAATATGTGTCAAAATAGGTTAAGGGGACCTAAAATGAGGTGCCCCTAGAAAGTGAGGGAGGGGTGTGAAAATTTGAACCCCATCATTTTCTGATAGTTTGGTCCCTATAGAAGCCAAATCACCAAAAAAATCAATTTTAGCAAACAAATCCTACGGGAATACATACCATACCGCACTATTAGATATAATTGGAGGTCTAGGGAGTTTTTTGGAAAAAAAGCTCGCTTCACTGAATATGAGTTAAGGTTTAAAAACAATTTGCCTCACTGATGAGTTTTAAAAAAAAATCCCTACCCAGCTCTGTATAATACATTAAAATTGAAAGGAAAAAAAATCCACCATCAAAACTTCCTCGTAACTCCCTAGGCCCCCAGATAATATCTAGTAGTGTGTCCTAAATCCTTTAACTAACAGGCAGTAAAAGTCCAATTTTAATATTTTTGCAATTTGAGGGAGAACGGGCCAAAAACATGGAATTTTGCATGTTTTCTGCGAATTGTAGTCACAAAATTATAAGACTTGGCACAAGTCTAACTAACTTGTCTAAGCATTCAAATTCTTGAGTATAGGCTACAATGTAAGAGTTAGTTCATGATATGAAAACTTTTTTGATGGTTTTGGTTTATATGAAAAAGATTGTTTTCCAAAAATTAAAATGCATCACTTGAAATTAGTCTTTTTACAAGTTTTGGCCCTTATTTCCAAAAATTGACCAAATAATAAAATTTGCTTTTCATTTCCAGTTAAAACTAACTAAAGGGTTAAGATTTAGCTATGTTTCATTTGGCAAAACAGAATAATATTTTATTAATCCCAAGAAAATTAGTGCTGTATATTTTCTGGAATAGTAGTTGCTTATAACAATAACAGATAGACAGTACTTGGGGCACTCCTGTATAATAGTTGTAAGCATCCATGTGAAAAAAAAACATGGCTGTAGGGTGGTTTTGAAAAGCAAAACAGGAATCCGCACAGATCCACGATTAGGGTCTCAAAACGCTCATTTTACTAGAAGAAGGGGTGTTTTTTAAGGACAATCATCGCTTAGGGTAGTTTTTTTTAAATGACCCAATTAACGGTCATTAGTCATTAGTGGTGACATATTTATCAAGTTATTCGGCACAAAAGAGAGGCTCCCGAGCGATTTTATAAACCAGATTTGCGACACACACACTCTTCTATTTTTGTTTATGGGCAAATTTCAAACCAATTCCTCACTTAGGGCATTTTTATTTGCGTACAATCCGTGTTTATGGCTAGTTTGACAAATTTTCGACATCCTATAGCTTAGGGTCATTTTTGAAAGTTCATTCATGTGGATGCTTACAACTTTTATACATGAGGAGTCCCCCACCCGAGTAATTTGCAGTATATAGAAGTAAAGGCTACCTGCATAAAGTTTGTGTTTATTAAGTACATTGTACATTGTACAACCTGTTACGATATTATGAATTAATACTTTGGGCTCTATTCCAGTTGATAGCCATACATTAGTATTTAGTACACCCCTATGGAGACATGACATTATAATATTCCATACAAGGAGTGTGAATTTCAAATGCCATTTACCTGAATGGGTGACTCCATTTGAAATCTACACCCAGGGTCTTAGCTAGAAATTGGGGGTTGCCCGTCATTTGAATAAAATTGCCTGCCCTAATTTGACATTTAAAACATTTGCCAGAGGTCTATAGCCCTCTGGGGGTTCAAAGAGTTCAAATATGTGCTGATATGGCCTTGTTGTACAAATCTGGTGTGCTAAAAAGGTCAATTAGCTTCTCAACACATACAATTTATAATATAACATCTGTCAAAGGCATTAATTTTGCCCGTCCCAGGAGCAAACTCCCCGTCTAAAATGACGGCCAGACGGGTGGCTAGCTAAGACACTATCTACACCCCCTGTGTGAGAGATTAAGGTCATGTGTTCCATAGGGGGTGTATGGATTTCAACTAGAATGGCCTATATTTAAAGCAAACATGTGGTGCATCATTTTCCTGTTCCATATTCATACAATGTGTAACATGGTGGCATAGGTGTTCTCATATTTAATTCATTGGCATAGTTTCACATGGTGGCATAGGTGTTCTCATATTTAATTCATTGGCAAAGATATTACATGCAAGTGACTTTTCTTCCAAATCATTCATGGTTATTCATTGTTTTCATTTTGTTATAGTCGTGTGTATTTTGCAGCCAAGTTGTTACTCTATGCCCCTTCGTCTGGCCTCTATTCATGCCCCTTAGCCATGACTGATGGCGCTGCTAAGTTCTTTCAAGTGAGTACACAAGCTTGAAGTGCATGCTGAACAGTTCCAACGTTTGTGTTAACGGTTTTTGTTTCATTTTCTAATTAAAGCCTTAATGTATGATCTTTTTTCAGATTTCAGAATATACCTTTGATTTCCAAAACCGATTTTTTGGCATATTACACATGTTCCAACTTAAATCTATGAGCAAACTGTCAAATTCGCCCTATTTGTAGTAAAACAGGATGATTTTCTGTTGGTCCGACATATTATCATAATTTTTCAGATTATGATAATATGTCGTAACAATCTCAAATCATAGTCTCCTACAAAGCCAGTTTGGTTACGCATGTGTAGGGAGCGTAACCAAACTGGCTGCGTAGGAGACTAACTCTGAGGCCGCACTCGGCGTTTTAATCCAAAAAGTGAGATATTTCGAGTAATAGAATTGAAGTTTATGATGTTGTTTCTTTTCAAATTCTCAATGTTTTTCGTGTCCAAATGTATTGGGAACTTTCATAATGATTGCATATAATCATATTGGAAGAAAAAAAGAAAATCTAAAAATTTAAAAAGATCGTACATTAAGACTTTAAAACAAAATTGAAAGATTTTGGTCAATTAGGTTTCTGTGTATCTGGTATAAAACAAAGGGATATGGAAAAGATGTTGTCTGACAAACCCCCATCTCGAATCTTATCCCTAAACCTAGACATTTGATCAAATATTCTCAAAAAAATCTTTCGCTGTTTTAGAAAATGACAAAAGACCTTTTCTAAGGGTTGAACTGTTCAGTAAAAAATGTTTTTAACGAGTTTTGATTTGATGTTATTGTTTGTTTTTACAGTCGTGTATATTTTACTGCCAAGTATTTACTGTACACCCCATCATCAGGGCTCTATTGGTGTCCTTTGGCAATGACTGATGGGGCAGCGAAACTTTGCCAAATGCATGTAAGTTGCAGACAGGGCCGTCGCTAGAGGGGGTATGGGTTGAAACGCCTCCAATCCTTAGTTTTGTCTGCAAAACCATAAGATTGTTGGCAAATTACAATAAGTCATATATACATGTAAAAATTCAATCTGCGGTTGTTGCTGACTTGGGATGTTGTTGTTGTGCAATATCGTTTAATGTGATAGATACTAATGAAAATTGACAAAAAATACAGAGGAAAATTTTTGACTGCCCCCCAGCCCCCCCCCCCCAGCCCTTGATGATCTCAAAATCAAGCTATGCATCCATGGGTCATAACAAGGTTTTGAAATCATTGCATGCCTATAATTTTAACCATGCCCCATAGCAGTCAATATTTGTACATTATTTATCGATGCATATAAAGACAAATTATTTAAAAAAAATTTTTCATAGATTCATGACGGTAACTGGGCTGCCCAAAAATCCAAAGCTTTCCCCAGGTTGACCAGTCGTGATCCTAACACCTTCTGGACTTCTGGACAGTGGATGACGGAGAGAGGAGGTGGCTCTGATGTGGGTAAGGATACAAATGTACATTGGGTGTATTCCTCAGTAAGATATTTGGGTGTATTCCAAATAGATTTGGGTGTGTTTCTTATAGATTTAGGGGTATTTCTAGTACATTTGGGTATATGTTATGTGGTCAAGCTAAATGAGTCTGGTGTCGATCAAAAGCAAAATTCTGTTCTCAGTTTCGTTGCATGAGCCATTTTCATAAATTCATTTTGCTGAAAACTCCATCATAATTACACTTTAGGGTTTAGAGATATGGTCATTTTAATGTTGCTCAGAAGAATAAAATGCAAAGGAAGTTGAATACTATTATTGGCTATATCTTAAAATCAATATTCCCGACATCTGACTCATTTTGCTTGATCACATCAAATATGTGTGTATTCTTAATACATATGGGTGTATTGCTAATAGGGTTTTTTATGCCTTTTTGGTCGGTCCAAATTTTGGACAAAAAATCCACTTTTTCAAAATCCGCCCCCAGTCCAAAAAGGTCAACATTTTTAAAAACAGATCCACTTTTTCAAAATCAGCCCCCAATAAAAATAAATTCTGGTTACAGGCCTGATTGCTAATACATTTAGAATTCCTAATACATTTTGAGTTTATCCCCAATTGGGTGTATATCTTGAAGTTGTACATTTGGGTGTATTCTTAAGTCTTCATCTATGAATAAAAACAATTAATATAAAACACTGCTGGTCACCATCTTGACTCAATGTGTAATCATCTTTCAATAAACCTTAACGATCTCAACAGAAAATGTGAACAGCTAAACATTTTCTTGAACATATTCATCAGGACTGTTCATAGTAGATTGTCATTTGCAAATTCATACAACTAGTCCAATAAAATTCCACTTACATGCAGACGTTTCGAAAACTACCAGTTTTTTTTTCCGATGCTATTGATGCAATGATGATCTGTGTACAGCTTAGTTTTCTGCTGCTTGTGTTGCCAGTTGATTTTCCATTTGAAATCAGATCATCAAATATGTGACTTAAGTTGTATACCGTGAACAGAGACGAGGGGCAATACAGCTCAACTGATCATACTTTTCCTACATTCGACCTTGCATGATTTTTGAGTTGACACAGTCATGAAAATAATTATAGATACTTGACAGACCATTAGTAGCCCAGTTCTGAACCTTTTCATTGATCATTCATAACAATAGGTATCTGATGGATCAGTGAAGATAAGAAGGGATTATAATATATCTGTAACCTTGATATTATAGTACATCTCGAGGAAAAAGTGCAATGGACATGTTTTCATTTTATGTTTCAAATATCCCGCGCATGAAAATTGAGTATTTAACCCAAAATGGAAAATGGAACAATTTATTGGAAATCTGTTTAACAGATTTTTTAGACATCTTTTTCTGCACTGTATTATACCTAAATTAAGAAATTTTATAAATATTCAAAGAAAATATAGGTCATCCAAAAAATGTTGATTTTTACACATTTTGGGGCAAAAAAGGAAAAATAAGCAAAAATATCAAAATCTGTTTTAACAGCTTCATTCATCAAGTCATAACAAACGGCCTACATGCTTAATTTCTAATAAAATATTGAAATTGTGAAAAATATAGGTATTTATTGATTTTCATGTTTTTTCTTGCAAATATGCTAATAATATGCAAATTATGAAATTGCAAAATAAAGTTTCTACATAGCATACATCTTTCAAGTGTGATGTTCAAAATGACAGACATCAAAAAGAGATTCGATGAAATGTAAAGGTGTAGTATCAATTTTGGCATGGACTGTCTGGTCAGGAAAAGTACGGTAAGTTGAGCTGTACAACTTAAGTCACATATTTGATAATCTGATTTCCAATGGAAAATCAACTAGCGACTCCGTTGCCAAGCAGCAGAAAACATCAGCTGTACACAGATCGTCATTGCAACAATAGCATCGAAAAAGTAAACTGGTGGTTTTCGAAACGTCTGCATGTTAGTGGAATTTATTAGACTAGTTGTATGAATTTGCCAATAACAAAGAGCTAAACATTCTTCTTATATCAGCATTAATAAAATGTGTACCATTTTGACCTCATTAACAATTATTATATTTTTGTTTGTATGTTTGCAGCTGATGGTACAGATACAAGAGCCATCAGACAGGCAGATGGCTCATACAAGTTATATGGCTATAAATGGTTTTCATCAGCAACAGACTCTGATATGACGCTGACTTTGGCCAGAATTGTGGATGAAAGTGGCGAGTTCACCAAGGTAAGGAGTGTGGAAATAATTTAAAAAAATGTATTTAAAAAGAAAACCTGTGCAGAGGCACATATTTTAACTACTTCAATACATTCAACCTCTTTTATCCGGCGATGATGTGACATTGGTCAAAAAATAATCTGGATAAGTGAATTACATGATTGTTCAATTCTTTGTTAATATACATGTAGTTCTTTAAAACATAGTGCTGTGCAAAATGAAGATATCCTTCCAAAGCTTCAGATCATGAAAATAATGTGTTATGTGGCATTGAAAAACATGTTTTTCTTAAGGGAACAAACCAAAAGTTGGATGAAATGAAAGTGCTTTCATTAGGAGACTGGCCCCTCCTTCCCTGAAACGTAAATATGAAATGTTAACAATTTGAACCTGGAAGATCAACTTTGACCCTTGATATTTTAACTATAGATTTTTACAAACGTAATCAGATTTTTTGACCGCCCAACGAAAATAGCGCTGTATAAACGAGCTCCAGATAAGCAAAGTTGGAATGTTTTGATCCAAGTCTGCAATTTATAAGCTCCAAAGAAGATCCCCTAAGCATTCTCATGTGAGCCATATCTAGCTTACTTGAAATATTCAAAAGGTAAAGCCTTCATAACCCCTTTTGATCCCCCTGGGTAAAAAACAATTATGTGATGGTGTATGCTACTGTACGTATGTGCACGTGTGCACAAGTTGCTCCAACATGTATGCTAAATGCCATGAAGTTGTGTATGAACAACAGGTCAGTCACTAGTTCAAAAGTTAGAGGTCATTCTGGACAGGAGTAACAAGTATTCCTGAAAAAAATTGGTGTCAGTTCCAATTTACAATGTAACTATTATTTTAATGTAATGTTAAAGAGAAGTTTTGCACTGCAGCACTGACAAGAACATTTAGTGGTAGTTCATTTTATCATTAAATAGGCCTAATTATACACTTACATAGGCGTGCGTGTTTTGGGCATAACGTCAGCCTTCTATTCTTCAAATTTTTTCACAGGAGGAAGATGGCGAATTTCATCATTCGATATCAGCAAAGTATCAGGCCCTTGCAACTCCTATACTAGCGCAATACAAAAAGATTTTTGTTTAATTAACACTGGACATGCTGGATGTTTTTATAAAAATATTGTACCGGTATGTGATGAAGAAGGGGGCTGGTGGTTTATTTGTGTAAAGGTCAAAATAGGATTCGGATAGGGTCAGGACTCTGTTTTGTCATCTTCCTTCTGTGGGTCTTTGAACCTGCTCATTGTCTGGTGTTTTTTTTTTGTGTGTGTGTTTTTTTGTAATTTTGATTTTGAAATGGAGCCTTCATCTTTGGTTCGAGTTGTATTTTTTCCTGAATGTATTTTAATGCTTTCTCTCCCCCACCAGCTCCAAGTACTGATAAAATACAAAAAACTGAAAAGAAAGAAAGAAAAAAAAAAAAAGAAAGATGTGGACACCGACAGTACCCCCCGTGTATTATCCGCCGGCACCATTATCACGTGACTGTAGAAAATGCTGCTGCCACCAGATATAGGCTAAGTAAAACAGCGTATTACTATCAAGACTTATGTCGATATTATCAAGTGTTTGACGTCATCTGTTGATGATGACTTGCAAAACTCGTGGTAAACCGGGCCATGATTTTAAGCTTATTGTTAATTTTGCACCTTCAAACATACAAACCATCTCAAAAGTTAAGTCTTTATAGTAGGAAACCTTTTTGGGCTAAAGCACCATGTCAACAATGCCTAGAAAAGTTGCTTTTTGCCTTGTAAAAGTACGTAATTTTTCGGCACTTCCTGGTCAGCATGGAAGCAGGTGGATTCGCCAAATCAATTCGTCCACAGTTGACTTGGCCATATGCCAATTCATGCATTTGCCCCAAGCTAAGTCAGCCACAAACCAATTCGATATTGACCAAAAGGGATAAACGATTTAATATGTTAATGAATATATGTGACCGTCCATCTCGAAACAGCTGTAAAGTCGGCTCGTGGTCAATTTTGTTTTATTTCGTGTTTAGAAAATATATCATAAGCTTTAAAATGAAAAATCATTTGACTCCAAACGATATCCAGAAGTAAAAAAAAGAGGGTTAAGTGCACAACGTACAAAAAAGTGACTATATCTAAAACCGATGATCCTACAGATATGCGACCACTGACTTTTTTTTTTTTTATGACCAGAGGAAAAATTCGACATATGGCACGACTCAAGGATATTTGGTTAAAAAGATAGAGGGTTAAGTGCACAAATTTTTTTTTTAAAGTGACTATATCTCATTAACCAATGATCCTACAGATATGCGACCACTGACTTTTCTGTTCCTATGACCAGAGGAAAAATTTGACATATGGCACGACTCTCTAGGATATTTGGTTTAAAAAAAAAAAAAAAGTGAATATATCTTATTAACCAATGATCCTACAGATATGCGACCACTGACTTTTTTGTTCCTTATGACCAAGGGAAAAGTTTGACATATCTCACAACTCTGTAGGAAATGATGTACATCATCATCATCATACATCATCATTTTATTTTCATTCAAATCAACATACAAAATATAAAAGACACAACATTTGAATGAGGAGATGCTCAAAAGGCCCAAAGGCCTGAAGCAAGCACCCCCTTACACTGCCTTAAGTTACAACATACAATTACACAAAGTTAACAAATAAAAGAAAAAAGAAAGAGGAGAAGAACATGCAAAGAAAGACTCAATATAAATATTTATAACATTTCATATAGATATTCCACAGTCCACACAAGAAATTGATAGTTGGAGTGGAGATGGGGGGGATGGGTGAGGTCATTAAATAATCCCTAAATATTAGATGTAATTTTTATTAGACTTTTCTTTATTTGTAACTTAAAGTGGTTTACTGATTTTGCCATCTCTATATATTTATCGGTAATATTCCATTTCCTAGGACCGGAAGCCCGTGTTGTGAGGGCTACAAACTGCGGTGACTACGTACAGATACGCTAACGCTGACTTGTTTTGTTCTTTATGACCAGAGGAAAAGTTCGACATTGCACAACTCTTTAGGATATTTGGTTTAAAAGATAGATGGTTATTGCACAAAGTACAACGAATTGGTTTGTGACCGAATGCAAGACATCAATTCATCTAAATATACAGATTTGGTGTAAAAACAACGGTTATGGAGAAAATCACGAAATAGTTAAATTTGGCCAACTTTTTTGTACATCAATATACAGGGTTCGAATTGGCATGTGGGCGATTTGGTTTGGGGCTGAATTGACGAATAGTATCGATATCGATATTGATATTTTTACAGAGCACGTGATATTTCGATATGATGATTCGAATTGTCACGTGATCGTCAAACCTGTACTAAAGGTGTCAGTTCTGCAGGAACTGACACAAAAAACAATAAAATAAAAATGGTGAAGCTTTCTTGCTCTTAATCATCCATCTGTTTATGTTAAGTCTATTTTATTCTGCAGGGTACTTGTGGCTTGTCTATGCTCTAGACTTATGTTAAGTCTTTGTCTATGTTCTAGACTTATGTTAAGTCTATTGTATTCTACCAGGTACTTGTGGCTTGTCCATGTTCTACACTTTATATGTTAAGTCTATTTTATTCTACAGGGCACTCGTGGCTTGTCCATGTTTTACCTGGAAACAAAGGGAGCAGATGGAAAATTAAATGGCATTGAGATACACAAATTAAAAGATAAGCTTGGTACAAGACAACTCCCTACTGCAGAGTTACTGCTAGATGGAGCAGTAGCACATCTGGTAAGATATGAATATTGATTACACTGTATGAATATTTATGAGCTGGCATTGAAATTTATAAAATCAAGGATAAGCTGGGTACAAGACAACTCAACCCCTACTGCTGAGCTACTGCTAGATGGAGCAGTAGCACATCTGGTAAGATATCAATATTGATTACACTGTATGAATATTTATGAGCTAACATTGAAATACATAAACTAAAGGATAAGCTGGGTACAAGACAACTCCCTACTGCAGAGTTACTGCTAGATGGAGCAGTAGCACATCTGGTAAGATTTGAATTTTGATTAATATTTATTAGCTTGTGTGATATATTCAATGTTCAGTGCACATGCTTGCAAAGTAATAACACAAGTCATACACTATTCATTGGCATAATCAGTATGTACCACTGATCCCATAATTGGTGTCAGAAGATTTGCTTTAAAGCCCCATAATTGAAAATCATCGTTTCCCAGGAAAACAGCAGACCAAACTCATGGCCAGATAGTAACATGAGTAGAGGTTTATTTCACCTTGAATGCATAGATATATATAGTCTTGCACATATCATCGGCTGTATTCCATAGTGGCGTATAGTGAGTTTTGGTCATTTTTTTGAAAATTGCCACATATGTTTTTAATTATGTTCTCTTTCAATTTTCTATGTCTCATCAGTCAGAGTTAGCTAATTAATGAATTAATGTGGTGTATAGTTACAAAGTGAAATTTTGTGTTTTCCATAGTGGCGTATCAACCATACGCCACTTTTTATACACATTTTATAATTAAGAAATATCGGCAAAAATGAAAAACATTGCATGTCATAGTGGTGTAAACCTCGCTACATGTCATAGTAACATATCGGACCTATACGCCACTATAGAATGAAGCCGACAAAAAGCATGGCGATCGAGGTAGCGTAAGGTTAACGTTAGGGTATTGCTTTTTGCGTGTTTTCCATAGTGACGTATAGTTTTGTACTTACTGTTTGCCAGCAATATTATGTATTTATTTCTTTTGAAAAATATATAAAAAATAAAATCTATTTAGTTTACTACAGATATTTCACGTCACTTACAAAATATGATGAGTGTCTGATTTACACAACTCGATTTTAAATTGGCATTTCTTCAAACCCGATTTTCTCGAAAAGTTGTTTATTCGCAGTGCCCCACTATATGCCACTATGGATGGAATACAGCCGACGATATGGGCTAACTTTCTCCTATAGGCCATCCAATGTGCCATTGCATTGGTAGGTCTACAACTGGTATCTACTGGTCAGTTTATGCTCTCATTTCCACATCCGTTGTTTCTAGCTGTGGCTTTAAAATAATCTGTTCAATTGACCCTTAAGCATCAGATTGAAGAGGGACCAAGTGTGGCATATATAACCCAAATGCTTGCAATAACACATATTCACAACTCGCCAGTCTTTGAACTAATCTGTTTCATTTAAGCTTGGGTGTCAGAGGAGAGATGAAGTGTGGCATCTATAACCCCAAATGCTTGCAATAACACATATTCATAACTCACCAGTCTTCTGTTTGTGTCATTGAACCTTAGGTGTCAGAAGAGTGACATGGTGTGGCATCTATAACCTCCCCCATCCCATGCTTACAAATTATAATAACTCATGTTCATAATCATATGCCACTCATGTTTAAAATGATCTGTTTGTTTCATTTAACCTTAGGTGTCAGAAGAGGGACGAGGTGTGGCATCTATAACACCAATGCTTACAATAACTCGTATTCATAACTCTATTGCTGCTGTTGGTGGCATGAGAAGGTATGTTGAGTCAAAACTGAAGAGATACATGTGTAAAAAGGAAGGTAATACAAGACATAATTGACAAGGTGCAACCTAGGAAAACACATAACATTTAAAAATGGGCAGAAGATTAAACACCATTCCATAAACCATTTAACAACAACTTAGGGATTTTGCTACTTAGAAGTACACACCCTAGACATTCCACATTGACCTTCGTAGCCAGGATCAGCTCCTGCGTTCCGTACAGGTTTTACACAACAATTCGCAGTATAAGTTCCATGTCCACAAGACACCTTCAATAGGGCTGGAACCTTAACTTGTGACACCTTATCGATTGAGCTAACTTGACTGCTTCAACATTATGTGCTTCAAAAGTATACAATTTCTCATTGAGAGTGTCACTGTCTTCAGTCACCAAATCATAAGCCAGCTTTAAAGTGAACACTGGTATGAAGGTGAAACCAGGGGAGGCAAATTACCTTGTTAGCTCTCAGCCAGCTAGTTTGAGTGGTTTAGGGAACATAGGGATTACCTCAAAACTCAACCACCTGTGTAGACTACCATGTTCTATTAAGGAGGTTCTGACTGACAGTGTTTCAGACTGACGGGGAGACCCTGTTTAAAACAATAAAAGCCATGCCCAACCTTCAGTTCTGCCAGGGTGTATAGGTTGTTGAGTTTTGAAGCCATCCCTTACCAAATCAACAATCTCATTCAGGAATAGAAACTGAACCCATCAGCTAATAATAATTAATTTTGTTTGTTTGCTTGTTTTTTTTTCAGAATGTTACACTTTGCCCGAGACTATGCTACAAAGAGAACAGCATTTGGCAAGAGAATAATAGATCATCCATTACATATACAAACACTAGCTAGGATGGAGGTAAGCCATAGTCCACCCTACTATCATGTCAGTAATGTACCCAAAGATTGACAGGAATCTGGGGGGCGGTACTTCCATGTTGAAGTATATGGGGATGTGCCGCCCAAATTTTTATGTCCATTTTTTTCACAGAAAATCCCTAGACATTGGACCATGTTTCCAAAAATTGCTCCAAAACGGACAAAAATGTGGCAGGTTTTTACCCCCAAATCCTTAGGCATGGGTTCATATTTCAAAAAATTGCCCTAAATGAGCAACTTTAGCCATTTTTTTTCAATTAAAACTATTCTCAGGGTTTTGAAGCTTGGGCGGCACACCCCGGTCAAAACATAATTCAATCACTACCGGTAATATTCAGATTATGATGCAAAGTAAAATATTTTACAAATATCTAATAAGAATGTTTACAATATTGCATTTTTTCTCATATCCTCAAGATCAGATTGTAACTGTCAATTTGTTTGTATGATACAGGTGGAGACAAGAGGATCTATACTATTGATAATGGAGATAGCTCGTCTCCTTGGATTAGAGGAAAATAACTTGGCAACCAAACATGATATGCAGATGATGAGGATACTGACGCCTATTACCAAATTATATACAGCTAAACAGGTTAGTGCTACTTAGATCAAAGTGATATATATTTTGATTTTCTTCCCATTGATTAAGCATAATTGTAGTATCAGAATAATGAAACTAACGGTTAGCAACTATTTTAAATTGTTGCGATTTGGTAGTTCACAGCATCTTACGAATGGTAGTGAGCTTTGGCAAAAATTGCATTGATCATTTCATAGAGAGTGTGTAGAAGAATTTAAATATCACAGATATACTTCTGTAGGTCCTGTGGTTCTTGAGTTATGATTTAAGAGGGCTGAAACAACAACACTTTTGTAAAAGGTATATAACTCATTAACAACAATAAATCAAGGAAGTTTTCAAAGTATATGATTTGTAGAATGAACTTTTGCAAAACCTCAAACTTTCAATGCAAAGTGAGGCATATTTCATGATCCATAGCCTCATTCCCCATTTATTTTTCTCCAAAAAAGTTGAGATTTTTATACCTCTAGCTACATTATGTTTGTGTGCAAATATTTCTTGCACTCATTCGCTTGGTAAATATATTGTCAAATAATGTTCTGTTTTCAGAACAAAATTACAACACTGGCCTGTGGAGCCTGCATGTGTAAAAATTATATGTATAGTACACATAATCATGCATAACTTGCAAATGCAAAATAGGAATCAACTGAAATTTTGGGAATAAGCTGTTTTGTGGATATCAACTGAAACATACCATGAAAAGAGAATGTTAGAATGTAAGAATGGCAGAATACTCCTAAACATACTAGTGCAAGGAATGACTGTTGAATGTTCCTCCCTCATACAATGTTAGTGTGCTTAGACCTCCACAGCTTTGACCTGATGTCCTTATTTCTTAAACTACTCTTCCTTATGATTTTGAGTGACAATTATACATCTATCTATTGCAGTCTATCAGTGTTGCATCTGAAGGTCTAGAGAGTTTTGGAGGACAGGGGTACATTGAAGATACAGGATTGCCATCCAGGTTACGGGACTCACAGGTAAATCTTACATTTATGTGAAACATTTCTTGCAAAGAAATTCAATAAAATTTGTGCATATGGCCAAATTTTTACTCGATCGCTGAGTGATAGTGATGCACCGCCTTTTGAAAGTGATGGGCAATTGCCAAATTTTGCGATACAGCCCTTTTGGCTTTTGCATTCATACTAATCACAGCAATCGTGATTGCAGATGACAATTAAGATATTCATGGATATGTCATGGATTTGTAGCACCAACTGTAATCTAATAGTTTTAAGACATATACATTATGTTTCACTACCTGAAGAGAATTGATCAAAAATTTAATTCCCTCAGAGGAATTAGTATCTGTCAAGGGTTTGACCGGAATCACCAGGCTGTCATTATAGCTAGAGGCAGCATATGACACACATGGGTCAATGAGTTACATAAAAATGACCTTGTGTGGTATTTAGTTCCTAGGAAGTGAGTTTTGCCTGAGGCAATTTGTGGTTAAATGTTGAACCCTCATCACTATAGGAGTTATTACCGTCAATTTGGTTGTAAAAGGAGGTGATACATGATCAATTCTGTTTTTAAAAAAATAGCGCAGTGATTTATAGTGCACTACGCACAGGCACAACGGCTAGACGTTGATGCAGAATCCTCATTACACTTTACAGGTTGTCGCTGCCCACTATACGGCCCCACATCATTCCATAAACAATTAAACAACAATTCAGGGACTTTGCTGCTTCAAGAGCGCACACCCTAGACATTCCACAAATATTCAGGCAGTGAAACCTAATGTAAGTATGTTTATATTCATTTACAGGTATTGAGCATCTGGGAAGGCACAACAAATATCTTGTCTTTAGACGTGTTGAGATCAATCACAAAGACAAAAGGAGAGACATTGCAAGCTTTCTTCGCAGACATCCAGACTAGAATGGATAATATTAAAACTCAGGTAGGGTACTTAACGCATAACAGTTAGGCCATGCAAGTAAAGTTGCTTTCCAGGCAGAAAAGGAACTTGTTTTGCCTTGATTAAGTCCTATGATATTATCAGCAACCTGCTGAAATAACATTTCAGTGCATTTTTCTTGAAGGTGGGTGCATTGATATTGGTCAAAATAATCAAACATTTTTAGTATTTTGTAATAAAAATGCACATTTATTAACCTATATCTCATACACTGTTACTGAAACCTTAGATAGTTCAATGGTTTGATGAACACCATACTATTTTTAAACACTTGAGAACATTCCTGCAATATCTTAGTGGTTCTTACCCGTGTGATATGACATGATATAACACGGGTCAGCACATGTGCACGAGATACGCATACTCGTTATTTGAACCAGTCAGTCAGAGGCGCATAGCAACAACGGGACTGATAGATTTTAAGCCCTAGGTAATTCCTTGTAAAATTTAGGATTTAATTTGATTTAAATTTGTACATGTAATGATATCGAACAATACAAATTGATTAATTGTTGATAGTTCATTAATTACAAGCATCGAAGCAGTATCGACGGTCGATGCAAGGATCGAATAAATTTGCTCTGATGAACTTCAAACCCATGTCCATCAATTTAAATTCATGCCTTTAAGGTTAAACAAAGTGTTGAAGGGCTTTACCTCCAGAAAAAATATATTATTACCTTATACGTAAGAAAATATGTCTACTTATCATGTGAAATAAAAAATCCGGAAAAATTGTGTGAAAATGTGTTTTTAGCCTATTTTTTAGCTGTTATCAAGCACTATTATTCGATTTGTTTACAAGCGCCAAGCAACTGTCGTCTGGGAGAGTGATTGACATCTTTATTATTAGAGAAGAATGGAATCTGTATAGTTCATGAATATTCATGTAGTATTTACACAACCTGTATCCCAGCCATTTTTGCCTAGTTATCGTAATCGTTCATATAAGACGCCCATATGATCCATGGTGTTAAACTGATATTCAACAACTTTATATCTCTCGATCTTTGCGATCCGAAATATTGAATTTCAACTTTAGGCACATCTCTAGCAAGATAATAAATACCTGTCACAAATAGAGGTCTTGAAATGTTACTTGCAACGTTAAAAATGTGAATAGAGAACAAATCGGGTTCAAACATACTTCAAAAATATGAAGGTAATTGTCAACGCCTACTACCAGAATAGCCGGAAGAGGGCAGACTTCATAAGGGAGTGTTCATATATTTTAGCGGGGGACAAAGAATTTGGAACTTATTTTGGGAAATTTGCTGGGTTTTTGGTTTTGTTCATGCCCGTACGCAGTGGGGTGCGGGGGGTGCGACCGCACCTCCCCAAATTTGCAAAAGTACACAAAAAGTCCCAAAATTTATGAATTTGCGAGCATAGCGAGCAAAAAAATCAGGTTTTTTACGGCTTTTTGGTCAAAAAGGTCCAAATTTTGGGGAAAAGTCCACTTTTCACAAAATCGCCCCCCCTTTGGAAAAAGTCCACTTTTTCAAAATCAGCACCCCCAAAAGAAATCCTCATGCACGGGCCTGGTTTTGTTTTTTTATTTTATCTTCCTGGTCGGGTGTTTCGGTTGGGACATTTTCGGGGCATTTTCATGCACTTCACAGGAGTTTTTCGTGGTTTCTCTGTAGCTGCCGTGTGTACTTTTCCCCACGTACAGGGTATAAATCCCGGGGTATAAATAAATAAATGAATAATAACATATAAAAAAAAGAATCTGGAACTTCAACGTCAAAAAACAAGACAAATTGTACCCTGCTAAAAATATCAACCCATATCCTCTCTGAGAATAAAAATAATAAGACTCCAACCTCACCTGCAAAAAAAATATTTTTTCTGTGGATAATTTGGGATAAGTTCGGGCCTATTTTATTTCGACAATTTTCAAAATCTATAAGGTGAAATGTGTCGTGGGGATGTGCGGCAGATTTGGGGTGCATTTTCAGCCATTTAGTTTAGACTCTGGCCTACCAAAATGCCTTGAGACCCCCCCCCCCCCCAACCCAGCGCCGGGACCTACATGACATGATATTCTCCGCGAGTCCCCCAGAAAATATAAAAATACAACATTTTGATAGGCCTAGGCTACTATATTTGTCTGTATAAAGAGCTAGGCGCATGCGGGATTTGCCGACTCCAATGTTCATTTTGAACCATTAATATTTGAGCCACGGCGCCGGGAATGTGAAAAGAAAGCGGGGGGGTAGGAGCAACAAATTATTCAGGACGATGAGATTTTACTCATTTTCCAGCTTTTTGCGTGAGATTTATTACCTAGGCGTGAGATTATACTACCTTGGCGTGAGACCGTGAGAAAGTGACCAATGCGTGAGACTCACGGCCAATGCGTGAGAGTTGACAGCCCTGCTTGTAGGCCTACCGGGTATGTCTCCCGTGATGACAGTAGCGTAGCTGCCGGGGGCAATTGCAAAATTGCCTATTTGGGCCCCCGCCCCTAGTGCAAGGAAAAAAAAGAGGGAAAAGGGGGGGGGGGAGAAAGAGGAAAAAGAGAGGAGAGGGTGAGAGGAGGGGCAGAGAGATGGGGAATCCAAACGATATGCAATACAGCTCAATAGGCCTACCATATACGATTATGATAAGCCTGGCAAAATTGTCTATTTGGGCCCCCGCCCCCAGTGGGAAAATTTGGTGGATTTGGGCCCCGCCCCATAGGGCCTACAGTCTTGCCCCTCCCGGAAAAATCCCAGCTACGCCGCTGCGTGATGATGTTGCAAAGTTGCGGAAGTTCATTCATAAATTTCCCATTTCCACTCGACAACAACAGACCAGCACGCAGCCGCAGTAGCTAATCCCGAGCTAATCAGAGACATGTGCGTTTTCTTTCAACAGAAAATAATGTGACCATGTGACTGACACGATGTACGCTTCAAATAATTATGCTCTCAAGCGCCAAAAGTATGATAATGGAAAATATTTATAATGAACACTCCCTTATTTAGCCACACCTTTCTCGTGTTGCCTGGTATATCAGCAAAATCCTACACTATCGCCTTCCCTTGGTAAAATCCCTGATAAAAACTCGTGATATTGAAATTGAATTTCAGCGCCAGAACTTCCGTCATTCTAGCATCATGGATGGATATGCAGTGGCGCCGCTAGGGGGGCAGTATTTCCCCAATATTTTTTCTTTCTCATCCAGTTTTTAGGCAAAATCCCCACAATTATGTAATTTTCCACTTTTTGCGGCAATTTCAAGTGCAATAAGTGCCCCTGCCTCAAATTCACTTCCCCGGCCCCATGCCCGAAAAAATTCTGGTTCCGCCACTCACGGGTATGGCTATAGCTAGGGGCGCCCCCCCTTGGCCTGCCAAAAATACCCCATCCCCTTTGCATATAGCCTATATATAGGCATATGCCAATTTTTTGGGATCCCCAATTTCCATACCCATACCCATACCTTAAATGGATTTCTAAATATCTACCTGTTGCAAGCGCAGCATTGGCGCTGGATTTTAAGCTAGAAAATACCTAAATATTTTAAAATCCAAACTCGGCAACACCACTTGCCCTCGGCAACACCACTTGGCAAATACAGCCCGTCAGTAATGTAAATGACGTAAACAACGTGTTTTAAAAAGAAATGAGAGTGTCACTTCTGTCCAAAAAATTTCGAATTTTGGCCTTGAGCAGCGACAATCAGAGGTAAGAAAAACACAGTATGACGCAGCTTGAAATATAGAATCACTATATCAATTTTGAAGTTTGTACTTCAAAGCACAAGTCAAACGAGGTGAAATGGTTCGAAAAAAAATTGATTTCGCTGTATCTTTTTATCGCTAAACTAGACAATTTGGCAGCAGCGAGTCGGAAAAATAGCAAATATCTCAATTTTCTGCTATCGAAATGAAAATTTAAATAGCACCTGCATGCAGAAGAGGGTTTATAGAAATAATGTAGGTCAGAATTTTGTCTATGAAATCTTGCACGGAATTATTATTACTGGTTACAAAACGACATACAAGTGGAGGCCATTTTACTTCAAATTCGGCCAACATTTTAAGCTTACATAAAAAATCGAGACAACCAATATCAAGAATGAATATGCACATTCTTTTATTGACTTGTTTGTAATGGCGTCGAAGTTCCCAACAAAATCGCCACTTCCAATGAGAAATTATGGCCGTGTTCCCAAAAATCTTGATGCTCGGATATTGAAAAAAATTTGAAATGTTTGAAAAGTACATTTCATTTTGAGCCAAGTGGAAAATTCAAGCATAATAATGACCCTTACACTTTCAGCTTTTAGACGTAGTTTATGCGTTTTTCTCTCCGATATTTATTTCCAGAAATAGATAAGTTTAAAGGGGGCTACGTGCATCCCATTTTGCTTCTGAAAATGGCAAAATTGTGTATAACCTTAACTGTTTTATTATTGCACCATTAGGACCAACTATTGATCACAACCATGAAGAAAATCCATCAAGCCAAAGCTGACCTAATGACATTTGTACAATCAGCCAGTACTCAGGAACCCATTTTTATGGAAGTCGCTGCCAGAGATTTTGCCTATAGTTTGGCTAGGACGTATATTGGGGCATTACTTGTTGAGCACGCTGCATGGGCTGAATCGTCGCAAGTTGATGTGACAGTGGCTAGCAGGTGAGAGTTAGCATAAAAAAGCATACTGGTTTGTAGTGTGCTACGCACAGACACAATGCCTAGACATTGATCCACAAGCCTCAGCACACTTTGCAGGATGTCGCTGACCACTGCAGCCCCCCAACCCCTCCTCCTCATTCCATAAACCATTTAGGGTCTTCGCTGGTTAGAAGCGTACGCCCTAGGATCAGCCGGGGATCAGCTCCCCGAGTTTCATACGGGTTACAACAAAACGACAGTAAGTTCTTTGTCCAGGGGAATTCAAGTTAACTCAATTTTTCCACAAGAGCCTACCATAGTCGAACACTTTATCGATTAAGCTAAATTGACTTGGTATTACTTGTTGAGCAACCAACCAACCAGGGGCATTTTGTGATCTATAGCCTCATCTCCCATTTTTCTCCAAAAAAAGTTGAGATTTTTATACCACCGGTAACCTCTGGCTATATGATGTTTCTTTGCAAAATATTTCTTGCAGATTCATTCACGTTTAACAACGATGCATCCATGTCGTCCGCGTGGTTCGCGAGTGAAGTAAACCAAGCAGATGCACCTAGTTGATAACAAATGAAACATGATTGAATCCCTTTCAAAAACAAAAACAAGCTAAAGATCATCTAATTTGCTCATTTCATGAGCCTCAGTCATTGCCATTTCCAAAATATTACCCAATGTACATCTTTTTTATTTTCATAGGTGGTGTGAAAAGGATCTTTGCCCTGTAACATTGGGTAGTGCAGCGGGAAGTTACAAGAATGATGGGATATCACATGATATGGATATGGTCATGGATGGATATGTTGGTAATAAGAGTAAACTCTAAGGATCTTTGCCCTGTAACATTGCTTACCTTGGTTTGTGCAGCAGGAAGTTACAAGAATGATGGGATATCACATGATATGGATATGGTCATGGATGGATATGTTGGTAATAAGAGTAAACTCTAAGGATCTTTGCCCTGTAACATTGCTTACCTTGGTTTGTGCAGCAGGAAGTGACAAGAATGATGGGATATCGCATGATCAGTGTGAAATTTTTGCACTGAAACGCCTCGAAAATCAATGGCCGCTCATTGATCCCACTGAAATGGATTTAATCACACTGAAATGGATTAATCACATTTAAATGAGTTGGCCAGTTACTTTCATTGTTACTAGTAATATGCGAATTAGTGTCTTGGATCATTGCTCATATAGCAGACAATAGCCACCTGAAAATTATGAAAGACCACTTAGCTGAAAACAATTTTCAGTGTTACTTCTTATTTTGTTCTGACTATTTTCAATGTTACTCTTTCATTTTCAGTGTTACCTGCACCCACAAAAATGAGTGTCAAGTTGCCAAGACAAATTAAAATATATAGACAATTCTCGCCTTTCACAATACGATGCGCCGCCAGCCGATGCTCTTGGCAGTCAAATTTTTGACTCCAGAGTCAGCATCTCCGTTCTAGCTGCTATTGAATTTTCACGCGAGTGTGATAATAAATTTGTTGAAAACAGCTCCACGAAGGATTCCCGGTGATCAATAGATAGAAAATGGATCTACTATAATTGTAAATTGTTGTTTTAGTATGCATGCGAATGTAACATCATTATAATGACATTTAAACCCATAATGATGTATGTTCCTATATTGTATTGGTATTACGTGGGCTTTGGATGTCAACATTTTCCCATGATGCACTGCGTATTTTGGCCTTGACTCAGCGACCGCTGGAGGCGTATTGTATTGTGAAACGTGAGAATTAAGCATGACATTCTGGAGAACAATTTTACCCATTTGATTTTTTTTCAAACTGATACAAAAAAAAATTCTAATCTGGAATACCTCAGAAAGTTCAGTATTTTCTCAACTTCATGCTCATTTTAATTTTTGTGAGAGCAGGTCACACTATGGATAATCACCATAATTATGTTGATAAGATAAGAGTTAAGTGCAAGGACCTTTGTTCTGCATTGTACAACACCATAAACATTCACTACAAGATACTTATTGCAGCTGCTTCCCACTTGCACAGGTACACCGTCACCATGGTACCTGACTGGTGCCCACAAAGTACCTATATAGTACCAATGCTGCTACTGCACAGGACCCACTAGCAGTGGTACTGCACTGGTACTACACTGGTACTGCACAGTACCAGCCAAGTAAGTTACGATGTACCTGTGCAGGCGGCCCCAATAGGAATCTTGTAGTGTAGTTTATTTCCTGCTCCATGTATTGATAATTGTGTAAGTTAAGTTGAATTATAGCGCAGTTTTGTGTAATGCAATGTTGGAGAAGAAGTTCTTTTCCAAAACTTTACTAAGCACTTGCTTCCGGAGAACCAAAGTTGTGTTCATTCAGCCTGTACAAAGGTGATTTAGACTATCCGTGTGCATATGGGCTCATAATGCTATGGTAAACAGCCATATTGAATTGTTCTATATATAGGGCCAAACTAAAGTACCTCAATATAAAAGTTTGGGCATGTGATGCTTGGTGAGTATTTTTGGCACAGTGTGCCAAGAGAGTAACTTGATAAAAATGGCCATAAAGATTGGACATAAATTACATGTAAACATGATTTTACGGGTGATCTGTTTAAGAATGAGAATAAAAGTATTGTTTTGAGACCCAGCCTTGTCTGTATCACCTCATATAACACCTTGTTGTTCCACATTACATAATGCTACCTCCCATGTTATATCAGGCGGCAGAGATACTTCTGGGTCTCGAAACAATACGTTTATGATTCTCTAATTTCAAAATATGTTGGGACAACAAATTGTGTTCAGTTCCAAGTGGTGGGAGATCCTCCTAACAGAAGCTTGACAATTGTTGCTATTTAAGAAATTCAAAGGTTGCAAGTCTCGGATCCCATATTATTAACCATCATATGGCAAAAGACAGTAACATTGTTTTAATCTTGTTTTATGTTACATCCTTTTACTATGTGGGTCAAATAGAAATGTAAATAGAATTCTTTTACCATAATAGGATTTTAATGTTTTGTTAAAAAACATATTGTTGGGCGTGTGCTCATGTGCACACATAATAGCAGTGGCGGCGTAAGCATTAAATTTGAGGGACGACAAAGAAATTTTGATCTGGTTAAACCAGAATTTAGCCCCAAGTGAAGATGAATTGTGCTAATCGATAGGCCAATGCACGCAAAATTGTGCAAAACAAAGAGTTTTTTGGGTTATATAGGAAAATACACCGGGCATTTACTGCTTTATTTTTTCTTCTATTTGGATTTTTAGGGCAGGCACGTCTCCTCTGAAAAAAAAAGGCCGCTTACGCCGCCTATGCATAGGCTCAATTTATTCCTTTGACCACTCAACAATGCACTACATTATCTTTTTTTTTAGTATTGTAAATAATTGAAAGTGGAAATTGTTTAAAATTCTACTGAAATTATGTATAAAATCAAAGTATTATAACTTACGTGAATGAAGTATATTTTTATTGTAATAAAAATCACAATTGTATCAAAATTTGTTTGCAGTCTTCCTTTTATGTTTGCCTCATGTTTTGTAGTACATGATAGCAGTATTGTAGAAATGTGTTCTCTGTAGTAAATATCGGATCAGTACTGTACATTCGCTAATAAAGCTCCCACCTCTTATAATCCCTCCCTCCTCCCCCACCAAACTAGTCCATAAAATGATGTCAAAATACCAGACTGTACCCATATTTTCGAACATCAATCACCAATTTCACAATATCCATGTGGTTCTGGCCATTACTATTGACAGTGTATACAGTATTGGTAGAAATTCTGTATTGTTTGTGGACCACCGCAGCACTGCCAGATGGTACAAACGATGGGAATTATCGTTGTCTAAATAATACAAATTAATTTAATGTTACGAGGGATGCTTATTAGAGAATAATTATATGGTAGCCAAACAGATTACACTTACATAGTACCAACTCAGAATTGCCCAATCTTGGTTTGTCATGCATGCAGACCAAAATAGTGTACCCATGGATGAAAAAGATAACTGACTGCGTACAAGTCTCGGCATCGCCCGATAATGAGGGCCGATTGTTCCAGAAAATGCAACAGCTTCACACTTTTTTTTACGGTCAATCGTGTAATCTGTAAGGCACATAACGCTCTATCATGTATATGAGAAAGCACATAACGCTGGCGTGATTGTTAGACACAGCACGATTTAACGATCAGCCCTCATGAATATGCGAGAATTCACAGCATACAATGCACTTGGACATTGACTGTTGATAACTAGTCTGTAGTGTCTGTGACTATCTCTGACATTTATCGGCATGAATGCATTACATGCAGAACATGAACGCTCAGAGGTGAGCAGTCAGAAGCAGATAGCTGATGAAGAAGTAATAATGTAGTGGGCTATCAGCAGTAGATAGCTGATGAAATGGTGAGCTATCAGCAGTAGATAGCTGATGAAGTGGTGAGCTATCAGCAGTAGATAGCTGATGAAGTGGTGAGCTATCAGCAGTAGGTAGCTGATGAAGTGGTGAGCTATCAGCAGTAGATAGCTGATGAAGTGGTGAGCTATCAGCAGTAGATAGCTGATGAAGTGGTGAGCTATCAGTAGTAGATTGCTGATGAAGTGGTGAGCTATCAGCAGTAGATAGCTGATGAAGTGGTGAGCTATCAGCAGTAGATAGCTGATGAAGTGGTGAGCTATCAGCAGTAGATAGCTGATGAAGTGGTGAGCTATCAGCAGTAGATAGCTGATGAAGTGGTGAGCTATCAGTAGTAGATTGCTGATGAAGTGGTGAGCTATCAGCAGTAGATAGCTGATGAAGTGGTGAGCTATCAGCAGTAGATAGCTGATGAAATGGTGAGCTATCAGCAGTAGATAGCTGATGAAGTGGTGAGCTATCAGCAGTAGATAGCTGATGAAGTGGTGAGCTATCAGCAGTAGATAGCTGATGAAGTGGTGCACTATCAAAAGTAGCTATAGCTGAAGAAGTGGTCCACTCTCGGTAATAGTGAGCTATCAACAGTAGATAGCTAAAGAAGTAGCGAGCTATTAGTAGTAGATAGCTGATGGATTGGTGAGCTTTCAGCAGTAGATAGCTGATGAAGTTAGAGCTATATAGAGTAGATAGATGATAATGCATGTATAAGCTAATACAGAAATGATCACCAGCAGTAGAGAGCTAATGAAGCAATGTGCTATCAGCAGTAGATAGCTGATGAAGTAGTGAGCTATCAGCAGTAGATAGCTGATGAAGTGGGAGCTATCAGCAGTATGTAGCTGATGAAGTGGTGAGCTTAAGCAGTAGATAGCTGATAAAGTGGTGCACTATCAAAAGTAGCTATCAACAGTAGATAGCTGAAGAAGTGGTGCACTCAGTAGTAGTGAGCTATCAGCAGTATATAGCTAATGGAATGATGAACTATCAGCAGTAGATAGCTGATGAAGTGATAGCTACAGTAGTAGCTGGGAATATACTGTAAAACCACTTAATTTCGCTAGGGATTTAATTTCGCTAATTTCGCTAGAAGCTATAATTCGCGAAATTAAATACCCGCAAATTGAACAGTTTTACATTGAATTGTACACATAAATTGCTGGATTAGCGAAATTAAATACCCACAAAAATGGTGGTTATTGGCAATTAGCGAAATTAAGTACTAGCGAAATTTAATAGCTTTACAGTAGATAATGAAGCAGTGAGCCATCAGCAGTAGATAGCTGATGAAGTAGTGAGCTATCACCAGTAGATAACTGATGAAATAGTAAGCTATCAGCAGTAGATAGCTGATTGAACTTGGTGAGCAATCAGAACTAGACAGCTGATGAAGTAGTGAGCTATCAGCAGTAGATAGCTGATGAAGTAGTGAGCTATCAGCAGTAGATAGCTGTTGGAATGGTGAGTTACCAACAGTAGATCGCTGATGAAGTAAAGAGCTAAACACAGTAGATAGCTGATAATATAAGCTAATACAGAAATGATCACCAGCAGCAGATAGCTAAGCAGCCTCGGTGCTATCAGCAGTAGATAGCTGATGAAGTAGTAAGCTATCAACAGTAGATAGCTGACAAATTAGTGAGCTACCAGCAATATATATAATAGTGAACTATCAGCACTAGACATCTGATGAAGCAATGAGCTATCAGCAGTAGATAACTGATGAAGTAGTAAGCTATCAACAGTAGATAGCTGACAAATGAAGCTAAATTAGTGAGCTACCAGCAATAGACGGATATCTGATGAAGTAGTAATGAGCTATACATCTGATGAAGTAATGAGTTATCAGCAGTAGATAACTGATGAAGTAGTGACCTATTAACAGCAAATTTGATCGTGTGTGTAAAGAAGGCGCGCGGAGCGTGCAAAAATTTTGCATTATATAACGAAAGATTGTGCACACATTTTGACTGTTAAATCAGTATCTTAAAACAGTAAAATTACACTTGCACTATTTTATACCCAAATCAAGGTGCAGTAGGCCTACTAAGAACAAGGATTTTTTTTCATTTTTTTCCCCTTTGATTTGGCTGGGAGGTGGGTCTCCCCACGCCACTGTAGCCTTTCGGGCTGACAGCAGAGAGAAAGGTTTAATGACTTTCCAATTTATGATAATAATAATGTAATTTGGTTATAGCGCCACCACTTTTAGATTGACGGTACCTCGCCTTTCTGAATCAGCTGAGCAATAAAAGTTAGGATGTAAAATCGATTATGTGTATCCCGTTATAATCAATATCCCGAGGCACTTCATCGATTGATCGATGCTAATATGCAAGTAACGGTAATAAGATGATTGCTTCTCAAAGGTCTGCAGTTGCCGACATAATGTTTCATTCAATAAATCAATCATTATAACTGGCTGTCCAGGTCCATGGTTAGATTTACTATAAAACATGCGTTTTTCTTTTGCTCTCATGCCTAGGCCTACAATGTATGTTCTGTGAATTTTTCACATACTTAATTCGGAACCCAATACACTGGTCTTTGCCAGTCTTTATTTTATTGAAATTCTTTAAACGACATGAACATTTACCGACTCAGTGCAATTTTTTGATGCTACTGAAGAAGTAGACTGTATCAAGTATATAAACACTGGCACGAACACGTTGCAAACTTCAAGGATTTAAGTCTTTCTTTTTTAATTTGATTATTAAATCATGGACAATCATCAATTGGCATAATTTTTTGATATTCTCTATGATTCTAAATCTAACTTTGTAGGTAGGCCTACCAGTTACGATTTAATTTTTCAATGCAAACCCCCGTGTAAATCGCCATAATTGTCACATGATTTATTCAATAATTTAGATCAGCAATAATAAAAAAGAAGAAAAATATCAGATTTAAAAATAATCTGATTTAAAGTTTTCTTTAAAAAATCCGATTTTTTTATTTAAAAAAAAAGAAACTCGGGCCAAAGCAGAGGTAGGTCTGTGCTGTGAGCAGAAGCTCACAAAACTTTTTTTGCAGCGAACAGGTGTATTACCCAAGCTCCTTTGCGAGACAATACTTTCACATTGTTTGTTCCGGTATCGGAATCCTCTAAGCCACATCCCCCGATTTCACACCCAATTAGGTGATTTCGTAATTTCCACGCAATGTCTGGCGCAGTATAATAGCGCCCAAAGGGTGCTTTTCAAACTTGTTTACTTATGGGTCATTTGGTTATACCAGCAACACTGGTATAGGTATTTGCGATCGCACATCTACAATGCCGTATGAGTAGTGAAAGTTCGTTGTACATGGGAGATGGAGTTTCTCAAAATAGAGACAAAATCATGGCTACTTTGACGATTAAGTGGTATATTTTATCATGGATAGTTGAAGAAGACACCAGCCAACATCTGTGTTAAGTTATGCTGGATATAAGCGTGGATCACGACAGAAATCGACAATGGGGTGCGCAGCTCCTGGTAAACTTGCTCCCGAAGAAGTTCCCATGGAGAAGCACATCGACTGGGTCAAGACGGTAGAGACAGTAAATGGTAACACAATTGGTGGTACTCAAAATGGACACGGCGGTGGAAAACGGAACCACTACCAGAGAGATGAAGGTAGAGCTCATCGGAAGGCGAAATATAAAGCTTCTTTTGATCCGAGAGTTACGGCTAAATATGACATCAAAGCCCTGATTGGGACGGGTAGTTTCAGCAGGGTTGTTAGAGTGGAACACAGGTCGACTAGGCAGCCGTATGCTATCAAAATGGTGGAGAAACGACGGGAAGGTAAACAATGTTGGGAAGTCGAGTTGAATATATTGAGGAGAGTTAAGCATTCTAATATTATACAACTTATAGAAGTATTCGATGGCAAAGATAGAACTTATATGGTCATGGAGCTTGCGACGGGTGGCGAGTTATTTGATCGTATTGTGGCCAAAGGAAACTTCAATGAACGTGGACGCCACGCACGTATTACAAATGGTGCTCAAGCTGTGCGTTATCTACATAGTTTAGGTATAACGCATCGCGATATAAAACCCGAAAACTTACTGTATTATCATCCGGGTAATGACTCAAAGATCATGATTACGGATTTTGGGCTTGCAAGTTGTCGAAAAACTGGCGGGGAAGTCCAACAAGACATGATGATGAGGACAATATGTGGGACGCCAGAGTATATAGCTCCCGAGATTCTGTTGAGGAAGGCGTATAACGAGGCCGTGGATCTATGGGCAATAGGAGTAGTAACATATATTCTTCTTAGTGGACGGATGCCATTTGACGATGACAATCGGACAAGACTCTATCGCAAGATACTACGTGCCAAGTATTCGTACTCGGGAGAGGTAAGCTAGAAAATTGTCATTTTGTGTGAAATGCAAAGGTGTCATCAACGTACATACAACTGTATGTACATGTATATGCATGGCAAATTTGATGCAAATATGGGTTGATTAGATTGCAAACAACAGAAAACAGAAAAATGTTAAGTTGCTGTAATCACTCAGCTTCCCTAGGCTACCCATTCCAAATTATATTCTCACTGATATGTTGACAAAATCTAAGTCCAGTGATATTTTATAGGAAATGTTGTCTACTTTTTATCATAATCCACTATCATGAATTTTGTCTGTGCTGTGTAGGATCATGACATTTTTAATCCAAGAACTTGTGAATTCACCGTACCCAATCCCCAACTGTGGTGTAAAAGTCATCAGGGGAAAGAACAATGATACAGGTGTATGAATGCATACACGCCAGACACATCTACCTAATTAGTGTGTCAACCGGGGACTTATTCATTTTTAGCATAATTGTGTATGCAGGGACAATTAATGATGGACATGCATGTACACAAACCCTCAATGGTTCTGAGTTAGAACTTATTATGTATTTACATGATTTCACTGGCATAGTTCTGCCAACTTAACTGAGGACGTCCCCAGTTGGTTGATAAAAATAGTCCCTGGAACGGTGGAAGTGAGTGATAAGTCGGAACTCCACACACACACCCTCCTCATATCATGTGTATACCGGGTACTGGGTATATCCCTATACCTCCTTTTTCATGAAAAAAACAATAACATTATTCTCAAACAATGCTGTCATGATTATCCAGCATGTCGTTCAAGAACTACTAGGCAGGTGGTGTCAGAACTTAGTGGGACCACTAACAGGAAGTCTTCATATTCATTTTTTTCACATAAGGGGGGGCTATTTGTCAAAAAATAAATTATTGTAACATATGATCTATTATATGGATCAACTAATTATCACTGAATGTATTATTTACTTAAATGGCAGTCTACCAACATGTGCTACTGTAGTATCCTTGGCAGTGAACTTAGTAGTAAATAAGCCATTGATTCAGTTTATAGGGCATTATTATGTTGGTGGCAGTGCTTGGATGATTTCCTTTTGTTCACTGCCAATCTGATAGCTTTGTTAAATGTAATCAACTGAGTGAGGCTATTCATCGCTGTTGTCTGCTCTTGCACGCAAACTCGCAAGCTTGGAAGCTTTGCACGTACATAGATAATTTTATACACTGCTGTGAAATTTTATGTATAAATTTGTATAAATTTATTAAAGAACCCATTGTGATTGGCTGGTTGCTATTATTTCAAAAAATCTGAGAAAATTCCGGTATTTAGTCAACAACTTCTGAACATGACGGACACATGCGTATAATGCAGGGTTAATAAGTGAAAAGTAAAATTAGCTCTGATCAAGCCCTTCCCAACTTTTCAAGTAATTTGTCTCAATATCAAGGACAATGCTAGGTAGGTGTTTGTACCTAATCAATAATAGGTTTCAATTATGGGTCCTACATGTAATATTTTGGACCTTTAAATTGCATTTTTCAGTACTGTACTATAAAAACAACATCCATACTATAAAGCATATTGATCGTTAATATAACATCGACGATTTGGGCCTTCCCCTTTTGTAAACAAAGCAAAAAAAGGACGAACACCTTTTCTACTATTGTTGAACTTTGATATAATTATTTTCATGATTCAATGATTCAGTGAAAGCATTTTGAAGGGCTGTATGGTATGAATCTGATATAAATTCAAGTTTCAGCTTTGCTTTAAACAAGAAATGTCTTTAAAAAAGACATGGACTGTTGAGACTGTTGGGGGGGCATTGGTCATTGACAATCACAATGGGGTATCACAGAGAAGATATTTTACCCATCCCAGAATCCTATGCAACATATGCATATCCTCATTACACATATTTTCATGTTGAGAACAGACTGGCTAAACCTGGGGGGCACATCAAAAATTTTGGTGCGTATGTTCCCCAGAATTTTGATGTGGTGGGTCTTTGGGAGCTGACGGTGTACTGGTAAGAGGGGGTCTTTTGGAGCTGCAAACAAGTAAAATGGGGACTTCTGGAGCTGTGAACAGTCAAAATCAAGGGTCTTTCTTGGCTTTCTGGTTGGAAATCGCCTGAAAAAAACAGAAATATGAGGAATGAGCAATTTTGGAGTCTTTTAGAGCCGAAATTATCAAAATCAAGGGTCTTTCTGAGCTCTATTTTGGTTAAATGTAGGTGATCTTTTGGAGCTGCAAAATCCAAAAAGGGGGGGCTTTCCGGGGGAACATACCTGTATGGTCATTTGTGTTAAGCCCCCACGGCTAAACATGGGTTGATTAGGCCCAAGTTCCAACATATGTCTGATGGGAAAATGTGATTGTTTTTTCCTAGGCATATCAAGCTGAAATTGATCACCACCAGCTGCCTTCTTGGTATATCAATATATTGGACAATTCTCAAGTATTTCTCTATGTTATAACACATAAGGCAGCTATTACATAGCAACATTGCAGAAAGTCAATAGGTGTCATCTCCTAAATAATAGGATTTGGGACTATAAAAGCACCCAACATACCTACTGTAACCAATAATGCAAGTGGCAGCCATTATTGCGTACTGTAAATCTCTGTATTAAGAATAACTGCCTTTTGATGATTGTATACGTACCAAAACTTTGAGCCTGCTGTGCCACCCCCCCCCCCCCTCCGACGACTTTTGATTTAATTTGGTGGAGGTTAATATTTTAGCAAGTGGAACAGTTTGAAG
The DNA here is from genome assembly GCF_039555335.1 of Amphiura filiformis. Classification (NCBI taxonomy): domain Eukaryota; kingdom Metazoa; phylum Echinodermata; class Ophiuroidea; order Amphilepidida; family Amphiuridae; genus Amphiura; species Amphiura filiformis. Next base: position 57,591,993 of record NC_092629.1, on the reverse strand, counting down.
CTAGGTACAAGAAAATTGATTGGTCTGAGGCCGGGGCGTTTGATGCAACCTAATAAAGGTTGACATTAAAATTCAAAATAAAAAAGTTTGCTGCTGAAGGCGGCGAAAAAATAATTTTGCCGCCTTCTGTGGCAAAATAACAAAAATTCCCATCCCCCCACCGGAGAATCAAATGGTGTGTCATAATATATATATTGCAAGAAATTCAAGTGAGGGTCAGAAAATGAGGGTAGGTAACAGGAAAATCGACTTTCATCAGCCTATAGGCCTATAGATGGAACAAAAACTTCAAAATCCAGTTACATCAAAGCAGCCTTCAAAATAATAACATACACATCAAATCTGTAATTACTTCTAACATCATGAATACCTGTTTACTGCTTTTAAAACCTTGAGCCAAATTGGGATATTATAGCAACTTTGTGAATCTTTTTTTTTTTCACCAAAAAGTACACAAAAAGTTGTTTTTGTATCATTATTTATCCAAAGTTGTAATTTGTCCAACCAAATTAAAACCACAATTCATCAAAGGGAGCAGCCTTATATGGAAGAAATTTGCCGCCTGCCCCAATCTCTTGTTCATTCTTTTGATTGCATTTCAAAACATTAGAAATCAGAGGGCTGCATTTTCTTGAATTTTATTTCAAGAGTGTGTACATAATGCACCACCCTGCTCTTGTGTTGTATAATCACGGATATGGCACACACTAACCTCAACCCTACAGACAAAGTTCCTTGCAGACATAGTCCTCCATCAGACTTTGATTTAAATCAGAATCAAAACTCATACCCAAAGTTGTAAGGTCAAAGGTCAGCATGATATAAGAGGAAGATTTCTGAACCGTGGCTGTGTTATATGAGAGTATTTGGACCATGCAATGCATATTTACACTGTATTGTGATTCAAGTCCCACTAGGAAAATGTAGAAAGTAAAGAAACAACAGAATGCTGTGTTTGCTTTGGCATCTTGGCTTCTCTGTGGAGACATTGTCCAAACTCAAAATGGCCATTGGGTCTAAATTTAGGACATATCAGTGACTGATACATGTACAACTACAATCCCGGTCATAAGTAGTTAGAACACTTGTGTAAAAATACATTTTAACCCGTATTTTATACTTTATAACATACTGAAATTAAGCTTTCTTTGACCCTATTCACATTAGCAAATTTCTTCATTCGACGAAGATAAGTTAATCTTGATTAACTAATTAAGCATGCATACACATTACGCTGAACGAAGACCGAATGAAGACATTGCACTGTACACATTTCATGAAAATTAACGAAGCTCGAATGAAGCTATTAACGCCCGGCTATTATTTAAAGCCAGCGAAGGTCACTTGTCACATGATCAATTTCCTTCTTCGAATGAAGCGAGCGTACACATTACATAATTAGCTTCGTCGAACGAAGTATTCCTTCGTCGAAACAACCTTTTTAGCTTTGTTGAACGAAGCAATTTTAATCTTCGTCGAAGGAAGAAAATTGCGTACACATTAGGAAAAAACGATTTTTGATCTTCGTTCGAGGTTCGTCTAAAGAATAAAATTTCCTAATGTGAACAGGGTCTTTGATGTAAAGTCTGAACTGTTTTGTACTACTACAGCCCTCCCCTTCCCCACCAATCAATATTGAATGTCTCTAGGGATGCATGACCCAAAAAACAACTAGGCCTACCACCAATATATCGGGTGGGGGGAATGGGGGGCATATTTGAAGTACCCATGTTATTTAAAGTGTTCGAGCAGGACCGGGATTTTAGCTCTTGTCAGAAAGTACTGGGAATGAGTGGTTAAATACATGATTGCAGAATGTAGTCATGGGGGGGGGGGCAGGTACAAATGACTATTCAGGGACCTGCCACAAACTTGGGTAACGTTTTCAGCCTTTTGGTATACATGTATAGGCCTACATATATCAATGACACCCCTTTTTCTACACCAATTTTGGTATATGGATGGGTTCTTTTTTTTTTTTAATTTTCTAAATTTGGTCGGAAAATACCCAATTTTGTCCTACATGTAAATGTAGCCAAAATATTTGAAATATCTGCTAAATTTTTGGGAAAAGTTGTAAAAATTATGACAATTTGTGTTAAATTTGGCCGAAAAATTTGGGTAGGCCTATATTGATGGGTCCAAATACTTTGACAAAAAAATGGTATAAATTATGTATATTGATGGCTCCACTTTCAAATTCTCAGCAGCACACCCCTACCCAAACCAAACTTGAGTACCCCGAATATAGTCTGCTTGCAACCCTAACCATAAAATCTACAATGTAAGCTCTTTTGTCCATTTTCAGTCCTTATAAGATCATTTTGTTAAATTTCATGCTGTGTCTTGCTGTCCAAAATCATTTTGACATACCGGTACTTGATGTAAATGTTGTAATGTACAAAAGGGCCTAGAAAACAATGATTTGTATAATATCTCTAAAAAATATTTGCTGCATGGAGGACTACTGGTAAAACTTTAGGATACATTGATACATGTTACTCGGCCCTAACCCTGCCTAAGATCTATGTTTAAAACCCAGATATTACAGGGAAAATAGCCCGAAAAATAGTGAAAATAAATATGATGAAAATATGCTGTATTCATTCTTCAGCATGGGAGTCCTGACCTCAGCATTGTTATCCTCCCTACCAAGCACTGTATTAAAAGTACAGAACAATAGACATTTTTGTGAGAAACTTGATCCAAACTTGTTCAGAATCTCACAACAATCCCATGGCATTCTTGTTGTTTAGTCATATAGGGTCGGGTCAGATTACACTGCGATAGCAACAGGTATGAGCAAAGAATAGCCTAATTGTCAATCGCCAAGTTCAATGACCCTCATTCAACCATCTTGGCTAACATCTTGACCTCAAATCATGAAGTATGAGTTTTTGTACTTAACCCATTTAGAGGACATTCTATGGATGAACACTTATGTTGGGAAGAAAGAACTCGGTCCTGACAGATGAGCATAATGAGAATAATAGAAGCCAAAAATAGTCTCATTAGCAATGACTAAGTTCCTTTTAACATCCAAAACTCAAGAGGTTGACCTCAAGTTATGGAATATTGATTTTTGTTCCCAAAGCATTGAAAAGTCATTCTAAGATAAGTGAAAATTATGAATATAGTAGAATCATAAAATTCACAATTTTGGGTCTGTCAAAACATAGACAAAATGGGCAGCAGGGTGGCAGCATTTCTGAAATTTGATGTTCTGTCAAGTTTCTTAAACAATTACTGTGACACATTGAAATGTTTTGTTCTTTATTGTCACATTGCAATTTACCATTTGAGGTGGTGGGGTGGGGAGGAGAGGAAAATCAGGAGATAACATTCAGGTATATATTTGATAATAAAAAAATTCCCTTTAAAGGGAAAGCTGGCACCAGTTAAGAAGTGGTTGCCCTACAGTATGTTACAGTGTTCATGTTATCATCATAATACTAGGAATTTATCAGAGACTGTTTCAAACATTGATTGTGATTGGTTATTTACATTTGTGTAGATTTCAATCAGTTGTGGTCAACTTTAGCATCAGAAATTGAGTCATCTTAAGGGGGTACTACACCCTGGCAAATTTTGTGCCTGTTTTTGCATTATTCTCAAAAATTATAGCGCATTGGTGACAAGTAAAATATGTATATTATAGGGGCAAAGACTATAACTACTGCACTGATGCTCAAGGCAAGTAGTTATTGATTTATTGATTAAATCTTGGTTTTCCCTCATTTTTGACTGTAACTCCATAACTGTTTGTGTAGACTTCTCTGTAGTCCACTTGCCCATTTTGCATACTCTGGCTATTACATTTAAGCATAAAACTCTGATTTATATTGATTTGTGTGCAACTGATAGATTTCCACATCTGTATCTGATCTTTTCAGTCGCCGCACTCCCTCTGTTTGTTAGCTTCCCAAGTGGACTACTGACTTTGCCTTGTGGTTAAGATTTTTAACACGGGACTCTATGGAGAGTAAAATTGGCCATGATGTAATGCATCTTTAAGTGAATCTGCCTTGTGATTGGTCGCTCATATCTCGCTATGGTTTAAATCTTCCGGGCCCGCGCCATTACCATTAACTACATGTACACCGTACACAACTATCTGTGGTATTTGCGGCGCTTTTGTGTTGACGCGAAAGTTAATCTCTCATCAAACATCTAGCGCGTCTTGTACTACATGTTGTATACCATGCTTATTACTTGTGGTTAATGGACTGATAAACAAGTATGCTTGACAGTGTGTTTTTAGAGAGCAAAGTCCCGGGCAAAGTTCTGCTTAAAATTCAAAGTCCATAGTCGGATTTTTGTGGTTCGCTATCAATAAACTGGTAGATTCCAAAATCAGAATTGTTCAGTATTAAAGTGAGCCATTATAATTATGCAAGATAATGTTGCATTCAATTACTTTTATTGTCACTAATCATCTGATATTCTTAATTTTTATGACCATTTTACTATTGAATACTTTAATTTTAATAAACAAACATCAGTATAATTTTGAGTTCAACGAAATGGGTTCATAATCATCATGACTAAATAATAACATATTTTTAATAAAATTCGACTATGGCATAGTCTACTGTTTGTGTTGAAATCAAATTTCCAGTGCAGTAGTTGTAGTCCTTGCCCCAATAATATACATATCTTACTTGTCATCAATGCGCTATAATTGTTGAGAAAAATTCAAAAGTAGGCACAAAATTGGGCAGGGGTGTAGTACCCCCTTAAAACAAATTCAAAAAGTAAAGGTTATCCAAATTTTATGTCAACATCTGCAACTTTTTCTGATTTCGACATCATATCATCATATCGATATACCGTATTAATTGTCCCACCCCTTTTTAAAGTGAAAAATACCATTAGGGGTGGGACTGTACATGAATACTGCGCAGTTACAGTGCATGAAGTCCAAGTAAGGTTTTAGGTAGGATTGAAGGTTTGAGTGTGTACATGTGTACATTCAAAAACTTGGGTGTGTAAATTTCTGTGCAAAGTTTACTCGAAGGTGGGGCTGTACTTGCGTCAGTACTGTAATTTGCATGTCGATGACAGCATTACAAAATACCCACCCTCAAAAAAAGTATATCAAGGCTAAAGAAGCTTGATCTGGTTTTGAAAATGAACTTTGCACATACTGTAAAAGTTGTTTTTCAATTTAGTTTTCTAGACAGTGCCAATAGCTCATTATTCTTTCTATATTTCCATAAAAATGGCATGCTTACTGTAGCACAAAACGTGTGATTTAATGGATGTCAGCGGAACAAAACCAAAGTACACCCATTCTTTATTGCTTTTTGTTCAGAACAATTTGTTGAAATTCCAACAGAACAATTCACATAAAGTCTGTATTAGATTTATTTATACATGTAGTTTTTCTGTAAAGTTAATAAATTATATGAATAATAAGCCTAGGATTATTGTAGTGATTGTATGTTATGGATTTGAACTATGGTGTGTTTTGTTAAAATTATCAATTCAAAATTTTTGTTTCCCTTTGTATTTTTGTATGAATTCATTATACTTTGCAATTCAAAAGTCCTTGTCTTGTTATGTGGAGTTCATATGGAAGTGGTATTAAGAATGATGTGATCACCGATCATTCTTTCTTAAATTATAAGAGAGGGAAAATGAACTTCCATTCATTTGAAAAGTTCCTGATAGTGATATATTATTTTTTTTACAAAAATGAGCTATTGCTATTTTATTTATATATTTTATAACATTTGGCCAAAGCCAGGCAAAGCCCAAATTTAGTGCTCAGAGGCTACTAAATTACAGGGATGACAACCAAATTTTATATGATGGGACAGGGATGTGGGAAGAGGTCCATTTTTAGAAGCCGGAACAGCGGGAATACCCAAACTCACATGTGGCAACACGGGGAATTGAACCTGGGCCACAGTGGTGAGAAGCGAGTGAGAAGACCACTCTACACTAACCTGTCCTACATACAGCCTGTCTCAAAAAAAATTGTGCAAGTGAAAAGCGCCCTCTTTGACAATTAGAAAATACCGTTGTGACATAATGCTTACATCAACGTTAAGGGCACAGTCTTAGCTCTCAAATACCGTTTGTTCTGTTCAATTTGCTCTTTTTAATCTCGAGATATGTTTAGTTAACAACGAAAGGGTAAAATCACAATTGTGCCACTTTTACTAGGGAATAGGGCTGGTACATGTAAATCACTCATAGCCGATGTTGATGCGCCTAATGCACTCCCCTTCGCATTAGACGATCAACACCAGCGCTGATGCATTATTTTGTCTAATTTCATTAATTTGTCTAATTTCATGAACTTGTCAAAGTTCATTAACCTATAAGTGTGCAATATTTGTTTGTCTTTTAACATGTCGTGAATGACAAATGAGAACAGTATACCATGGTAAAATCATTGACATGCAGATGTATTTAATTTTACAGCAGAATGTGAAATATTTATTTATCGTTTAATTTGTCGCAAGTGGAAAAAGAGAACCATTATACCTTTATCATGATAAAACATTAAAAAAATTATGTATCGTTGTGTAATTGATGCATTCTTTTGATTTCACGAAGGAACTCTTGATAAACTTGATGCTATCATTGATTTACATGTACATCCCTCTTCCCTAGTAAAAGTGGCACAATTGTGATTTTACCCTTTCGTTGTTAAGTAAGCATATCTCAAGATTAAAACAAGCAAATTGAACAGACTAAACGGCATTTGAGAGCTAAGACTATGCCATTGACGTTGATGTAAAGATTATGTCACAACGGTATTTTCTAATTGTTACAGAGGGCGCTTTTCACTTGCACAATTTTTTTTGAGACAGGCTGTAACTGGTAAAACAAATAAAATAATTGGAAAATATATGTGTTACCGTTGATCAGTGTAAAATAATTATGTACCGGTATTTCAAAATACACACTAAATGAACCATGTGTATCAACTTTCACTTCAAATTTCTTATAGTATAAAACTGAAATTTTTTACAGGCTGCGCATGCAGTTATCCTGGTAAAATTGGCCGTACGAATGCTCACTGTGCAAATGTTTTGCTTTGCCCCCACCCCCAATAAAAAAGTCCAGTAATGCCACATGCCCTGCTGCCAGCAATGGGAGAACAAGTACAAGTTTCATCAAAACACTGTTCTTGTCAAATTATTTGTTAACCATGCTACATTGTATAATGTAATATAGGCCAAGGGGTCTTGCCAAAGAATTTCAGCCCGAATCCCAGGTCAAATCATCTCCTTCACTATCTATGGTCAAATAAATGAAAAGTCACCCAATTTTCCTCATAACCATTGGTTTCTACATGTAGTCGTGGAAGCCAATATCAAAAAGTCACCCAAGTTTGTTCTTGATCATTGGTTTCTATGGGACAGGAAATTGTAATCTTGGGGGAAATCTTCAAAAGTCGCCCAATTGAGCTATCAAATTGTGAATTTGGCAACACTAGTGGCTGTCTGTTTTAAATACCTTAATCTAAGATAGTTGTCTAATTCTATTGTCCAGTCAATGTATTTATAGAGTCTATTGTCCAGACATGATGAAGGTCCATTGATTTTAAACTGACTGACCATGTTCTGTCAGTGGTCCTCAAATAAAGGGATGATAATGTACACAAAGAAGGGGTCAACTGAATGGATAAAGGGCCATGGACATCTGCTGAAAGGTCAAAAAAATGTTTTCCCCCTCTCTTGGAGAGTAAACCAACCCTAAAACTTGTTAAAAGTAAGAAAATAATGACTTTTTTTTCGGGGAAGGGAGGACATGGGGGCCTACAGCATTTCACTTCCTTCTTTTCCTTCAGTAAAGTTTGTTTGGCTTATTAAGGCGGAAATTATTCGGCTTTTGTTACTGTGCACATCAATAAAGTCCCAACTCACGCTTACGTAAATTTACATAAGCGTGCGCCAGTCACTCATTAAGGCAACGCACAACTAGCGTAAGCATTGCGCCCAACTGCATGCATGCCATTCTATATCAATGCACGGTGTTATGAATCTTATTTTTCCGCCTTATATAAGCCGAAAAAACTTTGATAAAAAACCATGGTCTGTGTTAGGGTTATAAAAGTGCAGCACGAGTTTGATATAAAATTGGATCGATTAAGCCCATATTAAAATATTGGACGAGACGTAGTAGAGTCCAATATTTTAAAACTCATAGCGAGACCAATAAATATTGGGCGTAAAGCATCCAATTTTATCATTATTATGTGTTGGATCCAATATTATCACAACTTGGATCCATCAAAACATAATAATGTTTATAACAGGACAAATCTTCAGGATATGGACAAAATCTGGCCCCCAAATATACACAGTGTGAAGGGGCCCGGGGGTGGGGGTACTCAAGTTTGATTGTAGTATGAGTGTGCTGCTGAGAATTTTAAAGGGGACCCATAAATATACCAAATTTTCAAGATATTTGGACCCATTGATATACCAAAAGTCAAAATTTTCGGCCAAATTTAACCCAAATTGTCCTAGTTTTTACAAATTTTGGGAAAATTTTGAAAATTTTGGCTAAATTAACGAAACATTTCGGTGTATTTTCCGAAAAAATTGAGAAAATTTTGAAAAAAGGACCCATTCAGATACCAAAATAGGCTTTGAAAAAGGGGTCATTGATATACCAAAAGGCTGAAAATGCTACCCATGTTTGCGGCACGTCTCCATATTGTCTGTTGTACTGAGTACCCCCGGGGAAGGGGGTGAGGTATGGGCATTCGTTTTGTCAACCAGATGTGGTAGTATAGTTTCCAATTAAGTCACAGAGGAAGTGTCAGATTCCCAGATTTGTCATGCTGTAGTAATTTTGACTGAAAATTAACAATATCATTGCGACGATTAATTAAGGTACCTGATATTGTGTTACCTTTATAGTAAACCAGCGAACTTTGTCTTTGACACTCATAATCTGTGATATTCGCATTCTTCCCACCCACTCATGCCAATGATACTAATTTGTTACTAAAATGCAAATTGTGTGTAAAATTTGTTTATTTTGGCAGTTATCAAGATTGCATTCACGCCATGATGTTAAAATGGCGAAAAATACTGTAGCTGCAAAAGTTGCATAATTAGGTGAAGTTCTTATGGTGGATTCACAGCGCACCTGAAAGTAACCCTAATGCGCCTAGCAATTGCAATCCCTGCCCCCGGGACCTGGGCAATAGCGGGACTGAGCTTGGCATATAACAGCTCATTGGGTCCCCTCACTGCCCGGACATAGCCAGGACATAGCTATTGTAACTGGCAGCCGCATAAATAGGACTAAATATGGATGGATGGTTCTTGGGTTAGGCTGGCAGATCTTATGCTGCCCATCATTCACACTGCCACTACTCTTGGCTGTGCCTTACCACTGGGTACCAATTTAATATGTGACACGATCTGGTCCATGGAGGCCAAAGGATTCATTTTTGACAATTGAGTTACTGTAATTATTACATTATACATACAATAGGCTATCTATCATTTACTGAAAACACCAAAGGTCTAGCATACTTGGTTTTAAAGTTATGAAGTTTTTGATGTCTATTTTCTTATGTATTTTATTGTTTTTTACTCCACATTTTTACCTTTATCTCAGTTTCAAATTTGCCGCCTTTGGCTCTCATGGACCAGATCGTGTCACATATGGGAGTGCACCCCCCGGGCAATGGTATAACCAGCAGGGGGAACTTTTGCCCCCCCCGCATAAGTCTATGTACATGCTCTAAAGGTGATATATTCATTGCGAATCAAAAACATGTCAAATTATATGTCATTGTCAATGGAAAGCTTAGAATGCATAGGAGCAGCCATTCCCTCCTTGCAGATTTCCCCCTTTGATTGCAAAAGTATGATTACACCAATAGCCTACATATATAAACCAATAACTAGAGCTAATTGCGCATACACATATACGCGACCTTAGCAATAGCTAATTAACTAGGCCTATAGCTAATTAGCCCAGCTATATAGCATGAATGCATGTAAGCAGTAGTATATTATTTTACTGAGAGGTCTTTTTTTGAAATGCACTATAACTTTGGAATTTGGCTAGAGACCAAGGTTAATTTGTTAGCTCACCTATACCATATGCAAGTTCAAAAGGTCCAGCATATTATGTATAATTCATTGGAGTATACATGTATGAACAGATGTTTGTAGTATTATAATTATAATCATAATTATATTACATAATTATTTTCCATAATATTACAGTATGTGAAATCATTAATTTTGACAAGGCCAAGTAAAATAAAAACATGTTTCAAAAAGGAGGAAGAGGGGGCTTTTTATTTTTTTATCGTAAAATTGGTGCAAATACCCATAATTAGAACTGTAATAACAACTAGATATATTGCATCCTTAGTAAGGCTGCGAAGTCTAGCCGTGACCTTGAAATGACATCTGATGACCTTGAAATGACCTTCACCACATTTTGCATCATATCCACATAACATATACTAATTTTCATTCAAATTGAATAAACTTTGTAATTTGACCCCTTTTGACCTTTAGTTGACCTCTGGTGACCTTGAAATGACCTCCAATATATTTTGAATCATATCAAGATCACATATACTAATTTTCATCTAAATTGGACAAATATTAGAATTTGACCCCTTTTGACCCCAAAACAGACCCCTCCTCCATGTTTAAGCCAAATCTGATTACAATCGTACATGAACATAATGCTAGAGCCCTTTTGGCATTATTCTGATGATCACAGCACGTAATATGCAGAAAATATTGAATTTTAAAGTGATTTTCAGTAATCAACCATTTTTGACCCCTGTTTGACCTTGAACTCAAAATCTGTGAGGACCCCATAGACACCAACTAATGTCAATGCATATGTGTCAGTCGCATCTCTGTACCATAGAATCTGTAGGAAAAGAAGCATTTTGAAGGTATTTGGTTATGTGCCGGAAATACCCCCTTAATGACCTTTGACCCCAAATCTGTGAGGACCCCATAGGCCCCGGCTATAGCCAAGGTAAATGTCCAAATCTCGATACTCTACCATGTAATCTGTAGGAGAAGAAGCATTTTTGGTAAAAATCACATTTTAGCCAAAATTACTCATGCGTGACGTTTGACCCCAAATGGGTCATGTCATATGTAAAGGCTGGGGTAGTTGAGCTTGTGCGCAAGTTTGGTCATAATCGGTCAAATAATGAAGGAGCTAGAGCAAATTATATCAAATGTTGACAGAAAGAAGAAGAAGAAGAAGAAGAAAGAAACTACTGGGATTCAAGAGTCTAGCCGCCGCTCGGCTAGACTAATAATGCCCGGAAAAAGGAGGAGGCTCTTTTTATATCTTGTTCAACGAGATAGGCCTCCTCTAATTATCACAAAACCTTCCAAACGGGTTTCTTGTATATTAGCAAGGCTATAGAAAGCATCTTTACTCCCTAGACATATTTTTTAAAGTTATAACTGAATTTCAAAAAATAAAAATATAAATTGAAGAAACCTCAAAAAAGGAAGCTGGTGAAGACGCGAAACATGATTATTTTTTTATTCGGCCTAACCAAAAATTATTCAATATTCATGTAAATATTTCTGTGCAACTTTGGTCATGCGCTATTATAGTGCGACTTCCTAAGGTATTTTGCTACATACTGGAAATAATACCTACATGACCTTTGACCCCAATGACCTTTGACCCAATGACCTTTGACCCCAATGGATGTATGCAAGTAATGTCATGCTATATTATAATTTGTGGAATGACTTAGAATTTTTAGTAACAGAACAGAAAATCACATCAGCAATAATGACCTTCGTATGACCTTTGACCTCAAGGCTAATGCATGTGTCAAGTGACGTCATCTTGCTGTGTAATTCGTGTTTACAGGAGTAGCAGTTTTAGTAAAAATAATAGGAAATAACATTTTCGCCATAATGACCTTTCCATGACCTTTGACCTTGAATTGGTCATGTGACATTTGTGCCACCAGCTATTGGTCCTGATGACCAAGTAACATTGTTGTACTATACATGTATATATTTGCGACAGCATCAGCATTTTAGGGTATTTGGTCATATACCGGAAGTATCCCCTTAATGACCTTTGACCCCGATTCTGGACAATAACTTTTAGACACTGGGTATAGCTGATGCATGTACCAAAGTGCCATCATCGTGCTGTGTAATTTGTGGAAGGAGTAGCATTTTTAGTGAAATCACGTTTTTGGCCATTGACCGGAAGTGGATGACCTTTGACCTGAAGTTGATCATGTTTCATTTGTCCCCCCACCCAATGGTCCTAATGACCAACTATGGTCAACATGGCTCAAAGCATATGGCTACGGTGGTTCATTATAAGATTGACAGAAAGAAAGAAAGAACGAGACCTGATTGCGTTCGCCTGCGACCGCGAGGATGCACAGCCAGCAGTGACAAATGAGTTATGACCTCGAATCTGTGAGAACCGGAAGTGATCCCTTAATTACCTTTGACCCTGCAAAAATATTACATAGTGCTTAGGATGTCATAAGGAATATTCCTGGTGAATTTCAGCTTAATCGGAACTTATACATGGATTTTGATTTTTTTTAAAATTTATGATTGACCTTTTGACCCCCTTAATGACCTTTGACCTCAATGAAAAAAAAACCTTATGTACACCGACAAAATGCATTGTTCCAATTTTAATTAAAAAATTCTTCTTTGTTTAGTTGTCGAGATAAAAATTCTTAAAGTTATTTAGCTAAAAACAGGAAGTTACCCCTTAATGACCTTTGACCCCCAAAATAAAAATACCATGCATACATCAAGTAACACTAATTCATGTATGATGATTATATTACTCTGGTCTGTTTATATTTTGAGATAAAAAATTTTAAACTTTTTTGATAATTTTGGTTTTTGACCGGAAGTAACCCCTTAATGACCTTTGACCCCAAAACTGTAGGCATCCTAAGGACCCTAGCTAGTAGCAATGCATGTGTGCTAATGGCGACTCTCTGCTGTGTAATTTGTAAAGACAGTGATTTTTTGAATATTTTTAACGAATTTTTCAGACTTTTACCGGAAGTGACCCCTTAATGACCTTTGATCCCAATTCTGTTAACAACTTTTAGACACTGGCTATAGATGATGCATGTATGTAAGTGACGTCACGGTGCTATGTAATATGTGGGAGGAGTAGCATTTTTAGTGAAAATCTAAGTTTTGACCATTGACCGGAAGTGGATGACATTTGACCGGAAATTGATCATGTGACATCTGTGGCACCACCAAACGGTTCTACTGACCAAGTATGGTCAACATGCCTGAAAGCATGTGGCTACGATGGCTGATTATGATGTTGACAGAAGAAGAAGAAGAAAGAAAGAAGAACGCGGTAAAAAGAAAGCACAGCGCCGATGGCGGCTGTGCAACTAGAGCAACTGTGCCCTTTGCAAGGGCACGGGGTAAGTTAGGCGGATGATTGTGACGATCTGATCAAGCAGCAATACTGTGCTGGATAGTATTAATTTTAATAAGACTATTTCATTAATTGCCGTTTAATATACCTTGATCGTGGAAAGCTGGCATTTTGAAAACTTGACCTTTGACCCCTTAATGACCTTAAATGAATTTCAAAATATTTAAAACATGATAAGAATGTCATAAGGATCATTGCATTTACATTTCAGCTCAATTGAAGCATTTTGAAAACTTGACCTTTGACCCCTTTATTGTCCCTTAATGACCTGAAATGAATTTCAAAATATTTTCAACATGTTTAGAATGTCATAAGGCTAATTGCATTTAAATTTCAGCTCAATCGGAGCATTTTGGAAAACTTGACCTTTGACCCCTTTATGACCCCTTAATGACCTTAAATAAATCTTAAAATATTTTTAAAATGTATAGAATGTCATAAGGACAGTGGCGTAACTAGGGTCGTCAGTAGCGCCTGGGCAAGAAACAAAATTGGCGCCCCTACCACCCCCCCGCAGAATTTCAGTTAATTCTTGCGCGAAATTTTGGACAAATAAGGCCTATCACTAATTAATTTTGGTTACTAGAAGTTGAATATCAGTCTTAAAATGTTCTTTCAATTGATTTTGTGTTGAAATGCGCGCGAAGAGTGCGAAAATTTTGACTTTCGTCACTTGGAGGGCGCAGAATCGATGCTGGCCCTGGCTGAATTGGTCAATTTGGCGCCCCCTAACGGTAGCGCCTGGGCATTTTGCCCCCTGCCCCTCCCCTAGTTACGCCACTGCATAAGGATCATTGCATATAAATATCAGCTCAATTGAAGCATTTTGAAAAACTTGACCTTTGACCCCTTTATGGCCCCTTAATGACCTTAAATAAATTATAAATGTTTTAAACATGGTTAGAATGTCATAAGGATCATTGCATTTAAATTTCAGCTCAATCGGAGCATTTTCGGTTAAAATGAACTTTTTTGACCCCTGTGACCCCTGGATGACCTTGGACGTTAAACAAATCCATAACTTTTGTAGCCAGCTACCCAATACTGCTTGTGACTGAGTTTGGTCGAAATCCGATCAAGGATGTGGGAGTAGTAGCAAATTGTGAGAAAGAAGAAGAAGAAGAAGAAACAAAGAAATGGCAACTAGAGCAACTGTGCCCTTTGCAAGGGCACGAGGTAAGTTAGGCGGATGACTGTGACGATCTGATCAAGCGGCAATACTGTGCTGGATAGTATTAATTTTAATAAGACTGTTTCATTAATTGCGGTTTTAATGTACCTTGATCGTGGAAAGCTTGTATTTTGAAAATTTGACCTTTGACCTCTGTATGACCCCTTAATGACCTTAAATGAATTTTAAAATATTTAAAACATGTTAAGAATGTCATAAGGATCATTGCACTTAAATTTCAGCTCAATTGAAGCATTTTGAAAACTTGACCTTTGACCCCTTTATTGCCCCTTAAATGACCTTAAATGCATTTTAAAATGTTTTCAACATGTTTAGAATGTCATAAGGATCATTGCATTTAAATTTCAGCTCAATCGGAGCATTTGGGAAAACGTGACATTTGACCCCTTTATGACCCCTTAATGACCTTAAATGAAATTTAAAATATTTTGTAAATGTTTAGAATATCCTAAGGATCATTGCATTTAAATTTCAGCTCAATTGGAGCATTTTGAAAAACTTGACCTCTGACCCCCTTTATGACCCCGTAATGACCTTCAATAAATTCTAAAATGTTTTAAACATGTTTAGAATGTCATAAGGATCATTGCAGTTAAATTTCAGCTCAATCAGAGCATTTTCGGTTAAAATGACCTTTTTGACCCCTGTGACCTCTTGGATGACCTCTGACTTTAAACAACCCATAACTTTTGTAGCCAGCAACCCAATACTGCTTGTGACTGAGTTTGGTCGAAATCCGATCAAGCATGTGGCAGTAGTAGCAAATTGTGAGAAAGAAGAAAGAAAGAGGAAAGAAAGAAACGGCAAGAAAGAAATAAGTTAGGCTGCCCGCCTAACTTAACTAGAGCAACTGTGCCCTTTGCAAGGGCACGAGGTAAGTTAGGCTGATGATTGTGACGATCTGATCAAGCAGCAATACTGTGCTGGATAATTTTATAAGGACTGTTTCATTAATTGCCATTTCAATATACATTGAACGTGGAAAGCTGGCATTTTGAAAACTTGATCTTTGACCTCTGTATGGCCCTTAATGACCTTAAATGAATTTTAAAATATTTAAAAAACATGTTAAGAATGTCATAAGGATGATTTCATTTAAATTTCAACTCAATTGAAGCATTTTGAAAACTTGACCTTTGACCTCATTATGGCCCCATAATGACCTTAAATGAATTTAAAAACATCTTTACCATGTTGAGAATGTCATAAGGATCATTGCATTTAAATTTCAGCTCAATTGAAGCATTTTGAAAAACTTGACCTTTGACCCCTTTATGACCTTAAATGAATTTTAAAATATTTCTAAAATGTTTAGAAGGTCATAAGAATCATTGCGTTCAAATTTCAGCTCAATTGCGGCATTTTGAAAATCCTGACCTCTGACCCTTTTATGACCCCTTAATGACCTTAAGGGGGTATTACACCCCTGGCCAATTTTATACCTATTTTTGCATTTTTCTCAAAAATTATAGCACATTGGTGATAAGTAAGATATGTATATTATAGGGGCAAGGACTACAACTACTGTACTGAAAATTCAGCAACTCAAAGCAAGTAGTTATTGATTTATTGATCAAATATTGGTTTTCCCTCATTTTTCACTGTAACCCCACAACTGTTGTCTGTGCTGAAATAAAATTTATAGTGCAGTAGTTGTAGTCCTTGCCCCAATAATATACATATCTTACTTGTCCCCAATGCGCTATAATTTTTAAGAAAAATGCAAAAATAGGCATAAATTTTGGCAGGGGTGTAGTACCCCCTTAAATGAATTTTGAAATATTTTTAAAAATGTATAGAATGTCATAAGGATCATTGCATTTAAATTTCAGCTGAATTGGGAGCATTTTGAAAAACTTGACCTTTGACCCCTTTATGACCTCAAATGAATATTAAAATATTTTAAGCATGTCATAAGGATCATTGCATATAAATTTCAGCTCAATTGAAGCTGAATTGAAAACTTGACCTTTGACCCCTTTATGACCCCTTAATGACCTTAAATGAATTTTGAAATATTTTATACATGTTTAGAATGTCATAAGGATCATTGCATTTAAATTTCAGCTCAATTGGAGCATTTTAAAAAACTTGACCTTTGACCCCTTTATGACCCCTTAATGACCTTAAATTAATTTTAAAATATTTTTGAAATGTTTAGAATGTTATAAGGATCGTTGCATTTAAATTTCAGCTCAATTGGAGCATTTTGAAAAACTTGACCTTTGACCCCTTTATGACCCCTTAATGACCTTAAATAATTTTAAAAATTTTAAACATGTTTAGAATGTCATAAAGATCATTGCATATAAATTTCAGCTCAATTGGAGTATTTTTGGTTAAAATGACCTTTTATTGACCCCTGTGACCCCTTGGATGACCTCTGACTTTAAACAACCCATAACTTTTGTAGCCAGTTACCCAATACTGCTTGTGACTGAGTTTGGTCGAAATCCGATCAAGGATGTGGAAGTAGTAGCAAATTGTGAGAAGAAAGAAGAAGAAAGAAATAGCGAGAAAGAAATAAGTTAGGCTGCACGCCTAACTTAAGAAAGAAATAAGTTAGGCTGCACGCCTAACTTAAAGAAAGAACTTGACAGAAACAGACCTTAGCAATTTTGCAAATTGCTAAGGAAATACAATGTACTAACATCACACCCTTTGAGTCCAAAAAACATTACTATATATTAATAATTTTAATCCAATCTCAAATAATATATATTTTTAATCAAATGCCAATCGGACTAAATTTTATTATTCCCAAATTCTTTTTTTTTTTAATACCCCCGAATCGTTTATTATATACCATAATAAATAGGTCTGGTAGCTCTATGGATGACTTTGCAAAATCCAATCTTCCGTATAAGGTGGGTAGCATTAACCTTGACTTGATATGGTTTAAATAATTATATATATCATATTGATCTACTAAATTTGCCCCGCAAAAAGGAAAGTTTGCATTTCTATGGCTGCCACATCTAGTGTGGAAGTCAGTTAAGTAAAGGTGTACACTTGGCACTCTGAAAAAGGGTTTAGCCCGGATTTAGCTTCCTTTTGAAATAAAGGTTCTTTTAACATTAATTCTTTTTGCTTTAAGGAACCTTTTTTGCCTTCTTTTTTTCTTTAAAGAACCCTTTTAGCCTAATAAAAGGGTATTTAACCTTATACAGAACCATTTATAAAACTTCATATAAAAGGGCATTTTGTGATCCACAGCTTCATCCCATAAGTCTTTGAATAAATTCACCAGGTCTGTAGATTATCCATGACATAAATAAATGTCCAGACAAATGTAAGTTTTGACTGGTCTTGATCAGATGAAATTTCTTTATGTCATCCCCCACTTTTCTCAAAAGATATCATCAAATGCACCATGATGAGAAAATGCATATATATTTGTATGTTTGGGCTCCCCACCCCCTTCCGAAAAAAATGATAGCCCCATTAATAGTCAATATACTTATTTATATTTTCTTTATATATTTTTCTAGCTTAGTTTATTTACAGAATTTGCCAGGCCGACTAACGTATATTTTGCTGGAACGGATCACAAATCAACATGTTTACACATTTTTGGATATTTGCTAGCCCTAAATTGGGCGATCATGATACAAATATATCGCCTCCACCGAACGGTATCCGTGCACCCAATCATTACCCCCAACCCACAGTGCCGCCACCCACTCTCCTTCCAAGCAACACCCTATTCATGACCTTTTCGCAACATGTATATCACGCTGATCTGTTTTGCGATTGAATAAAATATAAAAAGCAGCTATTCTAGTCTTAACCACCTAAAATGCCAACAATGGTTTTCGTGACAACCATACCCATTGAAGCCCAGCAAAAAAGAATTGTTCTCGCCATTCACTTGAACACGCCATTGGAAACAAGAACAAAATGCATTTACCAAAAATCTTTTTATATATATCTTTTTATTCCTTGTGTTTTATACACTGGCTCAAATATCACAAATATTCTCACTGTCAGTACACAGTTCTTCAACCTCAATTATGTTTCTACATTCATTAAATGAGTTTTAATGTGTCTGGGTACACAAACTCATACCCCACAAGATGAGTTCATTTCATAAGCTATGATTATTGAATGGAGGGTTAATGACCTATGCCATGGGTATGAGATTATTTTAGGCTCATAATAGTGTGAGTTTCATTACTACAAACACAACCAGATGTTGGTTTGTGCTAAATTCAGGTTTTTGTAATCGGAAACAATGGCTTTAATTGTTTTCCATTGACTCATTATATAGCTGTAGGGGTATTTCCCAAGTTTAGCACGCAATCATTGCCGAGCAGACTTGGGAAAGTTATGAAGTTGTACAACTAGCCCCTATTGTCAACGGGGATGCTCCTCAAAAATCGTAAACCGTTCCTTTTAACCTACTACCCCGGCCTACTACGAAGCAAGCGAGCATTGGTGGCACCAGGATTTTTTTTGTGGGGGGGGAGGCAAATTGAATTTTTTTGGGGAAAAAACTTCCTGAAAGCGGGCAATTTTGGCCCAATAAGGGTGATTTTCACCCAAAATAGGTTGACTTTCACCCAAAATGCAGCCATTTTCATCCAAAATATGGCAATTCGGTGGTCTAAACGGTGGATTTTCTGTGATTTTTTTCCTGCACGGGGAGGGGGGGGGGGGCAGGATAGGCAAAGAAAAAGTTTGGGGGTTAACTGGTGATTATCTACCACTCTGGCCATATGACCTTACCTTCAACCAGAGAAGATGAGAAACATTTTCTCTGCTACAACCATTTGGAATTAGACTAAGAGGGGCTGTTACCATAAATGATAAATGACAAGACCCAGCTAACACAGGCAGCTAGTACTGGGTACACTGTAAATGCAGTCTTCAACAAGATGTATATTGCAAGTCATAATATTTGCTTGGAATAAACTTAAATCCTTTGGTAAATTCTGAAGAGGCTCTCTCACCGTATTTGCATCTAGGCAACCAAACCAACATTGGTCTATTCCAATTGAAATCCATACACCCCCCTAAGGAAGACATGAGCTTAATCATTCACACAGGGAGTGTGATTTTCAAACTGGGTTTACCTGAATGGGTGACTCCATTTGAAATCTATACCCCCTGTGTAAGCTAAGATGATCATCTCTTCCATATGATGGGGGCATATGAACATTGAATATCAACAGTAATAGCCCATTTCAAAGACCTTCAAGTTCACAGAGTCAGTCTGCGTGTTTCCACAGAGTACCATTTTCATAATCATACCTTGCGATGGCGAGTAACAAGCTGTGTGGAAAGATGCCGTTGACGTTTCCTGAGGTGGATCATTCCGTATCAAAGTGAATGATATTCACTGTGGAAACAAGCAGGGTAATAATTTTCCTGGTATCGGAAGTACGCAAACGAACTGTATAGTAGAGATATGGTCATTTTATAACCATTTTCGCCCAAATTGCTTTCCGGACTTCAGGTTTTCGGTAAAAAAGCCATGCATTGAAGAATTCATACTATTTTTGCTCTCAGTGGAAACATGCAGGGTAACAGATTTTGGAATTTCCTAACCCCAAATAAGAGTGGATAACAGTGCTGTAGATTTCTTTTTGACATTGGGAGGGGGGATGGAGTTGGAAAAAATATTGAAGTATAGTCAATCGAGCACCTTTTTGCGACAGAATATTTTTTATGGTACAATTGCGTGCGAAAAATTTTGGTATTTTGAAGTTAAACTGATGAAATATGGTGTAAAAGTAGAATAAATGCGCGCGAAGCACGTGGAAATTTGCACTTTTGGGGCTAAAATGGGCAAATATGAGGTTAATTTGGTCAGAAACCCATTATCAGGCATCAACATTGGGGGGCTGATTGTATGGACCATCCCCCTGGCAAAATATTGGGGGATAAATCCCCCCATCCCCCAGGATCTATGCCTATGGTGGATAAAAAAAGCGTGCAATGGCTTGTCTTCTGTGGAAACATGCTGAATGTCCTATATATCCAGGACATTTAGCCAGCATTTTTTTTCCAAAGCACTGAGGGCTATTATATAATCGTCTCACTCATAGTCACAAAGTTCTGTAATCTCTGTGAAATAAACATGGCTCAAAATGTGACCTGAAGTTGTAGAGATTCAAAGGTCGTTCTATGAATGTATAAATGTATTGATTTCAAGGAACAGTGACTCAGTAGATGATGCTATTTGACATCCTAGGGAAGGCATTGGCTTAGTGGAGACCAGTAGAAAAGTGAGCAAACAATTGCATGTATACCCAGTATTTGATTGCAAAATATTTGGAAAAGGAGTATGCGAAGGATCACAGAACAATGGGGTTTTTGCATATTTGTAAAATAACCACGGCCTGGGATAAACTTATTAGTTTCTTAAGTTTAATAAGGAATATTGAGTTATAGGAAAAAAATTAGTTTTGATTTGAAAATTTGCTGTTTACAATTTTTTGCACAGCAGATTGAGTCCCAAATGATTGTAACGCTAACCTATATAGCCATGAAAGTCTATAGCACAAAGCAACTGCAACGATCCGATGGCATCATCATGCGAACAGAGCCGAACACTCATAGGAGTGCGCACGGAAGCTTGCCTGGCCAAAGCACACCCTGTGGCACACTATCCCCAGTCACATGTATCTAGCATAAGGGTCTGTGGTTTAAACCGCACCTGGGAAAACAACTTTTCTTTTCATCTTCCTTCCTTCTTTCTTTCCTTCCTTCTTTCCTTCCCCTTTGCCAAAAAGCCTTCAGTAAATTAGGGTTAACAAAAGAAGTTCCTTTTATGCTAGAAGTTGGGACACTTATTTCTGATATCCATTTTTTTGCTAAAATTGAAAGGAAAAGATAAAATTTCTAAATAAGTGAAGTCAATATAATTATGAGAATATTATCTAGGCTGTGAAAAGCAGTATTTTTGTTTCACAATTTAACTCTTTTTGGGTAGAGATCTTTTATTGCATAAATGCTTTCCCAGGATGCATTCATAAGTTTCATGTGGAACAGTGGCATGCGCAGCACATTGAATGTGGAGGGGGGGGGGGGCAGGTACAATTCCCCGGAATGGAGTCTGATTAGGACCAAATTTTGATGTTTTAACGTTTTTCCACTGAATCCCCTGAATGACCAACAAAAGTGGGGGGGATGCCCCCCTTCGCGCACGCCACTGATGTGGAAAATATAACACACAGGTACATGTATCTGCCACATATAACATTTTCATACACATCCATTCACTGGCTGGGATTAAAGTATACAGCTATGTATAATGTTAAGTTATATATTTGACAATCTGAGATTTGACAGAAGTCATAATGTTTGTTTCATTTGTTTGAGTGTCTACATTATATTTTCTATTTTGGGAAGCCTTTTGTGTTGTATTATTTGTGTTTGATTGTTATACAAGGAGATTTTAATTTTCTTTTGACAAATTGAAATAATGTTTTTGATTGACCGCTAAGGCCCGATTTTATAGACACTTTGTAGTGCTAACGAAAAATTGATGCCAAGTACCGTGACGTCAATTATAAGTACTTGAAAGCACATTAAAAGTGAAAGTCAGCAGAAGATTGCCAGATTTTCCATTATATCGTTTTAATATCACAACTAAGTGACACAGCAGTTTCTGCAACATTTAACAGAAAACTTTAAGAAATTGGTATCAGAGAACCCAATATCACAACTTGAGAACTGCACGTGTTGGGGGGTCATGGGGAAAATGCCCCCCGAAATTCATAGCACAATGGCAAATGCATGCATAAATGTTGGATTATGTACTGGCCATTGCACGACTAAAAACTACAACACCCTGTTCGACGGATGGAATTTCCAACATAGTTTTGAACATTTTTTTTGCAACAAATTTCAGTCAAAATCAATCTGCTTTGGTCCAAAAAAAAATGGTGTTTTTATTTACATTTTGTATGTACAGAAATAATGCAAATCACCAAAATGCAAATCTAGGTCGATCTGGCCCGTAGAACAGGAATTTTACTGTCAACTTAAAATAGAGTTTAAGGTGTTAATGGCACATATGTTTTGGTGTTGTTGGGTGTGTCAAGATTTTAGTTTTTTTATGAAAGGTGTTAAATTGTTAAAAATCAGAAACAAGAAATGCTTCAATACCTTAATCCACCCTGATAGTCAACAGTATTGTCAGGTTTGTCAACATTTCTTGCGTGTCGAAGTTCAAATTTAATACTAAATGTCTGTGGTTCTTCAGATTTGTGATAGTGGAATGCTACTCAAGGCTTTCAAAGCCAAGTACATGATCATTTCAGTTTTGGCACAGATATTTAGCGACTGGAAGGGTCCCCTTTTCAGGCTCTCCATGGCAGTTCCGAAGACCCACATTGGAGAATCAATATCCTCACCTCTATAATTTAGTTCACTAGTCTACCAAAATATTTTTGAAATTTCTGTTCAGAAGCCCCTATTTTGCCCTAAAATCAGTTATCTGGTTCCAACGTTCATACTGCGCTGCACATCCTACTACAGTAAAACCTCATTATAACGAAATCTGATACAAGAAAAACCCTGTTATAAAGAAGTATTTTTCCAGAACCAAGATATAAAATTCTTTAGTTATTTATTGTTTTTACAACCCTGATATAACGAAATTTGGATATAAAGAACTAATTTCTCTGTCCCTGACAACTTCGTTATATATGAGTTTCCACTGTAAAATTGAATTTGGGTGCCCACTGATCAATCAGAAGGGCATTTTGCCCATCTTATTTCCAATTCCACTGTATTACCCAGAGTTTACTTTTATATCCTGTGAAGAAAAAGTGGTTTAGCTTTGAAAGTATTTTTCACAAGAAAGTTATTCATCCTGGCAAAACAAATCTAGCATGGTATATTATAATCCAAGCTTTAAATTTGTTGACAATACCTATTATTCTCCTGGCATTGTTCCTTTGTGTTACCTATTGTGTGTGTATTGTGTTAACTCTTCAACAAAGATATCAGCTTCAGGAGTAAAAAAAAAATCCAAAATATGGCACAATTTTCCCCTTCACCTGCGATCTCAAGAACCACTAACCCATCATGATGTTCAAGCATTTTTAAAAGCTCTTTTATTGTGTACATGTTAAGTACAATGACAATGTTCATCTTTTGTTTCCTTTAAAAAAACTTTCATTTTTTAGTGATTTGTATAAGCACGTATAAGGTTATTGATAGTGGCTTTAAAAGTCTGTCTTTTGACTGATTTTAAGCTTAGTGAGAATTGCATTGTTGGCTCTAGTTATTATGCATATTATGACATATGAGACCTATTATACTTTATGCTAATTAGTCACTTACAATTGTAGACTTTTGGTTTTACATAATTAGAGAGTAAGGTTGCTAAACCCAAGATTTGGTAGCCCAATTGGGTGACTTTTGCAGATTTTCCCCCTGACTTTTGATGGGGTTGTGTCCCATAGAAAGTTAGAAACCAATGGTTAAGAGAAAAATTTGGCCGTTTTTTTTTCAAGGATTTGAACCGTAAATTCAGGCTGAAAATTTGAGAAAACCTAAGACTGCATAGTTACCAAATCTGCATTTTTTTAAAGAGAACTACATGTAAGACTGCTTTTTTGGTCATTTCCAAGAGAAACTTTTAAATTTGGGTGGCTTTTCAACCTGCCACAGCATAAAATTTGATACATAAATTATTTTTAAAAAATGCCAAAAAATGTTTACCCCTCACACAGTGACATCGCCCCGATATCTTCATGGTAGAAATCGCCATGGTAGGTTGAATCCACAGCCACCCATGGCCATTTTATTCGGACCTTATGACATGCATAATTAGCGAAGTGACCTAACTCAGGCTACTGTCAATAGACGGGGTATTTGATTTCTCGCTGTGTGAGTATGCTTGTATACGACATTGCGGTCAATGGTTATACTGTCTCCACTTGAGTGAGTGCCGCTATAGCCTGCTGCACGCTGTAGTCTATACAGGACCAACGCAATATAAAATTAGAGTTTTGGTCAAATTTTGAGTTCAAAACGCACGGCCAATTTTCAAAGCGCACGCTAACGACTATCATATCTGTTCAACACGTATTTTCAAGTGTATGAGACCAAATCTGGTTTCTTGAGAAAAAAAATCATGGCGGAGATATTCATCATTTTCTAACCCAGTATCCGAAGATTTTCGTCTGATATCAAAATCGCATAGCAATTCACGTGTATCGATCCCGTGTATTCATTTTAATGTCTCTGCTACACCAAATAATTATTAGCCAGGCGATGTCGGTGTGCCTCACCCCTTTGTCTTGCTAAACAATTCTCCCCTCCCCCCTCTCCATATTTTTTAACCCTCCCCGGGTCTCATATAATTATATTGCACCTAGCCCCTTGGTATAAATGCAAGTACTCACAATAACAACAAGCACATATCTATACCCATAGATTTTAAAAATCTATGCTACACCTCATCATTAAACCTTTGCCAGTTGGTGATGCTATCGATGCTTCTATTTTTAAATTATCTCTTAAAAGGGCATTTCGTGATCCACAGCCTCATCCCCCACTTTTCTCAAAAAAGTTGAGATTTTTATATCACTGGAAACCTCTGGCTACATAATGTTTATGTACAAAATATTTCTTGCAGATTAATTCGTTTTAGCAAAGATATCGTGAAATTTGAATTTCGTTCTGGTGCACCAGAACGAAATTACAACGCATTGTCTATGGAGCAGTGTAATACACATAATCGTGCATAACTCGCGAACGCAAAATCGGAATTAACTGAAATTTTGGGAATAGGTTTTTTCGTGGATATCTAATGAAAAATGACATAAATAGAGGATGCTAGGATCACGCAATACTCCTTTAAATGGAAACAGCAGAGTTGGGGACTGAAGGGACATACTGCTTCTAAGGTCTCATACCCCTCCCCTTGATTTGGTTGTGGACAGGTTATTTATGCTGGTTTTCTGTGGAGTTATGATGGAGTGCACTCAATCCATGCAGTTACCAGAATAGTTTTAAAAATCCACTCCTTTTACATCCCTTGGTATCTTTCCCCAGTTTTGGTTTACTATAGAGAAAAGTGACAAGTCATTATCATTGATGCATATCATGAATAATTAATTAGGGACACAAAAGAGGTGTGTGGTATCCTTGTATCCTTGCCTCTTGCTACTAAAAAATCAATGGTAATAGGTCATCATGTATTGATCACGTGAATGGGTATTAGGTTGAAATAATGCTTCTCATAAATATGATTATTATTTTCTGGACATATCCAATCATGTAGGGTTTAGTGGTGAGACTGGATTTGATTGGAAAAGCCCTGTTCTATCGTCACATGTTTGTTAGCATCAATCTTTTGATTTGTTCCATTATTTTTATTAACAAAATAGTTGCTGTATTTAAACTTGGGACAATATTTTTCACGTACATGTAGGTTAAATCACGGCATGTGCTCTAACCAGTGACTCACAATGCTCGGTTTGTTTTATCTAGCCACAGAGTTCTCGGTAAAGAATAGGACAACAACAGCGAGGAATTATTTAATCTTTTGTGTCAAACCAAATGTTTTAATAATTGTGTGAGTCATTGATATGAATATTTTATGTATAGGGATTGCTATTATTTAAGGCTCATACAAAATGTGAATAATCATAGGTCATATGGGTCATAAACCTCATCAGGGTGTATAGACCCTCATGAGAGTGTCCCCTGAAGAGTGCTTAAGATTGCTAATTATACACCTAGGTTTCATTATCATTGAGGTATAGGACTTTTTATTTTTTCGGAGAAGAGCAGGTAGGGCAACTACTTGATTATATTTCTACATGTTCATACTACATTACTCTGAAAATTTTAGAAAATTTGCACGAGTCCGTTTTTTTTTAATCACATTTTTGTTCCTAAAATGGGGGTTATAGCGCCCTCAACGGGCACTCTCTCCATAGGGCTACATGTAAAAACCAGTTATAGACAGATGGCCCTAAAATAAAACTCGTGCGAATTTCCTCAAATTTTGCATATGATGTAGATTTAACATCTGGAATGTAATGCAAGTGATGTCGTTGCTGCTCTTCTAAATTAATTTTTAAAATGTCCGCCCCAGACCAAGGTGTATACAATACTGCTCTCCTTATGGTGAGAGGCATGGCAGGAGCCAGATTTTACTGCTTTTACTTTTTTAGCCATTTCACTCAAAAAAACTGTGGTGCATTTCTCCAATGAAGCCATTACTTGCATTTCTACAGATCTTGTGGTTCTTAGATAAATGGCCAATATTATATTAAAACAAGTTTTTGGATATTTTACCCTTCCGGATAAAAATCAAGCACATGGGGCGGAAATGACACCCCTTAATTTATCAAGCATTGGGATCTACTTTCTAGAAACCATACCATACCTCTTGGTTGTCAAAGCTTTTGTTTCGAGAGCATGGTGGTCAAGTGGAATGGGCTTTGACTCATAATTGGAAGGATGCAGGTTCGAGCCCTGGCGACGCCATCGTGTTATGGCCTTGAGTATGGTACTTTATCTCGATCACTCTTCTCCACCCAGGTGTATAAATGGGTACCTGCATTCTTAAATGCTGGGAAGGTAGCAGACTCGCTGTGGAGGAGGTGTGGCGACCCCACACACACACAGTAACATTTCATGGTGGAGTCTGCCTAATCGCTAACAAAAGACAGATGGGCACTCCTTCCTGTAAAATACAGGTTCGACTCCTTTACCTTACCTTTTTTTTGTTTCGATAACTTAGCAGTATCTTTGCTTAGTGTGAACACCAGTAGGTCATGCTCCCCTTGGGCTGCAGGGCCTCAGAACTCCAGAAGAGCATTTTTATTGCTCCCTTGCATGCTTATTTTAGGACAGTCTCTGATTGAAGTAGTGTTTTTAATAATCATAGAACTTGCCAAGTGTAATTCCATAGCAGGATCTCAGCTAGGATTTGACAAGTGCCTGTCAAAACTGCCTGTCCAAAATTTGACTCCAAAAACATTAATCAGACCTCAGTCAGTTCAATTGCCATAACCTTGATTTATTAATCTGGTCTTGTTTTGAGTTCACAGGATTTGAACCAGCATTATTTTTATAATTTATAGACATTAATCACACCATTCCCAGAAGCAAACTGACCATCCAAAATGACATACAGACAAGTGGCTATATAATGCTTGGACCAGGTCAGTTTATGTTCTAAATTGTCAATCAAATCAGAGATCAAATTCAGTGCTAAAAAAGACAAACGACCTGTCAAACGTGGCAGCACCAAAATACCTACAAATTAATTTGATAAAAGGGCCACAAAATAAATTAAATTGGTTAAAAAAAGTGACAAGAAACAGAAAAAAAAATTGTTTTGCTCTGAACAATACTTGAATTTGTAAAGGACCACTTAAATCGTCCCAAACCTAGCACAGCTGCATTAGATTGTATTTTCAATTTGACTTTTGGATTTGATTTCAAGGGATATAATGGTAAAACAAATTTTACGCTCATAATATGTTTGTTCATGTCAGAATTTGCATTTGGAAAAGGCTCTCATCTAAATTTATTTTGCTCAAAATGTTTTCATGCCAGAGAAGGTATCTTACACTTCCCATAATGCATTTCTCCCATTTCAATTTCCTGTACTGATTTCCTTTCGATAGTGACAACATGTACCTCAGTGAACAGAGCACATCCAGATAAGCACAGGCTTCTGTGCTGTACTCTGATACCTGTATGAGGATCTAAAGATTTTCCAAAATCGCTTGCTGCTCGCTTCACTCACTGTTTGAGAGGCGTTGCAGGTTGAGACCGGCGCTAGTTCTAATCCAGATAAGAATGTTTGAGATCCTGACTGTACATGCACTATGAGCCATAATAACCTCGTCCCTAATGGCAAAGCTATATGACCTCCATTAAGAAACATAGCTCAAAATTTGACCTCAAGTTGTGGAGTATGAGTTTTTGTACCCAACAAGATCAAAGGTCATTCTATGCATAAAGAAGCCTTTTGGGGTTAAAGAACTGTGTACTGACAGATGAGCATGTATAGGAATCTTGTGATGCTAGACTAGATACTTTCTCAATGAAAACACATAAGAATATTATTTATCCAATTGCGCCACAAAAAGAAAAAGTTCATGCTTGCAGTAATGTTCATTAATTTCCTTCATTATTATACAGTAATAACATTTGTAGGTAATATGTTTCCTTGAAAATCAAATTAAACACAAATAATGAAACAAAACCCGGTCAAAATGCTGGTCATACATGGACTGGTCGAGATTAAAAGTTAATATTGATTTTGGAAAGGTCCCAAGTATGAACATTAATGTTGTGATCACATTCATGTAGATATTCAGTAAATTATTCATGAAGATTTATTTAAATTTATGGCAATTAGACCACCCAATAGACTTTTCATATTGCTGGATGTTTGTATCTGGCATTTGGGATGTTAAACAAGAAATGTCTTTAAAAAAGACAACGACATGGATAAAGTTCATGAGAAACTTCATGAGATAAATGTGCATTGAGACATGCACATTTGTTTTGCTTGATAAATATATAGACAAGAAAAAATTCAAATGCATGTACTGCAATGTAGATTGAAGCCACATTGTAGCATTTCTGTACAAACTAGATTAGTACACTGTAAAGTGTGCTGAGGCTTGTGGATCAAGGTGTTGTGCCTGTGCGTAGCGCACTAAAAATCACTGCGCTTTTCCTTTTTTTTTTTTCTTTGCCATAAAATATGTTAGCTTTTATGTTCAGATATGTCCACTTTTAATTTTGAGTCTTAACAACTGAAGTAAAGCAAAGAAAATTGGAATTTTCTACCAGCGCTGATGTCGCCAATGCATATCACTCTGTCGATCGACTTTGATGTGTGTGCCACCGTCCCGCACTCCATGTATGTAATTACGTACTGTGCTATTAACATTACATATGCGTTTTACTGGAGTTAAACAATGGTTCCTGCATTTTTATAATTTTGGATTTTAACAAAACTACAGCACCTGCAGTCTTGATTTTTGCAAGGTACACAAATGTATGTTAGTTTAATATTTAAAGTACAATTATAATCATGTAAAAAACAGAATTTTGAAAAACATTGAGGCTGTCCTCACCAGCAAATGTTACAATATCGCTTTAAATTAAGTATATTTTACACAATTTTTACCTGCCTTAGAACTACTTGCGCTTTGTTAATTGCTTTAATAATATCCACATATCCAGGTCAGTAGCTCCTAGGTCAAAGGTCATTCTGGTTGAAAGTTTGTTATCTTGATGTAGAAGAAGCCCGGTGCAGATATGGTAGAAGAAGTCTACATTTTGCAAGATTAAAAAATGAGGAAACATATTTGAAATTGTTGTAAATAAACAGTATGACTTCATAACTGGAGCTCAGATTAACTCTCTTCACGCGGGTGTCGACTGCAGACGACAAGTTTCAAAAAAAATTTAAAAATTCAAAAATTTCAGAAATGTAAATTTTCATGACAATATTTGGAATCAGCATGAAAAATGCATTAAAATGAGTACAAACAAGCCTAGTATTGATTCAGTTGTTCTTAAGATAGCTCTTGATATTTTAAGAAAATATTTCAAAACTTGAACTTTTCCCATTGAAGCGCATGGCTAGCACGCAGAGCATTAAGAAAGGAAGTGAAATTGCACTTAGAAGTCAAAGTTTACATGAACAACATTGCAAATGCAATTGATGTTGACTCTAAATGTTTCATGACTATTTCAAAAACCACTCTATAATGATATACAGTGTAGAACATGAAATATGGGTTGATAATAGCTATCATAAATTTAGGAAAAATCAAGATCATGTTTAGGTTACAAGTGTATGTGATTCCAATAGATGTGAAAGGGGAAGGTTGGTTGGTAATGGGCCATTCTAGATAAATGTTTAGGTTTAAATGTAAACTCCTCAAAAAAGGAAAGCTCCCACCTATTTGAGTTGTCATATCTTTGAGCACAAAGTGATCAGGCCCGTCCGTAGCCAGGATTTATTTTTTTAGGGAGGCCGATTCACAGATTTAAAAAAGTGGACTTGGGGGCAGTAGACCTTTTTCAAAATTTGGATATTTTTTGACCAAAAAGGGCTAAAAACCCTTTTTTTTGCTTGCTACACTCGCATCGGGTCTTTTGGGGTCAAAAAAGGGGATTTTTTAAATGGCATTTGGCATTTATGGAGGTATCCGCCCCCCCTTACTCCCTCCCCTGGTTACGGGCCTGGAAAGTGATGAATGTGAGAAGGATCACAGGTATGTGGAAGGATAAATTGTGTGCATATCACTAGTGGGGTCGGTGCCAGTTCAAAACCACAACGGAGAAAAAGGTTTTCTCCCCTTCTTCTTTCTTATCTTACCCCTTCTTCTTTCTTATCTTTCTTTCTTCCTTCCTTCTTTCCTTCCCTTGAACACCAAAAAGCAACTGGGTTGTTAGGGTTAATATGAAATTTGGTGTGATCCGAAAAGTCGCTGGTGACTGACTATGTAAAAGAGTGCTTTTGAATGGGGGTATCAACCATGTATAATGCACACCAATTTGAATTTACTGTCATTAGTGATGGTTCTTACCAATTGATAGCACGCTTTAATACCGCCACTTACTTCAAGTGAGTGGAACACGGTAGGCTATGCAATTTCATGTCGCACAATCTGTTTGAATTTGCAGCTTTTCTAATCACATCAAATTTTGTTTTTGATTTTTCGATGGTATTTACTGGAGCTAAAAAAAATCCCTTTTTTGTGTGTGTCATATGACCAATCATTGAATGGGAACTTTCTTTTTGTGAAGTGTTATTTTCATTATGTGAAAGGACAAGGCTGTATGGTTGTTATGGTTTATCATGGCAATGTTCCAAGAACATTTCCAGAAAATAACATTGAAATTTGTTTTATGGATACCAAAAATGCTAATAAGGGACCGATCGTTATTTACGGCAGGGGGGGAATGGGTGTTTTGGCAAAAATATAGACAAAAAATTTCGCGTTCCCCCCTCGCGTCCGCTCAAAATTTTCGCGTTCCCCCTTGTTTTCCAATTTTCTCCATTTAAAATTTAACAATCCCTCTCCTGGTTCAACTAAAATTTCAGGTTCCCCCTCAAGACCACAAAAAAATTTGGGAACACAAATTTACCCATTCCCCCCTGCCATAAATAACGATCGCTCCCTAAACATAATAAATGAGGACTGTGAATATAACACCGGTATCCCAAATGTCATGTGATGTGATCAAGCAAGATGAGTTGGATGTCGGCAATATTGATTTTTAGATTGAGCCAATAATATAGTATTCTTGGACTTTTTGTTAATTTCCAAGTTCTTGTGGCCCATATATGAAAAAATGGTGCAGCCCGGGCAGGATACATAACCCAGCATGCAATGTCCACTGTCCCCCCATCCTCCTTCTCCCCTCTCCTAATAGGGCTTGACTTCTAGGGAGAAAGTGGGTACAGGCAGAATAAGACATTGTGCCATATATTACTTGTAATTTTGCTATATCTACTGTCTGCCTTCATTGCATGGAAGCGTAACAGGGTTTAGGGACGTAAACTAGCATAACCAGGGGGAGGGTGGTAGAATGTTTGTGGGCCACAGAGGGCCAAATATATTTCAAAGACTTGTGTTTGAGGGCCACACACCTTGGTTTGCTATGTTTACTAAATACTTTAGAGCCGTTCAAGGACCAACCCCAATTGGTCAGCGGGCCATATCTGGCCTGAACCGGTCCCGGGCAACCGGTGGGCTGGGTACATGCATTTATATGTATGGTAACATGAATACTACGATTCTCATAGCCTGTATCAACATCGCTGCTCATGTAGGTATGTTGCGGGTTTTGATCATGATTGTGATGTGGTTGTGGTCAGTGTGGGAAACTACAAGGTGACAATTTATGGTAAATAATGTGATTTGTTAAAGAAACAAATTGTAAATCTGTATGATAAAATATGAATGTTGTAATTTACTTCGAATGTGTCTAAAGGCAGCGGAAAAACCAGTCCATATTTGGCATATTACATTTCTTGTATTAAATCATATACCTAAACCAGCGAAAGGCATGTATGTAATCTCAGGATTTTCCGCTGCCTTTGGTTTTCTTTCCAGCATCTGTGGTTTGATTTACTCCTTAATACATGTATGTTAGGCCAACCAAGAGCTTTTAAGGGGGTACTACACTCCTCGATAAATTTGTGTCTATTTTTGCATTTTTCTCAAAAACTAATAACACAGCAGTAACAAAAGTTACGTATATTATAGGGGCAAGGAATCCAATTATTACACTGGAATTTCAGTGACCCATAACAAGTGGTTCGTTATTTATGATAAGAAAAGAGGTACCGCTCGGATGTACCTCATTTCCAATCTTATACATGTATACTGAACCGCTTGCCTTGAGTCACTGAAATTTCAGTATAGTAATTGGATTCCTTGCCCCAATAATATACATAACTTTTGTTACCAGTGTGTTATTATTTTTGGAGAAAAATGCACAAATAGTCACAAATTTACAACAGGGGTGTAGTACCCCCTTAAGCCAACCGTCCTACATGTACATTTGTATCTGTGATCTGTGATGAGCTATATAATTTGCATGTAGTTTTCATGTCTTCGCTTTGCAGGAGCTATTGCTTAGAGTGCGCCAAATTACGTTTTCTTACCAAATTGGCACAATTTCGGCTCAACAATTCCTTCTAGATGAATTTTAACTCGCTCCCAACTTGTATTTGCAACCTGTAATTAACTAAAAACACCTTTAGCATCAAGTATGCTTGTAAAAATAGAATCGTACTACAACATTCTGTGAATGTTAAAACCTGAACAGGTATTTTTCTCACCATGAACGAGTTCATTTGATATCTTTTGCATTGATAGCAGACTATCCATTTCAATGCAAGATCTGACTGGACCTCCCAGAGCTGATAAAAATAGCAAAATCTTCCATAGTGTCCTTGCTTAATAGGTGGGAAGTACAATGTAGGCCTACTCTGTGTATATTGTGCAGGGGGAAGGGCTATAATGTGCATGGGGAGGGGCAGGGGGAGGTTTTTAGTGGAAAAGTGATGTGTGGGAGATTCAGATAGCAAATTCATGCTTTTTAACAAATTTGAGAAAACTGGTTTATAGAGAAGGGGTGCGTTTTAAAAAAGAAAATACCTAACACATCTGGGAAAAGTGCCAATTTTTTTGTGGCAATTTTCCAGACTTTTAGGAAATTTTCTAGCTTCATGACAAAAGTCAAGAACATATTTTGGGGTTTAATGATGTAGGATATTTATATGTAGCGATAAACTTCTTTAGTATGCTACTCAAATTTGGTACACTCACCAGCTCAACCGGCATCTTCAGCGGATGTTATTGCTGTGAAGAGATTTCTTGTTGCTACTGATGTTGACATCATCTACACCTGTGATGTCATCGGAGGCATCTGAAAATCACTAGCAACAACAACTCTTCAGAGCAATAACATCCACTGAAGATGCTGGTTGAGTTGATGAAAGCACTCACAGTGAGTGAGTGTACCACATTTGAATAGCATTTCCTCAGACAGAACAAGTTTGTTTCGGTAAGTGGGCCAAGATCACCCGAGGTCATCCAGTGGTCATCTGAGGTCAAATTAGTAAAAACTGTCGTATGGGCATGAAACTTGATGGGTACAGTCAACTTTTAGAGTCAAATTTTTTGATGGTCATTTTGGGGTCATCCAAGGTCAAATTACTAAAACTGTTGTATGGGCATGAAACGTGGTGTGTACAGTCAACATTTAGAGCCAAATTTTGGAAGGTCATTTCGTGGTCACAAGGGGTCATCTGAGGTCAAATTAGTAAAAACTGTCCTATGGTCATAAAACTTGGTGGGTACAGTCACCATCAGCCAGGTAATCGCGACAGCCGAGAACCGCCAAATACGGGTAACCGCCAAGTAGAAGTTAAATTCACATGGATGATCATTTTAATAGCTATCATTTGACACTGTGTGCTTGGTCCACACTAAGATATATCAAGTTCTACAATAAATGTACTTTTATTTTCGTATTGGCCTATAAAACACAGATCACAGATCCTGGAAATATTTAGGCCAATACCAAAATCATCACCACCAAGAAAGGATGTGGCTCCCCTAGAGTGACATACTACCACAGAAACCAGGTAAAAAGAACAAAACAAGTGCATGGCCATGGCAGAGTGTTTTCTATTGTCTACATCATTAACCTACAGGTCTACATTCCCTGCATTGTAGTCTGTCTACAGTGTTGCCAGGTCTGCTACATGGTAGCCCAATGTGGCAACTTTTGAAGATTTTTCCTCTGCCTTAATGTACAATTTCCATCAAATTTTGATTTTGTCATTCTTTATTCAAAATGTTGAAATAATATTAGTAATTACTGATGGGAAGGGTTGCTGTCCATTTTAGATTGAAATAACAAAGTAAAGTGAAAGAAACCCCACTGGTTATTTTGGTCATTTAACACATAGTTCTATAGGGGTACATATTATCATAATTTTTAAATTATGATAATATGTCGATTTTTGCTCTGTTGACCTACAAAGACAACAAATTCAGCCTATTCCATTTAGGTGCAAGTTAGGACATGTGTAAACATTACAAATATGCAAAAAAATCAGGTTTGAAAAAAATTAACCAATTTCATATTATAAGATCGTACATTAAGGCTTTAAGGAATGGGATATTAACGTTTAGCGATGTTTTCACATATTTTTTGTGGGAGCTGAGAGTACACCTCTCTCTCTGGGTCAGATGGCGCACACCAGACCTGCATTCTGAATACGAGGAATGTCCTTCTGATATCAAATAATTTTGATTTTTTGAAATTCAGCGATATAATACAAATTTTATGACAAATTATTAAAATTTGATATTTTAAAAATTTTGATATTTAACAGTCCTCGAAGTAAACTTTATAAAACTAATGATATGAACTGAAAGTATATGTAGCTGGGATGAAAAGACTGACGATCAATTGAAAATTTTGACCTTTCATATTTTTGATATACATTTTTTCCCAAAAAGACCTGGTTTTTTTTTTTTTTGGTGTTTTTGGAAAAAATTCCATATCTTCAATACGGGATGTCTAAATTTTCAATTGATCGTCAGCTTTTCTTCATAGCTACATACACTTTTTACGTACATATCATTAGATTTATAAAGTTTACTACGAGGACTGTTAAATATCAAAAACATCATTTTTTAATAATTTGCCATAAAATGCGTATTTACGGTATTATATCGCGAATTTCAAAAAATCAAAATTATTTGATATCAGAAGGACATTCTTCGTATTCAGAATGCAATTCAATATGCCTGATGTGCTCTCATGTCCCACAAAAAATACTGTCCAAACGTCCATACCCCATCCCTTAAACCGCATCCTGATCCTGCCCCATAGAAACAAATGGGTATTTGCACAAATCGTCTGACGAGTTGCACTAATTTTCTGTGCCATAGAAATCAATGATTTTAAGTGAAAAATTGGGTGAATTTTCAAAGGTTTTGGGCTGTTAATGTCAGGTAACCCTGTACGTGTCTACACTATGGCATAAAACAATGGCCTTGTTGTTGTCGTGATTTTGTGCACCTAGCACAAAAGCTTGGCTGTTCAAGAGGAAATAAAAATCCCTTTAAAAGGGAGTGCTCAAGCGGTATGAAGTCATGACTGTTTGGTATAACTGCTAAGAAGTAAGCATGTAGTCATTTAATAATGCTCAACTCATGGAGCAACTGCTTAAACAAACATTAAGCAAAAAAACATGCCCTTATATCACGGTTGTTTGATGGGATCATTTATTCGTTTTTCAAACAAAACATCGTGTACAACCAAAATTTAGGCTTAAACAGCTATAAATGATATCATGCTAATGTATACAGATGCTTTTGAGTCATTCTCAACTTTAATTTCCCCTCTTTTACAAAATGATTCACTTTTATAGCATTTTTTGGATATAAAATGTATCTATTAATGACAAAATTGGTGGCGCTATTTAGTTACTGGAAATTACTCTTTCAAGCTTTTAATGCAAATAATTCCTTTTATTGTTTGATAAAATATGTTTATAAAATTTCCTTGTTGCTTGTGTCACCTATTCCAGGTGTTTTAATGGCAGTAATAATCACCTACCCCTTGCAAATAGAGAAATATGATTTAGGATAAATAGCGCCATCTATAGTTTGCATTTAGTTAATAATGAAGCCAATTCTTTATACATCAAACAACCGTGATTATAAATATATATATATAAGACAAAGTGTTCTGGGTAAAAAATAGTATTTTTAATTTTTTTTCCCAAAAACTGTAGGCCCCACATTCATCCTGGAAAATGCATTTTGGACTTAATATGATTTGTTTTTTAGCTAAAGTTCTTCAATAAAATTACAACTTTGAGCATGTTGCACATGGGGTAAATAATGCTTTGTTCTATTGGGTAGTATGATGATATTTAATTATAAATGTCAGTCAAAGTGATCCTGCTTAGATCTGACTGTATCATTGATCACACACATTTAATTTTCATGGGTAACTGAACTTGACAATGCTTACGTTGTCAAAATATTATGCTAAATATAGACAGTCATAAGAAAGGGAGTAGTGAATTCAGTTGCACTCAAAGTTATTTATTTGGTTTATCTTTTATCTTGTGATTGAAACAATTTGGGAGTTGGTATTAATATGTGGTTATTCCTCAATGCATATTGTATTGTCATTGTGTGCAAAAAAAAGTTGGTTTATTGTTTTACACATATCCCAAAAGTTCAAATAGTTATAGCTCATTGTTATTACATAAGTGATTTATTGTTGTCTTTGGCAAAGGTATTTCATCTCAAAGTTCAAATAGGTTCAAATCAGAGAAGATGTTCCCACAATGCAGTTTCAGTGTTCTGTACTGATTTTGCAATCATATTGTTGATATTGACGATAGGAACCTCAATGAACAGAGCACATCCACATTTTGCAAATTGTGGTGTTTTTTTCATGACTATCAAGTATCGACCCATGTTAGCCAGTCTATTCTCAACTTGAAAATAAATGGAACTTGTACAAATTATAACATATAAAATGTCATTTGATGAAATGAGGTAATGTATCATGTTGCAAAGGATTCTGGGAAGGGTAATATATTTTCTCTGGGTTCAAATAATATAGCTGCATTTTTCTGATTTCAATAGAGCAGATTATTGACTCTATTCCTGCTAAAAATTTACATAATTTGGTCAACGACCAGACTCCATGGCATTTATGAAAACAAAATTGGCAAACTCTGTACCAAAGGTATTTTTGTGTTTTGAAGGAAATTTTAAGCTAGCACATGTTCAGTGTCTGTATGAGATAATGACAACCCCAGCGCAAGTGCCTCGTTGGCTGCTTTGCGGGCATGCGCGCTTTGCGCGCACCCCCCCCCCCCTCGAGGAACTAGAACTAGTTCTATTGTTCTACCATGTGCCTGCCAATCAGAGCATTTTTTTGAGGTGCTGTGGTAGGTTGCTACTCCTGGGTGTGCAACCCAAATTTCAAAACTCTATTACTAGGGTAATTTTTTCTCAAAAAGCTGCAAAAATTTAGGCCTACTCTTTTAGTGGGATTTTTCAAAACATCTGCCCTTGTCTAAGATTTTCTTTAAAAAACCTACCCACTTGTTTAGGAATTTGTTGTCAGTGGCGTAGCTAGGGGTTGTGGCGCCCAGGACTAAGGATACATTGACATAATGGCGAAAGCAGGTGTGCGAAAATGTGCACAATTAGGGCCTATCACTCAATAATTTTGGTTATAATTAAGTTGAATATCGGTCTTTACTCTTAATTTGATCTTTTAAATGATCTTTTGTTATGAAATGCGCGCTTGACTTTCATAGCTAGAAGGGGGGCGCATAATCGATGCTGAATTGGTCAATTCAGCATCCCCGCAAGGATGGCACCCAGGGCACGTGCCCCCCTCAGCCCTTCCGTCGCTATGCCACTGTTTGTTGTGAAAAACAAACCTATTTGATGACACAATTCTGAAATTTTCCTAGTTTCATAACATCTGACCTTCATGTGGTATAATTCTTATGTATCTTAAAACACAATACTATAGCATAGAAATACTCCCTCATATAACTCTCTTTCCAATTTGTTAGCTTTTTACTTTACAAACACAAAGAAACAAGGTGAGAAGGGACGTGTTTGTATATTTGGTCTGGGTCCCCTTTGGGAAGGCTAGCGGCACCCAACAAAGGCACAGGTATACAAAGAGATGGAAGAAATTGTATTATTTTTGATTAATTAGGTGATTTGGATGTCAGAATTACTTGTTTGTATCTTTAGATGTTATTCAGTCTTTTATTCATTGTATTCAATAGGTGTCTGGTTGAATGGCGTGACAAATCAGTGCTTATTTAGGTTTCATTGTGGGGAAGCTTTGCAATTGCACATTTTATGAAAAGTATTTTTATTTGTATTATATTTACTTCATTTTTGCTTCAGTTTAAGGCCCATGCAGTTAAGATCTGTGAAATTTGGATTGAATCTTTGATGTTTCACAATGTATCAATCATGTATTTAGCAACAGATTTTTTTTTTTTTTCAAAAAAAAATTATTTCACCTATTTTTATTATGTTCCATAATTGCTTATAATCAGGGACAAGCGATTTGCCCAGAACTTTTTTCCGCACAATTGGCTATTTTTTTTCTATGGGCAGGGATACATGATTTGCACTGAAAAAAAAGTTTCGCGCAATTCTGTGCAATTTGCTATTTTTCTCCGCGCAAATCGCCTGTCCCTGCTTATAATATCACATCTCTGTACTTTTCCAGAAAAAAAAAACATGTAGGCCTACTATGAAGATGATTCCACATGATTGATCCCTTGGCATCTCTATCAACATTTAAGATTTTGTACAGGGCCTGTTCCAAATGTTTGCTTCTATCACAAAAATTCACTTTGCCCCCCCCCCCTTGTCCGAAACACCATGGCCTTATTTCTTTCTGCCTCACACTAAGTCCATGAAAAACACTGTAATAGAAAAAGCAGTCATCAGGAATTGTTTTTTTTTGGGGGGGGGCAGCAAAGTGAATATCTGGGGGAAATCAACAAATTTTGTTCAAATCTGTTGCAAAAAGAGAACGTAGAGCAATAGTTCTCACAGGGGGATGTCCCCATGCCTATTTCCACTGTGGCACTGCCACGACACCCCCACACAAAAACATTTTGATTCTGGCCAATCACTAGGATCCACAACATGCTCATCTATCAAGGCACGGTTCTTTAACCCCAATACATTTGCACATTCATTGAATGACCTTTGAAAATTTGGGTACAAAAACTCATATTCTGCAACTTAGGTTAAATTTTGCACTATGATTAGGTAATTGAGGTTATTGGACTATGTCATTGGGATGAGGCTCTTGTGGGCCATAGTGTATGTTTGTTGGAATCAATTTGAATTCAGGCAAAGGACAATGTATTGTAATTTACCACCTTAATGTTTTGTGTGTTGATCAGTGAAATCAAGTGATTCAATTACAAGTTCAAGAGTTGAAAAGACAATGACACATTTCATGGTCTTTTGTTTCTCAGTATTGTTGTGTCATTATGACATGACAATACAGGTGCACAAGTGGTATTGTGTCATACATTGAGTGACAATAGGGTGACATGTAGGACAGTGACAACAATTGAACTTTGTGTCATTGAATGGAATGAGTGATATAAAGGTGACAATTAACTAAGACATTGACCATTGACTGAGGTGATCTGTCATTACCAGGCCAAAAAAGATGTTTGATTGTGACCACTGTGTGGAAGATAGGGTCGGTGGTCCGGATTTGTATTAATATTATTTATTTTTTTTGTATTTTAAAGGTGACGGCCTAGTTAGTAAATTAGCCTAATAGATAAATTATAGACTAAATTGGTATATTTAATGACTGGAGCACTTCATTCATGCTTTAAAACAGTTAAGTGTAAATTTTTTCAGGAATTTCTGAATGGAAAAATTCTTGAATACAGGAATAAAAAAAGAAATATAAAAACGGGTCTCTGAGATGTGGCATAGCAGCCAAAATTAGCAATTGGAGCAAATTGTAAATTCATCGGTCGGCTACCAAATTTGCAATATTACTGCCAAATTAGGTCCAAATTAGCTTTATTTTGGGATAAAACTGGCCAAAAATGTAAGTAAAGAAGCATCTTGCAAACTTTATATCACCCAACGATGGCAGCCCCCCAACCTGTACCTGTGCATCACTGGCCGTAATAACGAGTCATTGAACAAATGTATGAACTATTTTTTAATGGCAAATGACACGTTTTTGCAAGATCCTATCAAATTAGCATAGCGAAACGTATAGAACGATAGCATGTGGTATGTTGAAATGGTGAAAAAAGAGACAATTTTAAACTTTTGCAC
The DNA here is from genome assembly GCF_039555335.1 of Amphiura filiformis. Lineage (NCBI taxonomy): Eukaryota > Metazoa > Echinodermata > Ophiuroidea > Amphilepidida > Amphiuridae > Amphiura > Amphiura filiformis. Next base: position 57,551,007 of record NC_092629.1, on the reverse strand, counting down.
TTTGATCGTGACCATGATTAATTCACATTGTGGCAATCTTGTCATTATTTTATTGACAAATTGAATCAGGGCAGCAATGCCTTTTCTATTTATTTTATAGCTGCCTTTTGTCAAAGAAGCAGAGAACAAACACTTGGAGGCTGTGCAATTTCTGAACGGCCCACCAAAAATTGCTTGCCCCCCTTCTCGGCCTGCCAAAAATCACTTTGCCCCCTCTTGGCCCGCCAAAAAATCTCTGCCCCTTGAGAATGCCAAATATTTGGGATCCTGATTTCCAAACCTTAAATGGTCTAAATACTTTTTTAGTACATGTTGCGAGCGCAGCATGGCAAGCAGGAGAATTTGCATATTAAATCGTTTCTGTACTGTTTTCCCAATTGAGCCTTTTAGAGCGTTTAATTAAAAGGTGCCCCATGAATGTGTGCCAAAAATCACTTGCCCCCCCCCCTTTCGGCTCACAAAAAATTCTTGCCCCCCCCAATTTTACCCTCCCCAGGGCTCATAATTATTGCACAGCCCCTTGTGGTTTAACATTTGAACAATTCATATTGAAGATGATAACCCCAATGTCTCTGAAGGCCTATGCTCCAACTGGCAGCTTTTCAGTAAACTTGCATTCATACAAGAAAACTGAACACCAGAAATGTAGAAATCTTTGTTGAAATGTAACAATTCATAGATAAGTTGAAGTTCAGTCATCTCTTTCATGTATATCTGTGATAGGATAGGTCATGTAAAGGACAGTAGTCATATAAAAGTGAATGTATTATTGTTTGCCTGCATTTGTAGTCAATTTCATGTGGATTATATACTGTAAAAATGGAAATTTTCAATACTTTTTAGCTTTTGAACTGTTTCGTTTTTTTGGCCCCCACACAAATGTGGGGCTTATGTTATCATCCAAATGGTTGCTTGCCTGGTTATTTGGCGTTTGGCTGTCTGTTGTTTTTTTTTTTTGGCTGTCTTGGGCGGAAGCAAATCATTAATCCACTGTGCAGATCCAATGCAATAACCGATCAATTTCATTATTATGTTTTCAGGGTTATTAGGAGTTAAGAAGACCTAATAATGATAATATTGGATGGCTTTAAATTTTTTCGCATGATAACATAACATATCAGATTCGTCATACAAATATCGAACTCGCCGTTGGCTCGTCTGATATTTTTATGACTCATCCGATATGTTATGGTATCATGCTCAGCCATCCAATATTATATCAAACTTGGTATGGTGATAGTGTAAGGTAGCCTGATGTGCTGTATATTTTTGTGTCATATTATTTGCATATTTATGAATATTAATTAGCTTATTTGCATACTTTGCCTATATTTTCATAACGCAATCACCGATCAACTTTAAACTTGGCATTGTGATAGTGTATGGTGGCCTGCTGTGCTGTATAATTTTGTGTAATGTTATTTGCATATTTACGATTATTAATGAGCTCATTTGCATAAAAGTAATGATGGCACTCAACAGCTCTCAATTTGAGCCAGTTGGACTATCATGATAGGAATGCCACCATCATAGTACACAGTTTGCCCAATGCTTGGATCCATAGGGATGGAGGAGTGGGGTGTTCAGATTCAGAAATCTGAAACGGCTTGAATGTAATCATTTTTATTAATATACTGCATGTCTTGAATTTTTAGTACATTGAAATGATAAAATCCTATCCTTTCCAGGAGTAGCCAAAACTTAAAAACTTGTAGCCAAATCAGATAAAGAAAATTTAGTCTGGTATTATGCTTTGCAAAACACCTGTTTCCAAAGCAAATCAATCAAATATCTCCAATTACATATATCATTTTCTCAGACGTTCACATTGAATGTTCTTAGAAATGAATTAGATTTATATTGACTCCAACCACAGATATTGGTGCTCCAACAAGGATCAACATGCCCCCTATATGTGTGCATAATGCAATGAATGATCACTGCCCAGGACATTTTGGTAAAACACAGACAAGTTGGCATATTTATAATCCCTAACACCCAAAAATCTTACAAAATCTTACAAGGAAAACCACTGCGCATGCATGCATTCCATGTGATGGCATTGCGCAATCACCCTAAGTCATTTATGGGCACCAAGTCGCTGGCCGGGCAAGCGACTCCCCCGTGGCATGAGGTAGGTGATCATGTGCGTGGCACCCGAGGGGTCCTGGGGTCAATTCCCAGGGGTGCCAAGTGAAATCTTTCTTTATCTTCTCTCCTTTTTCGTTCCTTCTCTGCCTTCCGATAGCAAAAAAGCATGTTCCTTGTTAGGGTTAATTAAGATGAATTTTCCATTATAAGGCCTACATGTATACAATAACCCTAACACCCAAAAATCTTGCAAAATCTTACAAGGCCGGAAAACCACTGCGCATGCATGCATGATGGCATTGCACAATCACCCTAAGTCATTTATGGGCACCAAGTCGCTGGCCGGGCAAGTGACTCCCCCGCCCCGTGGCATGATGTACTGTAGGTGACCATGTGCGTGGCACCCAAAGGGTCCCAGGGTCAATTCCCGGGGGTGCCAAGTGAAATCTTTCTTCATCTTCTCTCCTTTTTTGTTCCTTCTCTGCCTTCCGATAGCAAAAAAGCATGTTCCTTGTTAGGGTTAATATGTAAGACCTAACATTATGCACACACAAATTATTATATTCCTAGAAATCATTGCCAAAGGTCCCCATAATTAGATCAATCTAATGAAATCAGTTTGCCAATTCACTAGGATCTACAACATGCTCACCCATCAGGGCACAGTTCTTTAACCCCAATACATTTGTACATGCATTAAATGACCTTTGAAACTTTAGGTACAAAAACTCATACTCTGTAACTTGAGGTCAAATTTTGCACTATGATTGTTTTATAATAAGGTTATTGAACTATGCCATTGGGATGAGGCCATAGTGGTCCATAGTGTAATGTAGGTACATTATTAAGGTGAAAATGGCAAGTAAATGACTAGAAATTATCATATGTGATACAACATATCCAAAGGGGGGACTTTCCAGGTAAAGTCAATTTTGAGTTTGATATTTCTGCTTTGAAGGAATTTTGCAATCTTTAAAATGACACTTTATTTGCACAAATTGATCACAGTATTCATATTTGTGTGAAAAAGCATTCCTCATATTTCATAAGTGAAAAAGCATTCCAAATTCTTTATCTTTTTCTTGTATATATTTTAATCTATATCTTGAAAAGCAAAGTCCCCTTTTGGTATGCTGCATTTTATTGCAAAAACTGTGATTCTTAGATAAGTTGTGCATGGGTATAGACCACTTGACATGTGACGTCATTGCCGGCAGTATGCGCACGCATTATGGCACTTTCCATTGTTCTTTGCCCTGCAGTGTGCGTGCGCATCGTAGTCTGCTCAGGGCATGTGTATTTTAAATCTCCCACCACATTTCATATAGTACAAGAAAGCCATTGAACAGTGAAGCGGTTCGTTCGGGCATATCGACAGACCAATCCCTCGCCTTTGTTGATAAACAATAATGTAAAGTGGTCTATAGGTGGACTGGCCCTCTTGCTGTATCAATGGGTCAGAAGCAGAAATTTAGGCATATATCTCTAGTAATACCTACTGTATGAGAGATTATATCTCAATTGACTAAAGGTGGAGTTATGTCTATGTGCTGCCTAATTGCACAAGTGGACATTGGCCAATGGGCATCAAAATTAAGTAAAATATAGTACAACATGACACACTCCATCACTTATTTTTTATTGGAAAAAAATAATACGGTATAAGCGTTAAGCATCAACAACAACAGAATGTCATCAAAGAAAATCAGTATCACCTTAGATCCTGAAAAGCGAGCAAAATCCCCCAGAAAATCCCCATATAATAACACCTTGCTGGGATTCCGAGGTCACATCAGGTCACACTGTCTTTTCTTTATTATTCTTGTCATAATAATACTAATCATCCACAGGGGAAAGAAACCACAAAAATTTGAGCCAAATTAAAACACATAAAGTTTTCGGAATCGTTTCCCACCATGCAGTTACATCGTATTTTGCGTGGGTGTTATTAAGCGGCTTTATTATTTTCTTGGGATATTAAACAAAGAATTTTATTTGAAATAAAATCAATTGAGCTTAAAAATACTTTTTAATATGTGTGTGGCTTTATTGTGCTATCTTTGCATGATTTCTACCCCCTGTGTTGCGTTTCAAACAAATATGAACTTGTTGCATTAACTTGAATAAGGTGTGTTCAGCCGGAGAATTCCCAAGGGTCGGCGTACTTGAGAATTGCGATTCCTAAGTCAATCCCTGACTGCATGTCAACACAACTCCATTGTAGACCCGGTTGTAGATGATGCCTGATGATGGCAGCTTTGGAATTACAACTGGGATCTTACTGTAAGTGGCAAGCCAAATTGAACCTTATTTATGTATTTAAACGAAGGTCATAGGTTAAGTTCAACACTCAAGAATCGCAAAATGGCTTGTTAATTCGCACGACAGTAGAACTCAAGGACCACTTGAGGTAGCCGCAGTCTGTGGCCCTCACAGATTTAGCGAGCATGAGCAGCCGAAGCGAATTGCAGACGTAACTTCTCTGGATATATGCTAAGCAACAGAGCCTGAAAGTAGCAAATGCTACACTTGAGGATCTCTTCTGGAAATTGTGAAATCCCCTAAATTTCTTGGGGGTAGATTTAAAGATAATATTAAATTTGGGACAAACTTTGATGGATTGGAATTCTCAATACATTTCACACAGCGGATTTCCCCAAGTTTTTACTCCAAGTCCTCCGTGTGGACATGCCTGTTGACTGTTGCGCTTACACATTGTGCATTTACCATAATTGTATAGAGCTCTTGTAGTTAAAAATCATCAGTCTCTATCATTGCTACATGCAATGAATCTAATTTGAAGAATACATGCTTGTTATAGAGCTCCGTGGATATATGAAGAGTTTGTCACATGCAAAACATGCCATTTTCAAACTTTTTGAGATGAGGCTACCTACTTCAGCACAGGCTCTGTGCGCGACACCCCTCGAATTGCGAGCTAGCCCCATTCGCAAACCACAACACCTCGAATAGAAAGTGAAGTGCATGACCAGCAAGCGAAGTGAGCAGTGAGTAAAGAAAGCTATTATTGGAATTTCTTAGGTCATCATACAGGTATCAGAGTACCTGGTCAGAGTCCCGACACAGAACCTGTACTATTGTTGGAATATCTTAGGTCATCATAACGGTATCAGAGTCTCTGGTCAGAGTCCCAGCATAGAACTTGGTCAGTTCCCTCGGATCGCGATGTCCAAACAGTAGAGGCGCGTAGCGCCGACACCGAGGCGCCGTGAAGAGGCGCGTAGCGCCGACATCGAGGCGCGTAGCGCCGAGCGAACTCGGATTGCTTGTGGTATGGTAGTAGTCAGACCTCATATAAAGTACTTGTGCTATTGGGGTGATGGCAGAGAGGCTCTAGTACTAGAGCTATCCCAGCACAGAGCCTGTACTATTGTTGGAATATCTTAGGTCATCATACAGTTAGGCCCGGGGGGGGGGGGTGTTCACTCGATTATGAAAGTGATGTACCTGTGCCTACCGGAATATCGGTGGCGATTTTTGTCAAAAAAAGGGGGTCATTCAGGGGCGGCTCCAAGAAAATGGGGGTCATTATGTGTGGAAATCCTTAGAATTGGGTGTCCTTGACCATGGAAAAAACAACTTTCTGGGCAAAAATTTGCCATTTTAAAGCAAAAGTTGCTACAAAAATGTAAAAATTGTATAATTTGCGCACATTTATCAGAGTCCCTGGTCAGAGTCCCAGCACAGAGCTTGTATTATTGATGGAATATCTTAGGTCATCATACAGGTATTCTGAGTCTCAACCCAGGTATAGCTGTACCTCTCCCTGTTCAAACATTTTTAAAAAAGAAAGTGACCTTAAAGTAAAACTTAATCAACTTCTGAAACTGATATTTGTAAAATCCAGCAATGGTCAAAGATTTGATTGATTTGATTCAGTTATGGCTTTGATTGTGTGATAACAAGAAAGGAAAAGGCCTTGACCAGACATTCAGACCAAAACAATGGTCATTTTTTGTGTGTGTTGATTTGTTTTGACCATTGTGCTGCCAACTGATGCATTTATTGGACATGTTTTGCAATTGGTGTATAATTTTTTTGTACCCAGGTGTTGATAAACACTAAATTGCAGTTAAATATATATCAAGTAAAGGTGTTATCTATTGTCCTTTGTGGTATTATCCTCAACATGACCCTAAATCCGACATGTTAAAATAAACTGTCCCTTTTCGACACTTTACGACACATATCAAACAGAAGAAAAATGAAATTTCCATGCCATTTTGTCCAAATAAGCTTACCATACGATCATGTTTTCATCGGAAAGTCAAAAATTACCTCCCGAGGTAAGTATATATTGCGCCCAACTGCGTGCATGGCATTCTATATGAATACACATGAGTCTTATTTTTTCCACCATATATAAACCGAACAAACTTTAATGATGTTTGTCACCCATTACGATACATCACCTTACATACATACATACATACATACATACAATATTTCTATAGCGCTTTTTCGCAGTTCAAAGCGCTTCACAATACAAAGAAAAACAAATGAAATTACAACAATTCAAAAAGTTGGGTTTTAAGATGCCTTTTAAAGATCTGCAGTGAAGGGGCCTCTCTGATGAAAGTGGGCAGTGAATTCCAGTGTCGAGGACCGTACACTGAGAACCCACAGTCACCTGCAGATCTTTTGGTCTTGGGAATAGTAAGTCTGGTAACGTCCTTGGATGAGCGAAGATTACGTTTGCTGGAATGGGTGTTATAAATAGAAATTAGCTCAGACAAGTAGGTAGGGGCACTGATACATAAGAACAAGGATTTTGAAGTTAACTCGCTGCTTGACTGGGAGCCAGTGGAGACGGGTGAGGTAATGTGATATATGATCGCGCCTACGAATACCGAAAATCAAGCGAGCAGCTTTGTTTTGAATGCGTTGAATTTTCGCGAGTTGGGCTTCGGTGATACCATGCAGCAAGCAGCGAGTTACCATAATCGAGGCGGGAGCTCACAAGGGCTCGAACAACATGATGACAGTTTTCTTCATTGAGGTACCGCCTTATACGAGAAATATTTCGGAGTTGAAAATTAAGAGTACGGCATAACCCATTTACATGATCTGACATAGACATAGTACTGTCAAAAATAATACCAAGATTACGAACCTTATTAATAGATAATTAATAATAACCTTGCATCACTCAGCAACCTTCTGCTCAGTAGAAACATATCATTCTTACAACTTTCCAATTGGATTTCCAAATAATGTAATATGTGTGCGAAAGTCAACAAACCTGTTTCAAAATGGTGGGAATGTCCTTTTGCATGTTACTTTCCTCTTAATATAGGTAAAAGGTGATATTAGAAAGGCATTTATAATCTGTCTGCAATATTTTGGATATTTATGATTTGTAGGGCAGAAGTGCACAGGAAATGAAAAGTATAAATATGTATGTTATTTTGACTCTTCACTATTTTAACTATAAGGATGTTCACATGGATTATCGGATCTCCAGATATTCCAGTAGTGATAGAGATTTTCATTTCTTGATCAACTTATTCGTCTTTTTTCTGCTATTTTTCCCCCAAAACTGTATATATGTATGCAAATTGATCCTTGCATTTCATGATAAAATTTCAAAAAATTCCTTGCTATTCATTACTGTTTATCTGATGTTTAAATGCCATTATACCAGTGTCTACTCCTTGTAATGAGGAAAACATGATTTAAGATAAATAGCGCCATCAATGTTCAACTTTTCTTTAAAATGACGTAGTTTTACATGCTATCAAACAACCGTGCATGGTTTTGGTATACAAGAATGTGTTTGAATGTACTGGCGTAGCCATCCAGTGTCTTCATCCTCTGCATGTGCCACATTGGATTATCATGGTTGGGTACCAAATACCTGTGGCATTTTAGTTGCAAGCCCGATTGGTAAAGTGCATATCATGTATCATGACACAAAACATGCTATATACACTTTAATTCAAAGTATGCTGAGCGCATGGAGATATGAGTCCTCTAGCAAAACACATACACAAACATGATGGAGTCTGGACTCGTTTAAAATCGTAATATTTTTGATATGATCTTATACTGTACTGTGTATCACAATTTGAAATGGAGGGTCGATCCAGCACGACAATTCTGATTTATTCACATTTTGAAATTCTTAAAGGTCTTGTGTGTGAACATGGCCAAAATCAGTTTCACTACAATGTTGTATAAACATTGCAAACTTGGAGTTGCTATGGTTGCAGCAATAAGAGTTAGTAGGTACATGCAATAGGATCCACAACATGTTCATCTATCAGGGCACAGTTCTTTAACCCCAATACATTTGCACATTTGTTAGCTGAACTTTGAAAATTTGGGTACAAAAACGCATACTCTGTAACTAGAGGTCAAATTTTGCACTATAATTGTTTTATTGAGGTTATAGAACTATGCCATTGGGATGAGGCCATTGTGGTGATGTATATCAGAATTTGTGATTGGTATAGCAATGTTGAGGTGTCAGCAAGGATTTCTGCTCATGGAGGATGTTATGAGAATAACTCTGGGAAAGGTGAGAATAGATATTTTGGGAAATGATTTTTATTTGAGCTGATATGGCAGCACACCACTAAATCCTTCCGCATTTGGTGTAACCTTTAATAGTCCCGGTAAACATAGGTCGGTAGTGCAAACAAGTGGGTGTCCCTTGGGAGCAAGATGAGTAGCCACGATTGTTTATTATAATTAAAGTAAAAGATATGCAATTGGTAAATGTTCAGAATATCACAAAATGGTGCATCTTGATCTGGTCAAAAGTTTGGCTCCCAAAACTAATCCAGCGTGACGGACATGGTAAGGAGGCATTCGTGCAAGCTGAAAATAAGGGTGGCGCTGTTCAAGTCCCGTAGCTTAAAAGTTAGTCTCAACTTGTGTCAAAAACCCATTTTAAATTAAATTTTAATCTTTATTTAAGACATTGGTGCTACCAAAATATGAAAAATGGTTTTACATGGGGTAGAAAAACAAACTTACTTTCATGTATATTTACACGTATTTCAATGGGAGTTTATTTAGTGGTGTGCGCCCATATGCATTATTGAATAAACAGCCTGTGGGACAAAATACTGCAAGTCATAGGGAGAAAATCTGGTCTTGTTTTCAGGCATGAAAATTGTCAGCATTTTAGCTGATTTCAGCGTTTTTTGTTTTCAGTGTTTTTCAGCCTATTTTTGAATGAAATTCACAGGAAATGGTAATAAAAACCCAAAAAACATGGTTTTCATGCAGTGTTTTTTTTCTTCAAGACCAGGTTTCATGCCTGTGTTTTATTTGATTTACTGTGTGTGATTCGGATTTGAACGATAATGTAAATACAAATTTATGAACACAACAACTAGTAATACCGTACCTTCTTTCCAACCATAGGGATCCTAAATAGGTATGATAGAAAAGATTTATAGCGTTTTTGATTTATGTGCTATGATTTTTGATTCACATATGATACGTACCCCCTAACTGTTCAATGACCAGCGCCCCACGGTTGTTTGATGGCATGGCGTGGCATGTAGAACTGTATTCATTAAAGCAAAGTTGAACACTGATGGCGCTATTTATCTTAAATCTGGTTTGCATCTTTACTGGGGTAGACACTTTTGTTATATGGCATTCAAATATCATAAAAATGAGTAATATATAACGAAGAAATTTTCAAACTACTTTTTATCATATGAAAGGAATAACGCATATTATTGACCTAAATTAAATTTAAAATAGTAAATAGCACCCTCAATTTGCATACTCAAATATACAGTTTGTAGAATTTAAATTAACACAAAAATGAAGAAAAAGATGAAAAATTTAGTAAAACACAGAAAATGTAAGTCGAACAGCTAATAAATATATGTCTACATTAGTGTGAGTGCTGCAGGTATTGTTAAGGTCTATAAATGGAAAATTATGTAATGTTATGTTACAAACATTACTAAATGATCACATATCAAACATTACCATGCCCCCTATTGAGGATGGATGGATAAGCCAAGGATGGTTATAGAAACACCCAAGACCCCACAATTCTGCTTGTATAAACATGATACCAGCAACAACATTCACACGGTCATAAAATTGTGGTGTACATTTTTGGCGCATTTCATTGAAAGTATTTCCTTTATGCATTAGGATATAATATATAGAGTCAATTATCACCAGGAAAAGTCACAACTACCACACTAACATAGTCACAAGTAACTATAGTTGAATCCAATTTCACGCATTCCTATGTAAACCTCAATGGCAGCCATAGCTGGGTCCCCGTCATTAAATCCTACCTGAAATGTGAAATTATGCGGCCTTTGTGGGAATTTTAAACTGCATTGCATCACCCTTGTGTAGACAAAAGATTGAAAGAATGATGAAAGTTTATAGTTTACAACACAATGCAATATTACATCAATTTTTACGTGGCATTAATCCTCCCAATTGGGCAGTCACAACACCAGTTTGGTGCCGGGGACCCAGACATTGCTGAATGAATTCTGACCATCACTTGGCTAGTGCGATTCGTCTATAGTCTACAAAGTTCTGAAATATGTGGTCAAATCCAATAGAATTCTACTCACTTAGACAGTTTCGTCACACATCAAGTACAGGTCGGGTGACTTCTTCAGTAATCATGGTAATGTGATGATCCGCCGGTTTTCCTGCAAGACTTCTCATCCCTAGGGTGCACAGTTCTTAGCAGCAGATCATATATGTGATTTAGAGAATATACACCTTCATCGCGATTTAGCGTCCCCTGCTCCCTCTTTCTGATCCACAGTGCCTCGTGTATCCATCTTGTGTGTTTATTCGAGTCCTTTTCGAGAATATTTGTCCCCTCCCAGTCAATGACATGGTTCTCCTGTGCTATATGGTCAGTGATGGCTGACTTAAGTGCTGTTCTGTGACGGATTCAGATTCTTTTCTCTTTGCTCTTTATATCGTATTGCAGTAGGATATCAAAAATGTGTATCACTGTGCTACGATTAGAAATGATATCAGAATATAATGTGGCGTGATCAAGCAAAATCAGTCTGAAGTCAGGCATATTCAATTTTCATTTTTGAACTTTGGTGTATAAAGCATTTGCAAAGCTATATTTTGGAGAAAACCCCATTGAAATTAGACAAGTTGTTCAAAAGATATGAGGAGTTGTTGGAAAGACAATAGGAAAGAGAAGGAATTATTTTCTTTGTTTGACTATATGTCAAAATCAATATCTCCGACTTTCGACAGATTTTGCTTGATCACATCACATATATCAAGAGTGAGAGAAAGCCCTATAGTCCCGCCTATAGTCCACTTGGGCTGTGCAATATAATTATGAGCCCTGGGGAGGGTAAAATTGGGGGGGGCAAGAAATTTTTGCACACATTCTTGGTGTGCCTTTTAAATAAAATGCTCTAAAAAGGCTGAGGATAACCGTACAAAAACGCTGAAGTATATATGCAAATTTTCCTGCTCGATGTGCTTGCAACATGTATATAGACCATTTAAGGTTTGCATGTTGGGATCCCCCAAAATTTGGCATGTGCAAGGGGGAGGCAAAGATTATTTGGCAGGCCGCAAGTGATTTTTGGTGGGAGAGAGGGGGGGAGCAATTTTTGGCAAGCCATCTGGGGGCTCATAATTATTGCACAGCTCCTTAGTCGTGCAAAAAATTCCCAGTAATTGACAATTTTTTTTAAACAGGGTCCAAAAGAGGCTGAATAGATCTATTGTCTGTTCTGATTCCACTAGAGTCTATAATTTCACCCACAAATATCTGCGGGGGCGCTGTGCCGCTTTCTATATATCGTTATTGAAGAAGGATATCAAAAATGTGTATCACCGTGCTACGATTAAAAATGATATCAGAATATATATCAAGAGGTATAGTGAAAGAATGCCCTATCTGCAATAGCTGCCCTATAGACATTTGACAATTTCTGCATTCTATACTGTACACAATGTATACATATGACACCTGGCAGCTATTGCAGATAAGACCTTGTTGCGATTACCTGGATATATAACATCATGCTACAATAAACACTTTGTTATGAATACATTGTCATAGTACTACAACACATGACATTTGACCATGCATTCTTAATAGTTCACTGAAATTGCCTGTTATTGTGCCGCTGTAATCAGGCTCGTCAATCACACCATGCAAAATACTATCTTCGGGAAGATCAATTTTTCACAAATTCGAAAAGTGGAAAATTGATTTTAATCTTTCTGGAACAAACTTGTACCAATTTATTCTAATCTGCATAATCTTATTTCATCATAAAGAATATTCAATTATCACTTTGAGAATGTTAAAGGAATTCAGACATTACGTAAAAATTGCAAATTTGAAACGTTCGGAAAAAAAAGTTGCTTCGTAATATATGTTTGTTGATTGTGATATACTGTAAAAGTGGAAATTTTCGCGGTACATTAATTTTTGCACTTTTTCCGCACAACACAGCTGCCGCAAAAATAAAAACATGTGAATATGTTCTTTTAATGTTTAGATCTATGTAAGAAAACTCAAAATAGCGAAATTAAAAACAAGCAATATAGTTCAAAATCAGCAAAACGCAAAAAATTACATGCGCGAAAATTACCACTTTTACAGTATAATAGAAAGAAAGGCATCATTGATAATGATTCCATTCAAATTTACTACTTGATGATTAGCTTATTGTAGGCGTGCTATGCACCACCAACCATGACTAGTTTGCGTGCCAAGTGCCTAGTGCCTCCAGTAATGACAATTGTGACAATTTTAATGCTTTATTGTTATTATTGTTATTATTAGTTTATTAAAGGTTTTGTGTCCTTTTCCCTGACACACGTTGGCATAAGTTTGCATAGAAATTTATTAGAAAATGAATATTAATTCAGAAACCAATTTTGATTTTGATTTTTCTGTTACATGTACAAATGTAAAACTTTTTAACAATTTTAAACTTTTCTCTGAATTGCTTTAATATTATTGACAAATGCCAGTGCACCGTATTTGAACTAATTAGGTATGCCCTAATTAGCTTATGTATGACCCCTTTCCGAGTAACATTTATTAAGGCCTGGGAGTGGTGATGCACCCCCTATCCACCAAAAGCATGAAAAACCAACTCTTTTGTGGACATATAATGTTATATGTGCCCGAGGAAAAAAGTCAAATACAAGGGTCCACTTCTAGTTCTTCTGGGGACATTGACAGTCTACATTTTTATGCAAAATTGTTGTTGTTGTTGTTGTTGTTGTTGTTGTTGTTGTTACTGTTGCTGATGTTGTTGTTGTTGTTGTGACAGGAATCCAGCAGCCCGCCCGCCTTTGTGGTTTATTTCAACATTGTTCCAAAAAGTACAACAATTTTTTTACCACTCATTTGAAACTGCATTACTGAATACAGGTATTCCAGGATACTGCCAAAGCCCCATAGTCCAGCTATGGTGTCAGAACCGCCCTAGTTACTAGATTTTGTGATTAATCATTTTGTAAATTCTGTTTTCATCTTATTTTACAGCCATGGAAAGACATCTCCCCAGCTGCCAAAGACTTCATCGACAAGCTCCTAGTCGTCAACGTAACAGAACGCATGAGTGCCATGGTGGCGCTCAAACACCCATGGATCATCAGCAACGCAGCACAATCCAGCCTCAAGAACTTACAGAAATCCATCAGTCACAATTGGCTCAAGAGGACATCTACCAGGAGTAGGTCTACCAAGTCGGCACAGTCTAGGAGGTCAAACCGATCCAAGGGGTCATCTCGGTCACTACGCTCGGACAAAAGTAGGGACAAGAGGAAACTTCAGGACAAAGAGCTGACTGCACTGGCTAAAGAAATGAAGAAGGTTGGTTTCCCATATTATACCCTAGTAGTCCCTCTGCACCTCGGTCATCGGGGACATTTCCAGGAAATCATCCCACCAGCTCGCTCCCCTAATAAAGTGTACACAAATGTGCAATTTAATACAAATCAACACCAACTTAAACAAAATCAGGCATATAATGATTAATGATTGTTGATGAAAATACTGATTTTCAGACCCGCCTGTCCAAATTCTTGTTTTGGCCGGCACCAACTCAATTTATGGCCGATTTGGAGAAAAAAGGTGTCAACATGCTTATTCATACTGCATCAATATTAAGCTGGTTCCATGAGAAATTTGAAACATCATTATTTTTTAACCCACCACTATTAAAAAGAGGATGCTATCGCAAAATACCAGCATTCTCAACATTTGAAAGCTCTGACCTTTGAATGCTATGATGGAGCATGCAGAATGCATGTGCTGATACATGTGAGTTCATGTGCTAGTGCATTGTATTTTGAAACATTAATTATTTGTATCAAGCCCATGATCTCTATAAGCTTCTATAAAAAAGTAATATTGTCACGTGGGTTAGACAAGACTTGTTGATTTTCTTGAATATAGGCCAAGAAAAATAAATTCCACATCACATTTTTTTTCTGCATGCCTGAATGAGACCAGGAGGTGCCCCATAGCCATTCATACTGATTAGGCCTACTGAGACTACTTCCGCAGAAGTAGGGCCTAGAAGGCATGTCATACTCCCGGGTCATACTAGGCAATCGCAAGGACTTAGCATTTTTTATGACGTAACTAACGTCACTTATCGGAAGTGATTGCCAATATGTGATCGACAAGTCGCTAGTATGCCATAAAATATCAGATCACAAGCAGTTGACTTGAAGCCCGGGACTTGAAGGCAATTTTGTCGTGATGTCGCTAGCTTCAACTGGACGCTGTTAGCGATTGTGAAAACGTTATCAGGGTTTGATAAGAGATTGTGAAAACGCTATCTCCCAGCTATTGATTAAAAATTGATGCTGCGATTATTAATATGATATAGGGGAGACCAGGGCAAAGTGGAACTTTTTTTTTTGTCCAGCCTAAACAGGATTATGAAACTTAAGGTTTATAATCTGACCTTATGACTGCAACTAACAAATGACATTAATGAAGTTGATCAAAAATGCAGCTTTATTAAATGGTGTGAACTTGTAAAAGGTCGTTTCGCTTTACCCCAGATTCATTGATAGAACATGGAGGGGGAACTACAGAAATGCATCCCCTTCAGGTGTGTCTTCATTGTCAACACCACTTAGGGCCTACCTCTTGGTATATCAGTATACTATAGCCAGATAAATTGCTGTTGCATAGTTCTGAGTGGGGTCTGTTTCTGGTGTTCCACTTTGACCCATCCACGTTGATTATTGTCCACTTTGCCCCGACCAGGTGAGATTTTTCTTGTACGCTAATGTATGCTATTCCTGTTACCATGCATAGAATAGGCTTAAGCCCATCTATCATTAATATGGCTATCAAAGTAATTTGGCTTTGGCAGATAACAATATCTATAAATTATCGGGTTAAGTATATGAAAAACAGACATTTTCTGTAAAAATCACACATACCTGACTCACTCGATTGCCCCCTATCACAAACAATGCTGGATCCATGCCGTGTTCTAAATACATGAGCTTGGAGATTGAGGGCAGCTAGCATATAAAGAAGTTAATGGGGGTGTTTCGTTTTGCCCCATGGTCCACTTTGCCCCGGTCTCCCCTACCCTTAACAGGAAGCTGAAAATCAACTTCCATTGGCCTAATCATTATATCTGATACCACATTTGATTCAGACACTCCAGGTACTCTGCTCCAGACAGACACAAATGTCTAAAAGTTTAATCACCTCAAGATACAAGTGACCCACTTAGTTAACCCCCAGCTCATACAAAAGGTACATGCATGAACCAAACTGTCATCATGCTCATTGAACATGTCGGAGACAAGGGGACATTTATGCTCTCAATTCTGTAAGGCCACAATTGGTAACAGAGTTGTTGTTAGTAGCTGAACATTCAGACAAATAATTATGTTGCATCAGGCTGGTACGCAGGATTTTTTTTGGGGGGGTGCTGATTTTGAAAAGGTGGACTTTTTTTCAAGGGGGGCGATTTTGTGAAAAGTGGACTTTTCCCCCCAAATTGGACTTTTTTTGACCAAAAAAACGTAAAAAACCTGATTTTTTGCTCGCTACGCTCGCAAATTCTTTAATTTTGGGACTTTTTGTATAATTTTGCAAATTTGGGGAGGTGCGGTCGCACCCCCCCTGCGTACAGGCCTGTGTTGCATGCATCTGCATAGTGCCTAGCTCAAGCTGTTTTGTTTGAAAATGTTGGTGTGATAGGAGCTATACATAACCGCCATTTAACTTATTTCCATAGGTCTTGCGATTCTTGAATTACGGCCAATAATATATCAAAACACAAGTTTTGGATGTTTACCCCCTCAAGAAAAATAATGCACATGGGGTGGGAATGACACCCTTTAAAATTATATGAAACCTTGAGATCTCCTGTACAGAACATATATCATCCTCTTGTCATGCTTGTGTGTCAGCTTTATTTGTCTCAATGTTCAAGTGCAAATCCCGGGGTGCAAATGCTCCCCTCCGATCTGCTTTAGGTAATTTTGATTTTGGTTTTGGTGGATAACATTTCGGCTTTGATTAGGCAACACGAGTTGTCGTACCTCATGTTGGCCTAATGAGTGCAGTTTATGGGATCCTAGTGTAAACGTATAGTTATCAGTGGCGGCGCCACAGGGGTCGGGGGCATGGGGGAAAATGCCCCCCTCAGTCAGAACTCTTGGCCCCCTTCTTGCCCGCCCAGTAAAAACCCAAAATTGCGGAAATTTCCACTTTTTGCAGTAATTTTGACTTTTTGCAGTAATTTTGACCACCCGAAAAAATGACTATATGGATGCATTGCATATAGACCACCCTCTAGTATGTATGGGAGAGCGTGGCGCAATGGTTAGGGTACTTGCCTTTAGTGCATGAGGTCCCGGGTTCGATTCCCGGCGGTGGCGATTTGCTGGGATATTGACTTGGAAAAAAAAAAGTCTGAAATTAATTGGCAACTTCTGTAGATTAAATTCAGACTTCCGCTCTCCCCGTGGTTCATTTAGAATTGGGTAAATGAATCATGAAAGTACTCTGTCCTTCGGAGGGGACGTTAAGCCGTCGGTCCCGTGTACAGAGAGCCATACCTGTACATGTATCTCGCAGCGAGTTTTGAAAAGAGTAGGGTGTTAACCCCTGACTGTTCCCAACCCGTCCCGGTGTTCAAATGGACCCCAATGGAAATAAGCTTCAATAGAGGCTTTCTTGGGTTATCCAGGGTTGTCAAACCCGAACAAATCAAATCAAATCAAATCAAAAATGTCATGGGATGCGAACAATTGAAATATGTCATAATGTTGAAGAAATAGATCATTGAAATAAATCAGCTGCTCAGTGCCAGAAGGGATAAGTGCAATAGCTGCCCTGTGAACATTTTGGCAATTTACACACAGTATATTGTACTCATCTACACATGGCAGCTATTGCACTCACCCACTTCTGGCACTGAGCAGTCCACATATTCAAACATGAGGTATTAATATAAATATTAAATAGATCTAAATATTCAGAAAAAAAATTGTTGCAAAAGGTACCAAAATTGTCACATAGTGTGGTTCAAAATAACACTCTAAAGTTGGGTGGGTTATCAATAGGTGTCAATCAACAAGGTTATGATCCCAATTAAGTCATCCATTGTTTTATAAGCTACAACTGTGCTTGTAGACTACCGTAAACGTTCGCCTAATGGCGCTACGGAGTTCATGGAAATGAGAGAGCGCCATCTCTGTAAAAGCCGACTATTATCACTGATCATTAAGGGTGCGATGTAGTTAAAGGGTGAAACCTATCGACACATACAATTATGAACAAGATCGAACAAACTTGTTCATGATAATGCGGTAATCATTCACCTGATACGTTGTGGCCCAGTGAGCAGAGCATTAGACTATAGTGCGAGGATAAAGAGAACTTGTGGAGAAGATTGATGGTTGAATCTCATGCAGTAATTTTGACAGATTATGATGTCTGTCAATGTTTTTTTTCTGATTTGAGGAAATTTTATTCTCTATTTTCTTGATTTTATCTTTAACATTGTTTATATAATTTTATTATTTTATCTTGTATGTGTCTTTTTTCATGATTCTTTGTTTTTATCGTTTCATTTTAGAGTAACTCAATCCATTCAATCAAATGTTGTAATGAACCTATTTGATTGTATAGGCATTTGTTATGTGTGTGAGACCAACTGTCGCGTGCGACAAGTCTTTCATTTCGCGGGGGTGTCCTTGCCTAGGGATTAGGGGTCATAAGAGGTATATCTTTTGATTCGAGGGGGGGGGGGGGGTCCCAAATATACTGGGATCATAAAGTCTTGGAAAGAATAATAGGAGGGGTCATAAAATGTTTTATGACCAAAATGTAGGGAGTCACACGATGACCACAGAAAGTGTGTTATTTTATTCAAAAGACGGATTTCAATACAATTTTGGGGTTTGGGATCATAAATGTTTTGTTGCCGAAATAGGGGGTGCGTAATTTTATTGACGCAGACTTTTTGTAAATTTGGGACCCCCCTTCCGAAAAAAATGATAACCCTCTAAGATGATTCAAAAGATAATCTCTGCCCCAATAATCCCTAGCTATATGTTTGAAACTGTTCCACGGAGGATGTATCATAATAGGTTCAGTCTTCAAATGATATAAATAAAATTTGAATGAGTGAACGAACAAAATCATACAACGACCAACTGAATAGAGGCTGTGCATATGACGTATCATTCCGTAAATATGGCGGACTACTCAAATGCATTCAACAAAAGCATGATTGCATCTACCGCGACAGTTCGTCTCACACACATAACAAAATGCACTACGATCAAATAGGTTGATGACAACATTTGATTGAATGGACTGCACTGCGCCATGATTACGGGGAAGAAACCGGTTCAAATCCTTTATTTGGAGCCAATCGATAAATGCAAGGCCTCTATAGCTATCATTGAATACTGGCTAGGATTAGCTCGAGATACTCTAGCTAAAATACAGGTTTACATTTACTATCTTACATTATCTTGCTGTATTTCAGCTAGAGCTCCAAACGACAAGCTTCCGGGTTTTTTGGAGAACAATACTGTTACGTAAGATGAAGAAGAAACCCGCCTCGAGCCCGCCCTACTCATTATTTCATTGTACTTATTGCAATTTGCCTCCACACATTACGTAATCAACACAAAGCTTTTGTGAGGATTAGTGAGTGGATAAGAAATTGACAGTGGAGGATCTGAAGGACACGCCGATTGTTAGTTGTCAATCATGAATTGCCGCAACGTATTAATATTTTACTGCATAGCATTCTGCAAACACCAAGACAAATTATGCCGTATTTTTCCAAAGATCATCTCATATGAAGTAAGCTGAATGCGATCTGTACTTTTGTAACATTCCGATCGCTTTTGATCACCTATTATCGGCGAATTTGCTTGAAAACATGTGAGTTCATGTTGTGTAAACATAATTAGCATAGACACAAATGAAATTACGATGCAATACAATGCAATTTGAATGCGCAGCAGATCTATAGAAATAATGTTGCCCGGTTTTATGCAGAATTAGACCCTGTCTGGCTAGGATTCCACAACACAATGAGAACATGTTATAAGGCGCTTTGGAAGGCACACAATACCCCAATGGCTTTCCATATTATGTGCACTCAACAACTATTCAGTATCGAAGCCCGCATCGGGTTACGTAATGTCACTATGTCAACGGGATCACACGCTTAAGTAATGAACCACGATCGAAACAATCAGTACACAAAAAAGGCATACCAAAATAGCGTGATCGTAATGATCGCCATACAAACAGTGTTTGGTTCCGATACCATCACGGAGTTACGTAACTACTTCGTGGTGTGATAGTTATATGATCAATGGTCTCATCTACTTGGGTTCGATCCATTTAAGAAAAGAAAAAATAGCTGATCATTTATAATGCATAAATGAATAAAGTAATGTAGTTACACAATTTGAAACATTGAGGCCGTTCTATTTTTCAAAGGTCATTTAACTGTTAAATGTAGTGGAATATATCACGCATTGATAGGTAGCAGGTGCAGCACATTTTGTCAGCGGTTTTTGTTGCCGTTTGTTCGCAGTGCCTATTTATCTATAAAAAATAAGAAAATTAAAATTAAATTTAAAAAAAATCACAATATTCGTTCGTAAAATGGGGACAAAATCCAAAAACATTTCTTGACCCTTCTTCACATAAAAGTGGGAGCAGAAAGCAAGATTCGAACAAGTACCATTCACCATTCAAGGCGGATACTCTACCGACTGAGCTAACCATGCTAACGGGTCAGACAATAGAAGGGTGTAATTTTGAACTGAAGAATATTGAAAAAATATGAAGAAATTACAAAGTTATAAAAAGATTTACCAAAATGAGTTTGCATAACGTATGAATCGATTTACAAATTAAGTCCAATGGCACTTTGAGAAAGAATACCTGAAGAAACCCCAAAACATTTGCTGCTCTAGCAACTAACCTAGTGACCTAAAGTATTGGGTCATGTCACGATATTTTTTTCTGAGGCATGTCCAGTTTGCTCAATTAACATACACGTATCCTTAATGCTGTTGAGATTTTACAAGGATGGCGCTCTCACATTTCTAAGAATCCAAAAGCGCCATTAGGCGAACGTTTACGGTATATGGGGGAAACTGATTGTAGACTATAAGGAAACTGATGAGGTCATATGCACTCTGTTCCAGTCTGTCTGAAAGTTTTAAAGCAAGCCTATTGTCTTCTGTTGTTTCAATAACTACATAGTTAAAATGCTGGTCAAAACTTTAAAACAACTGTTAACGGTTGTTCAAAAGTAAAGTTTTCAACAGTATTTTTAGGTGTCCTGTTTATACTGCCCAAGTTTTACAACTTTTCCTAAAAATGTTGTCAAATTTGGCAAATTTTAGTTAGAATTAGACAAAATTGGCCCAGAAAAAGGGGTAATCGATATACAAAATGGCTGAAAATGTGACCGAGTATTATACTAATCATACAATTGAAGACCAAATTAAAAAGACTAGTTTGCGTACATATGATGACCTGTCAACCAGACCAAAAATGCTGTACTGCGCAGGTCAGCAACCAATCACGTCGTGCCTTTGCTCGTCAGACGTAAACTAGTCTTTTTAATTCGGTCTTCAATTATAGCCCCTCCCCCCTGTAATCCATATAATATAGTCACTGAGTTGACAAGATACATAACAGTAGACATGGTAGAAAGATGGAGTGTTAACTTCTGAAACCCCCTCTCAAAAGTGAAACATATTCATTTGCTGAAATACTGGAAAAAATGGAAAATTTTGTGGTATATTAATTTTCGCACTCAATGCAGCTGCTGCAAAAACTAAAACATGTTATATGTAAGAAAACTCAAAATGGCGAAATTGGTTAAAAATCGGCGAAACATCAAACATGAAAAATTACACAGACAAAAATAACCACTTTTACAGTACATTATGTTTTAAAATGTTACACATTCTGTTACAGTCTTGTAAAATATATCATACATGTGAAGTTCAGAAACGAATATCACTCAATCTCTTGTCGTTTTCTCATTTTTTCTGTATACAGGAGGATGTTACCAATGGAAACAAACCAATCAAATCACAGGAAATCAGGTAACCATGGCAACACCATCGGCTGCAAACCAAAAAAGACAAATCAACAATTAAATGTACAGCGTAATACCAAAAAGCAGATATGACTCATGGAGCAGAAAAGATATCTTACCCTTCCCAGAATCCTATGCAACATGATATGTCATCTCATTTCATCAAATGACACTCTTATTAAATGTATACAAGTTCCCTTTGTTTTCATTTTGAGAATAGACTGGCTAAACATGTGTTGAAAGTCAAGAAATAAACACATTTTTCAAGATCTAGATGTGCTCTGTTCATGGAGTTACATTTCGTCACTATATTGACTCACGTTGCACTAATAGCAAGTCAGTACAGAAAATTGAAATGGGAGAAATGCATTGTGGGAAGTGTGAGATATCTTCTGTGTGCTTCTAGAGAATTATGTACAAAATCTGTCAAGCCACAGGACTTTGAGGACATACTGATAGGATGACAATGTCACAAAATGAGATTTATTAAGAATATCAGGCTAGGCTGGAAACAGAAGCATAGGACCAGAGTGTAGGCCAACAGCTTCAGGACCAACAAGGATGTCCATTCAAGTCCGTGGTAGACGTATATCGTCGTTGGGCAGGAAAAACCTCATATGTAACAGTGGCCCGTGAACATGTTTAAAACAAAACTGCCAAGGAGTTACATTAGTTACATGTTCAGGGGCCAATGACACATAGAGGGGAGGAAGGTGTGTCCCATAAACTAAAGAGATCATACACAAACAGCTTTGTATGGTGTGAGTTCTTGCATATTCATGAGGGCTGACCATTCAATAGTGTGTATTTAACAATCACGCCAGTATTCAATTACGTGCTTTTGCATAATACACGTAGAGCGTTTTGTGTCTTCGCAAAAGACCGTAAAAGTATGCAGTATGTGCATAGCAGTTATGTCTGTCCTGTCGCACTTCGTGGAATGATCGGCCCTCAATAACAGGTGATGTTGGGACTTGACTTGCTTGCGGATAGTCTCTATCTCTTTAGTTTATGGTGTGTCCCCTGACTGATATGGTTTGTGTGTGTAAGTCACTTTCAATATGCCGTGTGTGATCCATAATTTCAAAAGTATATAAACTGGCCTCAAAAAGAAACTTATAATTTTTCAAAAGGTCATATCTTAAAATCCTCTCCATAAAAATGAACAAAAATTGCACACAGGATTACTTCAATACTCTACTCTAAACACTGGTCAGTAACCAAACAGTTGTCCAACTGACACAACAGCAAAATGCACTGACATGGAACACCTTCCTGGACCAAATTCACATCCCAACAGATTTCTATAGCTGGGTTCCAATTATTCGCCTGTGCATGAACGAAAATTACACACAGGATTACTTCAATACTCTACTCTAAACACATGTCACTAACCAAGCAGTTGTCCAACTGACACAACAGTAAAATGCACTGACACGCAACAGCTTCCGGGACCACATTCACAGGCGGAATAATTGGAACCCAACAATAGAAATCGGTTGGGCTGTGAATTTGATCCAGGAAGGTGTTCCATGTCAGTGCATTTCGCTGTTGTGTCAGTTGGACAACTGTTTGGTTACTGACGTGGGTTTAGAGTAGAGTATTGAAGTAATCCTGTGTGCAATTTTTGTTCATTTTTATGGAGAGGATATTAAGATATGACCTTGTGAAAAATTATAAGTTTCTTTTTGAGGCCAGTTTAGAGAGAAATGTGTCTGTATTCCGTTATGAACTTCGGATCATATATCCCCATATATTCCCCATCATACAACATGAGTCCAAATTTCAATTTGTTTTGTTGAGATTGTGTTAAATTTGGTGAAAAATCTAGGTCGCGGGTATAAAATGGGTCTACTTTCAGACTCTCAGAGGCATGTCCCTACCCAAGCCAAACTTGAGTACCTCCCCCAGGGTTCAGAACACAGTTGTCAAGCCTATAGGTTAATTATCCATTGTGGTCTATCTATGTTATCAGTCTATAATACCCCCGGTTGATACTAATATATGACAATGTATGGAGGAAGTATATGTCAACAAAAGTGAGTTTTGCAAGCCATTTTAGGGGTGTTCTACCTGAGGATATTGAACATGCAGCGGGTATATTCTGTGTGCCCTTTTGCAAGCCATTTTAGGGGTGTTCTCCCTGAGGATATTGAACAAGCAGCGGGTATATTCTGTGTGCCATTTTGGGCTTTTCTTGTCATTGCCTTGAGGAAGCCAAATACACTATACTAGCATTGTTGGGCAGGAAAAACCTCCTATGTGTCCTTGGCCCCTGAACATGGTTTAAAACAAAACCTCTTGTAACCTGCTGGCAGTTTTGTTTTAAACATGTTCAAGGGCCACAATCACATAGGAGGTTTGTCCTGCCCAATGATGATAGTCTGTAGTTCATCGCTATTACCGTATTGGCCAGGAGTGGATTTCACAAAACTCACCCTAGATGCAAATCCTCAAGCCAAATGTAAGTTTGATGGATTTGATGAATTCACGAAGGATTGCTATGCATGGGAAATAATAGAGACACACTACAAGATTCCTATTGGGGCCACCTGCACAGTTACACCATCCCAAGGTACTGTGTAGGTACTCTCTGTGTACCATCCAGATACCTTAGGAATCTTGTAGTGTATATGTAATAGGAACATATCGTTGTAAACCTGGAATATGACCAAAAAAATGCAAGTATAGGGCGCCGTCTGTCGACAGATAAAAGCAATACAAAAGCTTGGTCGCTACTCGCGCTCGGCAAATCCTTCAAGAAATGCTTCACATGTTTATAGGAACGGTTTATAGTAACCTGTTATTTGTCTCTCTGCCAAATTCATAATGATATGGTACAGTTACGATGGATGAAGAGTAAGTTCAATGTTATCGGCCCAGACCATATTTTCAGGAGCGTAGCAAAAGCATCGGGGGCCATGGACAAGGAGGCTGCGGGCCTTCTTTTTTCCCCCTTATTTTGTTTTTGCTTTTGCTCGAACCCTTGGCCCCCCTGGACTTCATCCACCGTGTCCAGTATTGTCCACTCGTTTAATACGCCCCTACATATTTTGCACTATGGTTTGATCAGCAAAATTTTCAGTAAATGTTCTAAATTTGCTCAATTTACCATGTTCACATTGTGGTCAGTATACCCTTGATGTGCCCTGCCTTCACCTGATTGAGTGTTTTGTGATAAAAATATAAATGTATGATTTTGATGCCAAATTCCATAGGAATTTTTAGAATAAATGTTGGTAATTTTTTTTTTACTTAATTCTTTTGACAAAATTGAACATTTCAATCCATTTGTGTTCACTCAAGACCAGGTTTATTTTTAGAAAACCAGGATTTTACTGCACATGTCACGTGTCATTCTTTTACACCACTTGACAATGGGCTATTTCATTCAGTTGAAATCCATACACACCTATGGAAGACATGACCTTAATCTCCCACACAGGGAGTGTAGATTTCAAATGGAGTCACCCATTCAGGTAGCTCCATTTAAAATGTACACTATGTGCAAGACTAAGGTCATGCCTTCCATAGGGGGTGAGTGGATTTCGAATGGAATGGCTCGTTTTGTTCACCCGAGTATCTTGAGATATCAACTTGTTTGATTTAAGTCGCATGTTATAAATCCCTGTATTTATTTTATATTATTTCATATACTGTTATCAAGAGTCCTGTAGTAATGTGTACTGCAAAAGTATTGGAAGCAAGAGTCATAGGTGACAATCGGGAGGGGGGGGGTCTTCCTCGCGATCCTTCAAATGGCTAGGACTGAAGACTTATTGTCATTATCATGATCATTGTAGCATGATTTCTAATTTATTAATTCTTACAGTGTGATAGACCTAGTGTGAATACCTCTTATATCAAGAATTATATGAACGTAACATTGAATATGAAAACATATTAATGAGTATTTTTGTAATCCTCATCATCATCTATAGAAAGTACAGTTCAGTGGTTACACAGATATGAGAACTTTGCAATTACTAATCTATATATTTGGCTATTCCATTTAAAATCCACACCCCTTGGAATATATATTTTGGAAATATCATCCGCATGCGGAGTATGAATTTCAAATGGAATTAACACATTAGCAGCTCTATTTGACTCTCCCTCAGGGGAAGATTCAGGTTGAGTCTTTCTCAGAGGGTGTATGAAATTCAAATGGAGCTGCTTAATGCAGCCATTCCATTTGAAATTCATACTCCCCCTGTGGCAGATATTTCCAAAATTTTCCACAGGGGTGGTGTGGATTTTAAAAGGAATAGCCAATTGCGTAGTATGTACTCAAATTTCCAGATGCAATTTATGCAAATGTAGATCACTGTGATTAACAATGAGCACAAATTTTACATTACATTTCCTGAGTCCACCGATGGGATATTTACTCCGCATCATGTAGTCATGTGGTAGACTCTTTTCATGCTCATTCACCTGAAGGCAAGCTGGAAACCTCAGTGTGAAAGCTACGGAGTGTAAACTATCTCATTTGCATAACAAGGAACCACTTTAATAAGAGCCAACGCCTTTTATATCAATTTAGTTGATGCCTGATATGATATGTCACGTACGATTCCTCTTGTAAAAAATATTGCACAATAAATTTAGTATTGAATGATTGAGTTGATCTCCTCCTAAGTTGAGAGATGATCAACTGCTGTGATATAGTCATGGAGCAGCATTGCAAAGTTCAGAGAATTGACTCTTTGATGTATGTCATAGAACTGTACTCTCTAGAAGATGAGATATATTGTATAATGATGATGAGTCCATTTCTGTACAAATTTGTACAAGTACAAAAACATAGTGTACATATAGCTTTATTGTATAAAACAAGTTATACATGTATGGAAGAATAGTGTAAAAAAAACCCCAGAAAATAGATATTTTTTCATGATGTTTTGTTATGTATGTAAAAGTCTATTGTCATAATTATAATGTGTATTAGATGTGGCAGTATAGGTCCAGATGGAGAGCACACAATATGTTTGCTTTGTTATGCTGAAAGTTTGAAAATATTCCTTGCAATCAAAGAATTCATGGGGAATGATACACGGACATTTTATTCATAGCATCCTGGCAGTGCCATATTGATCCATCCCTGTTATATGGAGATGCATTTGCTTTGCTTTATGTATTTTTATGAGAAGACATATCAATTAAAGTTAAGTGCCATCCACAGAAGGAGAAGGAGAACCGGGACTCCCTATACCGCCACGTACAATCGCGCCGTCAGCTATGTGGAGAAAATTGGGGGTATTCGGGTCCTTGCCGACGGTGCGCGGAGACGAACGAAAACAATATTGCATCTCATCTGAAGCGTGATGGTACTCGCGTGCAGGTCGCATCAAGTGCGTCTCTCAAATGCGCCCATCATCCATGTCGCGCTTGCATGACAACGAATGCCTCAAGCGCATTCCGAGAAAAACCGAATACCCCAATTTTTGCTCCATGCCTGTATCAAGATGGTGATCGAGTCCTGGTTCTCTGGTTTTAATTCTGTGGTGCCATCAGTATGTTTATGCTGTTGCATCGCCAGCTTTCAAACAAACCCCAGCACATATTTTAATGTTATTAGATATGAAGAGTTCAAGAATCAAAGTTTCTCAATTTGGGAATTGGTATATTATGCAAATATACACTCATCAAATATTAAGAACAAAATAAGAAAATATGTGCTGATTTTTATCCTAGTTTTAAAAAAAATATTCAAAATTAACAGAGCAGATGTTGGTGCCCTTGATACAAATCATTCTACCAAATAGGCTATTTCAGTTTAAATCCATACACCCCCTGTGGAAGACATCTCGACCTTAGGGACGCACCATTAGATTCTCAGGGTGGGGGTAGGAAGTTTTTCAAAAAAAAAAACTTCACCCACTACATGAGCAAAAAAAAAACTTTCCCCACCAACACTAAAAAAAAAAAAAAAAACCTTCCCCACCTAACTGTGTATAATGCATGAAATTAAAAAAAAAAAAAAACTGTGAAAAAAACATTCTTCCCCGACCCTAACTTCCTACCCCACCCTGAGTATCAAATGAAAGTGCGTCCCTTAATCTTCCACACAGGAGTGTGATATTTTCAAATGAGGTTATCTGAATGAGTGACTCTATTTGAAATCTATACCTCTGTGCGGAAGATTAAGGTCTTGTCTTCCATAGGGGGTATGGATTTCAACTGGAATAGCCCAATATTTTTTGCTCTTATTTTGTTGTTATGCACTTAGCTTAACAAGTTTTTATATCATTTCAACTCGTCTTGATTTTCTGTTGCAAAAACATGATAACAAACAACTATCTCAAGCGAATGTGAAACTTTTAAAAGAAATTATGATTATATGAAGGTATATTTTGCCGGTTGCAACACATAGTGGCGTATGTGAAGGACAATAAGTTTCCTAGAAAAAATGTGTTACTAATAACAGAGTCGATACTATAAGGAGAATGAATTTCAAATGGAATGAGCACATTAGCAGCTTCATTTGAAACTCACACTCCCTCAGTTGAAGATTCAGGTTGAATCTTACTCAAAGGGTGTATGAAATTTAAATGGGGCTTCCTAAAGTGTTCATTCCATTTGCAATTCATACACCCCCTGCTCCAAAATCTTCACAGGGGTAGTGTGGATTTTAAATGGAATAGCCCAATGAAGTTGGTATTACAAGAAGCATATTTAGAGAGTGGTTTTCAGTGTATGTAACTGGCATCGAAAATGGCAATCTCTTGACACATTTACAAAGCTCGAGCAAAAAGCTTTTTAAAAAGTTCTTGTTGGTCTTTGTTTCTTTTCTTTTTTGAACACTTTATCAGGGGTGTGAAATATCCTCTTTTAAGCTGAATTCCTCTTTTTTGGAAATTTCTTTGAAGCAAAATTTTAGCTTTTTCTTTCATTTTCAACCCATTTTTAGCATATTTCAGTGCTTTTCCTCTTTTTTCCTCTTTTGACCAAAGTTCCTCTTTTTTCAATAGAGGTCACTCACACCCCCGCTTTATATAGGCTAAAGTGTAACATGTTCTTTGTCAAGTCAGCAAACTTAGCGATCAAAAACAATATTGTTAGCAAAATTTATCTTAACTTAGTTTGAATAATTGCGAAGTAATGCTATAATTAGTTTGTTTCATTTTCAATATTTTGCTATAAGGAACTAAGATAGTGTACTCGGGCAGTATTCAGCAAATTTAGAGCTGAAATTGGCATTTTATAGTGCATGTTTGTGCAAGTATCGTTTAGACTGTGATGGACACATAAAAAGCAGAATGTAAAATTGAGTGCACTGTGAATCTGGTGTTTGTTGAGAAGAAATGGCAACATTTTCATGTGTACTACTTCACCCTCCATTTGTGATTATATGAAAATATTGCAGAGTATGCATGAACTCTCCATGCAAATCTAAAAAACAAGAACTATAGGCCTTACAGATCTGTAAGTGCAATAGTTATGTGCCATATAGATTTACTACAATACGATGCATGTGTGACCAGCTCCAACCAAACCCGGAACAAGTTGCCATAAATATTTCTGAGTTATAGGCCTTTAAAGATGACATTCCCGTAAAAAAAAATCAAATTTGGGAACTCTTAATTTCATTGTATTTGACTGCGGGCCTATGTGGACTTTCAAATCCTTGAAAGTACTTATTAAAAAGAGGTTTATTTAATCAATAAATAACAGTTGAACTATGATAATCCCTATTCAATCCTGTGCAAGGCATGAAACTAATTGGCCGATTACTCAGAATAGCAATTTGGCAAAAATATCAAGGTATCATTTACAAAATTATCTTATAAAAGTATTGATGCTATTTATATATATGATATTTTGGTATCATTTTAAAGCTTACTGTCTAGTGCTTACATTTTTATTCAAATCATGAAATTTAAAAAATGTGACTTGTTCCTGGTTTTGTCAGAGCGAGTCACATATATGACCAAATCTGGTCCAGTCAGACTAAAAAACATAAGAAAATGGACACATAAAAGGTTCATAACTTTGCAACCAAGTATTCAAGATACCTGGGTAAGTGAATAGGCCTAGGTACTGAGAAAGTTGTAATGGGCTATTCCAGAAAATAGATGCACACCCCCTATAGAGGAGTTCGGATTTCCGGACTTTTTGTCCAGTCGTGACTGTCAGAAATCCAGACTTTTAAAGTGTCCAAAGGCAAAAAAATCCAGCATAAAAAAAGCTCAAAATCAGAAATCCTCAATTTGAGAGCTCCATTTTAGACATTTCCGTTATTTTTTCAGAATTTAATTGAATTTCCAAGCTTTTTAAAGTGCCATTGGCAACTGGAATTCCGGTCCTTTTTGAGAGTGGAAATCCGGACATTCTTTAATTGAAAATTTACTCCTCTATAGGGGGTGTACACTTATTTTCTGGAATAGCCCAATGGTAGTAACTCAATTTTCAAAATTTTCAACTTTGGCCTGAGTGGATCAGATCGGGTCACATATTAGGCCTGTACTTTTCGCATTTCTTGTATGAATTTTGCGAAAACTGCAAAAAAAAAAAATTGTTATGATCTGTTCATTTTGTATCATGATGTAATTTGTTGATAATTGTGTCTGTATAGTGTGAATATGATGTATATCTGTCAATTATAATAGCATGATTGTATTCTCTACCAGTTTATTCTGTTTTGTATTTTTTTCTGCATGATTATGAACTGTGTTGGGTCATTAGGTATATACAGTAAGCAAAAAAATTAAGGTACCAGTTGTGTTTACCCCTGTATATCCTAAATAAAGACAAATATGTCAAAATTGAGACAAGCAGCCAATACCTGTACTCTTTATTTCTGATGTAAGCCCTTATTTGTTGAAATTGTTTGAGAATTAAAGAAACGGTGATCTAAAACCTAATGAAGAAACAAAGTCAAAATTTGCACTTTTGTGTTCTAATCAATGAAAGCACAACGCTAGTTTTAATGCGCTAATCAGTGGAAGCACGGTGCTAGTTCTCTTGTTGGCGAACGCTTTATGTACAAATCAATAGGGCATGCAATCGAGCAAACTGCAACTTTTAAATTGGCATCTTCCTTGGGGTTTTGGATCGTCGTGTCTTTATTTCTTGAACAATATCAACGAATGAGGTCTTAAAATTTGTGCTAAAAGATGTAGCTATTTGGTGCTGCTTCCAATTATGTGATATCTGTCTTTGAATACGATATACAGGGGGACGGGGGGGGGGGGGTGCACTAACTGGTACCTTAATTATTTGGCTTACTATACTGTGGTTCACCCCAATTTCGGTAGTGAATGTCAATGCTTTGTCACGGTTGCGCCACAAGTGTGCGAACAAGCCACCCTTGTACGTGTGTGTACGTTACGCACATGATTCGATACTGCACATAGCAAAATACGCACCTTCATCATCACTACTGAACTTGAGGCGAACCACACTATAGAAAAACACCCCGTTAGCCAAGATTTTGTCATGGGGGTGCAGATTTTCCAAATGCAGACCTTGTAAGAGAAATCTTCATTCTGAGCAGAAGCAAACCTTAATGCCTCTTGAATTGATTGTTGGAATCTATCATTATTCTCAAAGTTCATGATTTGGGAATATTGAACTAAAAGTTTGACATTCATTTTGGGCCCAATTTTGCTATTTTTTACAGACAAAAAGCAGACCTTTTGCCGATATCACCTCGGCTATGGGTCTGCAGAAAAAGGGACCCAGATCAGAGTGCCAAGATGGGTATATTTCCCGATCTTGGGCTTTTCCAATTCGGGCTCCCCTCGCAAAATTAAAAATGGGGTAAATGTCGACCCAATACTTTCCTTATGAACTTCTTCCAGAATTAATATATGTCGCCCGTCAACCTAACCTGTCAAATTCTCTTAAGGGATCAGATAGCAACATTTGCACAGTATTTTGGGACATGAGAGCACATCAGACATATCGTATTGCATTCTGAATACAATGAATGTCTTGTCTCTTGATGATATTAAATAATTTAGATTTTTTGACATTCAAGATATGGTACAAATTTTATGGCAAATTATTAAACATTGATATTTTTGACATTTAACTGAAAGTTTTAGGTCTTTTGGGGAAAAATTGTATATCTTCAATACAAAAGGTCAATATTTTCAAATGATGGACAGTATTTCCTCCCAGCTAAATACACTAAGTACATGTCATAATATCATTAGATTTATTAAGTTTACTTCGAGGACTGTTAAATATCAAAATATCAATTTTTAATAATTTGACATAAAATATATGTCATGAATTAAAACAAATCAGTTTGGTGTGTCTGATGTGTTCTCATGCCCTTCAAAAATACTGTGCAAACATTGCTATCCGATTCCTTAAGAAATTAACTAACTTGGCAATAAGGCCCAGGTTGGACTATTAAGTAAAAGTTTGACCAAGTACTAGTAGGATCCACAATATGCTCATCTATCAGGACGCAGTTCTTTAACCCCAATACATTTGTATGAGGGTCATTCAAAAAGTTCTACTTCCATCATCACATCTCTGTTACCTTACGTGCCAGCAAGTTAAAATTACCCATGATTATACTCTTAAATCTTGGCTACAACATAAAAGTTATTTGATGAAAATGTGATTTTTGGTTGGTAAGATATGTTGCTTAAAGCAGATTTGGTACATAGGAAACAGTTAAGGCCAAGGAAAGTCGATTTTGAGTTTCCCGTCACCCACCCTCACTTCATTTTCTGACCCTCACTTGAATTCATTATTGTGATTTTCTAAAAAATACTAATGAAAACTGGTTAATATATTTGCAAAAAAATTATGAATATCCCTTTATTTTTTGTGGAAAAATCAAAATCAAAACATACATTTTGCTGTCAACCTTGCAGACTCTTTAGTATACTTTTGAATCTCATTTGGGCTAAACATCCATCTTCAAGTAAGTGAGCGGCAAATAACAACACATTTTACATGCGTGTTGGTCATAAATGATATAGGCAGACAAATAATGAATAATGAAAAAGTTACCTCACTTGTTTTCAGAAATTATGTGACGGGAAACTCAAAATTGACTGTTAGGGGCCTAAAAACTGAAGCCAAAAGTTGAGTCAGCATCATATTGTAGCTAAAATGTTTTCAAGATGTGGTTGTCCAACTGCTTACTCAGGATAAATATTTTGGTCCTTTTTAAGATCCCTGACATGCTTTGGGACTTCAAAACAAAATGAAACACGTTTTATATGAGAAGAATGCATGGAAGGGTTCAACAAACACACAAATATTAGGGAAATTTGCCAGATTTCGACTTGACCACGTTGAAGGGTAATTCATAAGTACTTGTTATTTTAAGCAATGCATCTTAACCGGGAAATAAGATGAACAGTTTGTTAATAACCTTGTATATAATTACAAAATACAAAATCTGTGCATAAGACTTATTTCATTTTAACTTATGAACCAATTAATGACTTGAACCAACAAGCGGTGACACGAATGAAGTCAAATGGTGTGCAAAATTTACGATACGCATTAAAACTGTACTATCTGCAAGCATTAGATATTGATTAAATTGTTTTAAAAAAATAAAGCAATTTAATCATTTTTAGAAATAAATCTGTAATGATTTCCACATAGCAACACTTTTTAACAACCAAAAATCACATTTTAATCAAATAACTTTTATTTTGTAGCCAAGATTTAAGAATATAGGCATGTGTAATTTCAATATCATGTCACGTAAGATAACAAAGATGTGATGATGGAGGTAGAACTTTTTGAATGACCCTCCTTGTTCATTCATTGAATGACCTTTGAATACTCCGCAACCTTGAGGTTAAATTTTGCACTATGATTGTTTAAGGTTATTACTTATTTTAAACTGTTGTGATTTGGTAGTTCACAGCATCTTACGAATGGTAGTGAGCTTTGGCAAAAATTGCATTGCTCAATTCATAGCGAGCATGTAGAAGAATTAAAATATCACAGATATACTATTATAGGTGCTGCGGTTCTTGAGTTACGTTGTGAAGAGGGCTGAAACAACAACACTTTTGTAAAACATACATAACTAATTAACAATAATAAATTAAGCAAGTTTGCAGAGTATACGATTTGTAGAATGAACTTTTGCAAAACATCAAGGTGTTAATTTTCAATAATATATTGATCTAGATAATGAAAATCGATTTTTAGGCTGCTTCGACCAACAATACCTCGTCTACCCTTAATTGAGATATTGAACTATGCCATTTGGGATGAGGCTAATGTGGTCCATAGTAAGTCCAATACTTTGGTAAGTCTTGTAGTGTTAAACTGACCTTGTCAAACTGTCATATCAGATATATTCCACATATATGATTAATTATTTTAGAAACCTTGTCAATTAAAATGTAGATCAGAAAACAAAAACAATAACAGCAATATGTCATTGTCACTCACTTTATTTGGTGTCAAGTATGAAAAATTGGGCTGTTCCATTTAAAATCCACACTACCCCTGTGGGTATGAACGTTTGGACAGTATTTATTTTGGGACATTAGAGCACATCAGACATATTGAATTGCATTCTGAATACTGAAGAATGTCCTTCTGATATCAAATAATTTTGATTTTTTGAAATTCGCAATTTAATACACATTTTATGGCAAATCATTAAAATTATAAATCTGGGATAGGTGGGATGAAAAGCCGACGATCAATGGAAAATTTTGACCTTTCGTATTGAATATATGGATTTTTTTTTCCAAAAAAAAAAAAAAAAAATCCATATCTTCAATATGAAAGGTCAAAAATTTCAATTGACCGTCGGCTTTTCCTCCCAGCTACATACACTTTAAGAATACATGATAAAACTTAGATGACCCTGTCATGTATTAAGCTCCCTTCTTGGTTGAGCACTTTACCACGTCCATGGTTTCAACCTTTCTTGGATTTTTATATACACTTTAAGAATATATCATTAGATATATATAATTTACTTCGAGGACTGTTATATATCAAAAATTTGAAAAATATCAAATTTTTATCATTTGTCATAAAATTTGTATTATATTGCGATTTTCAAAAAATGAAAATTATTTGATATCAGAAAGAAATGCTTCGTATTCAGAATGCAATTCGATAGGTCTGAGGTGCTCTCATGTTCCACAAAAAATACTGTCGAAATGCAATAAACGCTCATTCTAGATCCCTTAATAGTTCCAACAATGAATAATTAGAGTCTGTGTGGGCGAAAGATGGGTTCATAAATATTTGCAACCTGAGATAGAGGGTTATAAAATTTTTTTTACTTCAATCACAGACATAATTATGACCCCCTTCCAAAGAAAATAACAGCCCCCTAAAATTGCAGGAACTTTCTCAAGTGTTTAAGAATTTATTGTATTCTGCAAGCATTGTGTAGGCTTGTATAATAAATAGAGGTTAGCAAAGGGTGAGAGGGAATCAACAAAGTCTTGCACTTGCTGAGATTTTGTTTTGATTCCGAAGCCCAGTAGGAAGCGAGGATTTACTGTTGAACTGTTCAAGTTGGTTATTTAGTTGGCATGTGAATTTCACACGATATACTTTTCTTCAACACTGGTATATATATTTAAAATTCTTACAGGCCTAAATATCAAGTCTAGCACTATGTTGCTGCTGCTGGACAATGTTGTGAGCGTGTGTAAAGGAATACAGTTTTGGTATTAAGGACTGCGGCGCTCACAGAAATGCATTAACAAAAAGCTGTAATTTCTTAATTATTCATGCAAGATATGTAAAAGTATAAATTTTTGGAAAGGATAAAAATAGTCAAGGAATATTAACACAGATTTGATGTTAAATACAATTTTGGAGAAAATCACACAATACGACAACTTATTTTGCTTGAAATGTTGGTAAACACTAGAAATAGTTTTAATAAGCCACAATTTGGCTTTTCTAAGCCACAATTTGGCTTTTCTAAGCCACAATTTGGCTTTTCTAAGCCACAATTTAGCTTTTCTAAGCCACAATTTGGCTTTTCTAAGCCACTAATTTGGCTTTTCTAAGCCACAATTTGGCTTTTATAAGTCACAATTTGGCTTTTATAAGCCACAATTTGGCTTTTATACTCCACAATTTGGCTTTTATAAGCCACAATTTGGCTTTTATAAGCCACAATTTGGCTTTTATAAGCCACAATTTGGCCACAATTTGGCTTTTATAAGCCACAATTTGGCTTTTATAAGCCACAATTGGGCTTTTATAAGCCACAATTGGGCTTTTATAAGCCACAATTGGGCTTTTATAAGCCACAATTTGGCTTTTATAAGCCACAATTTGGCTTTTATAAGCCACAATTTGGCTTTTATGAATATTGGTTATATTCTTCGAATTATTGGGTATTGGCTTTATTGTTTTATTTATTTTTCTGATAGCTGTGCACACCCTACCTTCCAATACCAAAGTATACTGGAACCAGTTGTAGACTCCCCCTGTACATTTGGGTTGCAATATAAAAGCAGTACAGCGGGTACCCTAGTGATTGCCACAGATGTGAAACCCAAGTAGGCCTAAATCCAGCATTGATCCTGTGAATATGAGAGCTGTTAAGCACCCTGAGCTATGTAAGCCTATTTCCTGGTAATACCACGTAGATGTGTCCACACTATAGCACATCACCTTAAGTGTGTTTTTGTCCTTAGTTTAGTGACTTACAGATCCAGGATGTAAAGCATTAACCATGGTCTAATTAGATATTAAAGGCCCATTCATTGATCCCAGAAAAATTGTAAAAAAATTGAAATTGTGTATAAATTACTTAAGTGAAGGGTAAAGTCATTTAAATTGTCAAGAGGTATTTTTGAAATGAAAATTTGGCCAAAAAAAGAAACAAACAAACCACACAAGGAAAACAGCAGTATTGACAAAGTTGAAGCCCCATTCAAATACATAACAAATTTCATACAGAATGTCCTATTTTGTCTTGAATACACGTACAGCTTTCGATATAATCACTTCAAGTTGCAGGCTATGTTTTAGCACATCTATATGATACTAACAAAGGTGTCAGAAACAGAATTTATAGCTAAAGAAATCATAAAAAACGTTTTGGGTAATTTTCTCCAAAAATGAGCATTTTGGCCCAAATTTGACCTCGCAGATGAACTCATCATGTCTTTGGCATTTATACTTTTATATTCTTTAGACCAACAATTTAGCAGTTATGAGGCCCAAAAGTTTCCACTCAAGATTATACTTAAGCAAACGCTCCCGGGCAAACGCTACTGGTGAAAAGAACTGGAGTTTTAACCCCAGAGTTTTAACTTGAGAATAACTTGAAAAGTGTGTAAACTGCTGTTGTGCAAAAATATTCACTTTATATTGCTATAAACACATGCACTAGTTGCTCCAAAACTGGAGAATTAGAACCCTGAGGTGTGGACATATTCAATATGGCATAACTGGTCAGACCACAAATCTCTGCCTCCGGGTTGCCAGACCATGACCTTGTATTCTTGAACTTGAAATTATTATTTTGATTCAGCCATTTAAAAATATACAGAGTTTTATTTGACAAAGATAAATGAGTTCAGGTATGAGCTATCAGATAGAACTTGGGTGTTTGCCCATAAAATTATGAAATACAAAACTTTTGAAGTTCCCAAATCCCAACTACCAATGCAAATAAATATATGTTCTGAGAAATAATAATCAATACAGACCCATAGTCATTATCATATATTCTGAAGATCCAAGGAGTTTTGGAATTTTCTGAACCTTAATAATATCAACCTCATTAACCTTTGGAACAGAAAAGGTTTGGCCACCATGTTCTCTTTTGAAGCATTGAGCCATATGCTGGCTGCAGGAAGGGGTCAGCTTTATACATCCCACACAGTGAGTCTGAAATAAGGAGGGTGTTCTTCAAAAACATTTTTACAGGGTGTGCCATGCAGACTTTCGGATGTCGACTTTCTTTAAACCTACTTTTTGCTGTTTTTGCCGCCCATCAGTATAGGCCTACAAATCAGAAACACACAAAGAGCACCCAAATTTGCCCTAATTGGGCGCTTTTAGGGGCAGTTTTGGTACATTGGTCTCCACTAAAAACCCACCCATCACTGAAAAGGTACCCCAATACCTTCGAGAAAAAGACCCCCCCCCCCCATGTCTAAACCTACAGGCATACAGTATACCTATTTATAAAGTCAGGTGGAGAGACGATCAACATGATTAAAGTACCTTGTCTATGGTAGGCCTTAATATCATGAATATAAGCACACAATTAATGGCATGGCATTGGTGGGGTTTGAACCCCGGGTTCGAACCCAGCAATATTCAAGATCATGAGCCAGCATGCCCATGGAATAATATAATATTAGGCCTATAATCAGAACCTCATCTCGTACAAATAATAATAACTTTAATTTATTTAAGAGAACAGTCATACCATGCATAGGCCCTATACATGTATCAATTCTATCAAGTTATTCAAGAACAAAAAGTTTTGTTGTTTGAGTTATATTTGAGCATGGAAGAAAGAGATAACTCTTTCTTCCATGATTTGAGGAATAAATGTAGGCCTACATTGTTTTTGTCTATAGCTTGGTTATGCATGCTATTATAATACAATTGCTGGATACTCTTTTGTCCGAAGTTACTCCATCCATCACAGCTCCCACCGCCACCAACTCCCACATGAATTGATTGTACTTGAAAATTTCTAGTTCTACATAAAACACGATCAAGGTTCTTCATTTAGGCTGTATGTATACAACCTTAAAATATCATAAACCAATAAGGGTTTGGAAAGGCTATAGAAAGAACTGAAATAAGTTTTTTTGGATTATTTCACAGTTCAAGAACCTTTTGTCTTGAGTGTTATACATAAAAAAGTAGTATTTTGGGCATTTTTCAAAGAAACAACGATTAAAGGTCTGATGGACCCAAGGCACATGCCCCCCACACAACCCCAGACTAAACCAAAGTGTGAAATCACATCATGCTGGGAAAGTGTACAGAAAGTGTACATCCATCGGATATTTGATGATAGAAATGTGAAAATGAACAATAAGTGACCAAATACCACGTCTATAGCTCTATTTCTTTGTGTTATTTATTCAGGGCTCTATTCCTGGGGCAAACAATGGCAAAAACATGAATTTGATGGGAACAACACATGACAGTCTCAGCTAGTCTCATTCTCGGTATATGAGTTTGAATACAATGATATCTCTTGTACATATGTCTGGATGTGTTGTGGAAGAGACTGATGCGGTCACACCTGGGGGATAAGAAATGCTTGGTTCCAGTATCTTTTTTGGCTCTGAAATAACACACGATGTTGCTGGAGAGTTTGTTGGCCTATGAAACCAGCCAGAATAGTCAGTTGCCAAGGGCAACATTAGTAAACAATCATCACTTGCACAGGTTGTGTGTATGACCTAGATTTAGAGCAAGGGGTAAAACTTGGTTTGAACACAATCTGACCTTTCTTGTCATGTGATTCTGGCATCCTCTTTTTATGAAATTTTTCAATAGATGTCCACGAAAAAGCTTCAACTTAAATACTGGGGAGGGCACCAACAAGCCGTTTTTCTATAATTTTCCTAGGTTTTTTTTTTAACAATTTCACTAGGCCTATAATCCTAACCCTAAACCTGAATCTAACCCTAACCATTATTCCTAAACATAATCCCACTCTAATCCTAAATCTAACCCTATAATCCTAAGTTAATCCTATCCCTAACCCTAATACTCACCCTAACCTTAGGGGAGAGCGGGGAGTGTTCGCCCTAGGGGCAGGTTCGCCCACCCCTTGTTTCTCAGCACTACGGCTATCGCGGGATTTGGTGATGGCAAAATTAGGTGACATAGGTCATTATAAACTTCTCATATTAGCTACGCGACATATAGGGACGTGTTCATCGAACTGCAGCCAAAACAAAAAAATTACACCAAAACGTAATTTTTTCTTGCATTAATAATGTTGTATTATCATTGATACATAAATACAAATGGTTTTAATGGAAATCTGTATTTGGAACATATGGGATTTGTTAAAGATTTAATGCAGTTACAAACTCCTTATTCGATTTGTATTTTGCATACCCTGAAGAAAAAACAAAAATGTGCACAAGGGGCACGTTCGCCCTTTTGAGGATGGGGCATGTTCGCCCTCTATCTTCCCCGGGCGGACTTACCCCAAACTGCAGGGCGGACCTGCCCCATCAGCGTATTATGCAAAATATTGATAATTATACCATTATACAAGGTAAAACTACTGAAAATCATGTTTTTTAAAGTTATGTGATATCAGTATTACTCATACCACCGTTTATGTCCTAATCCATAATCCCCCTGAAGTTGTAAACATGATACGTTTAAGCTCACTTTGGACCCCTACATTTTACCCTGACCCGACCCCTGCAACAAATTTAGTGATTCCCCAGAATAGAATGAATGCCCTGTATACACTTGCTAAATGTTTGCATTGAATATGTTATTGTTATGCAATGTTTACACCTTTTTTTGTGATTAGGGTGAACTTACCCCACCATATGGGCGAACCTGCCCCAATATGGGGCAAGTTCGCCACTTTGCAAAACTTTTTTGTTTGCTCTATCCTGTTGCTATTGTAAGGCCTATAGTTCTGGGATTGTGGTCGTATATAGCTAAGACATAGGGCTTTCACATGGGCTAATCAGGTCATCCCTAACCTTAAAATTGACATCGCTAGGCTGGTCAGAAAAAAATAGGGCGAACACTCCCCGCTCTCCCCTAATGCTAATCTTTACCCTGACCCTAAATGTTACTCTAACCAAAACACTATAGGCCTATAATCCTAAACCTGCATATAACCCTAACCATTAGCCTACTCCTAACCATAACACCACACTAATCCTAAATATGACCCTAATCCGAAGTTAATCATATCCCTATGTTAACCCTAACTTTAATGCTAATCCTGTCACTCTAATTTTATAACGTTAGCAGTAATCTTAACCCTAAACCTGAATATAACCATAACCATTATTCTTAAACATAACCCCACTTAAATCATAAATCTGACCCTAAACCTAAGTTGATCCTAACCCTAATATTAACCGTAACCTTAATGCTAATCTTTACTAGCTCTATATAACCCTAAATGTCACTATAACATCGTAACCCGAACCTTAGCACTAACCCCAAACCTGAATGTAATTCTAAACATTATTCCTGAACATAAATCCACTCTAATCCTAAATCTGACCCTAAACCTAAGTTAATCCTATTCTTCACCCTAATAATAACCCTAACCGTTATGCTAATCTTTACCCTAAACCTAAATGTCACTCTAATCCCATAACCCGAACCTTAGCACTATAATCCTAACCCTAAACCTGAATGTAACCCTAACCATTATTCCTGAACATACCGTAAATCCACTCTAATCCTAAATCTGACCCTAATTCTAAGTTAATCATATCCTTAACCCTACACTAAAATAACCTTAATACTAAACTTTACCCTAACTTTAAATGTCATCCTAACCCCCTTACCCAAACACTGGGCCTATAATCCTAACCCTAAACATGAATATAACCCTAACCATTATTCTTAAACATAACCCCACTCTAATCCTAAATCTGACCCTAAAGCTAGGTTAAACCTAACCCCTAAACTAAAATAACCTTAATACTAATATTTACCCTAACTTTAAATGTCACCTAACCCCCTAACCCAAACACTATAGGCCTATAATCCTGGCCCTAAACCTGAATGTACCTACTAACCATTGATATTCTATAAACATAACCATGACTCTAATCCGAACTCTGGCCCTTATCCTATATGGCCCTAACATAATCATATCCCTAACCTTAATACTAACACTATATAACCTTAACCCTAATCCTATGACTCTTCGGACCAACGGGCTGATCTTTTATTTACCTACGACGTATTAAGGGCTAGGGTATGAACGTTTGGACAGTATTTATTTTGGGACATTAGAGCACATCAGACATATCGAATTGCATTCTGAATACGAAGAATGTCATTCTGATATCAAATAATTTTGATTTTTGAAATTCGCAATTTAATACACATTTTATGGCAAATCATTAAAATTGATATTTTTGATATTTAACAGTACTTGAAGTAAACTTTATAAATCTGATGATTTATACTTAAAGTGTATGTAGGTGGGATGAAAAGCCGACGATCAATTGAAAATTTTGACCTTTCGTATTGAAGATATGGATTTTTTCCCCAAAACACCAAAAAAATTAGGTCTTTTTGGGAAAAAAATCCATATCTTCAATATGAAAGGTCAAAATTTTCAATTGACCGTCGGCTTTTTCCTCCTGCTACATACACTTTAAGAATATATCATTAGATTTATATAATTTACTTCGAGGACTGTTATATATCAAAAATTTGAAAAATATCAAATTTTTATAATTTGTCATAAAATTTGTATTTATATTGTGATTTTAAAAAAATGAAAATTATTTGATATGAGAAAGACATGCTTCGTATTCAGAATGCAATTCGATAGGTCTGAGGTGCTCTCATGTCTCACAAAAAATACTGTCGAAACGCAATAAACGCTCATTCCAGATCCCTTAATGTAATGACTAAGTAACACAGGCCTTCTCCTATTCCAGAAAAATACAGCACTAATGTTTTGGGATTAGAAAAATACTATCCTGTTTTGCCAAATGAAAAATAGCTAAATCCTAATCCTCTAGTTAGGCCTAACTAGCAATAAAAGTCAAATGTTAATATTTGGCCAATTTTTGGAAATAGGGGCCAAAACATGCGTTTTTAGCGTGTTTTTCGTATGCTGTGACAATCAAGCCCAAAAACTAATTGCACTAAGATTTATTTCAGTTTTTGTATTCTAATTTTTGGAAAAAACATGTTTCATTCTTTTTACCAAACCTGAAAATTAGAGCAAAATTTCGGCATATAGGCCTATACTCACGATTTTGAATGCTTAGACTTGTTCCAAGTCTTTGATTTTTGTGACTCGACTGTCAGAAAACATGACGAAAGTGCATGCTTTTGGCTCTTTTTTCAAGAAATTAGTAAAATTGTGAACTTTTTTCTTTTATCTCCAGGTAGGACTAAATGAATGATTAGGATTGAGCTACGTTTTATTTGGCAGAATTTGATAATATTAATTTATTATTTTTTCTAAAATGCTCAACTTTGGTCCTAGTAGGCCTAGGTCAGATCATTGTCATATCATGCATATTGAAGCTAAAATAGTAAACTGAGGTTGAAGTATACACTTTTAAGCTGAAATGGCCAAATATGAGACCAATTTAGTCAAAATCACACCCCCACACCGTACCCTCTATATAGATCGGTGCCCCTGCATATATGGGCCCGGGTCCACTTGGCCGTGTGGTATTTAAAATCTGGTCCTGTCCACGTCCCTCGCAAACATGTGTCAACAGCCACTGAACTTTTATAAAACTGGGCCAGAAGCTAGAAAGCTACCCGGACCTACTTGAAATCCAAATTAAGGTTAATCCATTTGAAATCCATACACCCCCTGTGGAAAATATGACATTAATCTCCTACACATGGGGTGTATATTTCAAATGAAGCCACATGCATTCATGTAGGCCTAACCCCATTTGAAATTCACAATCACTGTGTGGGAGATTAAGGTACTAGTATGTCTTCCATTGGGAGCTATTGGGGTGTATGGATTTCAACTGGAATAGTCCATTAGGGCCATCTTCAGGTATCTTTATGATATCTTTATCTCACTATTCTGTTTGTCATGTTACCTGAAGCAGGATTATAAAGATAGTGCTCTATGTTGGTATGTCTTTGCAAAGAGTCCATGGCATCCCAAAATGCCTTCCTATATACCAGTGGCGTACCCAGACCGCTCCTACCGGGGGGGTGAATTTTGCCGCCCCCTTCATCAACAGCCCGAATAGATTGACCCAATATGTTTTTGGATGGTTTGAAAAGGTGAAGAGACTTTTTTTTACAATTTTCCGCCCCCTTCTTCAATAATTCTTTTTGCCGCCCTTCTTCTTCTGCCGCTCTTAAAGGGCATTTCGTGATCCACAGCCTCATCCCCACTTTTCTCAAAAAGGTTGAGATTTTTATATCACTGGAAACCTCTGGCTACATAATGTTTATGTACAAAATATTTCTTGCAGATTAATTCGTTTAGCAAAGATATCGTGAAATTTGAATTTCGTTCTGGTGCACCAGAACGAAATTACAACGCATTGTCTATGGAGCAGTGTAATACACATAA
The DNA here is from genome assembly GCF_039555335.1 of Amphiura filiformis. Classification (NCBI taxonomy): domain Eukaryota; kingdom Metazoa; phylum Echinodermata; class Ophiuroidea; order Amphilepidida; family Amphiuridae; genus Amphiura; species Amphiura filiformis. Next base: position 57,507,129 of record NC_092629.1, on the reverse strand, counting down.
TCATGCATAACTCGCGAGTGCAAAATCAGAATCAACTGAAATTTTGGGAATAGGTTTTTTTCGTGGATATCTAATGAAAAATGACATAAATAGAGGATGCTAGGATCACGAAATACTCCTTTAATACGTAATAATTATATAGATGTCTGTTTGTAGACCAAATTAAATTCAAATTGGATTATTCCAGAAAATAATTATGTGAAATGCCCCTTTCAATTAAAAAAATGTCTGGATTTCCAAGTTTGCTTCATTAATTCCAGTTGGCCATGTCATTGGAAAAAGCTTCGAAATTCAATTAAATAATGAAAAATCAGCGAATTAACATTGAGCCTCTCAATTTGCATGATTTGAGGATTTCCGATCTGGACATTTGTCTGCTGCTTTTTGTTTGTTTTTTGCCTTTGGACACGTTAAAGTCTGGATTTCAGCAATCATGAAAACATCTCGGCAAATGAGTAACCTACTTATAAAGTCGAATTGCATCTTGGGATTGTATGAAATTAAAACTTTGATAAGCCTCAGACCTCGGTCGGAATGGTATAGGCCCATAGTATGTAGTCAAAAAAGGTACGAAAAAAAAATCCATACCAAACTCAAGGAAGTTAAAACTATTATTTTGTAGGCCTATCTATATAACAAGGAGGCGTTGTAGCAGTTGGAATCGAAGAATAGCATTTTAAAGAGAAAAAAAATGCGAGTTTTGGTGTTTAGCTGTGTTCTAATCATTCTAACCATCCAGACGGTTGGTAGTCAGACGACAGGTAAGACAAGAATTCATAAATTATAGGCCGCTTGCTACCCAAATTGTTATTATCTATACATGTAATTGAATACCTGAGTGGAAGAAGGGCCCAACTCCATCAAAACTGTTTTCGAGATGTTAAGAAAAAACTTAATATTTGGAAAAGTTTTATAGACAGAATGTTTTCATCTTTAGGGGACCTTCAATACATAAACATACAATATTACATACATTCAAAATTATATATGATGTTTCCATGGTAACGGTACAGGTCTTAACACGAGCCCTTCTTCCACTAATATACTGCAAGTGGCAATTCCGTAAGCAGATGTGTTATAAATAGCTACAGAAATTTGGTAATTATCCATTAATTGCACAAATAGAAGCATGTAGGCCTAGTATGTTGGCAAGAAAGTTTATTGTAGTGAAAAAAACCAATATTTGTGGAAGAAAGGCCCAACTCCATGGAGTTGGGCCTTTCTTCCATGAAAACCATGATTAAGTGTAAGTGGAAGGCTATTTCGAGAGTGGATTTTGGCTCATCTTTCACACACAAGGAAAAATAGTCTGCTGGCAATAAAATGCTGGGTCTAACTCATTTTCGTAAAAAATTGGAGTTGGGCCCTTCTTCCACTCAGGTATTCAATTGTATGTAGGCCTACTTTTATAGAAAAAGGTTTCATATTTTGAAACCTATTCTAAACATCACAAATCCAAAATAAAATCAACACCGTCCCTTTAGTTTACAATAATTAGTTATCGTTACACGTTGAATTTGTATCTTAAGGCATCCTAAAAGCTCCTAAACAATACTGCATCCTATAAACACCACGTTTAGCCTGTGTTTAGGTTGATGTTTGATACCTAAACATGTCGCTTAGCTAAACGGTAGCATTTAGAGACGGATGTAAGTGTTTAGGATGCGTTTAAATACAAATTCAAAGTGTGATAAATTGTAAAGAAAAGGGACAGTGTTGATTTTATTTTGGATTTGTGATGTGTAGAAGCATAGGTTTCAAAATGAAAACTTTTTTCTGAAAAGGTACATGTAGATAATAATAACAACTTGGCTAAACGCCTAACGTGTTACAGCTAGGGATTTACAGTGTAATTATTGCAAATAAAGTTCAAACAGGTTATATTTTGGGGTTTGGTTTAGATAAAAACGTTTTAATAACATTAAACTCTACCAATATTAAATGTCGGGTTATATAAAGGTCATGATACGTTACAGCAATGTTTTAAACATGTATTCAAATTTGTATTGCAAACTATTTTTGCCAACATTTTTTGCCAAATATTTTGAATATTTGCAGTAGGTTATCAAAAAATGTTTTCTTATGTTATTAAAACGCTTTATACCCTTTATATAACCCAACATTTAAACGTTTTCTGGCAACCTTTTCAACACAATCCTATAAAATGTTAACAGGGGCAAGTAAAGATCACAATTTGGGTCTAAAACATGCTAAAAGGATGCATCATGATCAATGGCGGCACAAGGAAATTTTTTATCGGGGGGGTCAAAGTGAATTTCAGGGGGAAAATCAACAACTGATGATTTTGCCCAAAATTGTCGCAAGAAGAGGAACATGTGTAATGTTTGGGTTTTTACCTTGAAAGGGCAGGGGAGAGAAAAATATTGCGGGGGGGCACCCCCGTATCGCCGCCATTGATCATGATGCACATCACATACTTTGGTCAGAGTCAGGGGAATGCCCCCAGTCAGAAGTCTGTAGTCCCCAGTTGCCCTCCTCCAGTAAAACCCCAAAATTTCCCATTTTGCTGCAATATAGCGCACAATTTGTTGATTTTGCCCCTCCCCCCACCAAAAAAAATATTCGCGCCACCACTGGGGTTAAGAATGAACGTGTAGACCTACTTCTACTTTTGGTGAAGCTTTTATATATTTTCGACAACAGATGAAACAACAACTGAAAGTGAGCTACTGCTGCAAACAACAAACGATGAAATTGTAAGCAGTGATGAACCATCAAGAACTGCGACCCAACCGGGAGTCGAACCCGTGTCCTCTACAGTTACTGGCTCAACAATTACCACGGAGGAGATTAGACTTGTCAGTAAAACTGGTAAATACTAAACTAGTCGAAAAGTAGAATATTCGTACAACAAGCATTCGTTATTCCATCTAGTTCAATTCATTTTTATCTTACGAAATGTGTGTTGACGAAAAATCAATTATATGTTATGTCGAATGTCTGGTGGAAATATACTGTCGATTGTTGGTCGTCAAACATTCGTTAACATTACTTGAAATAGAATGCGGATGAGATTCAATATAATAACGAAAATATGTTGCATTGGATACATATACTATATTACAGTGCGAACCATATTTAAGACTCGTATAGGTCTATATCGTTATCAATTATTATTGTATTGGCCTTCTAGAAGAGGGAGGCTCTTATAAAATCTTTTTATTTGATGATTTCCCGTTTTTAAAAATGGACACAAGGTTTATATTGCCTGAATTGCTACTATGTTAATATATTTACAAAAAGTGTTATGAGCGTCAATGTTTGTTGGACGGGTGAAATCTAATATGCATGCATGCGGGTTTGAATGTTTTGAAGACAAGAATCCTTAGACATGGGATTAAAAAAAAAAAAAAAACTATTTCCGCTTTAAATATTACAACATTTTGAAAATGTTATCAAAATGTTATTGTGATATATTTGCTGGCTAATGTTTCTGCAAATTATTTTCTAAACACTACAGGCTATGTTAGAATACTCAAACGCAGTATTTCATAAACGTTTTTAGTATAGTTATGAAGGGGTACTACACCCTCAATAAATTTAGTGTCTATTTTGCATTTTCTCAAAACTAATGACACACTGGTAACGAAAGTTATCTATATTATAGGGGCAAGGTATCCAATTACTACACTGGAATTTCAGTGACCTAAGACAAGCAGTTCGTTATTTATGATAAGAAAATAAGGTACCGCTAGGATGTACCTCATTTCCTATCATATATACTGAACCGCTTGTCTTGAGTCACTAAAATTTCAGTGTAGTAATTGGATTCCTTGCCCCAATAATATACATAACTTTTGTTACCAGTGTGTTATCATTTTTTGAGAAAAATGCAAAAATAGTCACAAATTGACCACAGGGTGTAGTACCCCTTAAAAGATTATAGGACCATGCCCTTTATATAACCCGACATCTAAACGTTTTGTGTTTGCTGGGTAGGCCTATATCATGTGTCACCAAAGTTGTTTTTTTTGGGGGGGGGGTGGGGGTGGGCAGGCTATTCCAGGAAATAGATGTACACCTCTTATAGAGGAGTTTGCATTTCCAGACTTTTTGTCCACTCGTGATTGTTGGAAATCCAGATTTTTAAAGTGTCCAAAAGTGAAAAAATCCAACAGAAAAATAGTTCAACGTCGGAAATCTTCGATTTGAGAGCTCATTTTGGACAATACCGTGATTTTTCATTCATTTAATTGCATTTCTAAGCTTTTTTCTGTAACATTGGCAACTGGAATTCCAGTCATTTTCAGAAAGCAAACATGGAAATCCAGACATTTCTTTTATTGACAAGTTACTCCTCTAAAGGGGGTGTGCACTTATTTTCAGCCTAATGCGCAAAAGCGGTTACATTACAGGTCAGTAGTTCGAAGGGTCATCAGTCCTAAAACCCAATTAAAGTATATTATAAACCCTAATCCTTACCCTAACTCTAAAACTCACTCTAACCTATAACCTAAGCCTAAAGTTAACCCAACCCTAAACCTAGTAGTAGTAATCCTAACTATGACATTAGCCTAACCCTATTCCCAACAGTAAACGCTAACCATAAATCTAACCCTACTAAATCCCAATGGCCTAAACTCTGAATTTAAGTTGAACCATTTTTGGACCAATGACCCTGCGGACTCAAATGAGCTGTTCACGAAAAGGTTGGCCTACCCCGGCCCAGGTCTGGTTGTACGGTAGGCCTATTCTAAAGTTTTTTTCCGTTTTCTTTCAGAGAAGATCGTGTTTTATTCTGTGATAGCATCTCTAGGTATCTTGTTCATCTTATTGCTGACAGCTTTGGTTTTATATCTGTGTAATAGGTGAGTAGGCCCTATCGACACGTAACAAGTCCGGGGCCCGGGGCACATTCAATGGGGAGCAATACCCGAACTGACGGCGTATTGGTAAAAGGCCAAATCTTATAACCTACTTAGCTATACACGGCTTTCTGGTTGAAAATCGCCTTGGGGTCGCTCTGTAGACTAGGCCTATTACTTTGAATTCCGGGGTATTTTAGAGCTGCGCGGTCCAAAAAACATGCGTCTTTCCGAGGAGCATACCCGTAAGGTCATTTTTGTTCACGTGCCCCCACCCTCCATCTCTGCATTCTTAGAAAAAAGTACCAAATTGTTTTATTTGACCTCTCAGGAGAACCCTTGATAGTTCGTGATGGAAAAATAAAAGGGTCTGGTAACTTCTTCTGTGCTCCAAAGAGGCTGCAGAACCTGCAATGGTTCTCTAAACATGCTAAAGAATAATTACATTTTCAGTGTTTCCGATAGTGGCGGACAGACATCTCACTTCAGAGCTCTTCAGAACCCTTTTCGAACTTTTTTTTTTTTTTCGATAGTCCGCCTTTAAGGGCTGGGGTATGAACGTTTGGACAGTATTTATTGTGGGACATTAGAGCACATCAGACATATCGAATTGCATTCTGAATACGAAGAATGTCATTCTGATATCAAATAATTTTGATTTTTGAAATTCGCAATTTAATACACATTTTATGGCAAATCATTAAAAATTGATATTTTTGATATTTAACAGTACTTGAAGTAAACTTTATAAATCTGATGATTTATACTTAAAGTGTATGTAGGTGGGATGAAAAGCCGACGATCAATTGAAAATTTTGACCTTTCGTATTGAAGATATGGATTTCTTTTCCCAAAACACCCAAAAAATTAGGTCTTTTTGGGAAAAAATCCATATCTTCAATATGAAAGGTCAAAATTTTCAATTGACCGTCGGCTTTTCCTCCCTGCTACATACACTTTAAGAATATGTCATTAGATTTATATAATTTACTTCGAGGACTGTTATATATCAAAAATTTGAAAAATATCAAATTTTTATAATTTGTCATAAAATTTGTATTATATTGTGATTTTCAAAAAATGAAAATTATTTGATATCAGAAAGACATGCTTCGTATTCAGAATGCAATTCGATAGGTCTGAGGTGCTCTCATGTCCCACAAAAATTACTGTCGAAACGCAATAAATGCTCATTTTAGATCCCTTAATGATTCGCGTGCATTCTCTAAAAACGACATGTAGGCCTAGACCTATTTTATAAGCAGAGACGGCAAGGGGTGGCATGCAAAGTAAAACCGGGTATCGGAGGGTTCTGAAAAGTTTACATTTGCCGCTCAAACCTGAATTTTGATTATTTTTGGCTCCGGGCGAAACCATGTTGCGATGTGGGGCGGGTGTGTGTGGGGAGAGGGAGGCGTTGAGGGAAGATGAATTTCCCACCTTGTAGCGCCGGCACTGGTAATTACCAAGTAGGCCTATGTTTGAAAGTAGTAACCCCAGTGGCGCGGGGGGGAGCAAAGTGAATTTCGGGGGGCAAAATCGATAAATTCTGAAAGTTACGTAATGCCTAAAAACTGGGGGGGGGAAATATTGGGGGGGGGGCAAAAGTCCCCCTTGCTCCCGCAGAGCCGCCACTGAGTAAACATATCTCAATCTTTTTCTCAACAGTTATTCCTGCCATTGCTCAATCAAAAAGAGAGAACCTCCATTTGATAAAAATCACCATGGCAACAACAATGAAGATGACTTCACACCAGATATATTGAAATACAACAACAACTTCAAGCACGTGTCTTTAAGTCTGCAACCTTTGACTAACGTCAAAGATCCTGATGAGACCGATCACCCACAGGGTGATGAAGAAGAGAACCCCCGAGAAGAGTCCCCCGCTCCTGGTGAATCATCAACTGTTCCAGCTAGCCAACATGAAGAGGAGTCCCATTCAGGTGGATATTCTACATATCTCACTGAAACAACCCAAAGTCGGGTTAAAGAAGATCATGGTTTCTTGGAAGGAGCCCAGTTCAACTCATCACAGAACCAGCTAGAAGGTTATTCCACTTATCTGGCACCACGAAATACAGCAGAATCAGTCGGAAATCAGCCACAATCCTTTGAAAGTGATCACGTGCACAATGTAATGTCTGTTCCTTGGCAAGATCAAGTTAATGATCCAGATTCTGCTCTCCAGAGTGATTCCACTCAGATATATGCTACTTCTTTACCAATGAGTATACATTCTCGTCCTATATCGGAAGCTTCTACTGAATCATCCCAAGACCAACCCTTGTCACAAATAGCTCACCGTACTAATCCACCACCCGTGGCGCAAACAGGTTCCCATACTGCTGGGAGTCCGCCGGGTACATCACAAAAGCCAAAGCATGATGTACGAGGAGAGATCAGTTCGAGACTCCTGAATGCTGTCGGGGCAGAAGCTCCACCTACGTCACTCGAGAACATCTCTATTGATTTTTCTGACAATCAACTTGGTAACAATCTCTATGGCAACATTAACTATAACAACGGGCCTGATGGAGATGACGAAGATGTTCTTATACATCACACGTATCTGGCACAAAGTGACATTCCGAGACAACTTCTTCGTGGCATGCAGACTTTCGCATATGATAATGCTATTAGTGATGTCGCGGTAGACTTTGGGGCAAATTATGCCAACTTTAACCCAAGATAAAGGGATTATTAGAATAGAAGCAGTAAAAGCGCCACGTGGCGGGTGCATTTTCCCCTCCTCCAAGTGTCTCCAATCAGAACATAAAAGTAACCGAAAATCCACGTGGGGGGGCAGTGACGTAGCGTCATAGGGCACGATTCGGATCGTTATATTAGAAATATCGTTTGTGTTTTTAAGCAAAAAAAAAATAAAATAAAATAAAAAATGGGGCATTGTTAAAAGGCAAAAAAGTTTTTGTTTTTTTTGCTATAACTGCTGAATCTCTTCAGGTAGGAGGGGATAGCATGATTCTAGAATTATGGAAGTATTCTCAACGCTGACACCACCACGTCAATGGGTCACAAATGTAATCATTCCTCTACCAAAGAAAGGCGATCTCTCTCTCATGACAAAACTACCATGGTTTACCTATGTCCATTGCTGCAAAGGTGTACAACAAGATCCTCCTTAACAGGATCCGACCTCAGTGATCCTCTACTGAGAAGCAACCAGGCTGGCTTTAGATCAGGTTGCAGCTGTGCTCAGCCCATGTCACAGACTTCAAGTACTTGGGTTCCAAGATGGCCTCTAGTGTTGAAGACTGGATGAACGCCTTTGGAGAAGCCCATCCCTGCCAATCAAAACCAAAATCAAGTTGTTTGAGACAACTTGTGTTACTGTCAGGCCCGTACGCAGGGGGGGTGCGACCGCACCTCCCCAAATTTGCAAAAGTATACAAAAAGTCCCAAAATTTAAGAATTTGCGAGCGTAGCGAGCAAAAAAATCAGGTTTTTAATGTTTTTTGGTCAAAAAAGGTCCAAATTTGGGGGGAAAAGGTCCACTTTTCCCAAAATCGCCCCCCTTTGGAAAAAAGTCCACTTTTTTAAAATCAGCACCCCCCCAAAAAAAATCCTGCGTACGGGCCTGGTTACTGTTGTTCTGTATGGTTGCGAGTCATGGGTAATCACCAAGGTCATGGAAAACAAGATCAATGCCTTTAAAATTTGCAACATCTGGCTACAGGTGAGTCATGTTAACGTGTAGATCGGATTCCAAATGAAACCGTCTACAATCTGACTAACACCATTCCACTGGTTGCCAGAGTCAAGATTCATCAACTCAAATGTTCGGTCATATACTGCATCTTGAAGACAACAAGCCTGTGAAAGAATATGCCCTTTATATTCCACCACATGGGAAGAGGAAACCTGGACGGCCACGCACACTGTATGTCCAGCACCTCTTGGGAGATACTGAAAGGATGCTGCAGCCAAACAAAATTGTTTCGCTTGCCCAAGATCGCAATAGTTGGAGAAAGCTTGTAGTCGTCTGTTCCGCAGCCGACTAAAGATGATCCAGTTTCATAGTTACGAACCCATGTGTTTCCTCATAAGGCATATGACACAATTTATTGACACACACTTTTTTGACTTATCCTTTACCTAGGTAATTTTTATTTTGTTTCCACTTTCGCTGGGATATCTCAATAAGCCTTTACAAGAATTGATAAAAATCTAAAGTTGGTACACCACTTAAGCATGCAATGACCTAGTGTTGGTCGAATAACAAGTAGTGATCCCATCAAGTAAACTAATATTATTATGCCTATGAAGTAGGCTAAATGTACCTTGAGCTATTTAATTGATACAAAATGGGTACTTTCATCTTTAGTGACTTTTTGCATGGTGTTCCATAGTACTTTTGAATGCAAAACGTTCCTGACAATAACCACACTGATAAGGTTTCTCTTTGGTGTGAGTTCTAATATGTCTTGTTAGATTACCGTAATCTGTGAAACTTTTTGACAATATTCACATTGATATGGTTTTTCTTTGGTGTGAGTTCTAATGTGCAACTTGAGAGAGTAACTTCGTCCAAAACATTTCTGACAATACTCACATTGATACGGTTTCTCTTTGGTGTGAGTCATAACATGGTTCTTGAGACCGCTGCGTTGTGCAAAATATCTCTGACAATACCCACACTGAAATTGCATATCTTTGGTGTGAACTTTTGCATGTGGTTTCTTTTCCATGGGAGTTTTTGCATCTGTTCTTAGAGCACCACTGTGTGCAAAATATTCACACTGATGTGTTTTCTCTTTGGCGTGAGTTCCAATGTGTTTTGTCAGGTCGCCTTTATTTTCAAAACCTTTATGTTTTTTCTCTTTGGTGTGAGTTCTGATATGGATCTTGAGATCATTTCGCCAAAAGAAATTCTGACAATATTCACACTTAAAGAGTTTCTCTTGTTTCTCTTCAGTGTGAGCTTTTGCATGTGCTTTGAGAGTGGAATTTGATGCAAACCATTTCTGACAATACTCGCACTGATATGGTTTCTCCTTGGTGTGAGTTCTGATGTGCTGTTTAAGACTATAAGATTCTGAGAAACATTTCTGACAGTACTCACACTGATATGGTTTTTCTTTGGTGTGAGTTCTGATATGTCTTTTCAGGCTACCAGATTCTGCTAAACATTTCTGACAGTACTCACATTGGTAGGGTTTCTCTTTGGTGTGGGTTCTAATGTGGGTTTGGAGGTGGTAATTACTCTCAAAACATTTCCGACAATACTCACACTGATATGGTGGTTTCTCTTTGGTGTGAATTCTAATGTGTATTTTAAGTAGACCATATAATGTAAAACATTTCCGACAATACTCACACTGATATGGTTTCTCTTTGGTGTGAGTTCTGATGTGCTTTTTAAGGCTATAAGATACTGAGAAACATTTTTGACAGTACTCACAATGATATGGTTTTTCTTTGGTGTGAATTCTGATATGCCTTTTCAGGCTACCAGATTCTGTGAAACATTTCTGACAGTATTCACATTGGTAGGGTTTCTCTTTGGTGTGAATTCTGATGTGTTTATTGAGATTTTGTTTTAGACCAAAACATTTCAGACAATACTCGCATTGAAAAGGTTTTTCTTTGGTGTGACTTCTAATATGGGATTCGAGACGGTCTTTTCGCGCAAAACATTTTAGACAATACTCACACTGATGAGGTTTCTCTGGGTCATATTTGTCTTTTGAATTATTTGCACTATAAGTCCGCACATATTTCATCCTATGCCTTTCTACATGGTATTTCAATCTATCAAAACTGTAGTGGGTGTTTCCACAAAATTTGCATGTAAACGGTTTCAAAAATTCCATTTTCCGAACAAAATTACAAATTTCGTGCAAGTAGTTGAATTATAGATACATGTATATCCTCTCAAGTACAAAATGTTTGGTAAATTGCTAGCAGATACTGCTTTTTTTGTTGGAAAATTTTCCCCGCAAATTTGTCAAAATGTTTGCCTCCGAAATAACAATGCAATAGCCATCTAACTGTAATTAATTACTGTGTTTTGACTTTGTGAGGACACTGATTCAAAACACCTGCCCTCAAAAGTAAAAAGAAAACAGTACTTAGGCTATACCTGTGTTTTGTCATTAGTTTACAGATAGTACTGTCTTTTTACTTGGGAGGGCGCTGTACAGGTTAAAACTAACAAGATGGAAAAGATTGAGTTTGTGTTCAGGATTACTCAGTGGTTACCATGGTTATGGAAGCAACAGGCATCAATCTATCATTAAGTTTATGGTTTTGTTGGATTAAAGATCCGGAATTACATTGAAGTAGTGATGAAGCTGGAAAGAAATCAGAATAATTTTCTGGTGCTTGTGATGTATAATGGATCTGTATTGGTTGCAAAAAAAAAAAAAGACACTGGCTTCTTTTAAAGTTCTGGGTTATGTGACGACATTGGCTTTATGTCCTGGGTGAAATATTGGTGAAGTATTGGTGAAGCATCAAGCAGACAATGATATAAACTTCTATGTACTGTTGGTCAGCTGTGTTGGTCATGAAACAGGTTGAGAACAACTTCAAGGCAACAAGGCTGCTTTCTGTATCATGTAAAGTATTGGTTGGACAGCACACTTCATCATGCCTGACGATGCTTGCTATGACCGAAGAGCTCTGCAAAAATAAAATGAATTGAATATACTGTACTAAAGGTCAACACACTGTTTATTTGTTTTTTAAGGAATGCTTAGTGAAAATTGAGGATGTTTTTGTGGTAGTGGTCTTGTATTTTCTGAAAAGTTGATGTTTTTTTTTATGTTTTAGGTTTGGCCATCTATGGTTTGACCTTTGACATCTGTGAGTGAGTTAGGTCTGTGAATGAGTGAGTGAATTAGGTCACTTCAGGAAGTTCCAGTATAATTATGTGGATTCGATCTGGATTGAATCCACATTATCGCATTCACATAGGGTCCAAACTACCTTGACCAGGTAGTTGTTGTTTATAATGTGGGTTCAAATCCAGACTTTGTGTTCACACTGCACAGGTGGGGGGGGGGGAGTGGTTTCAATATAGGGTCAAGGCCGATCGACTCACGTCCCTACATCAAATGGGCCTGCCCTGATCTGATCACGCCTTAATAGAGTCATTCCATGCCAACTCAACATGAAAGTTAACCCATACTCATGGATTTTTTTTCTTATTTTGTGTACTGGTAGATATTATTGAGAAATGAAAAACCTGAAAATTTGAGGTCGTAACTCCTTTTCGTTTCCACGCTACAGCCATTTGAAATTTAGGGGGGCCACACGAAAATAACGTGTCACGAGGTCTACTTTGATTTTCAAGGTGGCGTAACTTCTAAAAGTATATCCCACACCCCTGAAAATTTGTATTCTGGGCTAACTTTTTGTGTAGAATCCAAATATGCAACTTTGAAGTTCATAGGATATACCATATAAAGATATGATGGTTTAAACATAGCCGAAAATCAAAGCTGGACCAACTTCAGGGGGGTCGTATCACCAAAACCCAAAATATTTTTAGGGTTCAAATTTTGTCATCTTTAGCCTGCACCCCCTACTACTCAAACACAAAAGAAGGGGCCAATTCCAAATTGTTCAACTGAGTTACAGGCCTTCAAAAATGAACAAAATAAATTTTGGACCTAAATTGACCCCCCTGGAAATCCACATCAGACACCTCGAACCAACTTCTCTTTGAGATATGTTTGAGCTACATATAACTAAGCCTTGAAAGAGGCATTTTGGTTTCTAAATTCCTTCAATATGAATCACTAGTATCATTCTCATCATAGACTTCTACAGTTAAGCAAATGGGGTCAACGCACTTTTCACAATAGAGAGCAATGGGAATAAGGATGCTGTTGATTCTAAGTGAAGGAATCAAGAAACCAGATTGAAACTTCTCTAGCTACATTATATGGCATATATTTCAAACATATCAAACAGAAGTTGGTTTGAGGTGTCTGATGTGGACTTTCAGGGGGGGGGGTCTATTTAGGGCCAAAATTAATTTCGTTCCGTTTGAAGACCTGTAATTCAGTTGAACAAGTTGGAATTAAGTTAGGCGTGCAGCCTAACTTATTTTTTTCTTGCCATTTCTTTCTTCCTCTTTCTTCTTTCTTCTCACAATTTGCTACTGCTTCCACATCGTTGATCGGATTTCGACCAAACTCAGTCACAAGCAGTATTGGGTAGCTGGCTACAAAAGTTGTGGGTTGTTTAACGTCAGAGGTCATCCAAGGGGTCACAGGGGTCAAAAAAGGTCATCTTGACCGAAAATACTCCAATTGAGCTGACATTTATATGCAATGATCCTTATGACATTCTAAACATGTTTAAAATATTTTAAAATTTATTTAAGGTCATTAAGGGGGTCATAAAGGGGCCAAAGGTCAAGTTTTTCAAAAAAATTCAATTGAGCTGAAATTTAAATGCAATGATCCTTATGACATCCTAAACATTTTAAAAATATTTTAAAATTCATTTAAGGTCATTAAGAGTCATAAAGGGGGTCAAAGGTCAAGTTATTTAAAATGCTCCAATTGAGCTGAAATTTAAATGCAATAATCCTTATGACATTCTAAACATGTTTAAAATATTTCAAAATTCATTCAAGGTCATTACGGGGTCATAAATGGGTCAAAGGTCCAGTTTTTAAAAATGCTCCAATTGAGCTGAAATTTAAATGCAATGAACCTTATGACATTCTCAACATGTTTTAAATATTTTGAAATTCATTTAAGATCATTAAGGGGGTCATGCAGAGGTCAAAGGTCAATTTTTCAAAATGCCAGCTTTCCACGATCAAGGTAGGCTATATTAAAACGGCAATTAATGAAAATTTAGAAAAATTATTATTATTAAAATTAATCTTATCCAGCACACTAGTATTGCTGCTTGATCAGATCATCACAGTCATCCGCCTAACTTCCCTCATGCCCTTGCAAAGGGCACAGTTGCTCTAGTTGACTCTTTTCTTTTGTAAAAGTAGTAGTAGGGGTGCATACTAAAGATGACAAAATTTGGGACTTAAAAATATTTTGGGTTTTGGTGATACGACCCCCTGAAGTGGGTCCAGCTTTGATTTTCGGCTATATTTAGGCCATCATATCTTCAATATATTGAGGATATGATGGCCTAAATATGGTATATCCTATGAACTTCAAAGTTGCATATATGCAACTTTGATTTGGATTCTACACAAAAAGTTAGCCCAGAATACAAATTTTCAGGGGTGTGGGATACTTTAGAAATTACGCCACCTTGAAAATCAAAGTAGACCTCGCGACGCGTTATTTTCGCGTGGCCCCCCTAAATTTCAAATTGCTGTAGCGCGGAAACGAAAGGGAGTTACGACCTCAAATTTTCAGGTTTTTCATTTCTCATTAGTATAGATCTACCAGTACACAATAAGGAAAAAAATCCATGAGTATGGGTCAACTTTCATGTTGAGTTGGCATGGAATGACTCTAGAGAATGTATAGGTATGCCAGGCAAACCTTAATTAACACATTTGCTAGTCAGCCAAATTCGCCTAGAACACAATATAGAAATATTAAAGAACTGGCCGGTCAAGGAAACCTAAATATGTTGTCTATACTTCACTTAACCCAAATATATGATTTTTTATGGTGATAAGTCACTCGCACATGGAATTTTAGAGGGATTTTGATAGCAGTACCATTAAGGGTGGTCTTAACCCTGGAATTATGGAAACTTTGGCTTCATAACTGCTAAATTATTAGTCTAAAGAATATAAAAGTATACATTTTAGACTGGAAATGACTTGCTGAATTCATCTGTGAGGTCCAATTTGGGCCAAAATGTTCATTTTGGAGAAAATCCCAAAAACGGGTTTTTGGCCCAAATTTTTCGTGTAACGTAACAAAAAAAATTGTTTGGCCAAAAAATTTTTTTTATTAATTTTTAAAAACTAGATAAAAATATCTAGGGACCGTTTTTTATTTTTTTGAATTTTGACCAACTTTGAGAAATTTGCACCAAAAAAAAAATGCAAAATTTTCAAAAAAATCATAAAAAAAGCCTGATTTTCGCCCAAATTTCAAATATTTTTGGTGAAGATGGTCAAAATTCAAAAAAATGAAAAAACGGTCCCTAGATATTTTTATCTAGTTTTTAAAAATTAATAAAAAAAAAATTTTGGCCAAAGAATTTTTTTTGTTACGCTGCACTAAAATTTGGGCCAAAAACCCGTTTTTGGGATTTTCTCCAAAATGAGCATTTTGGCCCAAATTGGACCTCACAGATGAATTCATCAAGTCATTTCCATTCTAAAATGTATACTTTTATATTCTTTAGACTAAAATTTAGCAGTTATGAGGCCCGAAAGTTTTCATAATTCCAGGGTTCAGACCAACCTTAAAAAAGCTAGCTGCTACCAACATGAGACTAAGATCTAGAAACACCAAATTTTGTTAGAAATTTTGATTTTTTGATTAAGTTGAATTTTGTTGTTGAAAAGGGCTTTTTTAGGCTTTTTGATATAATGATGTAGTTTGATGAAATTGAATTCACCTCTTACATGTACTAGGTATGCCAGGTCAGGTGAATTCAAATTTGCCATCAAACTGCATCATTTTATATATCAAATTAAAGCCCTTGAGTAAAGAAAGCCAAACTGAAAACCTTTTTTCATAGCACTTTCCAGTAGCAAAGTTACATCTTGTCAAAGATTGACTTTCATCAAAAAGATTCAGCTAGCAAAATTCCCAAAAAAAGCATTTCGGTGGTGTTTCTAGATCTTAGTCTCAAGTTGATAGCAGCTTTTTTAGGAACTGCTATCAAAATCCCTCTAAAATTCCATGTGCGAGTGACTTATCACCACAAAAAATCATATATTTGGGTTAAGTGAAGTATAGAAAACATATTTATGTAGGTTTCCTTGTTAGACTAGTTCTTTTATATTTCTATGTAAATTATGTATTGTGTTCTAGGCGAATTTGGCTGACTAGCAAATGTGTTAATTAAGGTTTCCCTGGCTGGGATACCTACATGTACCTAGAAAGTACCTAGTGCCGTACTATTACGCTGACTTTCGTATTCGACGAGGAGGACGATTTCGACCTCCTGGTTTGTTTACAAACAGAGAGGTAGACAAAAGACCGTTCCGCTTGTCCAAACACTCAAGTATCAGAAGGATGGTCCACAATAGCGTGATTCACGTAACATGAATAGGGATTAAAAGCTGTCACGTAGAACCATGTGCTTCTATTGTCCAATTTGCCATCAAGATTTCATATGGAAACAGTTCAGACCCAGTACACGATCATGTCAGAAATTAATATTTTGTTCTGGGTCTGATTATTCGGACTAGAATGTACCTTGATTTTGATTGAAATTTTTTGATCCAAACACAAAGAAAACATTCCTACTCGGCCCTTTCGAGATGCGTTCTGTATTATAAGTCCTGGCTATGTCCCAGCAGTGCGGGGACCCAATGAGCTGTTATTACATGCAGGGTAAGTTCCGGCTATAAAGTCCCCGCTATTGCCGGGGTTCCGGGGGCGGGGACTGCAATTGATAGGTGCATTATGAGCTGAAAAAATGGGACGATCAACTCAGCCAGCTCAGCATTGAGTTTCAAGGGACTAAATGATGTCTTAATGATAAATGAAGATACTGTATATCTCAGACTCGGAACATGCATACAACATTGAACATGTAAAGTTGACATAAGCTTACCGTATGTGATGATAGATACAATTAATAAAACTGCTCCGAAGCGAGGGTCGCGCCGCGATCTGTAAATAGATGATTTTTTCCTATTTATTCGCAATATCAAAATGATTATCTGCATGCATATCACGACAAGTACTCTTGTTATTCAGATAATTGCACCACGTACCACTCAATAATCCCGCACTCCCTATTCGCTACTTGCACGGTTCCGCCATTATGCACTATGTGCGGGGAGAGCCTCGAACTGGCAGCATACATTATTACATGAAAGGAAGAATTATGTAACCTTACACAGAACCAGGGATATAAAGGGATAGGCATCGTAGCTATTACGTAACACACCGAATGATGTAGTTTAACTCTAGACAATAGGCGCCATATTGCAGGAGGGTTAGAGTTCATAGAGGAAACGTTAAAGGTTAGTAGATTAGGTCACCCAGGCACATCACTAATGTGTTTCACGAGTTGTAATACCGACAGGTAAAAACATTGATTTTGTAAAATTCTCCCGATTTTTAAAATTACTAAATAAGGTTAGTACTTCAAACCATTCTTTGATGAATCTATGCAATATGACGGTAATTTTTGAAACATCTAAGGGAGCGATCGTTATTTATGGCAGGGGGGAATGGGTAAATTTAGGGGGGAACATGAAATTTTTTTGTGGTCTTGAGGGGGGAACCTGAAATTTTTAGTTGAATCAGGAGGGGGGATTGTTAAATTTTAAATGGAGAAAATTGGGAAAACAAGGGGGGAACGCGAAAATTTTTTGAGCGGACGCTTAGGGGGAACGCTAAATTTTTGTCGACATTTTTGCCAAAACACCCATTCCCCCCCCTGGCGTAAATAACGATCGGTCCCTAAGAATCAATCTTAAACATCTTCATGATATTCATTTTTTTGCGCATGGTCAAAGCATGCTCTTGCGCTATCCACAGACTATCCGGTGGAAACTTCAAAGCAACGATCATGCGTTAATATTTACAAAATGGCGAATGATGTAGTTCAAGGGCGTAAACCACCAAATAACTTCTCCATTGAAAAGCACGTAAAAATCAACTTTTTCAAACGGCGATTTCTACCAGGCGTGACAATATTTTTCACTTTTTTACGTCATCCCTGTATTAATTAAGGACTGAAATTTTATTTAAGCTTCAATTTTGGGGAACTTTATAGAATCAGTTTTTATTAAAAATGTTGAAAAGCGACGCCGCTATTCAACACCAAAACTAGCATTAAAACTTGTTCCGTTAGCAGTAATTCGGACAGGGCCTACTTTTCTTGTGAAATCGATTTGTATAATTTCATATCTATTTTAGTCATTAATAGGTTAGTATCTTTCATTTAAATCAGAACATGCCAACCTCACGAAGAACATGGTCCCTAAGGACACCACATTGTCTCATGTAGCCATATACGTTTAACCGGAACTCATCACCATTGCACCTTTCGCGCAGTGATTTAGTGTAATACGCCCTTGAAGTCGAACAATAGCGTGACCGGCGTGACGTAGTTTTTGGCATTGTTCCTATATGCACTTTCACCCTCCTGATATAAATGACAGAACGTTATGACTAGTTCAATTCCCATTCATGTATGCTGCCAGTTCGAGGCTCTCCCCGCACATAGTGCATAATGGCGGAACCGTGCAAGTAGCGAATACAGCTACAGTTTGTATTTGTCTCACTTATGACGTCACAAGCCTCCTAGTTTGCTAGAAATGTGATCTGCGCGATTAGGAAATAATTCTTTTAAAAAGGAAAGGCTCGATCATTCGTAGCTATTCATAGAGCTTCATAGAACTCCCGAGCAGCCTGGATCCTATAAACCCTAACGGCCTAAGGGCTTTTTGGCGACGGGAAGGGAAAGAAAGAAGGAATAAAGAGAGAAAAGAAAGAAAGTTGTGATGAGATGATAGCGGCGGCAAAACATGAATAACTGACTCACGTTGATTAATGTGTGTTTATTACTCCACGTTATGATTTATTAAAACAACTGTGATTAATTCTGAAACAATAATATAAAAAGAAACCTTCATTTAAAATATGCACAAGAAAAAGACTTAATAATTATAGGCCTACAATGCTTTAAACTTCTTGCACGAACGGAATGAAATAATAAATAATCTTCCTAAGATATTCATAAAATAACTATTAATTGACTAAAAGATAAATTGGAATTGCTACAATGAATTTAAGCTTGCAATGCAAAACCAATGCTAAAACATGCTAAATATAAAATACGATTCACGTCAGGAGATGATCTAAAATACGGATTTCAATGATTTTAACTATAGTACACCATTAGTAACAGAATCTTCAAAGTCTATATAAATATGGTAATCATTAAATATAAGTTTCAACATACCTTGTTTCTAGGAAATATATGTAAAAAAGGCAATTTGAACAGGCCTACCGCTAAAACTTTGCGTTGACTGATGTCTCATTATTATGTATTTAAGGTGGGACTTACCAGAATGGTATAGAGTCCAGTGATTATCAAAAGGTCGAAGGCAACGTCCTGGGCGATATCAGGTCCGTATTATGATAAGTAGGGATGGGCGTATTCCCAATATACTACACTCCTCCTTTCTTAGCTTGTTCCGTGGTAATTCGTTGTATGTAGCAAAGTTCATAAATTCTAATAACTTGTAACGTAACACAAACAGTTTATAACTTCAACTCCAAACTTGTAGAACAATGTTCTTGAAACGCGTAACTTGGCTAACTCAACTTTTAAAACGTAACGTATAATACATAGTTCTTCTGTGACCTTGTTACAGCTCCTCAATTAGTCTCCGCGGAGGTCGTGTATTCCTCTGCGAGCGACGTGGCACTGATGATGGACTTGGACGTGCATTTCTTTGAGCTGCTGCTTCCGGAACAGTTCCGCGAGATCCTATCGCTTGACTTGGAACATCTACCGGTGTCTTGTCACTAGTGCTTTCACTTGGAGACTGAAGATTTGGACTTGTTTCTCTTGGAGTCCATTCCCTTGGAGTTGATCTTTGACACGGCGTTAGTGTCAAATCACTCTCTGTAGCTGGTAGCAAATTGCTTTGAGTAGCTTGTCGCGATGACATCACCTCTCCTCTCCGTAAGTGATCTACATGTCGTTTCCATACTCTTCCATCCGTAAGCGTCACAATGTACGACTTTAATAGGCGCTGACCGCTCTGCAATGGTACCAGGCCACCATGTTTGCTCCTTTCTACAATCTTTCACCAGCACTGTCTCACCAGGAAAGAATTCTCTGTATTTGCTGTGCATGTCATAATGGTCTTTCTGCATTGCTTGTTTACTGATGACTCGTTCTTGCAGATTTGGACGAACTAGCGATAGTCGTGTTCGGATTTCTCGTCCAATAAACAGCTTCGCTGGACTGCATCCTGTTGTTGCGTGTTTGGTAGATCTGTATGTCATTAAGAAGTTGTCCAATCTTTGTTGTATATTCCCTGTAGCTGCGCTGATACCTTTCTTGAATGATTGTACCATTCGTTCAGCTGCTCCGTTGCTAGAGGGTTGATATGGTGATACTCTTATACTTTTTACTCCTTGTTTCTTCAGGAAGTTTTGATATTCTTCGCTCCTGAATTGCGGACCGTTGTCGCTTACGATTTGAAGTGGTAACCCATATCTCGTGAATAATTCTCGTAGCACGTTAACTGTCGCTTGTGCTGTCGTACTCTTCATTAGTGTAACTTTTTGAGTATGCATCTGTAATGACTAGGAAATTTTGTCCATCTTTCTCAGCGAAATCTATATGGACTCGTTGCCATGGTGCTCCAGGCCACATCCAGGGCATCAAAGGTGCTGTTGCTGGCTTGTTTTTCACTTGTTGACAACTGGAACACAGTTTGACAGTCTCTTCAATTTCGTTGTCCATGTTTGGCCACCAAACCCAACTGCGTGCAATCTCCTTCATTCGAACCATACCTGGGTGCGCTGTGTGTAACTCTTGCAGTATATCTTGTTGATACTTTGCTGGAATCATCACTCTTAGGCCCCATAATATGCAGTCTTGTTCTACTGAGAGCTCGTATTTGCGATTGAAATAGGGTTTCAAACGTAAATCGTCTACTTCCTGTGGCCATCCAGTTCTAGTAAACTCTAGTACTCTTGACAGTACTGGATCACGTAGTGTCGCGTTCTGTATCTCCTTACTCGTTATTGGTAAATTCTCCAACATCTTGTCTTCTACTCTGAAGATTGCGTCTTCTTCTTTCTGTATCACTGGTAATGGTAGACGTGACAAGGCGTCTGCTAGCGTGTTCTGCTTTGTTGGGATGTACTTGATGTCATATGTGAATGCTGAAAGCGTAATAGCCCATCGTTGCAGACGTTGTGCAGCTAATGTTGGTATACCGGTCTTTGGTCCTAGTATTTGTTCCAAAGGCTTGTGGTCAGTCAGAATTGTGAACTTTCTTCCGTAAAGGTACATTCTGAACTTCTTGAGTCCAAACATAATTGCCAAGGCTTCTTTGTCGAGTTGAGCGTAACCCTTCTCATGCTTGTCCAGACTTCGTGATGCATATGCGATAGGTCGTCGTGATCCGTCTTCGTAAACATGCATGATCACCGCTCCAACACCGTATGGTGAAGCGTCCGCTGCCAACTCTAACGGCAATCGTGGGTCGTAGTGTGTCAGTATCTTTTCAGATGTCAATATGTTCTTGACTGTCTCAAAAGCTGTCGTGCAAGCGTCTGTCCAGTTCCATGGTTTATCACATAACAGTTCATTCAGTGGATGTATCACCGTAGACAGATGAGGTACGAATTGAGCTTGAAAATTCACCATGCCTAGAAATGATCGCACTTCCGTAACATTATGCGGTTGTGGTGCGTCCTTGATAGCTTTGATCTTGTGATCCGTAGGCTGAATTCCTTGAGCTGAGATTCTTCTACCCATGTACTCCACTTGCTGTTCCATGAACTTGCATTTCTCTGGTTTTACTCGTAATCCATACTTCTGCAGTCGTTGAAGTACTTTCTCCAGATTGTGAAGATGTTCTTCGTCATTTCTTCCGCTTACTAAAATGTCGTCCATAATGGCACATGTGTAATCCAATCCTGCCAAAGCTTGATCCATAAATCGTTGCCAAATGGCTGGACTCGAGGAAATTCCAAAGGGTAAACGTGTATAGCGGAATAACCCCTTCCATGTGGATATTATCACCAATTCTTGAGATTTGTCATCTAACAACATCTGTTGATAAGCGCATTTCAAGTCAATTTTGGTAAATTTCTCACCTCCCGCCATCTTGCTGAATACTTCCTCTGGCGTCGGCATTGGAAATTCGTCTGTATGTATCGCTTGGTTGACGCTAACTTTATAATCTCCACATAATCTCACCGTTCCGTCTTGCTTTGGTATGCAAACCAGGGGTGTCGCCCATTCACTAAAATCTACAGGAACGATAATACCTTCATCTTGCATTCTCTGTAATTCTCTATCTACCGCTGGACGTAGGGCGTACGGTACAGGTCGTGCTTTGTGAAATACTGGAACTGCGTTTTCCTTCACATGAAGTGTTGCTTTCATACCCTTCACTGTACCCAATCCTGGTTGAAAAACCTCACTATACTTCTGCTTCAATTCAGGCACCGTGCATGAACTCTTGACACTGTATTGACCTTGTTGTGGAAACAAATTATGCCAGTCTAAGATCATCTCCGCTAGCCAATCTCTACCAAATAATGGTGGTGCATAGCTGTCTGCATCTACAACAACTAATCGAAGTAATCCTGCGTGTTGATCTTGGTACTTTACATCAACATTGATCTCACCTGCCAAGTTCAAAGGTGTACCGGCATAAGCATGCAGTGGACGAGACACTGGTTTCAATGGAAAATTACTGAAATGCTTCAGGTAATCCTTGATATTGACCATCGACGGTCCTGCTCCCGTGTCCAACTCCATCTGTAATTTCACTCCTTCAATTTCCACTGGTAGGAATACTGGTTTTGACGATGTGTAATTTACACTGTCTTGCGCGTTGTCTTGTTTGTCGTCAACATGCGTGTCGTCTCGTTTGTCGTCACTATCGTCTGTAGTCGTAATGGTGAAAGTAGCGTCACGAAAATCTTCAAATTGTTCATCGTCTTCTGTTACGTAGCGTACTGTGTTTTGTTTTGCATGATAGCTTGACGCTGAGTGAACATTACCACATTCTGATTTCAAATGTCCTACTCGATTACATTTGTAACATGTAAAGTTCTTGTACTTGCATTCATTTGGGGAATGATTAGTTAAGCCACACCTGTAACACTTGCGTTTCCCATTGTCGTTAGGTCTGCCGTCTGTGTTGGTTGACTTCCGTTGACCAAATTTGGGTCTAAATCTCCCCCGTCCACTTCCAGAACTTCTGTTGTTACCTCGTCCATGTCCTATTTTGTTTACCGTTGATGGCGTTTTACCGCTGATATCCTTAACATTCTTCGTTGCCTCTTCTTCAGCTATTGCCATGTCTACCGCTTGAGCAAAATTATAATCCTTTGCTTGGGGACCCAACAATTTCTCTATCGTATCTTCAGATCTTAAACCACAAATGAACTGATCTCGTAAATTCTGCTCCAACTGATCTCCTTGAAATTCACATGAAGCAATTAATTTCTTCAAATTGGTAGCATAATCACTGATAGATTGACCAGGTTGTTGTTTACACGATCTGTATCTAAATCTTTCTGCTACTACTGAACGTTGTGGTCTATAATGCTTCTTTAACAGGTCTGCTAATTCCTTGTAGGTCTTACCGTGAGGCGGATCTGGGTAGCTGACGTCCCGTAAGGTTTTGTAGACATTATTTCCAACGCTACTCAGGAGTATTGCTCTCCTTTTTGGCATCTTATCATCCGTGTCAGCAATATCCATAGCGATAAAATATTGCGATAATCTATCCAAATAACACTCAATGTCGCCATCGTGATCATTAAATTTCTCAAAAATTGGCCTTCGTGACATCGCGATTGTCGAGTAGATCGTCGATAGGTAAGCTTATCTCTTCGGTGCAAAATTCTGCAGTTACGTCGTATGTCGTCTGCTCGCGAGTCAAAAGTTCGCGATCGTAAATCACTGTTTTAAAGTCCCAAAATGTCCGTCGTACGTTAGCCAAGTTATCCGTAGGTGCTATAACAGTTCTGTCACCTGAAACTTTGCTGTAGGTTCCATAAAAATGATTCTCGTCGCCAATATTATGTATTTAAGGTGGGACTTACCAGAGTCCAGTGATTATCAAAAGGTCGAAGGCAACGTCCTGGGCGATATCAGGTCCGTATTATGATAAGTAGGGATGGGCGTATTCCCAATATACTACACTCATCTTTTGATTTGCTGTTCTAAATAAAAAATACGGCGCGCGTCGCGACACTAAATTTAAAGACGCGCGATACAATTTAAACGCGAAAAATTGCGCAAAACGCGAGATTACATGACATCCCAGCCCCTTAAACGTGACGGAATGTCACAAATAATTAATCAACAAAAATGAATTAGAAAAAGGATTGTCTTGGCTAACACTGTCTTATAACTACGATTAATAGACCAAATCATTGTTTACATTATGATAAACAATTTTTGTTTTTGTTTTGTTTTTCAACATAAATAATTAGGATCAGCAAATTACAATGAATGAAATCAATGGATTTACAATAATTTCTTGGACAGCGCATGGCGTACATCCAATTTTAGACTCAAACTTCTTGGACAGCGTACAAGCATACATCCAAATACATCCAGTTAGATCTTAAATCATCAAGTTATTCAACATAAATAATGGTCAGAATCAGATGAATCAAATCAATGGCTTTAACACCAACTTCTTGGACAGCGCATGGCGTACATCCAATTTTAAACATAAACTTCTTGGACAGCGTACAAGCATACATCCAACTTAGAAACAAACTTTTTGGACAGCGTACAAGCATACATCCAACTTAGAAACAAACTTTTTGGACAGCGTACAAGCATACATCCAACTTAGAAACAAACTTTTTGGACAGCGTACAAGCATACATCCAAATTAGAAACAAACTTTTTGGACAGCGTACAAGCATGTACATCCAAGTTCAGATTCTGTTTAGTACTTCATGGAGATTCAAGGTCTGACCTTTCTGAATTCTTCATGAGAAGAATGAGTTTCGTCACAGGCCGCTTAACCTTTGATCCATCAGCGTACTTGATTCCGACGATTCTCACGAGGTTATCTTCCCCTGGGTAGACTTCGACAATTTCGGCCATCTTCCAGGAACCGCGCTTTGTGTCTTCACCAACCACAAGTACAATGTCTCTCTCACATAGGTTTTCGCTTGTTCGTTGCCACTTCTGACGCGGTGACAGCTTGTGGATACACTCCATCCAACGCTTCCAAAACCATCCACCATGGCGTTGCAAATCTGTCTGCGCTTTCGTAGATCTCCGTTGTACTCTTCACATGGAATAGCGGGGCATGGTAAATCGCCTCTTCCGATCAAGAAATGATTTGCCGTCAACGGCGGATGATCTAGAGGTGACGACGACTTGGCAGTCAAAGGTCGTGTGTTAATGAGTCCAGATATCTGACAGAACACAGTCTCCCACTCGACGAACGTTAGTCTATCAGACTTTACTAGATGCCTCATTCCCTTCTTGACTTCCTGCACCATCCTTTCCACAGCACCCTGAAAATGAGGTCTACCAGGAGTCCAGTGATTATCAAAAGGTCGAAGGCAACGTCCTGGGCGATATCAGGTCCGTATTATGATAAGTAGGGATGGGCGTATTCCCAATATACTACACTCATCTTTTGATTTGCTGTTCTAAATAAAAAATACGGCGCGCGTCGCGACACTAAATTTAAAGACGCGCGATACAATTTAAACGCGAAAAATTGCGCAAAACGCGAGAAAACGCTTCCAAAAACCATCCACCATGGCGTTGCAAATCTGTCTGCGCTTTCGTAGATCTCCGTTGTACTCTTCACATGGAATAGCGGGGCATGGTAAATCGCCTCTTCCGATCAAGAAATGATTTGCCGTCAACGGCGGATGATCTAGAGGTGACGACGACTTGGCAGTCAAAGGTCGTGTGTTAATGAGTCCAGATATCTGACAGAACACAGTCTCCCACTCGACGAACGTTAGTCTATCAGACTTTACTAGATGCCTCATTCCCTTCTTGACTTCCTGCACCATCCTTTCCACAGCACCCTGAAAATGAGGTCCACCAGGAGGCCCGAACTTCCACTCTAGGTTGTAGCGTTGGCAGTGAGATCTTAGTTCATTATGGTCAAGTCGCAAGTTCAACTCATTGATAGTGTTGTTAGCTCCTCTGAAGCAGGTTCCATTGTCACTAACTATCAAGGAGGGAGCTCCTCTGATGCTAACAAATCGTTCCAACGCCTGAAGAAATGCTTGTGTAGACAAATCTTGGACACATGTTAAGTGAACTGCCCTAGTTACTGCACACGTGAAAACAGCACAGTAGCCTTTGGTAGTCGTGTTTCTGTTGAGTTTCACGGTTATAGGTCCAAGATAATCCACCAGCGTTGTCTTGAAAGGTGGAGTACATGGCGCCACACGAAACTCTGGTAAATCTGCCATCCTCTGTTTGGTCGGGGTGCCTCTGTGTTTCCTGCATGTAATGCAATCGTGCACAACTTGTCTTGAGATATTGATGTCACCTATGATCCAGTAAGCCTTCCTAACTTCGGCTGCTGTCCTCAGGTGACCTCCATGGAGGGCATGGCTGTGTCTTTCACGTACGATCAACATGCTCAGGTGACTCTTCTTCGGAAGGAGGTATGGGTGTCTAACATCATGGGATACTGGTGCGCGACCAACTCGTCCGCCTACGCGGTACACTAGTTCCTCTTCATCGAAGAAAGGATCAAGCTTCATTATGTTAGGATCTTGGAAATTCAATTCTCTTTGTGCTTGCCGGATCCAATACAACTCTGCTTCCTTGACTAGCTGAGTGGAAGGCCACTGTGATATCTGGGACGTGAGTTCCTTTAGCCACTTATGCTTGGGCAGTTTCTTCAACGATAACACTCTAGCCGTCACCATCTTCAACTTAGTCCAACTGGAGAACTTTGTAGCATCCAATATTGGTGATGACTCTGATACTTTGTTAACTTTGACAGCCAAAGTCTTGGCATTCCGCACATGGAACTTCTTCTGTTCTTCATCTTCTGGTTGAACAGGGATATTTGTAGGTGTCTTTGGCCAAGATGCAGGTGGTAGTTTCAAGTATTCAGGTCCTTCCAGTACTTGTTTCATAGCAGTTGCTGTTCCTCCTCTGGAGACTAGGTCAATCGCATTCTGATCAGTCGGAACATAAGCTACATCGGTGACTGGGTCGAACTCTGATGTGATTTCACCTACGCGATAGGCAACATATGAGCGGAAAGACTTAGATTGACCTCTCAGCCAACTGATGGCAGTCATACTGTCAGTCCATATCTTTGAGTACGAGATATTGAACCGCAGGGCATTTTTTACTGTGATCATCAAGCGGGACAGTAGAAGGATCGCCTGTAGTTCCTTCCTGGGCATACTGGACTGCTTCAGAGGGGTGAGTCTAGCACGTGCGCATACGAAGGAAAAATCAGCCTCACTGTTCTCGGAATCTGACCATCTCAACCATACTCCCATGCCCATGGCATCTTCGGAAGCATCACTAAGACCATGAAGTGAGATTTCTGGCAGGGGTCGCTGTCCTCTGTACCGCTCTGGAATCAGGCATCTTGGGATCTCTATGGTGGCTATCTCCTCCAAATCTCGGTTAATGTCATTTAAGATGGCATAGAGTTCACCCTTTGGGTTGAGAGGGGTATCCCAGTCCATGTTGAGTTGCCAAAGTTTCTGAAGTAGGATCTTTGGTCGGATGAGAACTCCAGACAGTATGCCGAAAACATCAAAGTACGAAGCTGTTTGTGATAGGATACTGCGTTTAGTTGGGACATCATTCTTAGGCTCCACTTCTTTAACCTTGAAGGTGTCCTTCTGGAGGTCCCACTTTGTCCCCAAAACAGTTGCTTGTTTGCTGTCTTCCGTCTTGTCACACACTTCTTTAGCATTTGATTGCCATTTTCGGATGGTAAAGTTCCCTTTGCTAGAGTCCTAGTTAGAGTGGTCTTCAGGCCCAGTGCCTCTTCCTCGTCAATGACAGACTCATTTAGGTCATCCATATAAAATTGTTTAGTGATGACTCTCTTCAGCTGGTCATTGTCAGGAGCATTCTCAGCTACTACATGCCTCAGGGTAACAATAGCAGCAGTCGGGGATGGCTTATCTCCAAATGTCACGGTTGTCAGTTCATAGACTTGAATGGGGTGACTTGGATTTTCACGAAACACATATCGATGAAACCGGGCATCCTCTGACTTGATCTTGATAGCCTGAAACATCTTGCTGGTATCCGCAATTACACCAACTTCATTCTCTCTGAATCGCAATGCTACTTCAAACAGGTCGGAGTTGATGTTGTCTCCCTTCACAAGGTAGTCATTGAGCGAATGACCTTGATATCTAGCTTTAGCATCATACACCACTCTCACAGGCGTTGTCTTGGAATCTTTGACAACAGCAAAGTGTGGAAGGAACCACATCTTCTTCCCACTTTCCCGGTCTTGTCTTAGTTCCTCTTCTGTTACGCGACGAGCTACACCTCTATCTACTTGATCTCTCATCTGTTTACAGTAGACTTCCCACTCGTTAGGCCGCCTAGAGAATTGGTTTTCCAAACTCTTCAGACGCTTGACAGCATACGTATAGTTATCAGGGAGATCGGTTGGTGGTTTCTTCCACGGTAGTTGTATTTCATAGGAGCTATCTGCTCGTTGTGTCACGCTTTGTTGCATCGCCTCTGTTGCTTCTGTTGTGACGATAATTCAGTCAATAATTGATTATTGATCATAGGGCAGAAAGCCATGAATAACCATTCATCAAGTGAACGTTTTGATATCCAATTCTGTGCATCAATTGCACTGAGTGAACCAATGATTTGTTTCTCCGTTAATAAATTCGTCACTCCTTGCTAGCCCTGCGACTGATGCACACCTACTCAACTTTGGTTCACGATGAATAGTTAGACTGGTAAACATGATGACGATTCTAATGTCATCATGTCTTGCACGTGATTCATATTAAATTATACTACTTATGTGATGTAACTCTGGTAAGGTTTTATATTAATTCATACACCTTGTATTTTGATCAGTTTAACGTAAATTCCTAATAAATTCTATGATACGTAATTTCTGTTTCATCTTGTTCATTTAGAGATTGTCATTCCCGTTTCCGTTCATTCCCTCATCCCTTGGGACTCCAAATCTAGTACCTCGCACTTCCTTACCATGACTAATTCCCCAATTTAAAAGTCATAATACATGGTGGAAGAATCCTTTCGGTCAATCATTTTTATGTTATTTGGAGTCCCGTTTGCATTTTGTTCATTTCTCGCATACATTCACACACATTATACACACAAGGGTATTTTGAGTTACATGACAGCATTTTTCGTCACAAGAATGGACAGCTTGGCTGGCAAGGAGGCCGTGTATTGCACGTAAAACATGTAAATCTTGTTGTTTTGTGTTATTTATCGTTTATGGCAAACTAGAATTTATATTTATTTTATTATGTATTGGCGAGCTAGCAAAAATATTGTACATGCATTGTGATCAAGCAGACATTTAGGCCTTTTCAATTTCAGAAGCGTATATAGTGTTTGGGGCAATGCCCTATAAGTTCTTTGTCTGGTAAAGTATAAAGATTCGTTCTTTGTCAGTTTCTGTCAGCTTGATCTCATTATGCATAATCTCAGCCACTTCATGTGAAATTATTGATGATGTTCTGTTTGGACTCAATCCTATTGATTGACACACCTTGATTTACCTTTGTTATATTGTTATCATTGATTTGAGATACATGCAGTAATTCTTTCAAATTGAATAGGGCGCGTGGTACTTGAACAATTTCTAAGCGCCTGACTGATTGTCTATTCAATGAAACATTGGTTCATCGTCCTATGGACTTAGAATATTTAGATACTGGTGCGTCAATAAATTTGATTGATTATGATTGGCTTATTGCAAATTTGCCTATGGGTTCTTACAAAATGGAACAATCGCGTATAAGTCTAGCTCGAGCAGCAAACGGTAGTGATATGCATATTGCTGGTTTTGTAACCCTTCCATTGTCAATAGATGGTAGTATTTTTGTCACACCTTTGAATGTTGCTCATAACCTTTCTGAGACTGTTATTTTGGGATCCATAAGGAAACACGGCGCTGTGATTTGTGTTTGGGGCAATGCCCTATAAGTTCTTTGTCTGGTAAAGTATAAAGATTCGTTCTTTGTCAGTTTCTGTCAGCTTGATCTCATTATGCATAATCTCAGCCACTTCATGTGAAATTATTGATGATGTTCTGTTTGGACTCAATCCTATTGATTGACACACCTTGATTTACCTTTGTTATATTGTTATCATTGATTTGAGATACATGCAGTAATTCTTTCAAATTGAATAGGGCGCGTGGTACTTGAACAATTTCTAAGCGCCTGACTGATTGTCTATTCAATGAAACATTGGTTCATCGTCCTATGGACTTAGAATATTTTTGCAGTCATTTATTTTTGTAATCCTTCACTGTTTGGACTTTGACAATTTTTCGTAGTGAAATATTTGTTTCATTCTTTACCGTCTGGACTTAGAAAATTTTTGATTTTAATTTTCAAATCGTTACGCGGCTGGACTTAGTTTATTTTCATTGATCATATCCAAACTGTCATCACTATTTACTGCGTATGTTGCGAGTAATATATTATAAACAATGTTATATCGTATGTGATCCGATGATCACCGTGTATTATTTTAGCATGTTCTCTGGTTATATGATATGATGATCGTGTGTATTTGTTAACATGAGTGATAATGATGTAAAAGAGGATCGAGTCTCAAAGTGATCATAGTAATTCAGATAGTGACAGTGAGACCGATAGTATTGTCGAGTATTCAGACATGTCTTTCAAATATGACATGCGTGGTTTTGGTCTCAAATATTCAGGGGGTCCAAAGGATGATCTTGATACTTTTATTCGCAAATTCAATAATTATGCGCAGTTGAGAGATTATACCGATGCAAAATCCCTCTTGGCTTTAAATGCAGTCATTGATGGTCACGCTAGCGTTTATTTGGAAAGAATTGAGGAGGCTGACAAAAACACTGTTGATAAAATACACAAGTTACTCAAAGATCACTTTGAAGGTCAATCTTGGTTATGGGGCATTGAGTCGCAATTGTTAACCCGTCGTCAACAGGTGTCTGAATCTATTGATGACTATGCCTCCGATATTATGTTGTGGGGTAGGCAGGCAAAGAAGACAGACGCTGAGCTTATGTCAATTTTTATTCGAAATTTATTGCCAAAGGTGCGGGCTTTTGTATTCTCGAAACAGCCCGATTCGTTTACGACTGCCCTTGAAGCAGCGAGACTGGCCATTTCAGTAGAGCGCACGGCAAATGAGCCTTTTATTTCACATCATGACAAAGCTAAACAGTCGCCTGTCTCCTCTGATCCTACAACTTCGGCCTTAGACAAAATTACTGGTTTGGTGGCAAATATTTCTTCAAGATTGGAAAATGTAGAGAAAAATGTAAATACCACTCCAAATCCCAGTAGAAATTATAGACCTACTAGGTCAATTGTATGTTTTCGTTGTGGCTATACAGGTCACAAATGGAGGAATTGTTATGCACGAAAAGGCATAGACGGTAAACCGTTAAACTAACATCCCCATTTGCCAAGTTTGAAGGGAAATATGTTGGGAAACATGCAAGTGGGGAAGATAGAAATTCTTCTCAACATGAACGTAAATCAAGAGTAAAACAAAGATGTGAAAATGCACGCTCAGTCCGCCCACCTTCACAAAGTCCAGAACGATCGCGTAGACAATCAAAATCTTCCAGGCATGACCGCAAGATCGATATTAAATTATCTGAGTGGAATACCATCTCAGCGTCTATTCAAAACAGATCAGTTCAATGTCTGGTAGATACTGGTGCGTCAATAAATTTGATTGATTATGATTGGCTTATTGCAAATTTGCCTATGGGTTCTTACAAAATGGAACAATCGCGTATAAGTCTAGCTCGAGCAGCAAACGGTAGTGATATGCATATTGCTGGTTTTGTAACCCTTCCATTGTCAATAGATGGTGGTATTTTTGTCACACCTTTGAATGTTGCTCATAACCTTTCTGAGACTGTTATTTTGGGATCCATAAGGAAACACGGCGCTGTGATTAATTGTGCGACAGACACGCTTACTCTAAACAAAAAGAGCCAAATTCGTGTTCTTGAAAAACAAGAAATCCCTCCGCACACTCAATCAATTGTTCGCGCCAAACTTTCCAATAAATTGCCAGTAAATTCTATAGGCCTTTGTCAAGGTGGAAGACGCATTACAGCGCTTGGTGTTTTAGTTGCAAACACTACATCAAGTGTTATCGACAATTGTGCGCATTTACTAGTTATGAATGCTACTGATGATCCAATTACTTTGTATCCCCGCACCAAGTTGGGTACATTTTCTCGTGTTCTTCCAAAACTTGTAACTCCATTTTCATCAGTAACATGTGAAAAGGTCAATAGTGTAAATATGTCTTCTAAAGAAAGTAGCAAAATTGATCAAATAAAAAATAATATGGAGTCTAAAGATACTATTATTCCACAAGTGCAAGAAGTTATGTCTAAAGTGAAACTACATGAAAATCATTTGTCAAAAAATGAAATGTCTGAAATTACAGGGTTGATATCAGATTATGTTGACATTTTCCAAGTAGATGGTGGGCCACTTGGCAATTATTCAGGAATTAAACATGAAATTCATACCGATAGTCGCCCAGTTCGTTCCCGGCCGTATAGACATGCACCTCATGTTCAAGCAGAAGTTCGAAGGCAAGTTGATGTAATGTTAGACCAGGGAGTTATTCGTGAATCAACTAGCCCTTGGAGTTTTCCGTGTGCATGATACCTAAACCAGGGACAAATACTTGGCGTTTTTTGTATCGATTTTAGGAAATTAAATAGTTTAGAGCCGCGTCAGAATTGGCCGATTGCTCATATACATGACGCTCTAGACAGTTTGGGGTCTAACGAACCAAAATACTTTACAACTTTGGACTTAGCCTCTGGCTACTGGCAAATAGGCCTTGAGGAGCAATCTAAGCCTAAAACCGCATTTATCACCCAAGACGGTCTGTATGAATTCAATGTTATGCCATTTGGCCTCCATAATGCGCCGGCAACCTTCCAGCGAGCGATGCAAGAAGTATTGCGAGGGCTAAATTGGAAATTTGTATTCTGTTACTAGACGATGTGATTATCTTTAGTAGAAGTTTTGAAGAACATTTGGATCATTTAAAACAAGTATTTGATAGACTAAGAGAAGCAGGATTAAAGTTACAACCCAAGAAATGCACTTTTGGACAAACTGAAGTCAAGTATTTAGGGCACATCGTTAGCAAAGATGGCATAGCTACAGATCCCGCCAAGCTGCAAATTGTTAAGGATTATCCTACTCCAACCAAAGTTTCTGAAGTTCGTTCTTTTTAGGTTTTGTGGGGTATTATCGCAGATATATCAAAGATTTCTGTAAAATTGCTGACCCACTCACAAATTTAACCAGAAAGAATATTCCTTTTCGTTGGGATGCAAAATGCATTGAAGCATTTGAAACTTTGAAGCAGAAACTGCTGGAGCCTCCAATTCTGGCCTATCCAAGATTTGATGGTACTGAGTTCATTCTTCAAACTGATGCCTGTTATACAGGGCTAGGTTATATATTGGCTCAGAAACAAGACGACAAAGAAAGAGTTATTTCATACGGTGGTCGAGCATTACATGATTCAGAGCGCAATTATACCACCACTGAGTTAGAGGCTTTAGCAGTAGTCGAAGGCGTGAAGAAATATGCGCCATATCTTCAGCATACTGTCAATTTCGTCGTGGTCACGGACCATTGTGCCCTAAAATGGCTATTTTCGAATAAACCATCCGGGGGACGCTTAGCTCGATGGGCCCTTAAACTTCAGTCTTACAATTTTGAAGTTGTGCATATTCGCGGACGTAACAATACCAATGCAGACGCTCTTAGTAGACTTAATTATGCAAATTCTCATAGTCATTCCCCTGAATCCTTACAGACAGAGTGGGAAAAGTCTGATTTTGATGATATGGCAGATGACGTTTTGCAAGTACCGCAAAACCCTCAAGTTCATCCTCAAGTTGATGCCATAAGAAATTTGCGCTTCAATCACGGTAAACGGATGAAGATTGACGATGAAACAGCAGCACAAAAGGCCCCCTCCATTCCCAGTGATATAGATTTGGGGAAGTTCAAAGGGGCATTGTTGACGGATGGGTTTGCTAGTTCAATGTTGGCTTATTTAGATCATGATGAGTTGCCTAAAGATGCATTAAAGGCTAGAGATATTGTTCTACAGTCAGAACAATATTTTGCTCTGGGTGGTTTGTTTTATCATATATGGCACACCCCGGCAAGACGACATTTACCAGAAAGAAATGTCGTACGTCTTTATGTTCCCATGATATTTATTGATACAATTTTGAATAATTGTCACGACCATGTACTAGCCGCTCATTTTGGTTTCCAACGAACTTATGATCGGATCCGTCAGCGAAATTTCTGGAAGGGCATGTACCGAGATATAGACAATTGGGTTAGGTCATGTATTTCTTGTTCACAAAGGAAAACTCATAGACACAAAGTTTTGGCACCCTTGGTCACATGAAAGAACGGAAGAGCGGCGTGTAGAGAGAGAAGGTAGATGTGCTAGGACCATTGCCAATTACTGTATCGGGAAACCGTTATGTTTTATGTTTCACAGACCATTGCACAAGATGGCCTATCTTAGTTCCATTAAAAGAAACCGATGCATCTACAGTGGCTAGAGTTTTCTTTGACTATGTAATTTGTGAACATGGCTGCCCAAATTCCTTATTAAGTGACAGAGGGACAAACTTTCTCAGCAAGGTGGTACTTGAAGTATGTCGCATTATGCGTACCCAGAAACTAAATACTAGTTCATATCACCCACAATGCAATGCAATTCAAGAAAGGTACAATGCAGTGATATTGGATACTATTTCACATTATGTAAATCAATTTCATAATGACTGGGATAGATACTTATCAGCGATACAATTTGCATATCGTACCACTCCTGCAACAAATTCTGTTGGTTTTAGTCCCTTCTTCCTATTGTATGGCAGGGAAGCAAGATTTCCCATTGACGTTACTTTGCTGAAAGAATGTCAATATCCTGACAAGACATTAAGAGATCATATACATGTTCTCATTAGCCAATTAGAGGTATTCAGAGCAGTTTCCAAATCTCATGCCGAAGAGCATCAAGCCAATATGAAAGATCGGTATGATGAACGTTCACATGAAGTTGAATATCAGATAGGGGATACTGTTTGGATATATATCCCAAAAAAAAAAAAGGTCTCTCCCGCAAATTGATGAAGTTTTGGTCTGGTCCTTACTTGTTGGTTGAGAAAACGGGTCCCGTTAATTTTCGAGTCAGAAACTTGGAAAACAACAAGTTAATCAGTACGCCGATTCACGTGAATCGAATGAAATATGCGTACGATAGGTATGTTAGGCCAAGCAACCAAGATCTTCCCTTAGACCAAAATCAAAGAGATGAAGTACCAGGTCTAATACCGGATGACTGTCCTGAGGATTCATTTGAACCTCTCTTAGCAACTCAGGAAGCACACAAGACAGTCATTCCCATTATTCCAGGTCTTCCCGCGGTTCAGGAACCTGCTCTAGAATACGAAGTTGAACAAATTGTGAGAGGACGTTACCGAAACAAACGTCTTGAATATCTGATCAAATGGAAAAATTTTCCTCACTCCAGAAATACTTGGGAACCTGAGTGTAATTTAAATGCTGCTGCATTAAACTTTCTCAAGGAAAATCCTGTCAAAATTACAGGTAAAATGTAAACTGGAGTCAGAGACAAATAATTACGAGTCATTCTTGTTACTTGATGCTAAATGTGAAGAAGTGTAAAAGAAAGTAGTGTTGGTTAAAATTTGAAGTGTAAAATGTAAATTGACTTTACATAAAAATTTATGTTTATCATGTCTGTTGACATTATTATTGACATTGAGAAATATAGTCATAAAATGTATAAAACTGTATCATGTTTAAACAAAATATGAGAATGTATATCTTTAAATGGCCAACATGAATGAAATCTCGTAACTTATAAAAAAAAATGACCTAGATTGCCGATTGTGACAAAATATTGTATATTTGATTAATTTATCACATGTTTTAACATGTTTAATGTGATGATGAATTGTGGTCTATGGTGACAAAATAATGACTATTGTCTTGCATGACAATATTAAATTTGTTTTTCAAAGACACAAAATAATTGTGAATAATGTAATGATGCCAGGAGTTCATTTGTGTTTGTGCAATGTCAAATCCATCCTAGGTAGGATTGTGATCTCGATATTGTAACTAGCGAACAATTGGTCGAGTTAACTTGAGTCGACGCAAGTTGTCTTTTATACCAAATGTTTGTTGGTTTACACTATCAGATTCACCATTGCATGATCCGAATAACTTTGGTTACTGAAAAGTTAACTCAAATAATTTTGAGTTGTTGAGGGTAACATAGGCCCATGTGTTAATGAAATGGTTATCATTTCTATTGAATGTATATAGAGGGCCTATGCCTAGATTTATAAGTAAAATGCAATTTGAAATGAAGTTGTATGAGTATTTTGATGAAATGTATTTGAAATGTGTGTTCGTCAAATTATATAAATAGACGAAAATATGTGTTAATTTTGATATACTGAGTCATTATCTATTAAAAGTAGCATGTGATACAAAATTGTTGAACAATGTGAAAAGTCGGACTATGAAGTTATTTGGTGTTTAATATTCTGTGTGAATGAATAGATGTTATTATATGGTATAGATGTGGTTAAATAATCTGTGTGATACGTGTTAAATTTCCATAATGTATTATTACACTTAGGCGCACTTGAATATACCTAAGGGGTTAAGCGTATGTTGTGTACTTTGTGTTATTTTTTGCTAGTTTGCCATAAACATAATTGTCCTAAGTGTTTGTGTTGTCACTCAAGTCTCTCTATGTTTCGTGTACATTGTTAAATTTAAAAAAAGCAATGAAAAAAGAAAAATTATCTTGATTGTACAATGATTGAAAACAATGTATCTGAGAGAAATGTGTTTAAAAGATAATTTGGTATGAAATTGGGAATGTACAATATTTATAGGCCAAGCAAATTGTACACGTTCATCTGCATGTAATCAGTTGTAAAAAAAAATGTATGTGCTAACCATTTATTTTTTTTCTTCGCGATAGCTTGGACAAAATCGCAATTAGGCCATTTTAACACCGACATTTGGTGCGTGCACGTGTTGAGTTTCAAGCTTGGACATCGCGCGGTCCCTGATGAAACTTTAACGCTTTTATAAAATTATTCGGTTGGACGCAAAAATACGAAGTTATTGAGTCTACATAAATCTTCTAGCGCGGAGATCTACTTCAAGTTCAACTTAAAAACAAAATCATTGTCTTCAAGTTCTACGTGGCTTCAGATGTATTTTATTGTATCATTTATATTTGTCGTATGTATCTGGTTAAAAGAATATGACTTATATGACTTCCATCTTGATATTATGTGTCAATGATGCATGGTCTATAAATAGGTCGGATTCAGTTTTGTTTAAAAAAAATGGCATTTTATTAGCAATTATTGTATGTTCTTAAATTGCCAGGAGTCAATTATTTAAGGGGAGCGTATGTTGTGACGATAATTCAGTCAATAATTGATTATTGATCATAGGGCAGAAAGCCATGAATAACCATTCATCAAGTGAACGTTTTGATATCCAATTCTGTGCATCAATTGCACTGAGTGAACCAATGATTTGTTTCTCCGTTAATAAATTCGTCACTCCTTGCTAGCCCTGCGACTGATGCACACCTACTCAACTTTGGTTCACGATGAATAGTTAGACTGGTAACATGATGACGATTCTAATGTCATCATGTCTTGCACGTGATTCATATTAAATTATACTACTTATGTGATGTAACTCTGGTAAGGTTTTATATTAATTCATACACCTTGTATTTTGATCAGTTTAACGTAAATTCTAATAAATTCTATGATACGTAATTTCTGTTTCATCTTGTTCATTTAGAGATTGTCATTCCCGTTTCCGTTCATTCCCTCATCCCTTGGGACTCCAAATCTGGTACCTCGCTCTTCCTTCCCATGACTAATTCCCCAATTTAAAAGTCATAATACTTCTTTATTCAGCGAATCTGTCATGCAGCTACATTTCTTTGGTTCCATTCCAACCTTCTCGAGACCAATGAAGTCTTCTATTGGACCAATCGCTGTGACATTGACATAGTTTGATAGAGACGACGGACTGTTGGTGCGTCCACCTTGTACGAACCAACCCAACGGGCATCTGACGGCGATAGGCTCATCAAATCTTTCTCCCAGAATGTATTCGTCCCATACCATCAGGTGAGTATTGTCCACGCCCAGTAGAACATCAATAGTCTCTGAGGGAGCAATCTCGATGTCAACGTCTCTGAGATGACTATACTGCTGAAGTTGATCTGGGTGCACAATCGGTATGTCCCCACAGGGCGTGTCAATTTCAGTGAGTGTCAGTGGGTAGGACCAGTTACGTCCAATGTCTTCAATATGGCAGTCCAAGAGCCTTAACTTTCTGTTGACTGTTGTGCCTCCAACCAGGGTCAAATTGTGATCTTGGTATATGTCTTGAGCTGTCTGGGGAAAAATGCCTTTCCTCACAAGTGTTGCCTGGCTACCATCATCTAACAATAGGCGCACTTTGTATCGCTGATTTCCACATCTTAAGTAGCCCATGGCAGTGGGTAACACAGCTTGTAACTTGTCATCATCAACAGTATGTGTTGTCACATGGACACTGGCGTTCCGTTGTCCGGTGTTTCTTTGTCGTTCTTGATCACCATATACGACTGGGCAGATTGAAGAGAAGTGTCTATTAGAACCACATGTTGGAATGCGGCATGGCGCCGCAAACTGGCAGGAGTTGGTATCATGAGGGGCTTTCCCTGCTGAGCAATTATCGTGTCCACAGCGGAAGCAAATTCCACTCTCTTTCATGATCTTGTACTTTTCTTGAAGTGGTAGGGCTCTGAATTTATTACACATCTTCAGATAATGTGTCTTGGCATCAGGATGTAGTGCACACTGACGATTATTGGCTCGCGGACTCCTGTTGTTATTGTTGTTGTTGTTGTTGTTGTAGACAGTAGCAGCGTTTGTAGATCTGGAGACTTTGCGGAAGTCGTACTTGGCTGGTGGTGGTGGAGCTGGGGCATCTGCAACCGTCGACTTGACTTTCTCGAGCAGCATGAGATGAGCGTGCAGCCACTTGACAAGACCGGTGAGGGAATCTGTGTCACCTGAGTCTCTAATGCTCTTGTAATATGCTATTCGGTGGTCTTCCGGCAGCTTGTGTTTTATTTGACTCAACATTATTTTACTGTTTAATTCTCCACTCAATCCAATCGCCTCTGCATGTGTCTCAAAGTTTTGAAGTGTCTGGACAAATTGACTCATTGCAGGAAGGTCAGCTTTGCCTCTTCTCTCATACGCCTTCAAATTTTCCAACTCTGTTAATAAGCTGTCGACTAGTTTATCTTGGTCACCATAACACTCATCAAGTTCCTGCCAAGCACGCTCCAAATTGATGCATCCCTTGATCTTGTTTTTCTCAGTTGTATTGACCATGGACTGTCTAAGCTGGTAGAAGCAATGTAACTCTGACATACCTGTTGTGCAGTGTGTAAACATTTCTTTAAATCTTCTGTATTCTTTGAGATCACCGTTGAAGGTAGGAAACTGCATTCTGGTCATCCTTGGAGTTGATGATGAATAAGCATGAGGTGTAGGAGCTGTAGATTGAGATGTTGCGGGTAGGCCTACATCAGATGGGCGTGGTTGCGACTCTGCTTGCTGATTGACCACTGGTAAGATTGCGGGTGACTGTGTCTGCGCGACATATTTTTTTGCATGTAACATCGCTTGGACGTATTCCATTTCGCAATCGGACATCCAACTCTCCTCCTCTTCAAACTCATGCTGATCTTCTACAACCTCCATTAATTCTCCATGTTTTTCTTCAACCTTCATAAACTGGTGTTCAGCTCGTCTCATGTATTCCTTTCAGCGTCATCTCCTTTCATTAAGCTTGCTAAGGTACCTAGTGTTCTTGTGAGCTGACCCTTTGTGTTCCGTCTTGATAACTTCAACTTGTTGATGTTACTGCTACTGGCACTGTCGCTAGGACTGGCAGTGTCAGGCATTTTGAATCAGTAGTTGCTGAAGTTGTTATTTGTTTCCACAAAGTTGTTTTAAGATGTGATGAGATGATAGCGGCGGCAAAACTTGAATAACTGACTCACGTTGATTAATGTGTGTTTATTACTCCACGTTATGATTTATTAAAACAACTGTGATTAATTCTGAAACAATAATATAAAAAGAAACCTTCATTTAAATATGCACAAGAAAAAGACTTAATAATTATAGGCCTACAATGCTTTAAACTTCTTGCACGAACTGAATGAAATAATAAATAATCTTCCTAAGATATTCATAAAATAACTATTAATTGACTAAAAGATAAATTGGAATTGCTACAATGAATTTAAGCTTGCAATGCAAAACCAATGCTAAAACATGCTAAATATAAAATACGATTCACGTCAGGAGATGATCTAAAAATACGGATTTCAATGATTTTAACTATAGTACACAATTAGGAAAAGAATCTACAAAGTCTATATAAATATGGTAATCATTAAATATAAGTTTCAACATACCTTGTTTCTAGGAAATATATGTAAAAAAGGCAATTTGAACAGGCCTACCGCTAAAACTTTGCGTTGACTGATGTCTCATCTTTTGATTTGCTGTTCTAAATAAAAAATACGGCGCGCGTCGCGACACTAAATTTAAAGACGCGCGATACAATTTAAACGCGAAAAATTGCGCAAAACGCGAGATTACATGACAAAAGTTGTTTGCTCTGGGTGGGATTCGAACCCGAGATCCCACGCATGACAAGCACACTCAGTCGGCGACACCTTGCCACAGGTCTTGGGCTTCGCTGGCCGCGAAACCATGCCTATACGTATATATATCACTAAAGCTGAATTTATACTCACGATCGCCGAGCGATTGCGATTAAACGCTTTTAAAAAGCGATGGGCAATCACCGAATTTTGCGATGCATCGCTCGTCGCTTTTGCATTTATACTTATCATGGCGACAGCGATTGCAGATGATAATTAAAATATTCTAAATGCCACAAAATACATTTTTAAAACAGTTGCTGTCAATAATTATTACTTTGAATTAATTCATCGCCAAAAGTTAATAATCGAGAAAGGTAAATTAATTAGCAAAATAATAAATCCAGTTGGTTGTATATGATTGGTTGACGCATTCACGTGTCAAGCGATATCGCTGGGAAGTTGAGATTTCAACTTGCAAAAGCGACGTCATTTTTGCCTCGGCTATTTGAATCGATCGATTGGCTCGACGCTCTGGCCCAATGCAAGTAACACTGAGCATCCGTGAGAATCGCTTTTCTGCAAAAGCGATCGAGTATAGGCCTAAATTCAACTTTAGGGCGATTGCGTCATCATACCACGTGGGATGCACGCACGAACAGCGCATATATCAAGAAGTATTTTGTAGTACACGGGTACGGTTATGCACAAATCAATTGTAGTCCCGGCCCCCCGGGGGCCGGGGATAGCGGGGACCTACCCGGGGATGTAATTTGGAAACTGTTACAAACATGTTACAGTCCCGGCTTAGTCCCTGCAGGGCGGGGCACTATTTCTGTGTACATCCTGGGGTACATCCCCGGCCAAGTCCCCGCCCCTAGCCCCAGGCACCATATTCGAAGTCCCCGCGAGTGTTTCCCCCGCATACGACCCGGCACAGTTGTGAGTACTCTTCTATTACGTCGCGGGTACACTCCCGGGGTAGATCC
Organism: Amphiura filiformis; assembly: GCF_039555335.1. Lineage (NCBI taxonomy): Eukaryota > Metazoa > Echinodermata > Ophiuroidea > Amphilepidida > Amphiuridae > Amphiura > Amphiura filiformis. The sequence continues at coordinate 57,465,473 of NC_092629.1, read as the reverse complement.
CGGCCTGTTTGAGAGGCATTACATCCCTGTACATATTCCCCCACTATGAGCTGTTACATCCCCGGCCAAGTCCCGGCCAGAGAGTTGATATTCTTGAGAGGGCACTCTATTCACGTGGTTTCTTTTCCAACGCTAAAAGATCACGAATTTTGGTGGTTTGCAAATGAAAAGTGTCCGCACTATCGATTGATTACGTAACTGTTATGAATAATTTATTAGGTTTTTCAATGCAATCGCCTCGACCCATTAAAGGTCCGTAACCCGATCGACAGCATCATCCCCCGATTTTTTTTTTCATTGTTGATGAGGTTTTGGTATCACATAATAGATACTATTTTTCTCATTACTATCCTGAAATTTGACGCTCCAAGTCGATGTATTTCCGTAGAAATCATGAATCACAGCGGTTTTTACAGGTTACCAGTTTGTAAACAATAAAAATTTCTTCGGATCATGGGAAGAGAAATAAAAAACCCTTTAAAGGGAGTGCTCAGGCACGATTGGAAAACATGGTTGTGCAATGCAGGTCGGTTGTAAATTCATGTTTGTAGGTAGGAGCTAGGAGGCAGTTGGTCAGTCTGGGATTTATGCACCCTTGTGGCTGCTATGATGGATATGCAGGCATCGCATTTATTTGAGCTGGAATGGGTATACTAGTAGATTGAATGAACAGTTGGAGACATTGTTTTTTATCTATAGCGATATTATGTTTATTGACGCAGTAAAATGTTTAATATATAAGGTAACAATAGAGTAAAGCAAGAGGCAATGTATGAGACAATAGTGAAGTAGAATACAGTTATAATATTAATATGTATGAATTACCTAGAAGAATGGACAGGGTAAATATTCTTTAAACTGAAACTAATATTAAATGCGAATGCAGGTGACAGAGTAATATTCAAGGCAATTTTATCCTGTTATAAGCGTGTACTATAAGTCTATTCATAACATTGTTTTACTGGTGAACTGTTCAAGAAGAAGTTTGAAATTAAATATATTTGATGACTGATCATTTTTTTTCTAGTGATACTGCATTTTGATGTGAACATATGCAGTGTTTTATTGTAGTTGTTCATGTGCTCACATGTTTAAATGAGAATATGATTTTTGTTTAAATAGCATTACTAAGGTGATGCATGCCTCCGCACTAAGCTACTTTGAATATACTGAAACAATATGATATTATTAATAATATCATGCATAGGTATAGTTTCGCAGACCTTCAACTGTTACCCTCCCTTTCATGTTGAAACGCAGTGGCTATTATTTTTTAGATAAAGAAAGTTTGAGGAAAGGAGTCTTGAGGCAGCTGTCATTCTTTTTAGATGATAAAAATATAAATTTGGGCCGAGTTGTGGGTTAAATTTAGATGGAGTGACGTAAAATGTGAGTGACCTCTGCATTGGGTAAAAGTTGAAGGTATAGAACTGGGCCTGTTTGGGTTAATTATTACCCTCCACAACATGCTCATTTATTAGGGCAATGTTCTTCAACCCCAACATGTTTGTATGTTCATTGGATGACCTTTGAAAATTGGGATACGAAACTCATACTTGGCAATTTGAGGTTGAACTGGACAGTGGACACTATATTGTTTAACTGAGATTATTGAAGTATGCCTTTGGGATGAGGCCATTGTGGTATAGTGAGTGCTGGGAAGTTCATTAGTGGCCACTGTTCTGCTATAAAAAGTGAAGGTCTCCAGTGGGTGATGCTTGTAATTTTATGGACCAGTAATTGAGCTAAATAGCCAAAATTGTCTTGGGGCTTTTCTCTCTGATACACAAGACAATAAATTTGGTCCTGGTTAGTCGGCTTGTTCTGTGTATAATTCCCAGGTTAAGTGTATTACCAATTATAGTTAAAACACAAGTATTGACAGATTTGGCAAATTTTGCATAAATGGGACCTTGGCAGTGGGGTTAATTTCAACAAGAGAGGGATACATGTAGTAAGTTGAAGGTCTATGGAACTATACTAATGATAAAACTTGATAAATTTGTGTCTGCGGGATATTCCAATCTGTTGGTGTTGAAGATGATGCTGTGGATATAAATTTGTATCTGCGGAATATTCCAATTTCTGGAGACATTTGGTAAACTTGGTATACCATGCAGGCTGACCTAGCTTGCTGAATGTCCATAAAACAAAATCTGTTCATGGCCAATAGGTAACTTGCTAACTTCAACTTCAACTGACACACCACTATCAATCTGTCAACATGGTCAACGCTCATAATTATAGAAACTGATTATCATTCCCAGGTAACAAAACCCTCCACTAATGGCAACAGAACATAGTTTTATAAATAATTTCATGGGAAATGAGGCTAATATTTCATCCCCACCTCTGTTTAAAATCTCACTGCTGCATATATTTATGAACTATGTCATGAGGAGTGAGGTTAATTTTGGAGCAGGCATTAGTCTGCACTTAGTGCATTTCTATTACTGAGATACCATGCATTATTCCACAAAATATTTTTAGTGATTACAAAGCAAAAGCATTTGCAAAAGAAGCTCGACTTAAAGCTACTTAGGTTCAGAGGTCGATTTTTTTGATTTTTATTCCAAGGTCTAACCTGAATGTATATATTCACTCAGGTGTACCTGAGCGAAAAAAGCGAACTACGCTAAGTGTAGTCTCGCGGCCAGACTGTATGTGGCTATCACGAGGATCGACGAGTGTCAGACCGACGCAAACTGGCTGTGTAGGAGACTACGCTAAGTGCTGAGGAGACGGTCCGCCGTATATAATTAAAACAATTCCTTGATTATTTCAGTTGGTGAAATAGCTCAATTGGCTAGCGCGCCGTTCTTTTACCCGAGAGGTACCCGGTTCAAAACCCGGCACCGGAAGGTTTTTTTCCTCTCCATTTTTAACCCAAACATTTTTATATTCATTTGAAATGTACATATTGCATGGGGAAATATATTTTGTTTCCTTTTTTCTGAAACGGTACGAAAAAACAAAAAAAAAAAAAAAACAAATATTTTCCGTTCAATACGGGCCGGGCATTGCAGCATGTCAGCATTCGTCATACGAACGGGAATTGTTGTTGTTGCATGCCTACCCAGAATGCAATTCACGTATACAAGGTATTGGATTGCAAATTTGGCTATTTATTCACATTTACGCTGAAAATGCTCTCGTTTTTTCACAAAGCAGCATAAAGGGGGAGATATTTGATATTATTACGTAATTTTAAAGACAATCCATATCCAAAACCAATAGGGTTACCCCCCTTTAATACATATTATCTGTATTATCAAAGTACTTGGAACAGCAATCCGGTGAGTTCACTGAACTACGCCCTAATACTGATGGAGTTTTAATGGCGTTAATCCTCTCCATACACAGATGAACAAATACAATAGATGAAGGTCAACACGTATGACCTCCTATGTGACATGTTATATGTGTGATGTACAAAAACCTGAATATCATAAAGATGAGTATTCGTTTGTGCATATGAACTGCACATTTACGTTGCTAAATATTACTCATCATATATAATGACAAATATTGGTATTATGACAATACGGTATATACATTGTATATAAAACGACTATCATGGCGTCAGGTCAATGTTCATCATATCCCGTAGCCTATGTTTCTTAAAATTCATTCATATTTGAGACAAATTGCTGTGCCCATTTTATAGGTGCACAGGTAGATCCGTGTTTTTTTAATTTTCATTTCCTTTTAATGAAAGAATTAAGGTTTTCCACTGCACGGGGGCCACAAGGGTGATACTAATTTTAATGCTATATTTTCAAAACGAATACGTGTTCCCGATTGGCTCTATAGCGATTTCACAAAAAGGTATTTCTAGTACAATGCAGCGCCGGACTCTCGCTGTGAGCGTAGCCTAAGTCATTATAGACTCCAAAAGGGCTCTCCATACACAAATGAACAAACACAAAGGAGGTAGTCTCCTCCGTGACCAGCTTGATTTCGATGGAGCGAAACCAAATTGGCTGCAGAGGAGACGGGTAATTTTGCCATGCAAATGAGGTGAGTGTCATAGCCCTGTCCCGGCTCGGACCCCGCTATTGCCAGGCCCCTGGATTTGTGCATTAGGGTTAAAGGGCATATTTATCGGCAAGTTTACTTTGCATAACAAAATGCGAATAAAACTGCATAATTCTACATACCAAAATGCCAAAGATTCTCAGGCTAAAATGAGTAAAAATTAGGAGGGCTCCCAACCCGGTCCCCGCACTCCGTGCATCCGCGGGTATTCATGCTTGTCGGTGAACTTTAAAAACACCCCCTTTAGCACCTCATTTCGCGAAGTTTTTAGGAGAATAATATACTCTTTTCTGGCAGAAACGCGTAGGCTGCTCGATGAAAATACCCTTTTTTTTAATTTCGCGAACACGTTGTTTGAAAAAACACCCTCTTTTTTGTGTGTTTCGCGAATCGCGTTTCTTCATCTGAAAACACCCCTTATTTCGCTAAATTTTCGACAAGCATGAATACCCGCGGATGCACGGAGTGCGGGGACCGGGGCTCCCAAGCACGGCTCCCAAGATTGAGGAGTTGCATTGCATTTTCTATAATTATACATGTACTTCCAAAATCACGGTGGTAGACTTGTTTTCTTCGATAAGGGGCTGTGCAATAATTATGAGCCCTGGGGAGGGTAAAATTGGGGGGGGGCAAGAAATCTTTGGCGAGCCGAAAGGGGGGGGCAAGCAATGTTGGTAAGACGAGAGGGGGGACAAGCAATTTTTGGCACACATTCATGGGGCGCCTTTTTAATAAAACGCTCTAAAAAGGCTTAGAAAAACAGTACGGAAACGCTTAAATATGCAAATTTTCCTGATCGCTGCGCTCGCAATATAAATCTAGACCATTTAAGGTTTGTAATTTGGGATCCCAAAAATTTGGCATGTTCAAGGGGGCGCAAAGAATTTTTGGCGAGCCGAGGGGGGGAAGCGATTTTTGACGGGCCGAGAGGGGGGGCAAGCGATTTTTGGTGAGCCGTTTGGAAATTTTACCCCCCCGGCTCATAATTATTGCACAGCCCCTATAAAGTGTTAAGACTTGTTTCAAGTCTTTGGGAGCAAACCATCCTCATTTCCAACGGCATAGTTCAATAGCATCATACAAGTGCTTAAAATGCAAACTCAAATTGTGGAGTATGAGTTTCTGTACCCAAGGACGCTCAGTGATCAAAGTGTCTATTATACATTTTATGAATAATAAAATTCCTTTAAAGGGAAAGCCAGCCTCAATGTAGAAGAGGTCTTGTAATTAGTTTTGGTCAATGTGAAAGGCATTTTTAGGATCACGCTTACATCTACATGACAGTCCACCAAACCATCAACGATGAGAACATGCACACTGAAACAGCAGAAAACATTAATTCCTAATCTCATGTCAACTCTTTTAATTCATTACATGTACTCCAAATTGTTCTGGTCTGTTTGTTTGTTGTTGTTGTTGTTGTCGTTGGTTTTTTTTGTCTTTTCAGCTTTTTACCCACGATATCTCAATTTCCAATTTTGTAATACCAGAACTTACGAACTCAATCTCTTCGCTTAGGCTGTCAGATTTCACTGCTTTCGATATATACACTGCTGGTTTGAGTTAACTTACATGTACGTTTTATTTTAAAATAACTTAATTAATTCGCAATGTATAGTTTAAGCCTACTATATTATAATAGATAGTGGCCAGCACATTTATAAAGGACTGGTTACTCACTACAATCTTCACTCTTAAACTGTGTTTTTCTGAATGTGCTGATCATGTTGATTGCTAGTCGGAAACTCCTGCGAAGCTATGGACATGGCATCTTACATACTCCATTCTATAACAGTCGGCCTAGTGCCTTGTGTGTTTTCTCTTCAATCATTTTGTTGAATGTAATTTTATGAATCAAATAGTTATGTGTCATTTTATTTATAATAAAGAAGTTATTAAATTAATAAAGTAAGACAATTTATTTATCTATAAGTGCATGTCAAATGGGGTACATTGTTCAATACTATATGCATAAATTATGCCCATATTATAGCTAGGCCCTAAAAACTTTATTTTGCATCGGATTTTTCCGTTGAAAAGACAAAACTGATGTTTATGATAGCAACCATTTCATCAATAACATTTTGAGTCATTTTATCCATAAAACGACACAGGATATGATAGATAACTACTTTCACATCAATATGGTCCATATGATCACAGATTGTTGAGAATCTGTGATATGATCCGGGGATATGATGAAGATTTTGATTCTATAGATCTGTTATCAACATGATATCACGCTGTTCAGTGGTCAAGGAGTAAGGACCCCCGGTCAAGGACACTGATATGACATCATAGGTGATGTCAGATTTTCTTCTGCTGACCATATGATGCTATATATATTAACTATTATTGTTACATTTAGGCCTTTAAACTTTTAAAGTCATAATTAATTAGTTCAAACATAACTTTGGTAATACTCACTCGTTTTCGTTCGTTGAAACGGCAAAACATACTTACTTTTCCTAACAAATCGAATTAAAATATATTTAAAAAAATTTAACCACAAAAAGTAAAAAAAAAAATCATTCCAATACCACTAAAATATAATCTCTTGAGTAAACTGACCCCAAACCTGAAACAGGTACCAGCCCCGAATGGGCTGGCGAAAATACATCCAAAAATGGCCTCAAGTGCATAGTTTGGTGACATGCATGTAACAAGCATAACCCACAATTTGACCTCAAATTTTGAGGTATGAGTTTTTACACCTAACACATTAAAAGGTCACGTAAAGAATTTACAAACATATTAGGCCTATGAATAGAGACATGTGTTTTACAGATGAGCATGGTTGAGATTCTGCAACGTCTTGTTTCTGGGCTTGGCCAAACTTCTCTGGAGGTCTGACATAGGCATCAATAATATGTAACAAAACAGAACTGTAGCAGCTACAATAATCCTTAAAAGAAAAACGCATATAGCAAAGTTGCGGGCTGGGGTCCTTTTGCTGCAGGACAATGAAGAGCACAAATTGCAGTGGCTGAAGCTGCCAAGTGTGGCTTTGAATTGTTGCCACACCCACCTTATTCACCAGATCTGGCACCATCTGAGTTGGCCAGTTTCCATAACTCAAATCCGAAATTTGTGGACACCATTTAGGGGAGCTTTGGGTGCTGAAGCCCCCCGCACTTTGTTAAAAATCATGTAAAATCAGCCGTTTTTTGGCGATTTTAGCCATAAAGCCCCCCGCATAAATCTGAAAGAGGGGCTTAGCCCCCCGCAGGAAAAGATCCTGGACACGCCGGTGCATTGGGCTATTCCAGATAAAACATGCACCCCCCCCTATAGAGGGCAACGGAAATCCAGATTTTTTGGTGGTCTTTGGGGCTCGGAATTCCAGCCTATTCTACTTATGCTGTTCCAAATTCCAGCCTATTCTGCCTATGCTTGGCGCAAAATTTCCAGATTTTTCCACCGTTTTGTTAGTCTGAAGGCATAGAGGGTGTTGGAATTCCAGGTTTATTGTGTTTATCCTTGGTTAGATTTCCAGACTTTTTTGCCTCTGGTCAACAAAATTTCCAGATTTTTCCACCGTTTTGTTAGTCTGAAGGCATAGAGGGTGTTGGAATTCCAGGTTTATTGTGTTTATCCTTGGTTGGATTTCCAGACTTTTTTGCCTCTGGTCAACAAGATAATCCATATTTTTGTCCATTGAGTTGCTGGAATTCCAGATGGTTTTGTTAGTATAGTAATTTGTCGGGATTTCCAGCCTTTTGTGCAAATAGATATCAGGAATTCCATTCTCTTCCAGTTCAATGCAATTTGTCATTTTGTATGTGCATTATGTATGTTGGGGGTGTTTTCTCCCACCCCACAAGTTGGTGGTGGGTACTAGTTATAATCATCATGATTGACAGCCCAAGTGACCATGACAACCAACATTCTTGCTGAGTAAGCCTTAATTATTAGTAGGAAAGAAAAAGAGCAAGGCACACTAACTTGGCAGAAAACAAGTCGCAGGGTGGCGAATCAGACCCCTCCCCTACTCAGTTGACAGATATGTTGTGACAAACAATTTGCATCTCCCTTTTGGTCTATTTTGGCCTAATTAGTCTCAAAATATGGTATACCATATTTGAGACTAATTTGACAGTTTTTTGATGATTTCTACGGAAATATAACGATTTGGAACGCCAAATGCCAATATGTTTATGAGAAAAATATGAGCTTTCATCTGATACCAAAATCATCATTTTGATGAGGTAACTGAGTGGGGGATGAGATTGTCAACCAGGTTACCCACCTTTAAGTCAATGAAAACAAGTTCACAGAAAGCAAGCGCACTTCGCGAGGGTTTTATTTTCGCGGATTTCACGAATGGAGTTCCATCCGCGAAATTAACACCTCGCGATTACTAGTATATATAATAATGTATTACAAGTATAGGGCAAGACTAAGCATCGCGAAAATAACAATTGCAAATATGATTCTGTAACTCCAAATCGCAAAAATAACTGTACGCGAAAATTACCACTTAAACAGTAAGACTGACCAAGTCAATACTATTATGTAATTGTTTGTTCATGGTACATTGCACACATAGATAGTGCACACACACTTTCATCCATGCAGTACAAAGTGTTATCTGTTTTCAAATTTACTGTGTTCTTTTAAGAATATTTTTAGCAGATTTGGGTATTAAAAACAAATCAACCCATCGTGGCTTGGGGTTTTAATAACAAGTTTAATTTCCGGAATTGATTGATTTTCAATGATGGATACAAATTAAGTTTAGCGTCAGTTTTTGTTAATATTTAGTTAAGTTTTATATGCTGCAAATAAAAAAAATTAATAGTATCAAAGGCTACGAAAAAACCCTTCTCTACGGGCCCAACCGACCTGGAATTTGTTTTTGAGAATTAAAAAAAAACATTTATTTTGCTCAAATCATAGAAAATATGTTTGTAAAAATTCTTCAGATTTTGGTGATATTTTAGCGTAATTTCAAGATAGCCTCTCTCTGAGAAAAACAAGTACAAAAAACACCCGACCCTATACTTGAAGTTGAAAGGTCCGCCTGTAGAATAGGGTGGGTTTTTCTTTTTTTGTCGCCAAAAATACAATAAATAACATGACACCAAAAACAGAAATTTTGACAATAATAGTTTTTTTCTGATCATTTTAATGTAAATTTTGACCAAAGTATCAGTAAATTATGATATAGCGAGATTACACATAAATATAAAATTTGAAAGAGGGACTCTTTGGTTTATATTAAATGATGCTCCCCGCCTAAAAATCCGGACATTGAGTTTTTTTTTTGCATGTTTTGCATTTGGAAAATGTTCCATTACAAACCAAATGTCAGACGAATTCGTCTCTATGGATAGGCTTCTGAGGGATAGGCCTATATGAATCCAATATCATACTAGCTAAAACTACTGTTCTTTGAATGGAACAAAATGCAGATGTTCAATCGAAATACATCTTCTCTGATGTTATGCAAAATATAGTAATATCAAATATCATCCCTTTTATTCACGGGATGTGATTAATTAGCATATTATAAATTTGATGAGGAATTTTAATATTTATATGCCATTGGATTTTGTGTAGGGGATGGAGGAAAAAAACTTTGATTGATAATGCCATTAAAATATTAAGATACCCTGCATCTCGTTTCTACTAGGCTTTATTTAATTAACTCATTATAATTATAATTGAAGTTTTGCTTTTGTAAAACCTACAATGTTCTTAGCACATCTAAAATTCTCCTGCATGCTGGTTGAACATAAAAAGGTTGAATAACACATGGAGATTAAAAAAACGTAAGTAAACAAAATCAAATCTGGTAATTTGCAAAACTTTAACCACAGAGCAGTACATGTGCCTGTAACAGAACAAGATCTTGTTCATGGTTGTTTGTTTAACCATGGATAAAGATAATTATGCTCTTCAAACACATTTAAGGTTCCATTACTTGGCAAACAAAGTTATACACACTTGTGTTTATAATACATGCAGTCTTCACAGTCACTCCAGGCTATGTTTTGGATCAGGGGGGTCTTCTTGATCAGCAGAAGAGATATTTCTCCCATCTTCTGGTATACAGTAAAGCTATCATTTGCTGCATATTTTGCTCAAATTTGTACTTCTTACATGATTGTAGTTGCCCAATGCTATCTGAAATACCATGTAAAGGACTAAACCTCCAATGTAAAATTTAGAGTTTTATAATAAAACTGAGATCCCCAAAGCTCCACAGTTAAGCGGCTAAGTCGGTTTTTTACTTTTTACCTCACTATTTTCGCTTAGTTAAAACTGAGACTAGTAAACTTGAGACTGTTGGTTTACTAGTCTCAGGTTAAAATGATCAGAAGAACCACTTGAAAGATAAAGTGTTACTAGTACATGTAGTAGTAATATTATGTAATCATAGTAATTTTTGACAAAAAAGAAGAACAAAATTAAAATTTTACCAAAATCGTACATTATGTCTTTTATCATCAATCTCCAAAATAGGAAAGGAAAGATAAGTGGTCTATGGTAAAACCAAATTTATCGAACGTAATCAAAACAATAAAATAATTATTTGGCCAAAACAACAACAACAAACAAACATTTTATTGTCCCTGTCCCTTTGAGGGATTCTGATTTTGGCCAGCTAAGAGCTGGCTATCTAATTCCGAGATCGTCTTTGTTTGATAAAGAGATTACGGGGTACTAGCATTGGTTTGAATTACTTAGCGGAAATTTTTATGGTGAAAATATATAAGACATGTTATTCGATTTGTAAGAAAAAGAAAGTATGTTTTGCCGTTTCAACGAATGAAAACGAGTGAGAATTTCAAAAGTTATGGTTTGAAGGAAATATGACATTAAAAGTTATATGCCAGGCCTATAATAGTTTCCACAGCATGTCAACGAAAGAACATGATAGTATCCTTGTTATCAGGCGTTCTTAGATTTACATTTTCAGACCTCATGGAGATCAGCACAGCATGAGATGTGTGTATTGATAACATGATTAAAACCTTTATGGACGTAAAAGTCAAAGTAAAAATCTCCTATATCCTGTATCGTTTTATGGATAAAAATGACTCAAAATGTAATTTATGATGAAATAATTGATATCTTAAACATCAGTTTTGTCTTTCAACGGGAAAAATTCGATGTAATTTCAGGGCCTATTTTTGATATGGGTATAATTTATATACATGTATATAGGCCTATATTGAACAATATCAGTCTTTATACATTTTATAATGTGATATGCATAAATTGCGAATTAATATATAAATTAATATAAAATTAATGTGCATGTATAAGGGATCTAAAATGAGCGTTTATTGCGTTTCGACAGTATTTTTTGTGGGACATGAGGGCACCTCAGAACTATCGAATTGCATTCTGAATACGAAGCATGCCTTTCTGATATCAAATAATTTTCATTTTTTGAAAATCACAATATAATACAAATTTTATGACAAATTATAAAAATTTGATATTTTTCAAATTTTTGATATATAGCAGTCCTCGAAGTAAATTATATAAATCTAATGATATATTCTTAAAGTGTATGTAGCAGGGAGGAAAAGCCGACGGTCAATTGAAAATTTTGACCTTTCATTTTGAAGATATGGATTTTTTCCCAAAAAGACCTTATTTTTGTTTGGTGTTTTGGGAAAAAATCCATATCTTCAATACGAAAGGTCAAAATTTTCAATTGATCGTCGGCTTTTTATCCCACCTACATACACTTTAAGTATAAATCATCAGATTTATAAAGTTTACTTCAAGTACTGTTAAATATCAAAAATATCAATTTTTAATGATTTGCCATAAAATGTGTATTAAATTGCGAATTTCAAAAATCAAAATATTTGATATCAGAATGACATTCTTCGTATTCAGAATGCAATTCGATATGTCTGATGTGCTCTAATGTCCCAAAATAAATACTGTCCAAACGTTCATACCCCAGCCCATAAGGCAAGTAGGATGACAGTTTTAGCCAATTAACTAACAACTGCAGTGTATTTCTTTATATTAATAATGAGCAAGGGTAGCCTAAAAGGCAGAAAAGACAAAAAGACAGAACAATTTGGAGTAATTAATTGAAGAGTTGACAGGAAGTTATAGGAGTTAATGTTTGTTCAATTACACAGTTGACGATGAAAATGCAATGCGAACACCACCTGGTTTGGTGGACTGTCATGAAACATGATGGATCATAAAAAAGAGTGATCCTAAAAATGCCTTCCACCCAAACTAATTACATTGAAGCTGGCTTTTCCTTTAACGGGTTATGTCAATATAAATCGACTTTCGAAAAGTTTTTTGATACATTCATTGATTTCTCAAAAGTAAAAATCGCAGTTTAACAAATAACGGTTCAAATGAAAGCCATTATTGGGGGCTAATTGTTGTATCACTATGATAGGCCTGACACCAATATAAACACTTGTTTCGGTGACCCAAGTTCATGGTCATTTCTGCTCACGCACTTTTTACAGATGGCCTGGAATTTCATATTTCGGTTTCAGCGATTGCCCGAAAAAGGTGGTATGTTTTTGAAAAGCGTTTCCGCTTGGAATGTAGATAGTTATTGTTGCTATTACTCTTCGCGATTTTAATTTATGCCCTCTTTAGCCGACAATTTTCAATGCATTTTACACAATAGATACGTCGCTTGCATAAATACCGCTATTTTTAACAGTATCGTTTTTGTTAACCAACATAACATCCAAAAGAGTTCTCAAGACTTTGATGAGACCATAGATACCAAATCGGACTACATGTGATGAACAGATTTTACACTAGAATCAAAAGAACCAGCGTAGGCTAGACTCGCCGAGTCTCATGGACGCCGTTCCTATGTCCATCAGACTCGTATTTCCCATTTTGGATGTCAATGGGAAATACACACTTAACGATTTGTGCCGGTTAGAAACTTGAAAAAAAATCTTTAAAATTTTATCAATGTATATAAAAGTGGTACCAACCTTATTGTGCTTGCTAATTTAAGACTCGGTTGAAACAAAATTAAGGATCGAATGCATTTTAGTGTCCAAAAGGCAAAATTATCGTCAAAGTTCTGTTGAAATCGGCACCCTTGCGAAGGGTTCAGAATTCGAATCGGGAACGAAAATATCCGATCTTTGCGATCAAAAACACAAAATTACAACTTTAAACATACTATTGGCAAAAGACATTATTACCAAACAATATAGAATAGAAAATTTGACATAATTTTCTCAAAATATTGAAGAAATTTGCTCACTAGACATCGAAAAAGTACGCAATCCAATTCCCGTTCAAACGCGTGAGAAACTGAAAGTGCATAATCCCGACTAGCGTAGGCCCTCTCAAAATGTACTTTTTTAAAATATCGCGTTGTGATAAAAATGACTGCCTTTTCCTTGTTTTTTATAAGAAGGAAAAGCTTTACTTACCTCAAACTTCAAACGTAGTGCTGTCTCAGTGTCCGTTACTGGTTAGTATTATTCCGATTAAGCGATTTTCATGATTTAGGCCTACTTAGCCTACATTTGAGCAACTATTTGCCCACACCGTGTACGAATATATTCCAAATACGGCGCTGCATTCAGTATCACACTAACGACAAGGTTATAAGATGTGTAACACTTTCTGACACTATATTCACGGTTGTTCTAATGGCTATTCAAACTTATGACAAATTTGGCTGGTTTGCGTTGTTCAATACCATTTCACCTAGTCTTGGTACCAGGCGGTTTGTGCTCCTCCGTCACTAACGGTGACGGAGGAGCACAAACCGGCTGGTACCGAGACTACATTTCACCCTGATGTGACAGTGACGTCACATCCGGGGTCACGTCAGGAGAGCGCACCACCATTAAACGCGCCATTGAAATACACGGGAAAAGACCCACTTTTGGATGGCGTTTTGGCTATGCAGAAACGTACCTCAGATATTAAGTTTGGTATCAAATTAAAGCTGATTATGTGTACAATAATATTCTTTTAACAGTATATATTGGTGACCATCTACTTTTTTTGCTATTTTGCCGTGAATAAAACAACTCAGAATTTTACCAGTACAAATCACCCAGATTTCAAAACGGGAAGTTGTACAAATCCGCGTCAGGAATTTACCTTTTCAGTGCAAATGATGTTTGTTTGCTCACGATTCTTGATGAACACACTTATCAAGATAATTTGAGTTCATTAACATGTGTCTTTAAGTCAAAATTTGAAAGACAGGGCCACTTCAAGCTCGTAAACGCCACGGACTTTATTAACCGAATTCCGCTGGTACATAAAACGTGGAGGGCTTTGGTGGTGCGCCCTCTTATAAAGCTCATTTATCAAAAATGCTCATTGTGACTGCTATATTTCAATTTTTGACATAATTTCAAGTAAAGTTCCAAAGTTTCAATGGTTTCCGATGACTACTTTTTAAGTTATGGCTCTTTGAAAACGCTTGAGATTTTCACAAAATGCCAATTTTGGCTCTGATCACGTCATTCGCTTTTTACATGTTTTTAAGTTTAATTCTCAAGTGTAACGGCAACTAAAAGCGGTTAATGTTGAAAAACTTTGTTTCCTCCATTCCTCCGATTGCTGTCGTCATAAATATACCATTCCTCTGTATATTTATAACCAGTAGACCCTGAAAAGAAGCAAAAATATCTAGTTTTAAGCAAATATAGGCCTATTAAATGGAATATTCATTATGTCATAAAATATTGATATTTAGATCACTGTTTGTGATGTTTACTGCCAATTAGTTCCCTCATTTAAATATTATTAATATAAGTAAGCCTATTTAAAATTGATATGCAGTGTGATTTTTCTCTAGCCTATGTTTATACCACAGATACAGCTCATTTTGTTGGCTTACTGTAGGCCTATAATACCTGTAAATGGATTAATGAAGTCCAATAATAGTAATGTGCGTAAACATCGCGCGAGTCGCGATTCTCGCGCCGTTTCAAAGGAGATAACGCCGGCGTTTCGAGCAAACACAAGCACTGGACGCATGGACATTTATTTGACCCATTTGACCCAAGGTCAATGTTTGGATCCGTTTTGACTGTCAACCCAGATACAAAATGGTAAGGCGTCTAGATATTGGAAAGTCGGGTTCAAGAGCGAGAAAAAAATCTCAATTCAGGAAAGGTCACGAGGGACACTTTAAGGGTTATCAAGGATACGTTCCACAAGACACATCTATCTCCGGAGAGTCATTAAGCTCAGATCATATAAATGGTAGGTTTCACATGTTTCATACTTTTCTTTTTCTTTTCTCATTTCATTTAATTTGGTTTTGTTTGCTCACTTGTAACGAAATGTCTGATATATATCTGCCATTACCTTATGTTTCATTGCTCCAGTTGATGACGGTGGTGCTGAAAGATGGAAGCGGGTGCCTGAAAAACTCTACAATATGGCCATCGATCCGAGTACACCTAGGCTTGTTCCTTCAAAGCTCAGACCACTACGCGATGCTGAAAACGTCAATGATGACCCGGTAGTCCCTAACAGATTAACAGGAAACGTTATCATGCATGCTGGTAGAACAGAAGAGCACTTCAACCGTCACATTAAAAGCACCTTATCAAGCATCCTTCTTGTAACGGCAAGATAGTGTTCAATCCACAATCATATAAAAATGGGGCTATCATTTTCGTGTAAGCTGACATGCACAGAAGAAAGTTGTGGATACTCATCTTCATATTTAGATTTTTATGAACACATTGACCATGTTGACAGCAGTACGACAAAAATGAAATGCGGTAGAAAACCGGCAAAACTTAACTTACAACTGCAAGTCGCCCTGTCCAAACAACCAATCAGCAATGAAGGCATGAGGCAAGTTCTTCTTTCATGCGATATCAATGCTCCATGCACGTCATCCATGCAGAAAACTTCCAACAAGGTCATGGACTCCTTTGTTGGTGTCACTCAAGATCAGTTGAAAGAGAATCGCATCATGGTGAATCAAATAATGGTAATGCGACATGGCAAGAAAGTTGATGTCATCGCTCAGACAGACACAGCATATAATAACCCCCCAAAAGGGCGATCGTTTTACCAACCAGGTACGCAAGCATGGGCACCTGTGTTCTGTTCAGAACCAGGACTGGAGAGGGTGGTATTGGCATTTGAAACGAAAAGCAAACTTTGCTCATGTGTCGGCGATAATCATCTGAAAGAGTGCCAAAACAATTTCCCCATGGAGGAAGCCATGGGGAATGCAGAGCACATGCTGGGTAAGGCTTGTGCGAAGGATTTGGAGACAAGTATTGGCGTTCGGGAACTTATATCCGACGGAGATTCACACGCATTTAAAGGATTTCAAGAAATCATGCCAAACACCACACAGGGAAACTGCACGTTTCATCTGACTAAAACGATTTCAAGAAACATAATGAAAATCCCAATTAGAAGCTGTAACGGAAAGACTCTTCAAGAATCCACGAAGAACAAAATATCACTTGCCAAATTTATTGAAAAACGATGCAGCTGGGAATTTCGAAAGGCCTATGACAAACACGGAACCAACATCACCAAATTAACGAAAGTATGTGGGAAAGCCAAAACAGGCATCATCAGCTGCATAACGGGAGATGTTGACGGCTGCAGAAGATCATCCCTTGTATGTGCGGCCCATAAAAAGAAGAAGAGTGAACCCAAGGTCTGAATTTACTTAGAACTGAGTAAGACAAACAAACAAACAAACAAACAAACAAACAAACAAAACAGGATGTGAAATGAGAACATCGAATATAAATGATTGAAGTTTTCTTAAGAAGCAGACATGTCGTGTTCAGCGTAGGCCTACGTGTGGTGTCAATCATTATCTTACCGTTACTCAAAATACGTAATTCTGGTAACCATGGTAACGATTAAACACGAATCTGTGCGTATATCGAAAATGTGATAATTAATAATAATATTGATATGATATATCTTAAATGTCATTTGACTAATATTTGGTGCAAATAAATTACTGTAAGTGCACGAAATAGACTTAAGCTAATGCAAAGTAGGCCTGTACAAATCAACTTGCAATGAGCTTTAATTTTATCATTATTAGGCCTATTATTATTATAAGTGCTGTAATTATTATTATTATTATTATTATTATTATTTTAGCCACCCCCGGGACTTCCAAGAAAAACCTATGTGGATTTGACCAAAGCAGAGGAGACTAGAATATTACGAGTAATAGAGAACAAACTGGGCAAAACAGCCATCTTGAGACAAAAGAGAAATCTCACTACTAACCGTTGTGAAGCGACGCATAACACCATCCTGAAGAGTGTTCCGAAAAACCGGGTATTCCGAAGAAATTTCAATGGAAGGGCGCAGTCAGCAATACATTCGTGCAGCATTGGGTTGACACAATCTGTTATGCATACCAACGCACTTCTGGGAGCTTCTAATGACGAGTTTGCACCTGCGAACAAAACCAGAATGAGAGAAATTAAGCGTGATATTTACAACAAGGATAGAAAACGGTCTTTCGAGTACAGGCTTCTGAAGAGATATTGTAGAGACAGGAAGAAAATGTTTCAGAACAGTTCAAAATCATCAGGCTACTCTCCAGGTTGTCAAGATCCAGTTGTATGTCTCGATCACGGATATCAGAAAAAAAGCTAAAAAATCATTTAGGAATCCTGAACCGCGGCGTAGGCCTACTACCAGGTCTATGTGTACGCGCAGCAATACCTACTGAGAACTTCTAGAAGTAGGCCTAGGCCTACATGATGACTGATGTAGACATAGTTAACAACATTTTGTGTTTATTATATACACAACCAGAACAGATTACACAGATATGATTAAATAAAACAGTGAATTTTACTGATTCATTTTGTAACACAATGTTTTCATTATCTCTCTTGTGATATGGTGGCCTTGAAAAAGGCCGTTTGGGTATATGACATTGGACTCAATTAGCTTGGTTCTGAGTTATGCACGGAGGGTTGCATCTACATCTGTAGCAGCCTGGTCTCTGCCTATTAAGCCTATGGCACGTTCTTCGCTGATCATTAGCACATTTAGTTTCCAGGACCAGATGCCCTAGGTTAACACACAGCGGCACACTACACCTATGCGACACCTCGCCATCTTCACGGTGACCGAGCAGATTTGGTAACCTCATGGCCAGAACATAAACTGCTCTCGAAACCGTGGTTTGAACAGCTTGGTGGCCTGGGTACGTTAAGCAAACCCGACCGTACATCCCGCTACCATTTCTGGACGGCCCTTGCCATATCAGACATTCTCCCTGTCTCCTAGTATTTCCTAAAATTGTGCGCAGCCGGGCATCAATTCTCTCCTCTGCTGCAGTAGCCGCCGACATGTTTGCACTTTGAAATTAATGAGCTTAATTCACGTCATGAAAGTTTTTAAGATCAACGATTAACTAGAGGGTAGGGGCCTAACAGGCACTATATTGGAGCCAAAACAATTTATAGCTAGAGCAATAAAATATATATTTATAGTAAAGTTTTGACGTCTACTATTAAGCTTACCTATTCTTGATCACAATTTAAATATTTTGTTTATAAATGACGAATTAATGTTTGATGCACTCATTAGACCATCCCTATATCAGTATGAAGAATGAGATCGTCCGTGACCTGGGTCACTGATCTGGATGGCCGAAACGACAACCCGCTTAATTATCTAACTAACCATTCCACAAAGCCCCTGTATGATATTAATATTTAGCTATTGCATATGTTATCTTCAATTACAAAACTTACAGAAACCTTGTTGTGTTCAGCTAGAGGTTATGTTTTCTGTCTGTTTCAACACTGTTGTCCGATTAATGCTTATTAAATGATGTTTTTCTCGTCGTCCGTTGCCCGACATAGCCTCACACTTTCCAGTCCAGTCTCGGCTCAGCCTGCACGGGCCTACATTTAAGCTTCCTGCATGCTTCCGTAACACCTGCGGATCAAAATATAGCCTCGAAATGTGTTAGATATTACACATTAACATTATAATAACGTGTTTCCTTTCATAATTAATGTTTTACATCAAATTACAATACTGTTATTAATAAACTCGCGTACATGCGCCGTCCGCATAGTATACGCTTATGCCCTCTTTATAAGAGAGCGCACCACCATTAAACGCGCCATTGAAATACACGGGAAAAGACCCACTTTTGGATGGCGTTTTGGCTATGCAGAAACGTACCTCAGATATTAAGTTTGGTATCAAATTAAAGCTGATTATGTGTACAATAATATTCTTTTAACAGTATATATTGGTGACCATCTACTTTTTTTGCTATTTTGCCGTGAATAAAACAACTCAGAATTTTACCAGTACAAATCACCCAGATTTCAAAACGGGAAGTTGTACAAATCCGCGTCAGGAATTTACCTTTTCAGTGCAAATGATGTTTGTTTGCTCACGATTCTTGATGAACACACTTATCAAGATAATTTGAGTTCATTAACATGTGTCTTTAAGTCAAAATTTGAAAAGACAGGGCCACTTCAAGCTCGTAAACGCCACGGACTTTATTAACCGAATTCCGCTGGTACATAAAACGTGGAGGGCTTTGGTGGTGCGCCCTCTTATAAAGCTCATTTATCAAAAATGCTCATTGTGACTGCTATATTTCAATTTTTGACATAATTTCAAGTAAAGTTCCAAAGTTTCAATGGTTTCCGATGACTACTTTTTAAGTTATGGCTCTTTGAAAACGCTTGAGATTTTCACAAAATGCCAATTTTGGCTCTGATCACGTCATTCGCTTTTTACATGTTTTTAAGTTTAATTCTCAAGTGTAACGGCAACTAAAAGCAGTTAATGTTGAAAAACTTTGTTTCCTCCATTCCTCCGATTGCTGTCGTCATAAATATACCATTCCTCTGTATATTTATAACCAGTAGACCCTGAAAAGAAGCAAAAATATCTAGTTTTAAGCAAATATAGGCCTATTAAATGGAATATTCATTATGTCATAAAATATTGATATTTAGATCACTGTTTGTGATGTTTACTGCCAATTAGTTCCCTCATTTAAATATTATTAATATAAGTAAGCCTATTTAAAATTGATATGCAGTGTGATTTTTCTCTAGCCTATGTTTATACCACAGATACAGCTCATTTTGTTGGCTTACTGTAGGCCTATAATACCTGTAAATGGATTAATGAAGTCCAATAATAGTAATGTGCGTAAACATCGCGCGAGTCGCGATTCTCGCGCCGTTTCAAAGGAGATAACGCCGGCGTTTCGAGCAAACACAAGCACTGGACGCATGGACATTTATTTGACCCATTTGACCCAAGGTCAATGTTTGGATCCGTTTTGACTGTCAACCCAGATACAAAATGGTAAGGCGTCTAGATATTGGAAAGTCGGGTTCAAGAGCGAGAAAAAAATCTCAATTCAGGAAAGGTCACGAGGGACACTTTAAGGGTTATCAAGGATACGTTCCACAAGACACATCTATCTCCGGAGAGTCATTAAGCTCAGATCATATAAATGGTAGGTTTCACATGTTTCATACTTTTCTTTTTCTTTTCTCATTTCATTTAATTTGGTTTTGTTTGCTCACTTGTAACGAAATGTCTGATATATATCTGCCATTACCTTATGTTTCATTGCTCCAGTTGATGACGGTGGTGCTGAAAGATGGAAGCGGGTGCCTGAAAAACTCTACAATATGGCCATCGATCCGAGTACACCTAGGCTTGTTCCTTCAAAGCTCAGACCACTACGCGATGCTGAAAACGTCAATGATGACCCGGTAGTCCCTAACAGATTAACAGGAAACGTTATCATGCATGCTGGTAGAACAGAAGAGCACTTCAACCGTCACATTAAAAAGCACCTTATCAAGCATCCTTCTTGTAACGGCAAGATAGTGTTCAATCCACAATCATATAAAAAATGGGGCTATCATTTTCGTGTAAGCTGACATGCACAGAAGAAAGTTGTGGATACTCATCTTCATATTTAGATTTTTATGAACACATTGACCATGTTGACAGCAGTACGACAAAAATGAAATGCGGTAGAAAACCGGCAAAACTTAACTTACAACTGCAAGTCGCCCTGTCCAAACAACCAATCAGCAATGAAGGCATGAGGCAAGTTCTTCTTTCATGCGATATCAATGCTCCATGCACGTCATCCATGCAGAAAACTTCCAACAAGGTCATGGACTCCTTTGTTGGTGTCACTCAAGATCAGTTGAAAGAGAATCGCATCATGGTGAATCAAATAATGGTAATGCGACATGGCAAGAAAGTTGATGTCATCGCTCAGACAGACACAGCATATAATAACCCCCAAAGGGCGATCGTTTTACCAACCAGGTACGCAAGCATGGGCACCTGTGTTCTGTTCAGAACCAGGACTGGAGAGGGTGGTATTGGCATTTGAAACGAAAAGCAAACTTTGCTCATGTGTCGGCGATAATCATCTGAAAGAGTGCCAAAACAATTTCCCCATGGAGGAAGCCATGGGGAATGCAGAGCACATGCTGGGTAAGGCTTGTGCGAAGGATTTGGAGACAAGTATTGGCGTTCGGGAACTTATATCCGACGGAGATTCACACGCATTTAAAGGATTTCAAGAAATCATGCCAAACACCACACAGGGAAACTGCACGTTTCATCTGACTAAAACGATTTCAAGAAACATAATGAAAATCCCAATTAGAAGCTGTAACGGAAAGACTCTTCAAGAATCCACGAAGAACAAAATATCACTTGCCAAATTTATTGAAAAACGATGCAGCTGGGAATTTCGAAAGGCCTATGACAAACACGGAACCAACATCACCAAATTAACGAAAGTATGTGGGAAAGCCAAAACAGGCATCATCAGCTGCATAACGGGAGATGTTGACGGCTGCAGAAGATCATCCCTTGTATGTGCGGCCCATAAAAAGAAGAAGAGTGAACCCAAGGTCTGAATTTACTTAGAACTGAGTAAGACAAACAAACAAACAAACAAACAAACAAACAAACAAAACAGGATGTGAAATGAGAACATCGAATATAAATGATTGAAGTTTTCTTAAGAAGCAGACATGTCGTGTTCAGCGTAGGCCTACGTGTGGTGTCAATCATTATCTTACCGTTACTCAAAATACGTAATTCTGGTAACCATGGTAACGATTAAACACGAATCTGTGCGTATATCGAAAATGTGATAATTAATAATAATATTGATATGATATATCTTAAATGTCATTTGACTAATATTTGGTGCAAATAAATTACTGTAAGTGCACGAAATAGACTTAAGCTAATGCAAAGTAGGCCTGTACAAATCAACTTGCAATGAGCTTTAATTTTATCATTATTAGGCCTATTATTATTATAAGTGCTGTAATTATTATTATTATTATTATTATTATTATTTTAGCCACCCCGGGACTTCCAAGAAAAACCTATGTGGATTTGACCAAAGCAGAGGAGACTAGAATATTACGAGTAATAGAGAACAAACTGGGCAAAACAGCCATCTTGAGACAAAAGAGAAATCTCACTACTAACCGTTGTGAAGCGACGCATAACACCATCCTGAAGAGTGTTCCGAAAAACCGGGTATTCCGAAGAAATTTCAATGGAAGGGCGCAGTCAGCAATACATTCGTGCAGCATTGGGTTGACACAATCTGTTATGCATACCAACGCACTTCTGGGAGCTTCTAATGACGAGTTTGCACCTGCGAACAAAACCAGAATGAGAGAAATTAAGCGTGATATTTACAACAAGGATAGAAAACGGTCTTTCGAGTACAGGCTTCTGAAGAGATATTGTAGAGACAGGAAGAAAATGTTTCAGAACAGTTCAAAATCATCAGGCTACTCTCCAGGTTGTCAAGATCCAGTTGTATGTCTCGATCACGGATATCAGAAAAAAGCTAAAATATCATTTAGGAATCCTGAACCACCGCGTAGGCCTACTACCAGGTCTATGTGTACGCGCAGCAATACCTACTGAGAACTTCTAGAAGTAGGCCCTAGGCCTACATGATGACTGATGTAGACATAGTTAACAACATTTTGTGTTTATTATATACACAACCAGAACAGATTACACAGATATGATTAAATAAAACAGTGAATTTTACTGATTCATTTTGTAACACAATGTTTTCATTATCTCTCTTGTGATATGGTGGCCTTGAAAAAGGCCGTTTGGGTATATGACATTGGACTCAATTAGCTTGGTTCTGAGTTATGCACGGAGGGTTGCATCTACATCTGTAGCAGCCTGGTCTCTGCCTATTAAGCCTATGGCACGTTCTTCGCTGATCATTAGCACATTTAGTTTCCAGGACCAGATGCCCTAGGTTAACACACAGCGGCACACTACACCTATGCGACACCTCGCCATCTTCACGGTGACCGAGCAGATTTGGTAACCTCATGGCCAGAACATAAACTGCTCTCGAAACCGTGGTTTGAACAGCTTGGTGGCCTGGGTACGTTAAGCAAACCCGACCGTACATCCCGCTACCATTTCTGGACGGCCCTTGCCATATCAGACATTCTCCTGTCTCCTAGTATTTCCTAAAATTGTGCGCAGCCGGGCATCAATTCTCTCCTCTGCTGCAGTAGCCGCCGACATGTTTGCACTTTGAAATTAATGAGCTTAATTCACGTCATGAAAGTTTTTAAGATCAACGATTAACTAGAGGGTAGGGGCCTAACAGGCACTATATTGGGGCCAAAACAATTTATAGCTAGAGCAATAAAATATATATTTATAGTAAAGTTTTGACGTCTACTATTAAGCTTACCTATTCTTGATCACAATTTAAATATTTTGTTTATAAATGACGAATTAATGTTTGATGCACTCATTAGACCATCCCTATATCAGTATGAAGAATGAGATCGTCCGTGACCTGGGTCACTGATCTGGATGGCCGAAACGACAACCCGCTTAATTATCTAACTAACCATTCCACAAAGCCCCTGTATGATATTAATATTTAGCTATTGCATATGTTATCTTCAATTACAAAACTTACAGAAACCTTGTTGTGTTCAGCTAGAGGTTATGTTTTCTGTCTGTTTCAACACTGTTGTCCGATTAATGCTTATTAAATGATGTTTTTCTCGTCGTCCGTTGCCCGACATAGCCTCACACTTTCCAGTCCAGTCTCGGCTCAGCCTGCACGGGCCTACATTTAAGCTTACCTGCATGCTTACGTAACACCTGCGGATCAAAATATAGCCTCGAAATGTGTTAGATATTACACATTAACATTATAATAACGTGTTTCCTTTCATAATTAATGTTTTACATCAAATTACAATACTGTTATTAATAAACTCGCGTACATGCGCCGTCCGCATAGTATACGCTTATGCCCTCTTTATAAGAGAGCGCACCACCATTAAACGCGCCATTGAAATACACGGGAAAAGACCCACTTTTGGATGGCGTTTTGGCTATGCAGAAACGTACCTCAGATATTAAGTTTGGTATCAAATTAAAGCTGATTATGTGTACAATAATATTCTTTTAACAGTATATATTGGTGACCATCTACTTTTTTTTGCTATTTTGCCGTGAATAAAACAACTCAGAATTTTACCAGTACAAATCACCCAGATTTCAAAACGGGAAGTTGTACAAATCCGCGTCAGGAATTTACCTTTTCAGTGCAAATGATGTTTGTTTGCTCACGATTCTTGATGAACACACTTATCAAGATAATTTGAGTTCATTAACATGTGTCTTTAAGTCAAAATTTGAAAGACAGGGCCACTTCAAGCTCGTAAACGCCACGGACTTTATTAACCGAATTCCGCTGGTACATAAAACGTGGAGGGCTTTGGTGGTGCGCCCTCTTATAAAGCTCATTTATCAAAAATGCTCATTGTGACTGCTATATTTCAATTTTTGACATAATTTCAAGTAAAGTTCCAAAGTTTCAATGGTTTCCGATGACTACTTTTTAAGTTATGGCTCTTTGAAAACGCTTGAGATTTTCACAAAATGCCAATTTTGGCTCTGATCACGTCATTCGCTTTTTACATGTTTTTAAGTTTAATTCTCAAGTGTAACGGCAACTAAAAGCGGTTAATGTTGAAAAAACTTTGTTTCCTCCATTCCTCCGATTGCTGTCGTCATAAATATACCATTCCTCTGTATATTTATAACCAGTAGACCCTGAAAAGAAGCAAAAATATCTAGTTTTAAGCAAATATAGGCCTATTAAATGGAATATTCATTATGTCATAAAATATTGATATTTAGATCACTGTTTGTGATGTTTACTGCCAATTAGTTCCCTCATTTAAATATTATTAATATAAGTAAGCCTATTTAAAATTGATATGCAGTGTGATTTTTCTCTAGCCTATGTTTATACCACAGATACAGCTCATTTTGTTGGCTTACTGTAGGCCTATAATACCTGTAAATGGATTAATGAAGTCCAATAATAGTAATGTGCGTAAACATCGCGCGAGTCGCGATTCTCGCGCCGTTTCAAAGGAGATAACGCCGGCGTTTCGAGCAAACACAAGCACTGGACGCATGGACATTTATTTGACCCATTTGACCCAAGGTCAATGTTTGGATCCGTTTTGACTGTCAACCCAGATACAAAATGGTAAGGCGTCTAGATATTGGAAAGTCGGGTTCAAGAGCGAGAAAAAATCTCAATTCAGGAAAGGTCACGAGGACACTTTAAGGGTTATCAAGGATACGTTCCACAAGACACATCTATCTCCGGAGAGTCATTAAGCTCAGATCATATAAATGGTAGGTTTCACATGTTTCATACTTTTCTTTTTCTTTTCTCATTTCATTTAATTTGGTTTTGTTTGCTCACTTGTAACGAAATGTCTGATATATATCTGCCATTACCTTATGTTTCATTGCTCCAGTTGATGACGGTGGTGCTGAAAGATGGAAGCGGGTGCCTGAAAAACTCTACAATATGGCCATCGATCCGAGTACACCTAGGCTTGTTCCTTCAAAGCTCAGACCACTACGCGATGCTGAAAACGTCAATGATGACCCGGTAGTCCCTAACAGATTAACAGGAAACGTTATCATGCATGCTGGTAGAACAGAAGAGCACTTCAACCGTCACATTAAAAAGCACCTTATCAAGCATCCTTCTTGTAACGGCAAGATAGTGTTCAATCCACAATCATATAAAAATGGGGCTATCATTTTCGTGTAAGCTGACATGCACAGAAGAAAGTTGTGGATACTCATCTTCATATTTAGATTTTTATGAACACATTGACCATGTTGACAGCAGTACGACAAAAATGAAATGCGGTAGAAAACCGGCAAAACTTAACTTACAACTGCAAGTCGCCCTGTCCAAACAACCAATCAGCAATGAAGGCATGAGGCAAGTTCTTCTTTCATGCGATATCAATGCTCCATGCACGTCATCCATGCAGAAAACTTCCAACAAGGTCATGGACTCCTTTGTTGGTGTCACTCAAGATCAGTTGAAAGAGAATCGCATCATGGTGAATCAAATAATGGTAATGCGACATGGCAAGAAAGTTGATGTCATCGCTCAGACAGACACAGCATATAATAACCCCCCAAAAGGGCGATCGTTTTACCAACCAGGTACGCAAGCATGGGCACCTGTGTTCTGTTCAGAACCAGGACTGGAGAGGGTGGTATTGGCATTTGAAACGAAAAGCAAACTTTGCTCATGTGTCGGCGATAATCATCTGAAAGAGTGCCAAAACAATTTCCCCATGGAGGAAGCCATGGGGAATGCAAGCACATGCTGGGTAAGGCTTGTGCGAAGGATTTGGAGACAAGTATTGGCGTTCGGGAACTTATATCCGACGGAGATTCACACGCATTTAAAGGATTTCAAGAAATCATGCCAAACACCACACAGGGAAACTGCACGTTTCATCTGACTAAAACGATTTCAAGAAACATAATGAAAATCCCAATTAGAAGCTGTAACGGAAAGACTCTTCAAGAATCCACGAAGAACAAAATATCACTTGCCAAATTTGTTGAAAAACGATGCAGCTGGGAATTTCGAAAGGCCTATGACAAACACGGAACCAACATCACCAAATTAACGAAAGTATGTGGGAAAGCCAAAACAGGCATCATCAGCTGCATAACGGGAGATGTTGACGGCTGCAGAAGATCATCCCTTGTATGTGCGGCCCATAAAAAGAAGAAGAGTGAACCCAAGGTCTGAATTTACTTAGAACTGAGTAAGACAAACAAACAAACAAACAAACAAACAAACAAACAAAACAGGATGTGAAATGAGAACATCGAATATAAATGATTGAAGTTTTCTTAAGAAGCAGACATGTCGTGTTCAGCGTAGGCCTACGTGTGGTGTCAATCATTATCTTACCGTTACTCAAAATACGTAATTCTGGTAACCATGGTAACGATTAAACACGAATCTGTGCGTATATCGAAAATGTGATAATTAATAATAATATTGATATGATATATCTTAAATGTCATTTGACTAATATTTGGTGCAAATAAATTACTGTAAGTGCACGAAATAGACTTAAGCTAATGCAAAGTAGGCCTGTACAAATCAACTTGCAATGAGCTTTAATTTTATCATTATTAGGCCTATTATTATTATAAGTGCTGTAATTATTATTATTATTATTATTATTATTATTTTAGCCACCCCCGGGACTTCCAAGAAAAACCTATGTGGATTTGACCAAAGCAGAGGAGACTAGAATATTACGAGTAATAGAGAACAAACTGGGCAAAACAGCCATCTTGAGACAAAGAGAAATCTCACTACTAACCGTTGTGAAGCGACGCATAACACCATCCTGAAGAGTGTTCCGAAAAACCGGGTATTCCGCAGAAAATACAATGGAAGGGCGCAGTCAGCAATACATTCGTGCAGCATTGGGTTGACACAATCTGTTATGCATACCAACGCACTTCTGGGAGCTTCTAATGACGAGTTTGCACCTGCGAACAAAACCAGAATGAGAGAAATTAAGCGTGATATTTACAACAAGGATAGAAAACGGTCTTTCGAGTACAGGCTTCTGAAGAGATATTGTAGAGACAGGAAGAAAATGTTTCAGAACAGTTCAAAATCATCAGGCTACTCTCCAGGTTGTCAAGATCCAGTTGTATGTCTCGATCACGGATATCAGAAAAAAGCTAAAAATCATTTAGGAATCCTGAACCGCGGCGTAGGCCTACTACCAGGTCTATGTGTACGCGCAGCAATACCTACTGAGAACTTCTAGAAGTAGGCCTAGGCCTACATGATGACTGATGTAGACATAGTTAACAACATTTTGTGTTTATTATATACACAACCAGAACAGATTACACAGATATGATTAAATAAAACAGTGAATTTTACTGATTCATTTTGTAACACAATGTTTTCATTATCTCTCTTGTGATATGGTGGCCTTGAAAAAGGCCGTTTGGGTATATGACATTGGACTCAATTAGCTTGGTTCTGAGTTATGCACGGAGGGTTGCATCTACATCTGTAGCAGCCTGGTCTCTGCCTATTAAGCCTATGGCACGTTCTTCGCTGATCATTAGCACATTTAGTTTCCAGGACCAGATGCCCTAGGTTAACACACAGCGGCACACTACACCTATGCGACACCTCGCCATCTTCACGGTGACCGAGCAGATTTGGTAACCTCATGGCCAGAACATAAACTGCTCTCGAAACCGTGGTTTGAACAGCTTGGTGGCCTGGGTACGTTAAGCAAACCCGACCGTACATCCCGCTACCATTTCTGGACGGCCCTTGCCATATCAGACATTCTCCCTGTCTCCTAGTATTTCCTAAAATTGTGCGCAGCCGGGCATCAATTCTCTCCTCTGCTGCAGTAGCCGCCGACATGTTTGCACTTTGAAATTAATGAGCTTAATTCACGTCATGAAAGTTTTTAAGATCAACGATTAACTAGAGGGTAGGGGCCTAACAGGCACTATATGGGGGCCAAAACAATTTATAGCTAGAGCAATAAAATATATATTTATAGTAAAGTTTTGACGTCTACTATTAAGCTTACCTATTCTTGATCACAATTTAAATATTTTGTTTATAAATGACGAATTAATGTTTGATGCACTCATTAGACCATCCCTATATCAGTATGAAGAATGAGATCGTCCGTGACCTGGGTCACTGATCTGGATGGCCGAAACGACAACCCGCTTAATTATCTAACTAACCATTCCACAAAGCCCCCTGTATGATATTAATATTTAGCTATTGCATATGTTATCTTCAATTACAAAACTTACAGAAACCTTGTTGTGTTCAGCTAGAGGTTATGTTTTCTGTCTGTTTCAACACTGTTGTCCGATTAATGCTTATTAAATGATGTTTTTCTCGTCGTCCGTTGCCCGACATAGCCTCACACTTTCCAGTCCAGTCTCGGCTCAGCCTGCACGGGCCTACATTTAAGCTTCCTGCATGCTTCCGTAACACCTGCGGATCAAAATATAGCCTCGAAATGTGTTAGATATTACACATTAACATTATAATAACGTGTTTCCTTTCATAATTAATGTTTTACATCAAATTACAATACTGTTATTAATAAACTCGCGTACATGCGCCGTCCGCATAGTATACGCTTATGCCCTCTTTATAAGAGAGCGCACCACCATTAAACGCGCCATTGAAATACACGGGAAAAGACCCACTTTTGGATGGCGTTTTGGCTATGCAGAAACGTACCTCAGATATTAAGTTTGGTATCAAATTAAAGCTGATTATGTGTACAATAATATTCTTTTAACAGTATATATTGGTGACCATCTACTTTTTTTTTTATTTTGCCGTGAATAAAACAACTCAGAATTTTACCAGTACAAATCACCCAGATTTCAAAACGGGAAGTTGTACAAATCCGCGTCAGGAATTTACCTTTTCAGTGCAAATGATGTTTGTTTGCTCACGATTCTTGATGAACACACTTATCAAGATAATTTGAGTTCATTAACATGTGTCTTTAAGTCAAAATTTGAAACAGGGCCACTTCAAGCTCGTAAACGCCACGGACTTTATTAACCGAATTCCGCTGGTACATAAAACGTGGAGGGCTTTGGTGGTGCGCCCTCTTATAAAGCTCATTTATCAAAAATGCTCATTGTGACTGCTATATTTCAATTTTTGACATAATTTCAAGTAAAGTTCCAAAGTTTCAATGGTTTCCGATGACTACTTTTTAAGTTATGGCTCTTTGAAAACGCTTGAGATTTTCACAAAATGCCAATTTTGGCTCTGATCACGTCATTCGCTTTTTACATGTTTTTAAGTTTAATTCTCAAGTGTAACGGCAACTAAAAGCAGTTAATGTTGAAAAACTTTGTTTCCTCCATTCCTCCGATTGCTGTCGTCATAAATATACCATTCCTCTGTATATTTATAACCAGTAGACCCTGAAAAGAAGCAAAAATATCTAGTTTTAAGCAAATATAGGCCTATTAAATGGAATATTCATTATGTCATAAAATATTGATATTTAGATCACTGTTTGTGATGTTTACTGCCAATTAGTTCCCTCATTTAAATATTATTAATATAAGTAAGCCTATTTAAAATTGATATGCAGTGTGATTTTTCTCTAGCCTATGTTTATACCACAGATACAGCTCATTTTGTTGGCTTACTGTAGGCCTATAATACCTGTAAATGGATTAATGAAGTCCAATAATAGTAATGTGCGTAAACATCGCGCGAGTCGCGATTCTCGCGCCGTTTCAAAGGAGATAACGCCGGCGTTTCGAGCAAACACAAGCACTGGACGCATGGACATTTATTTGACCCATTTGACCCAAGGTCAATGTTTGGATCCGTTTTGACTGTCAACCCAGATACAAAATGGTAAGGCGTCTAGATATTGGAAAGTCGGGTTCAAGAGCGAGAAAAAAATCTCAATTCAGGAAAGGTCACGAGGGACACTTTAAGGGTTATCAAGGATACGTTCCACAAGACACATCTATCTCCGGAGAGTCATTAAGCTCAGATCATATAAATGGTAGGTTTCACATGTTTCATACTTTTCTTTTTCTTTTCTCATTTCATTTAATTTGGTTTTGTTTGCTCACTTGTAACGAAATGTCTGATATATATCTGCCATTACCTTATGTTTCATTGCTCCAGTTGATGACGGTGGTGCTGAAAGATGGAAGCGGGTGCCTGAAAAACTCTACAATATGGCCATCGATCCGAGTACACCTAGGCTTGTTCCTTCAAAGCTCAGACCACTACGCGATGCTGAAAACGTCAATGATGACCCGGTAGTCCCTAACAGATTAACAGGAAACGTTATCATGCATGCTGGTAGAACAGAAGAGCACTTCAACCGTCACATTAAAATGCACCTTATCAAGCATCCTTCTTGTAACGGCAAGATAGTGTTCAATCCACAATCATATAAAAAATGGGGGCTATCATTTTCGTGTAAGCTGACATGCACAGAAGAAAGTTGTGGATACTCATCTTCATATTTAGATTTTTATGAACACATTGACCATGTTGACAGCAGTACGACAAAAATGAAATGCGGTAGAAAACCGGCAAAACTTAACTTACAACTGCAAGTCGCCCTGTCCAAACAACCAATCAGCAATGAAGGCATGAGGCAAGTTCTTCTTTCATGCGATATCAATGCTCCATGCACGTCATCCATGCAGAAAACTTCCAACAAGGTCATGGACTCCTTTGTTGGTGTCACTCAAGATCAGTTGAAAGAGAATCGCATCATGGTGAATCAAATAATGGTAATGCGACATGGCAAGAAAGTTGATGTCATCGCTCAGACAGACACAGCATATAATAACCCCCCAAAAGGGCGATCGTTTTACCAACCAGGTACGCAAGCATGGGCACCTGTGTTCTGTTCAGAACCAGGACTGGAGAGGTGGTATTGGCATTTGAAACGAAAAGCAAACTTTGCTCATGTGTCGGCGATAATCATCTGAAAGAGTGCCAAAACAATTTCCCCATGGAGGAAGCCATGGGAATGCAAAGCACATGCTGGGTAAGGCTTGTGCGAAGGATTTGGAGACAAGTATTGGCGTTCGGGAACTTATATCCGACGGAGATTCACACGCATTTAAAGGATTTCAAGAAATCATGCCAAACACCACACAGGGAAACTGCACGTTTCATCTGACTAAAACGATTTCAAGAAACATAATGAAAATCCCAATTAGAAGCTGTAACGGAAAGACTCTTCAAGAATCCACGAAGAACAAAATATCACTTGCCAAATTTATTGAAAAACGATGCAGCTGGGAATTTCGAAAGGCCTATGACAAACACGGAACCAACATCACCAAATTAACGAAAGTATGTGGGAAAGCCAAAACAGGCATCATCAGCTGCATAACGGGAGATGTTGACGGCTGCAGAAGATCATCCCTTGTATGTGCGGCCCATAAAAAGAAGAAGAGTGAACCCAAGGTCTGAATTTACTTAGAACTGAGTAAGACAAACAAACAAACAAACAAACAAACAAACAAACAAAACAGGATGTGAAATGAGAACATCGAATATAAATGATTGAAGTTTTCTTAAGAAGCAGACATGTCGTGTTCAGCGTAGGCCTACGTGTGGTGTCAATCATTATCTTACCGTTACTCAAAATACGTAATTCTGGTAACCATGGTAACGATTAAACACGAATCTGTGCGTATATCGAAAATGTGATAATTAATAATAATATTGATATGATATATCTTAAATGTCATTTGACTAATATTTGGTGCAAATAAATTACTGTAAGTGCACGAAATAGACTTAAGCTAATGCAAAGTAGGCCTGTACAAATCAACTTGCAATGAGCTTTAATTTTATCATTATTAGGCCTATTATTATTATAAGTGCTGTAATTATTATTATTATTATTATTATTATTATTTTAGCCACCCCCGGGACTTCCAAGAAAAACCTATGTGGATTTGACCAAAGCAGAGGAGACTAGAATATTACGAGTAATAGAGAACAAACTGGGCAAAACAGCCATCTTGAGACAAAAGAGAAATCTCACTACTAACCGTTGTGAAGCGACGCATAACACCATCCTGAAGAGTGTTCCGAAAAACCGGGTATTCCGAAGAAATTTCAATGGAAGGGCGCAGTCAGCAATACATTCGTGCAGCATTGGGTTGACACAATCTGTTATGCATACCAACGCACTTCTGGGAGCTTCTAATGACGAGTTTGCACCTGCGAACAAAACCAGAATGAGAGAAATTAAGCGTGATATTTACAACAAGGATAGAAAACGGTCTTTCGAGTACAGGCTTCTGAAGAGATATTGTAGAGACAGGAAGAAAATGTTTCAGAACAGTTCAAAATCATCAGGCTACTCTCCAGGTTGTCAAGATCCAGTTGTATGTCTCGATCACGGATATCAGAAAAAAGCTAAAAAATCATTTAGGAATCCTGAACCGCGGCGTAGGCCTACTACCAGGTCTATGTGTACGCGCAGCAATACCTACTGAGAACTTCTAGAAGTAGGCCTAGGCCTACATGATGACTGATGTAGACATAGTTAACAACATTTTGTGTTTATTATATACACAACCAGAACAGATTACACAGATATGATTAAATAAAACAGTGAATTTTACTGATTCATTTTGTAACACAATGTTTTCATTATCTCTCTTGTGATATGGTGGCCTTGAAAAAGGCCGTTTGGGTATATGACATTGGACTCAATTAGCTTGGTTCTGAGTTATGCACGGAGGGTTGCATCTACATCTGTAGCAGCCTGGTCTCTGCCTATTAAGCCTATGGCACGTTCTTCGCTGATCATTAGCACATTTAGTTTCCAGGACCAGATGCCCTAGGTTAACACACAGCGGCACACTACACCTATGCGACACCTCGCCATCTTCACGGTGACCGAGCAGATTTGGTAACCTCATGGCCAGAACATAAACTGCTCTCGAAACCGTGGTTTGAACAGCTTGGTGGCCTGGGTACGTTAAGCAAACCCGACCGTACATCCCGCTACCATTTCTGGACGGCCCTTGCCATATCAGACATTCTCCCTGTCTCCTAGTATTTCCTAAAATTGTGCGCAGCCGGGCATCAATTCTCTCCTCTGCTGCAGTAGCCGCCGACATGTTTGCACTTTGAAATTAATGAGCTTAATTCACGTCATGAAAGTTTTTAAGATCAACGATTAACTAGAGGGTAGGGGCCTAACAGGCACTATATTGGGGCCAAAACAATTTATAGCTAGAGCAATAAAATATATATTTATAGTAAAGTTTTGACGTCTACTATTAAGCTTACCTATTCTTGATCACAATTTAAATATTTTGTTTATAAATGACGAATTAATGTTTGATGCACTCATTAGACCATCCCTATATCAGTATGAAGAATGAGATCGTCCGTGACCTGGGTCACTGATCTGGATAGCCGAAACGACAACCCGCTTAATTATCTAACTAACCATTCCACAAAGCCCCCTGTATGATATTAATATTTAGCTATTGCATATGTTATCTTCAATTACAAAACTTACAGAAACCTTGTTGTGTTCAGCTAGAGGTTATGTTTTCTGTCTGTTTCAACACTGTTGTCCGATTAATGCTTATTAAATGATGTTTTTCTCGTCGTCCGTTGCCCGACATAGCCTCACACTTTCCAGTCCAGTCTCGGCTCAGCCTGCACGGGCCTACATTTAAGCTTCCCTGCATGCTTCCGTAACACCTGCGGATCAAAATATAGCCTCGAAATGTGTTAGATATTACACATTAACATTATAATAACGTGTTTCCTTTCATAATTAATGTTTTACATCAAATTACAATACTGTTATTAATAAACTCGCGTACATGCGCCGTCCGCATAGTATACGCTTATGCCCTCTTTATAAGAGAGCGCACCACCATTAAACGCGCCATTGAAATACACGGGAAAAGACCCACTTTTGGATGGCGTTTTGGCTATGCAGAAACGTACCTCAGATATTAAGTTTGGTATCAAATTAAAGCTGATTATGTGTACAATAATATTCTTTTAACAGTATATATTGGTGACCATCTACTTTTTTTGCTATTTTGCCGTGAATAAAACAACTCAGAATTTTACCAGTACAAATCACCCAGATTTCAAAACGGGAAGTTGTACAAATCCGCGTCAGGAATTTACCTTTTCAGTGCAAATGATGTTTGTTTGCTCACGATTCTTGATGAACACACTTATCAAGATAATTTGAGTTCATTAACATGTGTCTTTAAGTCAAAATTTGAAAGACAGGGCCACTTCAAGCTCGTAAACGCCACGGACTTTATTAACCGAATTCCGCTGGTACATAAAACGTGGAGGGCTTTGGTGGTGCGCCCTCTTATAAAGCTCATTTATCAAAAATGCTCATTGTGACTGCTATATTTCAATTTTGCCATAATTTCAAGTAAAGTTCCAAAGTTTCAATGGTTTCCGATGACTACTTTTTAAGTTATGGCTCTTTGAAAACGCTTGAGATTTTCACAAAATGCCAATTTTGGCTCTGATCACGTCATTCGCTTTTTACATGTTTTTAAGTTTAATTCTCAAGTGTAACGGCAACTAAAAGCAGAAAAAAAAAAAAAAACTTTGTTTCCTCCATTCCTCCGATTGCTGTCGTCATAAATATACCATTCCTCTGTATATTTATAACCAGTAGACCCTGAAAAGAAGCAAAAATATCTAGTTTTAAGCAAATATAGGCCTATTAAATGGAATATTCATTATGTCATAAAATATTGATATTTAGATCACTGTTTGTGATGTTTACTGCCAATTAGTTCCCTCATTTAAATATTATTAATATAAGTAAGCCTATTTAAAATTGATATGCAGTGTGATTTTTCTCTAGCCTATGTTTATACCACAGATACAGCTCATTTTGTTGGCTTACTGTAGGCCTATAATACCTGTAAATGGATTAATGAAGTCCAATAATAGTAATGTGCGTAAACATCGCGCGAGTCGCGATTCTCGCGCCGTTTCAAAGGAGATAACGCCGGCGTTTCGAGCAAACACAAGCACTGGACGCATGGACATTTATTTGACCCATTTGACCCAAGGTCAATGTTTGGATCCGTTTTGACTGTCAACCCAGATACAAAATGGTAAGGCGTCTAGATATTGGAAAGTCGGGTTCAAGAGCGAGA
Source organism: Amphiura filiformis (assembly GCF_039555335.1). NCBI lineage: Eukaryota > Metazoa > Echinodermata > Ophiuroidea > Amphilepidida > Amphiuridae > Amphiura > Amphiura filiformis. The sequence goes on along the minus strand of NC_092629.1, from coordinate 57,429,338 downwards.
AAAAAATCTCAATTCAGGAAAGGTCACGAGGGACACTTTAAGGGTTATCAAGGATACGTTCCACAAGACACATCTATCTCCGGAGAGTCATTAAGCTCAGATCATATAAATGGTAGGTTTCACATGTTTCATACTTTTCTTTTTCTTTTCTCATTTCATTTAATTTGGTTTTGTTTGCTCACTTGTAACGAAATGTCTGATATATATCTGCCATTACCTTATGTTTCATTGCTCCAGTTGATGACGGTGGTGCTGAAAGATGGAAGCGGGTGCCTGAAAAACTCTACAATATGGCCATCGATCCGAGTACACCTAGGCTTGTTCCTTCAAAGCTCAGACCACTACGCGATGCTGAAAACGTCAATGATGACCCGGTAGTCCCTAACAGATTAACAGGAAACGTTATCATGCATGCTGGTAGAACAGAAGAGCACTTCAACCGTCACATTAAAAAGCACCTTATCAAGCATCCTTCTTGTAACGGCAAGATAGTGTTCAATCCACAATCATATAAAAAATGGGGGCTATCATTTTCGTGTAAGCTGACATGCACAGAAGAAAGTTGTGGATACTCATCTTCATATTTAGATTTTATGAACACATTGACCATGTTGACAGCAGTACGACAAAAATGAAATGCGGTAGAAAACCGGCAAAACTTAACTTACAACTGCAAGTCGCCCTGTCCAAACAACCAATCAGCAATGAAGGCATGAGGCAAGTTCTTCTTTCATGCGATATCAATGCTCCATGCACGTCATCCATGCAGAAAACTTCCAACAAGGTCATGGACTCCTTTGTTGGTGTCACTCAAGATCAGTTGAAAGAGAATCGCATCATGGTGAATCAAATAATGGTAATGCGACATGGCAAGAAAGTTGATGTCATCGCTCAGACAGACACAGCATATAATAACCCCCCAAAAGGGCGATCGTTTTACCAACCAGGTACGCAAGCATGGGCACCTGTGTTCTGTTCAGAACCAGGACTGGAGAGGGTGGTATTGGCATTTGAAACGAAAAGCAAACTTTGCTCATGTGTCGGCGATAATCATCTGAAAGAGTGCCAAAACAATTTCCCCATGGAGGAAGCCATGGGGAATGCAGAGCACATGCTGGGTAAGGCTTGTGCGAAGGATTTGGAGACAAGTATTGGCGTTCGGGAACTTATATCCGACGGAGATTCACACGCATTTAAAGGATTTCAAGAAATCATGCCAAACACCACACAGGGAAACTGCACGTTTCATCTGACTAAAACGATTTCAAGAAACATAATGAAAATCCCAATTAGAAGCTGTAACGGAAAGACTCTTCAAGAATCCACGAAGAACAAAATATCACTTGCCAAATTTATTGAAAAACGATGCAGCTGGGAATTTCGAAAGGCCTATGACAAACACGGAACCAACATCACCAAATTAACGAAAGTATGTGGGAAAGCCAAAACAGGCATCATCAGCTGCATAACGGGAGATGTTGACGGCTGCAGAAGATCATCCCTTGTATGTGCGGCCCATAAAAAAAGAAGAAGAGTGAACCCAAGGTCTGAATTTACTTAGAACTGAGTAAGACAAACAAACAAACAAACAAACAAACAAACAAACAAAACAGGATGTGAAATGAGAACATCGAATATAAATGATTGAAGTTTTCTTAAGAAGCAGACATGTCGTGTTCAGCGTAGGCCTACGTGTGGTGTCAATCATTATCTTACCGTTACTCAAAATACGTAATTCTGGTAACCATGGTAACGATTAAACACGAATCTGTGCGTATATCGAAAATGTGATAATTAATAATAATATTGATATGATATATCTTAAATGTCATTTGACTAATATTTGGTGCAAATAAATTACTGTAAGTGCACGAAATAGACTTAAGCTAATGCAAAGTAGGCCTGTACAAATCAACTTGCAATGAGCTTTAATTTTATCATTATTAGGCCTATTATTATTATAAGTGCTGTAATTATTATTATTATTATTATTATTATTATTTTAGCCACCCCCGGGACTTCCAAGAAAAACCTATGTGGATTTGACCAAAGCAGAGGAGACTAGAATATTACGAGTAATAGAGAACAAACTGGGCAAAACAGCCATCTTGAGACAAAGAGAAATCTCACTACTAACCGTTGTGAAGCGACGCATAACACCATCCTGAAGAGTGTTCCGAACAACCGGGTATCCCGAAGAAATTTCAATGGAAGGGCGCAGTCAGCAATACATTCGTGCAGCATTGGGTTGACACAATCTGTTATGCATACCAACGCACTTCTGGGAGCTTCTAATGACGAGTTTGCACCTGCGAACAAAACCAGAATGAGAGAAATTAAGCGTGATATTTACAACAAGGATAGAAAACGGTCTTTCGAGTACAGGCTTCTGAAGAGATATTGTAGAGACAGGAAGAAAATGTTTCAGAACAGTTCAAAATCATCAGGCTACTCTCCAGGTTGTCAAGATCCAGTTGTATGTCTCGATCACGGATATCAGAAAAAGCTAAAAAATCATTTAGGAATCCTGAACCGCGGCGTAGGCCTACTACCAGGTCTATGTGTACGCGCAGCAATACCTACTGAGAACTTCTAGAAGTAGGCCTAGGCCTACATGATGACTGATGTAGACATAGTTAACAACATTTTGTGTTTATTATATACACAACCAGAACAGATTACACAGATATGATTAAATAAAACAGTGAATTTTACTGATTCATTTTGTAACACAATGTTTTCATTATCTCTCTTGTGATATGGTGGCCTTGAAAAAGGCCGTTTGGGTATATGACATTGGACTCAATTAGCTTGGTTCTGAGTTATGCACGGAGGTTGCATCTACATCTGTAGCAGCCTGGTCTCTGCCTATTAAGCCTATGGCACGTTCTTCGCTGATCATTAGCACATTTAGTTTCCAGGACCAGATGCCCTAGGTTAACACACAGCGGCACACTACACCTATGCGACACCTCGCCATCTTCACGGTGACCGAGCAGATTTGGTAACCTCATGGCCAGAACATAAACTGCTCTCGAAACCGTGGTTTGAACAGCTTGGTGGCCTGGGTACGTTAAGCAAACCCGACCGTACATCCCGCTACCATTTCTGGACGGCCCTTGCCATATCAGACATTCTCCCTGTCTCCTAGTATTTCCTAAAATTGTGCGCAGCCGGGCATCAATTCTCTCCTCTGCTGCAGTAGCCGCCGACATGTTTGCACTTTGAAATTAATGAGCTTAATTCACGTCATGAAAGTTTTTAAGATCAACGATTAACTAGAGGGTAGGGGCCTAACAGGCACTATATTGGAGCCAAAACAATTTATAGCTAGAGCAATAAAATATATATTTATAGTAAAGTTTTGACGTCTACTATTAAGCTTACCTATTCTTGATCACAATTTAAATATTTTGTTTATAAATGACGAATTAATGTTTGATGCACTCATTAGACCATCCCTATATCAGTATGAAGAATGAGATCGTCCGTGACCTGGGTCACTGATCTGGATAGCCGAAACGACAACCCGCTTAATTATCTAACTAACCATTCCACAAAGCCCCTGTATGATATTAATATTTAGCTATTGCATATGTTATCTTCAATTACAAAACTTACAGAAACCTTGTTGTGTTCAGCTAGAGGTTATGTTTTCTGTCTGTTTCAACACTGTTGTCCGATTAATGCTTATTAAATGATGTTTTTCTCGTCGTCCGTTGCCCGACATAGCCTCACACTTTCCAGTCCAGTCTCGGCTCAGCCTGCACGGGCCTACATTTAAGCTTCCTGCATGCTTCCGTAACACCTGCGGATCAAAATATAGCCTCGAAATGTGTTAGATATTACACATTAACATTATAATAACGTGTTTCCTTTCATAATTAATGTTTTACATCAAATTACAATACTGTTATTAATAAACTCGCGTACATGCGCCGTCCGCATAGTATACGCTTATGCCCTCTTTATAAGAGAGCGCACCACCATTAAACGCGCCATTGAAATACACGGAAAAGACCCACTTTTGGATGGCGTTTTGGCTATGCAGAAACGTACCTCAGATATTAAGTTTGGTATCAAATTAAAGCTGATTATGTGTACAATAATATTCTTTTAACAGTATATATTGGTGACCATCTACTTTTTTTGCTATTTTGCCGTGAATAAAACAACTCAGAATTTTACCAGTACAAATCACCCAGATTTCAAAACGGGAAGTTGTACAAATCCGCGTCAGGAATTTACCTTTTCAGTGCAAATGATGTTTGTTTGCTCACGATTCTTGATGAACACACTTATCAAGATAATTTGAGTTCATTAACATGTGTCTTTAAGTCAAAATTTGAAAGACAGGGCCACTTCAAGCTCGTAAACGCCACGGACTTTATTAACCGAATTCCGCTGGTACATAAAACGTGGAGGGCTTTGGTGGTGCGCCCTCTTATAAAGAGGTATAAAGCTGGTTTCCACAGAGGAGTAAGATATCTTACTCCTCTGTGGTGGTTTCATACTACCATGCCGGTTGCAATGAGCGGCGTGGCGCACGCGCATTGCAGACAAACGGACACAATCAAGACTTGTCATTGGTTGAAACGCTCTGCCGCTTGCCGGGTGTTCGTGATCGCGCGCCATTATCGTGATGATCGGGGATTCCTTTTTGTGATGAAGGCACCAGCCGAAATGTCCGTTTTCCAGAATGCAATGAACATAACTCTGTACTCCCCCGGGGAAATGATGTATTTTGCGACACTCATGGCGGGAAAGAGATATGAAACGAATTTTATTAGGCGCAGCATCACTCGCTGGAGCGCGCTTAAAGACACCGCATAGATGCGTGAGCGAAACAGCTGTTCACAACGCGTTGACATCACTGCCACATCGGGGTGAAAAATGGTATACATGTAGGTAATAGATGACTATGAAACCTCAAACTCGCCCCTCGATAAAGGTTGGCAATTGAAGCAGGCCTCAGTTTAGCGAACTTTGTCTAGTTTAATGCGATGCGAGTGCAAGCGCCGCTCAGACTGTGAAGGTTTCTGGATACCGAATATGGGTTTAGATTAGGCCTATATCATGTCCTCTAGGCCATATAATTTATTTTTGGAAAGGAAAGTCTAATCTCGGAGCCTATTCAATTGAGAAGGGACTGGATTTTGTCATAATAATATAAAATTAATACTTAATGCCTCGCGATTTTTTTGATATCCAGCCATAGTATTTTAATTGATTAAACTGAACATAAAGCTACATCTTTACTAGCTTCATGCACTAATTTGCAGACCGCTTGGCCTTCTACATGTAGTGAGTACCACATTAGATTGTGTTTACAAGAAATAATAAGCGCTGCCTCCTCGAAATTTCTTATGCCATCAGCTTTGATGATTAAATATTATTTACAACTCGGCACCTGTGTTCAAGGCCTTTCTTTTATCTATTGACCTCAAAAGAAAGGATTAGAATGATCAGAATCCGTCCCTGACCCCTTTCCACACATTAATAATGAGTCGGTAAGGAACGTGCTACCGTTATACTTCAATGAGTACGTATGGCTACTACGCAGTTCAATGGCCTTATTGTGATCTGGCGGGAGTTTTAAAAGCACGGTCCCTGACTGCGTGGGCATATTTCCGGACAAGGAACAATAGAGACCAATTGCCTGGCAATGACGTCACATGTAATCCCAGTCTATAGTGTGATTAGAATATTATAGGCTGGTGGTCACTTATAGTACGATCAGTACGAAAAGTCCAATGCGATTATTAATGTATTTTCTAAAATTAAAAGAACCACTTTTTAGCGGGAATTTTTGTAAGTTACACAGCTGAAGTTGTGAAAGGGTTGAAAGACTACAATATTACGGCTTAAACAAGAATTTCTTTGTTTGGTCGTTATTCCTATAGACTCATCCCTTATAAGGGAATTTTTATCTTCTTCTTTTATTTCTTGCATAAAAGTGGAAAATTAAAGTTAACATACGGTATTGGCAACATAATTTGCTTCCTCCTCTTAATGATCAATTTTGCATTGTAGAAAAAAATAAAAATAAAAAAGTTCTCTTTTTAAATTTTTTTTTCTGTCAGTGTAGTTTTTAGCTGTGGGCCTAATATGGAGTACAGCCTGTAGTGTAGAGGTGTATCTTACTGACTTGCTTTTAATACTGACTTTCTAACCTTTTATAATTTTATAATATATAGTTACCCCTTTGGCTCTAAAATCATAATTGCAAGACTCTGAATTTGTAAAGCTATATAGACCCTACCGAATACTGGCCACTCGTCCTTTATGCACATATCAAATGCAAACCCGGCCCCTGGGGACCCGGGGATGGTCCGGGACTTGACATCATGTGACCCGGGATTGACTCAAAATGTGTCCCGGGGTGAGCCGGGTGTTGGCCGGGACTTGACGTCGGCCAAACCCCCGGGAAATTGGGCCGGGACTTTACCAGGGCGAGGGCCGGGATTATGTCGTGACTTACCCGGGGTTTTCCAACCAGTAAAATGGGCCGTGAACATGCCCGTGGGTTGCTAGTAAGGATGCCCACATTTACGGGCCGGGGAATCCTATCACCTCGCTGTACTTGAGCCGTGGATGTATATTAATAATCCACATTAATGTTACTGTTCATATAAATCCATTCCAAAAACATATCTTGGCTGTTGTTTCCAAATTTTGCAGTAGGCCATGTATCTGCTATTTAGCGGGGCTCTAACACGTTTAAGCAGACCACACTGGCTTCTTGACATGCATGTGCATATGAGAGCCTGCTTTTTTATGTTATTTTTTAAAAGTTTTAACCACCCGCCGAGAGGAAAGTTTTAAATTATTAGGCCTACACTAAAAACAAAACTGACCGTGATAATAAAAGAATCCATGATACTTTTGTGACATCTGCGATCGACTGCTACATGGTCATGATACTTAATAGAGGACTATACTATATATAGGTAGTGTATACATGTCCTTTATAAATTCTCGAGCTGTATTTTTCTTCTTTAAAAAAATAATTATAGGTGTATGATATAAAAATTGAATTTAATGTCTTGTGTTAATAATACAGATTTTCAAAATAATTATAATTAAAGTAATGTTGCATTTTGGATTGATATCAAAAAAATTCATAGGCCTATAATATTATGTGCTTAAAATGTTTATGCAAAGATCGAACATTCGACACTCCCGTATCCTGGACAGATGTAAATGTAGTGATCTGTTTCTTTCATATCTTTGATGTTTCATATATTCATTTATGTTAAATTGTGCAATTTGATATGTACTTAATGTAGTGTATTTTAATATATTGGTTATTTGTTGATGTTTTAAGTTTGACCCCTGGGCCAAACTGAAAAACGGTGTTAACACTGAGTTTTGCAACCCAGGCAAAAGAAGTTTTTAAATAAATAAATAAATAAAATATTTAAAACAAGCATGCATAATTATCAAATATAGTGATGACACACAGGGATCCCCCTCTTGTCCCGTTCCCCCTGTCACTGTAAAGCATTAAAAATACACGAAATGACTAAGTGGGAAAGTCGGGTGACTGAGGTCCGACATTGTAAATTCCTTTGACGGTGTGCTCGTCCGAAAAAGGGTCGCTAGGCATAATATAGACAGTTAGTCAGTCCGAAAGTGGAAATTTCACTTCTGAATGTTAGACACACTCTTAACTTCAATAATTATCATGATTATAGTCCGAATCTGAAACATGGATCTAGTTTCCTTCTAACTAACTACAATGTATACGTGTGTTCATAATCGGCATATGGGTAAACTGTGCACGTTGAAGCCCGTGCATTGATACTCAAACAGTAAAGCTAGTAGGCCTACACCTAATATATTATATAGGAAGGGAAGGAAAGAATTACGCTGCTCTGCGCTAGTGACGAGAATCTAGGTAGCCTTATTTCGTTTATCGTTTTTAGATGTTCCGCAACAAGGTGAGTAACTGGCGTATTTGCAATGGAACACACATGTAGGCCTATATTTGAAGCGTGTGAATCCACCAGCATCATATCCAGAGCTCGGCAGTCCATTGAAGACATACATGCCAAATTTTGAGCCCGCATGACCAGTGTGATGACAAGATTGCCGCGATATTAAAACCATATTCAGATCCAGGACTATATCCGATGCTCAGGGCCGTGAACTTGGGCCGAGGAATACCGGGGTTTGCATCAGTTTGCATCGGATATTCGCCACGGGGGGTCGGGGAGTGGCTGAGAGTTTTGCCCAGGTGGGTCCGGGACTGGCCAGGTGTTTACCGGGACTTGCACTTTAAAACCCAAAATCCACGGCCCACGACCCGGCCATCCCCGGGTCCCCAGGGGCCGGGATTGCATTTGATATGTGCATTATATTTAAATAAAAGTCTCCCCTCCATAAAGTACCACGGGGCAATTCGCAAAATAATACCATAACACAGGTGATAAGTGTGAATGGTTGTGGAATCGAACTAGAGAAATAGCCCTCTGTCACTTAGAACTTAAAACCAACATGTCTGCCATTTTAATTGTTATCCATTCCAGATGAGTTTCCAGATGAGTAAGAAAAAATGTAATGCTAATTTATTGCACATGCTGAGGAAGCCTGATTACCTTTTAAAATAGCTGAGTGGGAGGGTTTTCAATGAAATATTTTTTCACGGCAGTGAAATGATGCCACTTGCCCCCCACATCTCATATTACTATTAAGCCCTTAAACCCGGCAAAGAGTCTGCTCAGTGTAGGAATTTTTTAGCCTTTTTTATAAATATGTTTGCAATTGGCTTATAGCCGTCTCATGCTGCCAATACACATACCCGATTGGTTAATCAAACTAGCAGGTCATGATCAGGCCTAATCACAAAATAAACATATCATCTGTATAGAAAACTATGCAGCAGGCGACTTTAATACTTCAGAAAAAGTTAAATATAACTACATTGCATAAAACCAAGCCCATTATCTATAGTTAATTGGTCAAATGTTTATTGACTCTTGTAATAACCCATGTGTAGGCCTATAAACCTGTAAAATATTGGTGTTCATAAAAGCAGGACTATGAGACAAATATCCCTGACCCTGACAAAAGCTAGCAAGAGCAAATGGCTGTGTAATTTGTTTACTTTAGTGATAAGGCATCTTGCATACAAATACAATTTTCTTCGTAGTTTATAGACCACTTGACATCATTGTTTATCAACAAAGGCGAGGGACTCGTCTATCGATATGCCTGAACGAGCCGCTACACTGTTCAATGGCTTTCTTGTACCATATGAAATGTGGCGGGCGATTTAAAATGCACGTGCCCTTAGCAAACTACGATGCGTACGCACACTGCAGGGCAAAGAACAATGGAAATTGCCATAATGCGCGCGCATACTGCCGGGCAATGACGTCACATGCCAAGTGGTCTATATAATAGCCAAACTTGTTTCCTGTAGGTGGCTTAATAAAAATTCCTTTAAAAAAGGAATGGGCGCCCAATGTGAGCTTGGTCGTGACGCGTGATGTGTTGAATTTCATGGTGTTTAGATTTGGTATTATTATCTCATGAAACCCGGTGACACCTCATTATAGAAATCAGACCTGTTGATAGGTTGTAAGAGGGGATAGCCTTTTCCAGGCACGAATTGGGCCATATATAAAGAAAGTTTTGCTACTTTGCGACGCAATAAAAACCCTAAATGCAAAATGAGATCCTTTAGGTGGCTTCCGCGGTGGCTTAAAAAAACTAAATGCAAAATAAGGTTTTTAAAAAATATTGTTTTTCAGAGTCAAGACACATGTATCATTATTAAGCCTCATATCACTTATTTATTGTCGAATAAGTGCAGAGTAGGTTAGATATGAATATTAAATGTTAGACCAAAGTAGCTCAAAGTACCTGATCCGTGAGCTTGTTTTTTTTTAAAGACAAATTCTTGTTTGTGTAAAAACTGAAGCATTATGTGTAAAAGAATATTTGAATATTAACTGTAGCCTACATCATATATAACGATTCGTGATACCCAATCATGCTTCAGTTTATGTGGTTTAGGAAGCAGAGAATTTTATTTCAATTTTATATACGCCAAAATATTTTCTGAATAATAAAAATTAACACTGAATTGATGGCGGAAATTTTATGTAAAATTTACGTAGGTCCCCACTAAAGATTACTGTTTCGTCTCTATGGGAATTTTATCTTTTAATATCTGAAAGGACTTTGGGGACCTACGTGGACTTTTACTATAAATTGCAAAAATCCAGACAGTCTTACAAGAAAAATGGTAGGCTGACTAGGCTCCCTACCTTGCAGAGCATGTGCGTGCACGAAATCAATTGTGTAGCCTATGTATCATAGGCCCCTCGAGAATTCAACAATATTAATAATGGTAGCTCTACACATTAATGTTTTTAAGCAGATAAAATTCCAAAATATGGTACGTTTTCTGTCTTTGCTTGTCACATGGTATGTTGAAGTAATTGAAGTTGTGATTATATGTTCAAATTTTCAAGATGGCCCCAACAAGTCAGTTGGCTGAGCGGTAAAAGGCGCTGGTAATATGTCGATACTGTATACATGATAGCGGTGCAGCGTGGGTTCGAGCCCCACCTCTGCCGAACTAAATTTCCTTTTTTTTAAATTTCATATTATGTTAGGGAAATGTGGCTGGGAGAATTTATGTATGACGAAGAGTGGTGTGGGTCTATAGGTTCATCCCCTGCAATGGTGATCCCCAACTTGACTTGGGTCTTCACTCTTCATTCTAGCTTGTGTGAAGATTTTGTTTTTATAGGCCTATACATTTTTTTAAAACAGCATCACACTCACTCCCACAGCCCACACTCCCACACAGCACACACAATGCATGCGCATCATAGTAATAGTATAGACATATGATATCCCTATTAAATATTTTGAGCTCAAAATGTAGAAATATACACTTTGAGCTCATCTTATAATAATAGCTATACAACAGGGCAAGGAAAGAAATAGACAGGTGTCAATTATAAAAACCTTGAATATATTTACATAAACAAAGTCAAGTAAAACGCAAGTGTGGACAACTCAGGTTGGTCGTGTTTACTCAAGAAAACTCAAGAAACTTGCAAATTTTAGAAAAGAAGTTGCATTGCGTTCGAAATACTAGCATTTGTGAGTCAAGTTATTTATTTTTGGTAACAATAAAAGGACCATTTCCTCTATCTTCCCAATCTGGGTGTTAAATTGATATACCTAGATTTGGAAGACGATTACTTTATTCATGTCGTATTTTATTCATACATGTCGTATGTATACGGACGTTGAAACTTTAAAAAGTAACAGTCCCCAACGAATTTAGATATGAGTTCTACTTGCTGTAGCTTCATGTATTTATCATGTAGCCTATTACAAATCTATTTCATTCGAATACAGGTATATATTTAATATAAAAACAACATTTGAGGCTTTAGGTATTTTAGTCTCAGCTCAAACCAAAGTAAGAAAGTTTGAATTATTATGTACCGTAAACGTTCGCCTAATGGCGCACATGGGCTCCTTTGCCTTGGGGGTAAATTTCATGTACAAAGAGAGAGCTACCTCCTCTAAAAATCACAACAAGAATTAAGGGTATGTGCCCTTATTTGCTGGTGGGATTTTTGTGGGAGGGCACTTTAAGTTTGTGTCTAAAATACCAGTTATATCAAGTGAGCCCATAGCGCCATTACTAGGCGAACGTTCTACGGTATATCCATTGACAATACAACAATATTCGAGTTGTAAAGTAGGGAAAAAGATCTAGGCCTCAAGAAAGAAAGAACAGGATTGAATAAAGAATAATTAAGGACATAAAGAAAGAATTTTGCCCTAATGAATTTTTAGAAAGAGCTGAAGCAAGAAACTGAGTTTCACAATACAATCCTTTTATAGTTCGAAATGTGTGCTGCCGACAGAGTAGGCGTCCCTTTGTGTGGTTCAGTTCATGGACCTAAAGACCCAGTTTAACAAAAATGTTAAAATTATGTTACGCCAATCAAACATTTTTTAGGCCTAATATAGAAACTAGTAGGCCTACATACCACACATTGTTATTGAAACCCCGTAAGGAGAACAGCAACCCTTCACAAAAGAGAAGCTTAATTTTAGTGGTTACCTAGGATACCAACACCAGTGGCGTGCGCAAAGGGACAGGGGATGTGCCCCCACTTTTGTCAAAAAGTTCGGGGAAATAATGCACCCAATCGGGGGGAAACTGGGGAATTAGTTATTAAATTTTAAAACAGTCAGAGAATCGAGACCCCTGTCCTCGACTTTGAAAACCTGCGAACGTTACTGCTAAACACATGCCTTGGTGGTGGGCATATATTATACATTTAAAACATCATAGATGACTTTGAATAAATGCAGATAAAGCCAATATAATGAAACCTTTAGAACAATAAACACCTATACAAGCCTAAAATAACTCTAAAAACCCTAACATGGAATTCCAGACTTTTTGGTAGTCAATTGAAAAATTCCAACTTATTTGTGTAAATTTAGATACCCTCTATAGAGGGCGATGGAATTCCAGATTTTTTTGGGGTAAGTCAATTGAAAATTCCAACTTTTTTTAAAATTATTTTTAAAAACCCTCTATACCCCTCCATGGAATTCCAGACTTTTTTGCTAGTCAATTGAAAAATTCCAACTTTTTATTTGGATATTTTTAGAAACCCTCTATAGAGGGCGATGGAATTCCAGATTTTTTTGGGTAAGTCAATTGAAAATTCCAACTTTTTTTTGACAATTTTAAAAACCCTCTATACCCCTCCATGGATTTCCAGATTTTACATGCACTAAACAGGGCCGGAAATCCAGGTTTCTTCCTCAAGTATGCTTTGGAATTCCAGACATTTTAGAAAAAAATTTTTTTGCCCTCTATAGGGGGGGGGTGCATGTTTTATCTGGAATAGCCCATTATGAGTCAGATAATGATGTAATTGAGGCCGCGGAGCCCTACTTGGAGGTCCAAAATGAAGCTTTCTTCCATGAAGGCTTTAGAATGCTGGAACACCGTTGGACATGAAGTGCATGCGATCAATGCGGACTATGCTGAAAAATATGTTGAAACCATGAGTCTACTAACAAGCCTTCTTGTTGAGGCTTAGAACTTTTTGATACCCCCTCGTATATACTATATCATATCCAAAGGGTATCACAAATTATCATTGGTTGCACAGAGCTCGCCTGTTGACATTTTACTTGTTTAGTGGGTAATAATTGCATCAATTACTTGTTTATAGGGTTGGGGAAAACTACTTGTTTATAGAAGAGCAAATCGCGCTACTTATACTTGTTTAGGGGTGAAAATTTCAATCTCCGAAAAACCTGTTTAGGGTGCTTTTTGTGAGTCCATGGACGCACCTGATACCCCCTTGCCATTACACTATAGAGTCCCCCGGGACTAAAACTCAAATCGGGTAGCGATTCTACGGTTTTGGAGTCCATTCCTAACAATCAGTGGGCAGCAATACCATGGTATATAGCCTCCGAATCTTGGGTTTTGTAATGATGTTACAGTTCTTCCAGACTCAATATATCTGTTTACTATTGTAGTATTTTATTAGACTTGTTGATCCTTCATGATCTCAAATATTAATACAAGTGATTTGATTATATTATCAAGCATGGTTATCAGGTATGGTCTTATGAATATTAAATATAGGTTTCTCATTGGATGATTTTTATATTATAATTAAAGCCATAATGTACGATCTTATAATAGGAAATTGGTTAATTTTTTTCAAACCTGATTTTTTGGCATAGTTGTACATGTAATGTTTACACATGTCCCTGCACCTAAATGGAATCAGCCACATCTGTTGTGTTTGTAGGTAAATAGAGCAAAGTTCGACATGTCATAATTCCAAGAATTATGTCCTCCTATTGAACTGCATGTTAAATGGCCAAAATAACCAGCAGGGTTTCTTTCACTTTACCTTGTTCTTTTAGCTCAAAATGGACAGAAACCCTTCCCGATAATTATTACTAGCATTATCAGCATTTTGAGTATATAATAACAAATTAAAAATTTGAAGGAAATCGTACATTAAGGCTTTAAGAGATGTTAGTCACAACCATATAAGGTCATGATGTTCTAAGACAGCTTGTAAGATCTATGGAATGTATGGCTTGGTATAGATCCAAATGTGAAGGAAGTAGAAAGTGTTTGTCATCATGTTTACTCTCTGCAGCAGGTTCAATTCACTAAACTTATGACATCTTTATGTGGTGACCTCAATCACATGAACCGAGTAAGAGTTGATGTGAATTATTCATAACCGATCGATACCTTGCCTCACTTTGTTAAGAACAAGCCAACAAAATTCGTCATAGGTTTGCGTTGTTAATACAAAAACCGCGAATTTAGTGTCACCCCCCAGTGTACCCCACACACATACACACATGGTGAACAGAGCCTATTTCATAGTCTCTGCTCGACTCGGAAATTTGTGACAAATATGGTAATGGTTTGAAGTCGCTTTCTGGAGTGGAGATAAAATCCAAAGTTAGTGCGCCTTTTGACGTCGAGCATGCAACTACACGTATAAAGCCATTGACACAAACTATTATTCCGTATATACTTTCTATTTTTGGATGAATAACATGTAACCTATGATATATATGCTAAGTACCGGTATATACTAAATATGCCCATGAAGTAGGCTAATGTGTACCTTCAGCTATATTTACTTCATCCAAAATATTTCCGACAATATTAAAGTTACTGGGTAGTGTCTTCTTTAGAGTGACTTTTCGCATGTTGTTCGAGAGTACTTTTGTGTGCAAAACATTCCATACAATAACCACACTGATGAGGTTTCTCTTTGGTATGAGTTCTAATATGTCTTTTAAGCTGACCAGATTCTGCAAAACATTTCTGACAGTACTCACATTGATATGGTTTCTCTTTGGTGTGAGTTCTAATGTGCACCTTGAGAGAGTAACTTCGTCCAAAACATTTCTGACAATACTCACATTGATACGGTTTCTCTTTGGTGTGAGTTATAGCGTGCTTCTTGAGACTGTCACGTTGTGCAAAACATTTCTGACAATAATCACACTTAAAGGGGTTAGTGTGAGTATTTACATGTTCATCGAGAGTACCTTTATGTGCAAAACATATCTGACGAATCCCACACTGAAATAGTATCTCTTTGGTGTGAATTTTTGCATCTGGTTTCTCTTCCATGGTAGTTTTTGCATGTGTTGTTAGAGCACCACTGTGTGCAATATACTCACACTGATGTGTTTTCTCTTTGGCGTGAGTTCCAATGTGTTTTGTCAGGTCGCATTTATTTTCAAAACCTTTATAAGGTTTTTTCTCTTTGGTGTGAGTTCTGATATGGATCTTGAGATCATTTTGCCAAAAAAAATTCTGACAATATTCACACTTTAAGAGTTTCTCTTCAGCATGAGTTTTTGCATGTTCTTTAAGACCGCTACTTCGTGCAAAACATTTCTGACAATACTCACACTGATATGGTTTATTTTTTGTGTGAGTTGTGAAGTGGGATTTAAGGGCAGAAGATTCTGAGAAACATTTCTGACAGTACTCACAGTGAAATGGTTTCTCCTTGGTGTGAGTTCTGATATGTCTTTTCAGGCTACCAGATTCTGTGAAACATCTTTGACAGTATTCACATTGGTAAGGTTTCTCTTTGGTGTGAATTCTGATGTGTTTAGTGAGATTTTGTTTCGAGCAAAACCTTTCTGACAATACTCGCACTGATATGGTTTCTCTTTGGTGTGAGTTCTGATATGGGATTTAAGGTCGCTAGATTCTGAGAAATATTTCTTACAGTACTCACACTGATATGGCTTCTCTTTGGTGTGAGTTTTGATATGTCTATTCAGGCTGCAAGATTCTGAGAAACATTTCTGACAATACTCACACTGAAATGGTTTCTCTTTGGTGTGAGTTTTGATATGTCTTTTCAGTCTACCAGATACTGGGAAACATTTTTGACAGTACTCACATTGATAGTGTTTCTCTTTGGTATGCGTTCTGATATGGGATTTAAGGGCAGAAGATTCTGAGAAATGTTTCTGACAGTACTCGCACTGATATGGTTTCTCTTTGGTGTGAGTTTTGATATGTCTTTTCAGTCTAGCAGATACTGGGAAACATTTTTGACAGTACTCACACTGATATGGTTTCTCTTTGGTATGAACTCTGATGTGTATATTGAGATATTTCTTTTGAACAAATTTCAGACAATACTCGCATTGATAAGGCTTCTCTTTCGTGTGATATATCAAGTGGGCTTGGAGATACTGTTTTAGCCTTAAACATTTTGAATTACTTGCACCATAAGTCCGCGTATATTTCATCATATGCCTATCTACATGGCATTTCAATCTATCAAAATTGTGTAGGGTGTTTCCACAAAATTTGCAGGTAAAAGGTTTCAACAATTTCATTTTCCCAAACAAATTTTACAAAAGTAGCTGAAGTACATATATCCTGTCATTAAATAAAACACAATGTTTTGTAAATTGCTAGCAGATACTGCTTCTTTTTTGTTGGGAGAAAGATCTTCAAAATATTTGCCTCCAAGATAAAAATGCAGTATTTCTGTACTAATTGCAAAAAATCAGGTGTAGCCTAAGTACTGGGATTGTGAGGCAGGTGGTTTGTTCACAAAGTCGCAGTAAGTAATCGGGTAAGTAATTCATAGATGAACACTGCATTTTGATTTGACTTGGTAGGGTGCTGTACAACTTAAAGCTATCAAGGTGGAAAAGATGGAGTGTTCAGGATTACTCAGTCGTTATTAATACCATGGTGATGGAAGCAACAAATATTAATCTATCATTAAGTTTATGGGTTTGCCCCAGAATTACATTGAAGTAGTGATGAAGCTGAACATAAATCACAATAATTTCTGGTGCTTGTGACGTATAATGGATCTGGAGTTGCAAAAAAGACACTGGCTTCTTTTCAAGTTCTGGGTTATGTGACGACACTGGGCGAAGTATCGGTAAAGCATCAAACACAAAATTAATGATAACTTCTATGTACTGTTGGTCAGCTGTGTTGGTTAGTAGGCAATTCTGTTTGAGTGTAGGTAGAGCAGACAGTAAGCTGATAAAATTATGGCTTCCAAAGCAGGTATATTAATGAAACAGGTTGAGTACAACTTCAAGACAACAGGGCTTCTTTCTGTATCATGTGAAGTATTGGTTGGACAGCGCACTTCATATCAGGCCTGATGATGCTTGCTATGACCGAAGGTCTCTGCAAAATAAAAAGAATTGAATACTGTAAAAAAGGTCAACACAAAAAAGGTCAAGACAAAAAAGGTCAAGACAAAAAAGGTCAAAAAAAAAACCCGTGTACACAGGTTTTTTTTGTTGAAGAATGCTTAGTGAAAATTGAGGATGTTTTTGAGGTAGTGGACTAGTGGTCTTGTATTTCCTGAAAATTTGATGTTTTTTTGAGGTTTTAGGTTTGACCTTTGACCTCTGTGAATGAGTGAGTTAGGTCACTTCCGATATTTGTGGAGTCGATCTGGACTGAATCCACATTATCATGATTATCGCGTTCACCTTTGTTTCGATCCACTTTGTTACTGTAGGATGCGTCGAATCCACTTATTTTGTGTTCACACACTACACGGGGAAGTGGTTTCGATACAGGGTCGACGTGGGGGGGGGCACTTAACACAAATGACCATACGGGTATGCTCCCCGGAAAGACCCCCTTTTGGATTTCGCAGCTCCGATAGACCCCCTAGATTTGACCAAAATAGAGCTCCGAAAGACCCTTGATTGTGAAATTTCAGCTCTAAAAAGACCCCAAAATGGCTCATTCCTCATATTTTTGGATTTTTCAGACGATTTTCAACCAAAAAGCCAAGAAAGACCTTTGATTTTGACTGTTCGCAGCTCCAAAAGGCCCCATCTTACTTGTTCGCAGCCCAATTCAGAGCTCCAAAAGACCCCCCATTTTACTGGTACGCAGTCAGCTCCCAAAGACCCACCACCTCAAAATTCAGGGGGAACATACCCACCAAATTTTTTGATGTTATGAATGTTATGTTTGTTTGTGACATGATATTGGGGCAAAAGCATTGGGTCATGTGTCTTATGGTGGGACGGGACCCCAAAATACCTGGTGACGTTACATTTTTCTCTCCTCTTTCTGATTTAACTTGTTGTCACAGGGCTATTCTTGGTCCAATTGCATGAAGTTTGGGCTCATTATACAGCCTGATTATTCTAATTTTCAAATATGTTTCTCAATTTGGAATGCCAATTTGTTTAATTAGTGAAAAATACCAAAATGTTAATGAAGATAAACCTGGTGGATAAGCGGTGGAGGATAAGCGGTGCAGGAGTATGTGCATTCTCTATGGGAGACTTGGCATCTTTTTGAATTTTAAATTATATCATTGCCAAATTGTGTGCTAAACTTGCAAATCATACCTCAAATGAAAGCTTGATCATTCATTATTCTTATTCAGCTATTAATTTGATCTATTCACTGAGAACCGCAAGTCACAAGAACCTCAATTTTTCCTATTCACTTACACACATCAAGATTTTCTGTCACAACATGTGTTTTGGCTTTCAATTGTTGGGCCAAGTAAAAAATAAAACATGTTTCACGTCCGGGTTTTCGAAAAAAAGGAGGAGGAGGGGGCTTTTTATTTTCTATTTTTTATCGCAAAATTGGTGTAGGCCTAAATACCCATACTTAGAGCTGTTTTAGCGTATACAATAATGCCTGGAAAAAGAAGGAGGCCCTTTTTTATTTGTTGTTCTGAGAGTTACACCCCCTCCAATGATCACAAAACCTTCCTAAAATGTTTCTTGTATCTTAACAAGGCTATAGAAAGCATTCCAACTTCCTAGACATATTTTTTGTAAAGTTATAACTGAATTTCAAAAAATAAAAATATATTGAGGAAACCTCAAAAAAGGAAGCGGGAGGGGACGTGAAACATGTTTATTTTTTTATTTTGCCTTGTATCTCGAGAATTAAACACCCTAAGATAGGAAATAACCAGTGGCGGCGCCAGGAATTTTTTCGGGCAAAGTGAATTTCAGGGGGGCAAAATTTCCATAAAAAGTGGAAATTTACATGATTTTGGGGTTTTGCCTCAGCAGGGGGGGGGGGGCAAGAATTTTTTTTTTTTAGGGGGACACCCCCGTAGCGCCGCCATTGAGAATAACATAAACATTACATACAATATCATGACATAAGCATGATAAGCTTACCGTGAATCATGTAGATACTTAGATACAGACTTTAAGGTACATATTTCGAGGTGCATAACAGACACAAAATTTGTGTCATAACAAACACCAAATTGGTGTCGATGACCTGACATGCATGCATTCTTTTGTGATGGTCTTTCAATTTGTGTCGGTGTCCTTGGCAGACTTGACTATGCTTCAGTGGTCATGAAAGGATTCAATAGATAACCTCTGCCCCACTAATCCCCAGCTATTGTCTGAAATTGCACCTCGGAAGATATATTATAACAACTCAGTCCCTCAAATGATAGTCATATAACGACCAAAAGATAAATGACTGACTATCATTGAGGACTGAGTTCCGCAGTCTAGTAGATACTCATAAAACCGATCCGAGAACCGAGGCGAGGGTCGCGCCGCACTCTGAAAATAGATTATTTATTTCTCTTACTTATTCGCCAACCCAATATCAAAATGAATATCTGTATGTATCACGACAAGTGCTTTTATTCAAAAAACTGACCACTCCGACTACTCCCTAGAGTTGTTGTCTCACTTATGACGTCATGGGCCTCCTAGCTTGCTGGAAAGGTGATCTGCGAGAATAGGAAATAGAAATTCCTTTAAAAAGGACAGGCTCGATCATAGAACTCTAATAGAATTATAAGAGCTGCCGCAGCCTGGATCTTAAAACCCCGGGGAGGGGGGCACTGCCGGCACTCCAATAGACCTTTTTCTGATGACGTCACCTAATCGATATTGGGGTCTGAGATGTAAACAAACAACACGTGCGTTTCTCACGTGTCCACGGTGTAAAAACACCAACCTACTGCGTATTTTCCCCTACGGTTTTGTCATATTTCATTTTAGCTTCCATAAAATAATTGTTTAAACGGGAACTGTATTCTAGTTAGGCCTACCTTTGTTCCAGTTTGTTTTGATGCCATAAAATACAAAAGATACGGAAAAACAGGGATGCTATTTAAAATTCAATCTTTATCATGTTTCACAATCTTGTTTACTTTTTACACCGTGAAGAACTAAACGCGTACTGCGAGCTGGCAATTCCGCGCAGGACGCCTATCGTGGCGCAAAGTTGATCGCTCGCGCCGGCGCGGTATTTGCGTTTGGGGGCTGATGACTCGAATGCTGGGGGCTGGACCCCAATATCGATTGATTGGTGACGTCTGAGAAAAAGGTCTATAGGTGACGCGTATGTAGGGCCGGCTGTTAAGACCCCTTTTTCAGCGTCGCTGTCACCCAAAGACCCCATATTTTTTACCATTACAAACTATCTCTATTGCAATGAGGATTTAGGTATGATGTCATGGCTCAATAGAGCATTCAGCCAATAAGAATAAACCCTGTGTAGGCCTACCGGTATGTATCACGCAGACACTCACTGATCGATTCACTTGCAAGTGGCTATTCAGAGCATTGCAAAATTGTTAACTGATTTTGGCTTGATGTTTCGATCAATCGGTCAAAATTTATGAATATTGGATGGGTAAGGTAGGTAAAATTTTGTTAATACGGAAACTGAAAAGATAAAACGACCCCTAGGGCGCGTGAAAGTCGATTCCGAGTTTATCGTCCCCCGCCCGCGTCACTTTTTGGAAACCAAAAACACCCGCATCAAATTTTCAAAAATGCCAAAATAATTCATTATTTTCAAAGTATCAGTGTTTTCACCAGTTTCAGCAATTAGAAACATATATTTTTGTTTGTAAAACATTATATTCATAACTTGGAAGCAAAACCAGGCTCTTTTCTAACTTTTCTAGTCCTTACCCATATAAAAAACATGTTTATAAGACTTTAGTCATGTATGAGTTTGGCTTTAAATCAACACGCATTTTAGGTCAATAATGAAATCTGAAGAAATAATGAAAAATGAAAAAGTCACCTGGAAAAAAAAGTGACGATAAACTCGGAATTGACTTTCATTGGCCTAACCAGAGAGAAGATATTCTTGAGAGGGCACTCTATTCACGCGGTTTATTTTCCAACGCTTAAAGATCACGAATTTTGGTGGTTTGCAAATGAAAAGTGTCCGCACTATCGATTGATTACGTAACTGTTATGAATAATTTATTAGGTTTTTCAATGCAATCGTCTCGACCAATTAGTACATTATTATCTGTATTATCAAAGTACTTGGAATAGCAATACGGTGAGTTCACTGAACTACGCCCTAATACTGATGGAGTTTTAATGGCGTTAATCCTCTCCATGAACAAATACAATAGATGAAGGTCAACACGTATGACCTCCCATGTGACATGTTATATGCGATGTACAAGAACCTGAATATCATAAAGATCAGTATTCGTTTGTGCATATGAACTGCACATTTACGTTGCTAAATATTACTCATTATATATAATGACAAATATTGGTATTATACGGTATATACATTGTATATAAAACGACTAATAGATCCTACTATCATGGCGTCAGGTCAATGTTCATCATATTCCGTATGTTTCTTAAAATTCATTCATATTTGAGACAAATTGCTGTGCCCATTTTATAGGTGCACAGGTAGATCCGTGTTTTTTTTTAAAATTTTCAATTCCTTTTAATGAAAGAATTAAGGTTTCCACTGCACGCGGGGGCCACAAGGGTGATACTAATTTTAATGCTATATTTTCAAAACGAATACGTGTTACCGGTTGGCTCTATAGCGATTTCACAGAAAAGGTACCGTAAAATGGGGTAACTTCGGTCAGCGGGGTAACTTTGGTCGGTCAAATTTTTTTTTGGTCATATTTTCGTACAGCAATATTGTTTTTAGTCATATTTGGTGTCAATTTGTTAAGAAATATGTTTGGAAGAAATAATAGTCGCTCATGTGTAATTTCCTTGAAATTTACGAAAAAAGCATTTTTTTACATTTTTTTCAGAAAAAATAAAAATCGATATTTGTGAGCAAGGATGTGTGTTTGATTAATTTTGCAAGGTGTCAAATGTCACAAAAACAACAACTTGCCCATATTCAGCGAAGATCAATTTTTAATTTTTTTTTTCCTTCATGGAATGTAATACTGTGACCAAAGTTGCCCCAAAGGCGGGGTAACTTTGGTCAGGTCATTTTGAACCCCTAGGGCACCCTTACAAAATTATTAAAAAATCTTTTTCAACTTCAAGGTGTAGAAGGGAACCCTAATGTCACAAAAAAGAGTTAATTAGAAATATAATTGGTTTTGTTTGGAAGCAGTGGTTTAAAAACTCTGAAAAGTGCCCAAAGTTACCCCATTTTACGGTATTTCTAGTAATGCAGCGTCGGACTCTGGCTGAGAGCGTAGCCTAAGTCATTAAGGACTCCAAGAAGGGCTCTCCATACACAAATGAACAAACACAAAGGAGGGTAGTCTCCTCCAAGGAGCTTATATAGAAAGGAGAAGAAATAGATTACGTAACGCATTGAAACCTTGTGCCGATTTGAAATCTGACAAGCTATTCATCGAAAGGTACCTTTTGTTTGGGACAAAGGGCTTCCGCCATTAAATCGGTAAGCTGACCCGACAGTGTATTAACGCTTTACCTAGCAGGCTACTGTCAATAAGTGATCAAATCGCGTGAAAGCGCTTAATGGAACGAAAAGTACCTATTGTTATACATAAACCCAAGGGTGTGATTGAGTAGCCGTATAAGCACAAAAGGCACACATTAGCCGCTAATGCATAGTTCGTTGTCACCCCACTGACATTAGGTGCTTCATTTAAATAAATTGAATGCGCCTGCTGAATGATTACACATCAAGGCTGCCATAGTACAATAATGGTATTAAATAGTTACGTCCGGGAGCTACGTATGCATGTAACATAATAATAAGTATACCGGTATAGGCCTATATAAAGTATACCGGTATAGGCCTATATAAAAGTTGTTTTACAAATTGAGATTTTATTTTATTTTATTTTAAGAAGGAGAATGTCATAATCAGTGGCGTACTGAAGGTGGGCAGCTCTTCTGTGAGAGGTCTTGGGAGGGGATGAGGTTTGAGGAGGGGATATGAAGAATGAGAGGGGACTGGAGGAAGAGAGAAAGAGGAAGAAATAAAGAGAAATAAATAAATAGACGTAAATAAATAGAAAGGTAAGGAAAATGATAGGAATGAGAGGGGACAAAACGTAAGAGGGGATGGAGAAGGGAAGGGAGATAAGAAGAGGGAGTGATACTTTAGCAAGTACAGAGAAAGGAAAAAATGAATGACAAATAAATGTAGGCCTTATAATAATTATTATAGAAACTAAACACAGCCCCCCACACACACACATAGGCCTAACACTAATAGCACTATAGGCAGCCATTCGATGATGCCAATGCCTTTATGCGTTACGTATTTAAAACGCCCAGTCAGATGTATTTTACACCTGCCAAGCACAAGTCACCCAATTTCGAAAATTGGACGTTGAATGTACACTCTCATGAATATTGATTGGCAACATTTTCCAATATGTCAGCGCTCAAATCGGACACAATAGAACAATAGACCATTCAGTGCGTTGGTCTCCTCCGTGACCAGCTGGATTTTGATGGAGCGGAAGTTGGAACCAAATTGGCTGCAGAGGAGACGGGTCATTTTGCTATGCAAATGAGTTGAG
Source organism: Amphiura filiformis (assembly GCF_039555335.1). Classification (NCBI taxonomy): domain Eukaryota; kingdom Metazoa; phylum Echinodermata; class Ophiuroidea; order Amphilepidida; family Amphiuridae; genus Amphiura; species Amphiura filiformis. Next base: position 57,405,531 of record NC_092629.1, on the reverse strand, counting down.
TGTCATAGCCCTGGCCTAACATATGAATTAACACAACGGCTAATTTAAATAACAATGCAGCACGTGCTAATTAGGGAGTGCCGCCTCCTACCAATTATTTGGAGACTTTCTTCCAGCAAGCTAGAAGGCCTATGACGTCATACTACTTTACTAGAGCCAAACAAACTCTGGAGTCGACAAGTCTGTTATTTCTCTTAAATCCGTTCGTGTGACAAAATTACTTGCCGTGATGATAGCCAGATCATCATTTCTTGATACTGTTGAGTGGATAATTATAAACTTAATAATTGGAGTGGAGTGATATGATGGGCTAGCGGAACAAGTTTATTAAATGTAGCTAGCCTAGGTAAGCTTATTACTTGGTAAATTGGATTGTAACCGCAGTTAGGTCGGTTGCGGATTTTTTGTTTGTTATAAACATCCTCGTACGTATCATGGTAGGTATTTATAGAAGGAGGTTCCACAGAAAAATCCTAATCCACTCAATAGGGTTAAGCCGATTAGGCCTACGCTATTCAACGCGAGTCATCACTTGAATGGATTTAATATCAGTGACAGTGCATTCCCTCAAACACGGCCTTTGATGTTTATGATCATTGTATGTATGTATGTATGATCGTTATGTGACAATATCGATCATCTATTTTAAAGGGGCATTTCGTGATCCACAGCCTCACCCCCCACTTTTCTCAAAAAAGTTGAGATTTTTATATCACTGGAAACCTCTGGCTACATAATGTTTATGTACAAAATATTTCTTGCAGATTAATTCAGTTTTGCAAAGATATCATGAAATTTGAATTTCGTTCTGGTGCACCAGAACGAAATTACAACGCATTGTCTATGGAGCAGTGTAATACACATAATCATGCATAACTCGCATAAGCATAAAATCGGAATCAACTGAAATTTTGGGAATAGGCTTTTTTCGTGGATATGTACTGAAAAATGTCATAAAAAGAGGATGCTAGGATCACGAAATACTCCTTTAAAATTTAATTTAAACAGACCTCCCCAGGTGACCCGTACCGGAAATTGATGGTATTAGTGCCCTATTGCATCGGTCATATGATCTTCGATTGCGTCATTGTGTTTCCGAGTTCAAGTTGATTTACTAGCGAAAACCTGATCGAATTCCCTCATTTCCTTCCAAAGTTACGGTGAATTTATGTATTTTTTCTGATCATGATTAGTAATACTGGCGGGTGTCTGCGGGACTTTTAAACCAGTGGAAATGATTTGGAAAGGTTTTCCAAGACTGGCAATATTGTTTCTATGATCCGCCAAGCTTGGCCATAAGAAATATTGGCGTTATAAAATTAGCGGAAGTAAATTGTTTCCCTTTGTTTATGGTCATGGCCACAATGCTTTGTGGGTAAAAATGACGTCATTCTGCTTAGAAGTCGCGATAACTGTGGTTCATAACCGGCCAAGCTCAATAGATAAGAAGCTTAGCAAATCGATAGTGCACCATTCATACCTGATTGCTCAGTATCGACTCATAACGATCATAGTACAAAGGGAACTGGGTTCGTGAATTCTCATATTAATACCTACCATTAAGGCCGGTGTCGACAGGTCCTCTGTCGGAATCCTGTCGACAAAGTGAATTATGTCAACATATCGACAGAACTTCGTCCATGGCGACATAGTGCTAAGGCAATGGTATATGGCCCAGTAAAACTTCGTCAGGCAAGCTCATTTTTCATGTTATTTGCCTTCAGGGGGCATACTTTTGGCAGTATTATGCCTTGTTTTTCGGTGTAAATTGTACATTTCATCGCTACATGCTCGCTATGATCTTGGAAATTTGCTGAAATTGCCGCCGGTGTTTCTAGATATTTTTAGGTTAAAATTTTTAAAATATTCCTAAAATCATGAAAAAAAAAGTCCTGGTATTTTTTTCGGAACCCAGATGTATGTCGACACTCTGTCGACGTCAAGATACGAAATATGTCGACATCAAAAAACGGTGCCGACACCGGCCCTACCTACCATGTACGTATCATTCTTACTAAAATTGTCTTTCCACCAATTGCACGAATAGCGCTTGTAACTGGAAGCAACTCGGCTCAGATATTGTCATCATTGCTTTTAAATCTGAGAAGATGTAATAAAGAGGAGGTTGATCAAGCTATCCTCAAACAAAATATGTGTGAGACCGCTCATTCAAAGTAAATGATGAACAGGGTTCTATACGAAGGGATAAGTATAACCAAACCGGAAGATGTATCCTAGGTCTAGACAATAGGAGGATTAGCGGCCATTTTGTCTTCTACATGATTTTATTCACGTGTCCTAATTTATACTTTACTACATATATAAGTTAACAGGTTTACAATTTTAAAATTATATTTTGAGTATACAATATATTCTGTAGTATTAAAATCGATGAAATGACGGTGATCGTTCAGGTATTATATGCTTGATATAATTAAACTCTCTGACCAGCTAGTATTCTCCTCCGCCGTCAGTGTGATTTCAGTCACTCCACGTACCGTGTTGCGAAGGTGGAGGAGACTAAAGCTGTATTGACGAACAAGCATGCGTTAAAAATGATGTAGCCTAGGTCGAACAATAGCGTGACATAGTTCCCCGTATTGTTCCTATATGCACTTTCACCCTCCTGTGATGAATCACCCTATTTAGCTGTTAAATATCAAAAATATCAATTTTTAATGATTTGCCGTAAAATGTGTATTACATTGCGAATTTTTAAAATCAAAATTATTTGATATCAGAAGGACATTCTTCAGTATTCAGAATGCAATTTGATATGTCTGATGTGCTCTAATGTCCCACAATAAATACTGTCCAAACGTTCATACCCCTTCCCTTAAACATGAGAGCAAAAAATTGCTAAATTTGCGTAATACCCGACTTGGAGTAAATGTGGCCCTTGTTCATGCCTTATGTAAATTACTTGCATCTGACCCCCTGAAAAGCTATTGTAGTCATTCTGTTTATAGGCCCTGTATGATCAAATTAGTAATTTGGGGTCATAAAGTCAAAATAACAGTCAGATTCGACAGCAGTTTAGAATAAAAATGAATAGTAGGCATCATTTAGAAAAAGAAATAGATTTAAAATTGTAAAATGACCACAGGGCATCAACATTTAATCTTGAGTTAACAAATTATTTAGCCGGGGCCCTGGCACCGGCTAGGTTTTGATTTTTGCTATCGGTTTCTTTGTGGCAACAATTTAACAAATACACATTTTTTGCTCATGCTTTAACCGATTTTTGACCTACATGTAAATAGTTTAGTTCCAACCATCATTGACTACAACCATACATGTCACATGACTTTGAATGGGTTAAAGGTTAATACAGAGGGGTCAAATAGGTAAAATGTGATATGAGCTATTATGTAATACTAGCTGTTTTTCCGCCTACATATAACGTCCTACAATGATGTCACTTGCAAATTTATAAGCATTGTCTATATATCCAGTGTTTATAGGGTGCACACAGAATTGGGGTCAAATGTCATTATGGGGCATTTCTGGGGATTTTGCTAGTGCTTAAGGGGGAATATATCCTTGCAAGGGCTTAAATAAGAATAAGAAAAGATAAATTATTGTTTTACTTTTTAGGACAATGAAAAAAATAGGTTCCTATGGGAAAGTTTTCGGTTCATTCTATAGCATAACTAATATGTTTTAATTTACTTTTTATCCCATCTCCATAGGGCATATCGTTTTTGAGAAATCATGTTCACAGAAATCACAGCAATGTCGCGTCGTTAAAATTCACTTCTGAGATATCGGTAATTATGTATAGAAACACTGTTTTTAATTGTTTCCATAGTTTAGAAACACTATTTTATTTTAATATTTTGTGAAAAATAATTACATGAATTGTCACAAATATTTCTGAAAATTTGAAACTAAAAGCTTGATTGGTTTTTGAGATATCCATTTTTTAAAGTGGAAAAATTAAATATCACAGGTTGAAAAACAATAAGGCCCCCAAAAAAAGTGTTTGTTTGCCCAGACACGACCGACCCAAAAAATCAAAAAACATCATACACTTTTTTTTTTTTTTACAATGATATAAAAATAAAGATAATGATGTTTTTTCCTATAAATATGCCAAATGACACTTGAAAGATAATATTCCTGGCAATCACAGCTTTAATTTTTTCCATTTAGCCCTCCCCAACAACATTTTACCATCAATCAACATTGATATAGAGAACCAAGCATGACAAGTATGGTCGGGAATTTTGTACTACAGGCTTCCAGCCCCAGCGTACCGATAAAAGGGGGTCTTTTGGAGATGTGAACACTGAACAGTCAAAATGAATGGTCTTTCTTGACTTTCTGGTTTAAAATCTCCTAAAAAAACCCACCAGAAATGGTTGTTTATGCTGAAATTATCCAAATCAAGGGTCTTTTGGAGCTCTATTTTGGTCAAATTTAGGGGGTCTTTCTGAGCTGCGAACTCCAAAATGGGGGATCTTTCCGGAGGAACATACCCGTATGGTCATATGTGTTAAGTGTCCCCCCGGGCTTCCGGCCCATTACCCTTTCAACAAGCATGCATTTATAATGAATTTATACTGAACCTTAATCAAGATTTTGTTGCCAAAGAGATTTTAAACCTTTATATGGTAAGGTTGAAATACATGTTTGACACAAGTACAAAATGTAAGGCTGCATGTCGTATATTTTCTCTTACCCCACTTCCTGCAACACGTGTACAGATCCAAGACAAAAAAAAGAAAAGAAAAGGAAATCGACCTACCGACCCACTCCTTTCTACCCCCTGTCTGGGCAAACACTTTTTTTTTTGGCCTAAAATACATAAGAGATTCTAATTCACAAAGTTACATTTTTGACCATAACTTGTGAACGGAAGCTCCGATTGATGTCAAACAAAAAGCAAAAGAAAGGTAATTTTTCCCTTTCTATCTATACTACTAAAATAATAGCCGTTGTCTGTGTGTCTGTCTGTCTGTCCGGCTATGCGTTCTGCCGCGCTTTCCGATATTTCACACATAGTTGGGTATCGGGCGTGCGCTGTTTACCGCGTAGTTTTAAAGGTCATCGGAGGTCAAGGTCAAAGGTCAAATTTCCAAACTTTGTCCGATCGGGCCCAAACTTGGTGGGTGGAATCCTTGATAGGAGGGGAATGTAATGCGTGAAATAAAATCGAGGTCAACCGAGGTCAAAGGTCATTACGGAGGGGTCAAATTTCAAACTTTGTCCAATCGGGCTCAAACTTGGTGGGTCGAATCCTTTGTATGAGGGAGCATGAAAAACATTATATGGAGGTCATCCGAGGTCAAAGGTCATGGATTTCAAACTTTGTCCGATCGGGCTCAAACTTGGTGGGTGGAATCCTTGATATGAGAGAAGCATGAAAACAATTACATTGAGGTCATCAGAGGTCAAAGGTCATCTGGGGTCAAAATTTCAAACTTCGCCCAATCTGGCTAAAAGTATCTCTACCATGCACCTGGTGCCCTAATAGCTACAGGGCCATTACAACTGCAGGTGCACTAGTCTATATACTAATAAAATAATGAGCTCTGTGTGTCTGTCTGTGTCCGGCTATGCGTTTCGCCACGCTTTGACGCATCGATCCGATATTTTGGATACAGACAGATATCAGGCATTCCACGGTTATGGGGTGGTTTTCGAAGGGCCCCCTCGAGGTCAAAGGTCATCTAGGGGGAAAAATACCCAAAGTGGATAGCAAATAGCAAATGGTTAAAAAGATGTGTAATGGGCAACTCTGGGCTATCTGCCCAATTTGAAATGCACTGTAATGTCTACCCAGAATGCATTGCTGCAAATGATTTTTAAATATCAAACTTTGTCCGATCAGGCCCAAACTTGCTGAAAATGATTTCTATAAGCGCCCATACCCCAATAAGCGCCCATACACCAATAAGCACCCACATAAGTGCCCACATACCCCAATAAGCACCCACATACCCCAATAATAGCTAAAGGGCCATACAGCTACAGGCGCACTAGTTTAATATATCATTTCTTATTTAAGCCCTTGCAAGGATATAATTCCCCCTTAATGACATCACCTGTATATGTATCAGCTATACCCAGTGTATATAGGGTGTACACACAATCGGGATCAATGTTTATCAAGAAGTCATTTCCGGTATGAGTTTAAAAAAGCATCAAGATCATGCAAGGTCAAAAAGGTCAGGTCAAATTCAAAGTTGCTCTGATTGGGCTGTAACTCGGGGAAAATGATCCCTGACGCTTGGGGAGTATGAAAGGTACTATGAGTTCATACAAGGTCAAAGGTCAATCAAATTAAAAGTTGCTCCTACATGTATTGTGTTGGAACTCTGGGAAAACAATCCCGGCACTTGGGGAGTATGAAACCGCAAAGGGCATCTGAAGTAAAATTTAAAGTTGCTCCAATGGAGCTGTATCTTGCGGAAAATGATCCCTAGCACTGTAAAGGTCATCCAAGGTCAAAGATCAGGACACATTTAAAGGACGTTGCTCCAAGCAGGCTGTGATTTGCGGATAATGATCTCAGACACTTGGGGATTATGAGACCGTAACGGGCATCCGAGGTCAAAGTTCAGGTTAAATTTAAAGTTGCTCCGACCGGGCTGTAAATGATCCCTGACATTTGGGAAGAATAGCTCCAAAACAACAACACCCCCCGGGGGGTAGGAGCAACAAATTAATCATGACGATGCGTGAGATTTTACTCATTTTCCAGCTTTTTTGCGTGAGCTTTACTACCTTGGCGTGAGATTATACTACCTTGGCGTGAGACCGTGAGAAAGTGACCCAATGCGTGAGACTCACGGCCAATGCGTGAGAGTTGACAGCCCTGGCCCACAGTGTAGCCCCCCCCTCCTGATGCTACATGGTCAGTCACTGCCGATACATGTAAATGCGGTAGATTATAGTACTAATTTACTTGATTTGTGTTTTGGTATGGCAGGGAGCTTGAGCTTGCAAAGTTAAAAAGCGTCTTGATTTTATTTTGCAGATATTTCCTGCTGCAGTACCCCGGGAGTTATACATAAACATACTTGGATCACTTCAAGCATCAGGCATGATCCCTGGCACATGATAGATGTGCAGTGCTGATACTTGAACAGAACCACAAGAAACCATCTTGCCTTCTTTGCTGACTTCATGATACTACACACTCGTAAATCTTGAAGTCATTGCCTTTATATGCACCCCGGGTATGCACCAACTGACACAAAACAGAATTATTTGCTGATTGATGCAGTAGGCTACCGTACATAGAAACCATCATTTGGGTTTGCTGCTTCACCAGTACTTTACTACACCAAACGCATGCAAAACCCTGAATACGCTGTGTCTTGCATGCTGCTTCTATGGATTCATCACATATAGAACTTTGAAACGGCAGAACTTGCAGATCTGACACAACAAGTACCTTGAATCATCGTGTCAGATTTCCTTCCATCACCAGTTAATCCAGAACACAGTCCCCATCTTGCCTAAACCTACCTACAATATGAACCAATTTCAAAACGGAGCTTGAAGGGCAGGTGTTTTTAACCTGATCGAATCGTCCCTTTCCTTTACTTAAGTTGTTGATCAATCGATCTGTTGAAAAAACCAGAAATCCATGTGGTTTGTTCCTTTCTGCTTCAGCAGTACTTCACTGTATTAAAGAATCCTGGAGCTACGTGAGTTCCTGTGTGAGTTGCTTCCATCACCAGTAATCCAGAACATAGACTCCATTTTACCTACATGTACATGTTACTTGCTACTTTTAAACTTACATCTTCATCTAAACGATAAACTATAGATTCTACATTTGTATCTTGGAGACAGATATTTTAACTCAATTTACTCCCAACACAAGGATGCAATATTTGCTTTAAATTAACCAAGCTAATACTTCCTTTTACTTGTGAGACAGGTGCTTTTAAACGGACTGTTCTGTTCGCAAAGTCAAAATATAGCATATAATTATGTAGTGAGTCAAGTATTTTCAACATATCTCCCAACAAAAGAAGCAGTACTTCCTGGTGATTTACAAAGCATCATTTTTACTTCGGAGGGCAGCGTTTGCTCAATGCTCTTGCTTATACTGGATCACGAATATATTGTACTTCACCACTTGCATGACAATAATAGGAGAAAAATGAAATTGTTGAAACCTTTCATGTGCATATGTTGTGGAATCACCCTACACAGTTTTGACAGATTGAAATGCCATGTAGAAAGGCATAGGATGAAATATACGCGGACTTATGGTGGAAGTAATTCCAAATTCAAACTCAAAACACACATCAAATATGAAAAGATAGAGAAACCTCATCAGTGCGAGTATTGCCAAAAGTGTTTTGGTCAAAATGCCCAGCTTAAAAGCCACATTAGAATTCACACTAACAAAAATCACTATCAATGCGAATATTGTGAGAAATGTTTTGCAAAACCTAGTGGCCTTAAATATCATATCAAAACTCACACCAAAGAGAAACCGTATCAGTGTGAGTACTGCCAACAATGTTTCGCACAATCAGGTAACCTTAAATACCATATCAGAACTCACACCAAAGAGAAACCACATCAGTGTGAGTACTGTCAGAAATGTTTCGCAGTATCTGGTACCCTGAAAAGACATATCAGAACTCACACCAAAGAGAAACCATATCAATGTGAGTATTGTCAGAAATGTTTTGCACAAGAAAGTCAGCTTACAACACACATCAGAACTCACACCAAAGAGAAACCATATCAGTGTGAGTACTGTCAGAGATGTTTCACAGTATCTGGTAGCCTGAAAAGACATATCAGAACTCACACCAAAGAGAAACCATATCAATGTGAGTATTGTCAGAAATGTTTTGCCCAAAAAGGTGAGCTTACAAGACACATCAGAAATCACACCAAAGAGAAACCATATCAGTGTGAGTACTGTCAGAAATGTTTCAATGACCCTGGTAACCTAAAAAGACATATCAGAACTCATACCGAAGAGAAACCCTATGAATGTGAGTATTGTCAGAAATGTTTTGCAGAAAAGGGAGACCTTACCAGGCACATTAGAATTCACACCAAAGAGAAACCATATCAGTGTGAGAACTGTCAGAAATGTTTCGCAGAATTGGGTAGCCTGAAAAAACATTTCAAAACTCACACCAAAGAGAAACCATATCAGTGTGAGTACTGTCAGAAATGTTTCTCACAATCTTGTAACCTTAAAACCCATATCAGAACTCACACCAAAGAGAAACCATATCAGTGCGAGTATTGTCATAAATATTTTGCAACAAGTAGCAATCTTAAAGCACATACAAAGACTCACTTAAAACCCAGAACTGTCATTAGAGAACCCCTACCAATGAGCACTGTTAAATATATCAGACGTTGGTGCCCTTAACTATTTGGATGTGGCAGAAAGCTGTAGCTGCCCATTAATTTTATAATTGTATTGTTGTAGGCAGCTGTAGCTGCCCTATTTGCAATCCACAGCAGGGCGCTAGGGCCCATGATCGTGAATAGAAGTAAAGAAAATTGGAATTAAATACTAGCGCCAACTTTGATGTGTGTCCCACAGACAGTGTACGTACTGTGTTATGAACATTATGTGTTTGACTAATATTTCCATCGTAATAATAAACTTTCTAAAAGACTGGGTTTTTATCGGGTTTGCCATCAGACAAGTTTAGAACTGTCAAGCTTCAGGAGTTGCTCCGAGTTGCTTCAGGAGCTGTCTTCAGGAGTAGCTCCGACTTCTTCAGGACAAAGTACCTCATGATGAGACATGTAGGCCGCCCCATATAGAAAAAAAATGAGACCTTTACAGATAACTTCCCAATAGTCACCGGGTAGAGAGCGGCAAATTTCACATGCAAATTAGATAGGTAGTGGGTGACTACCCGATATTAAAATTTTTTGGAAACCATAGTGGATACCTTTCAGTAATATGTACCGGAGGACTACCAGATGACTTTTTTGGGAAACTACAGCAGGTAACTACCCGGTGGCTTTTTTTTGAACTAGTGGATAACTACTCGATAACTTTTCGGGGACCTAGCGGATAACTTTTGGTGACGATATACCTGGTGACCTCTTTGGAGACTTCCTGTTGATCTTTTTGGGAATGCAGAAATACAAATTCATGAGTATGCACAAATTTACCGGTATAGGCAAGTTAGCTTAGGCCAAGTAAAAAAAATAACATCCAAAATCGGTGAGGGAGGCCCTTATTATTTGTTGTTATGTTATTTTTTACCATTCATTTCTGTGTAAAATTGCAATTGCAATGTGATTGTCAACACATAAAAACAGGGAGGGCTGGCCCTAATATTTTTGTAATATCCCCAAAGCCCTACGCCTAGCCTGAAGAGAGTGTTTGCAATGTGTTTATAAATGATAACCAAGAACTTCTTAACATGTCTTTTCATTACAACAATTTTAGAAACAAAGTAAGGAAGCAAAGATTTAGAACAATAACATAAGTATTTGAAAATCTCTAAAAATCGGTGAGGACAGGGACGATATATATGTATGTTATTCATTTTACTTGGCCTTATATGAATTGTATTTTTTGGAGAAATACAACTCTGCATGCAGTCATGCAGTTGAGCGAGTGCTATAAATTTGAAAGTGTATAATGTACTTGTCGGCCTAGTTATTGTACAAAAATTCTTCTGATTTGGTTCACTAAAAGGTGCGTACTTTTCAATTAATGTACAACCAAATTCATATGATACTAGCATAGTACCAAAATGTTATCACATCACTGACACAGCTAGCCTATAATTTTTATATCAAATATTATAATTTATTTACAACAAATAGCTTAACAAGCTTATATCAGTTCATTGACACATTAGGTGATGATTAGTGAATTTACTGTCAAAATCATGTATGATTTACTAGAAAAGATATACTTTGTTTAAAACATGTGTCATATCAATACCCGGCATGTCATAAGACTGCATCAATTAAATAATATACAAATCATTTCATACAAATATCTTCCTACCTGCATATGCATATGTATGAAACCAAGCATTCAATGCTTTATAATTCCTACATCATGTTCCAGATTAATTAGTGAACATCTTGTAATGTCATACATGTAAATTCATACATTTTGGACCACAAATAACTCCATTTTGAAATCATTCAGTGACCTTTAACCATACCCACCCACAATGCATTCTTAGGATGCTTTAGGCTATTTTCAAGGTCAAATTAAAAGCGGATAACCACCTGGAAACTCCTGCAAAGAATTCCTGCTAAGTTTCTGGGAACCTTCTGGGTAACTCATTTGAAATAGCGAGCACTTTCGGATAACCCTGGTAAAGGTACCGCAAGGGTTTCTGATGACCACCGAATGGTCATCGGGTATAGTCACCCGGCACCCTTTCTTTTTGCTATGGGGGGCCCCTTGCTAGAGCCGTTCATTGAAGACTGCCCCTTGTCAACAGAGAACAAGTAGATCTCACCTATCTGCTAATTTAAAGGTTTGGTAGCTCTGAAAAGAGCCGTTCACTGAAGACTAAGCCACCCAAAAGATCCTCTGCCAAAGGATCGTGCACCATGTGTGTAATCTATACCTTGCAGTTGTGGTGAGCAATTCATAGGTCAAACCAAATGACCACTAAAGGTCAGAATATCTGAACACCGAAGAGCTACAAAACAAAAGAAAGAAGAGGGCTCAGCAATAGCTGAACATGCTTGCAAATGTTTCCCACTTGGGGATGAGGTTGATCCGTAAAGCGTTGGAAATCAGAGTTAATGAAACTTCAGTCGTATGTGGAGCTCTCTATTTTCAAACAACCAATCACAAAGCCGCTTATCACGTCTGCAATGAAGTGATATATACATTCATCGCGCACACACTCAATCACAATCATCGGTCCAAACTGTTCCTGGTAAGCCGTATACTTCTATTACAGTTTATACAGTCTACCAACATGTTTTCTGTTGACAAGGGGCAGTCTTCAGTGAGTACATTACAATTGTGAAAAAAAAATAGTCAAATATTGAGGGCGGTGTCCTCAGTAATATGTGTTACAATATGTGACCATCCAGCACAACTGAGCCCGGATGTCGCCAGTGCCACTATTGAGATATGCTCCATTGAAGTTAACAATAAACAATAGGAAACAAAGGATTTATTGACTGTTTTATTGATTTTTCACTACTTAAAATGTCAAGTACTATAGACATGATATACATCATTTTAAGGGAGTACTACACCCTGGCAAATTTTGTGCCTATTTTTGCATTTTTCTCAAAAATTGTAGTGCATTTAGTGAAAATTCAGCAACTCAAGGCAAATAGTTATTGATTTATTGATCAAATACTGGTTTTCCCTCATTTTTGATTGTAACTCCACAACTCATTTCGTCGACAGGTCCTTAAAGAACTTTAGCAAAATTACCCTCGATTAGAGAAAAGCGAGGGTAATTAATTTTGTTTCACTGGTTTCAGTTTCTGATATTGGATTTCATAATTCGATCTTATATACCTCGACACCTGCTGATGTTTGACCTTTTGCATGTCAACACATTCCTGGTGCTCTGGAGGTCAGCTGGGCAGGGGAGTGAGTTTCAGGGCTGGAATTGCCAGAGGGCATACTAGTATAGTATGGTGACCCAAGTGAAGTCCAGCTGGTTAGGATAATAATAATATAATAATAAACACGTTTTTAGGGCGCATAATACCACAAGGAAACTCAATGCGCTAGGATGACAGATTGACCACTGTGTTTTTAAGACTAACTTTCATGCTCATGGCAATTGCTATGGCAACTGGCTGTCAAAGCTGAAAACATTTGAAGAAAGCATGGATTCAAAAGTTTTAAGGATACATGAAATGTGTTGTCTGTGCTGAAATAAAATTTCCAGTGTAGTAGTTGTAGTCCTTGCCCCTATAATATACATATCTTACTTGTCACCAATGCGTTATAATTTTGAGAAAAATGCAAAAATAGGCACAAAATTGGGCAGGGGTGTAGTACCCCCTTAAAGGCTTAATGTACGATTTCCTTCAAATTTTAAATTTGTCATTATATACTCAAAATGCTGAAATAATACTAGTAATAATGATCGGGAATGGTTTCTGTCCATTTTGAGCTGAAATAACGAGGTAACGTGAAAGAAACACTGCTTGTTATTTTGGCCGTTTAAGGTAGGAGCATCGGATAATAGACCCATGCAGGAAAATAGCCACTATTTCAAATCAGAATTATGTATCCATTTCAAATATATAACCAATTGAAGATAAGTCTTTACTCCACTGATTTTTAATGTTTCATGAAAATTTAAACAATTCTTATGTTTTTCTTTATTTTTTGAAAATTCCCTATTTTTTTCTACTAATAATTATTGCTAGCCTAGAGGGAATGTGATATGGTCTCCATAGTTTGTGGGGTGGTTAGTAAGCCTAATATCTAAATTCTCTCGCCAGATTTTTTGGATAAAGTGTTTAAAAAAAAAAAAAATCATTTTTTCTATTTTTAAATTAGGGAAATCTAGAAACACCCATAACTTAAAATAGAAACACTTTATTAAAAAAAGCTGGCGAGAAAAGTTTCTAAATTTAATAACCTTTCGTTTGACACCTTGTTTGTTATAATTGGCCCTATGTTTAGCTCAGACAATAATTATGAAATTGGGTCATTCAGTGTTTCTAGATCAAATCAAGAAAATTTGAGCAAGTACTAACATTACCTTCAAATATCCCCTATATTACTGACCAATATATTGGAAAAAAGTCACTAATATTATTTGGTAACATTTTTGTAATAAAAAGATCCAAAAAGCAGTTCTATAAATGGGATAGAAAGGAGAAAAATAATATTTAAACATAGTATCCATTTTCAAACTTTTACCAATTTTAGTGAACGAGGCTTAGTGTCAAAACCACTTTATGTGCAAAGTCAATGGGGCTTTCTAATGATAAAAAATGGCATAACTCCAAAACGCTTTGTTGGCAAAAATTAAAACTTGGCACGCAAGTTTTTCTCACCCAACTACACATCCTGTATCATTTTAAACCAAATCTGTGCATGACACCGTAGCCGATGTTTCTACCTTAACACGCAGTTCTATGGGCGGACATAAAGTCATAATTTCTTGAATTATGACTTTATGTCGAACTTTGCTCTGTTTACCTACAAATTTGGCTGATTCCATTTAGGTGCAAATTGTGACATGTGTAAACATTACAAATATGCCAAAAAATCAGGTTTGAAAAAAATTAACCAAATTCATATTATAAGATCGTACATTATGACTTTAAAGCTAATTTCAAGCAGAATATTTTGGTTGAATATCTCAAAAATGATGATTGGCGACTTCAGGGCTCAGTTGTGCTGGATGGTCACATATGGCTTCAATGGAATACTATACTATACAAACTGTACAGTTAATGAGCTTATCAAGAATGTAGGTAATTAAGGGGCTGTGCAATAATTATGTGTACCCCTGGGTGGTGAATTTTCAAAATGGTCTGCTAAAAATTGCTTGCCCCTCCCCCTTCGACCGTGCCAAAAAACCTTTGCCTTTCCCCTTTTGACGTGCCAAAAATTCTTTGCCTCCACCCCTTACACATGCAAAATTTTGGGGAATCTGAATTTAAAACCTTAAATTGTCTTATCATATAATCCGAGTGCAGCAAGCAGGAAATTTTGCATATTTGAATGTGTTCCTAACGTTTTCCTACACCTTTTTAGGACGTAATATACAAAATAGTGCCCAAAATATCTGTGCCAAAAATCGCTTGGCCCCCCCTTTCGACCTGCCAAAAATCGCTTGACCTTCCCTTTCGACCTGCCAAAAAATGCTTGCGCCCCCCGCCCCCTATAATTCACCAGACCGGGGGTACACATAATTATTGCACAACCCCTAATCGAATTGAGAAGAAAGCAATAATAATTTGAATTCAGGATGATCTGTGAAAAATGAGGTAGTAAATAACTTCGGGAGTACCCCGAAAGATTGATGACACTCTATAAACCAATACTCTTATTATTTTGACAAGCAGGAACGGAGGGTCTGCTCTTACATGAACTATTATGTTAAAGCCATATTATATAACATTTGCTGAGGAAGACGCCCTCACTTGAATTTTTAAAATTCCTTTTTTACACGATTAAATTGTACTTTATTAAACCAATATACCCTGCAAAAATCAAGACTCTAGGTGCTGTAGTTTTGTGAAAATCCGAGATTTTGAATAAAACGCAGGATTCTGCGCTTTACTATTGTGATGGAATTATTAGTCGAACGCATACACGATGTTCATAACACACAGTACGTACACAGCGTGCGGGACGGTGATATACACAACAAAGGGTCGTACCATAAAGTCTCAATAAACACCCTAAACACGCATTTGGGAGGGTTAAATGCATGCATCCCTAAAAATAAACAAGTATATATCAAGTGCAATTTCCTACCCAAAACAATTATTGCATTATATTATATAAGCATTATATTTATCCCTTGAGCATAAGTAAATTATTTGTCTCTGTCCCAGCTGATTTGTGTTCCTCCATCACTCATGTTTGTTGTGTGGATTAAAGTAACCGCATAGCTGACGTCCATCAACTGCTGCATGCACTGAAGCCCAGTGCTGATTGACAGCCAATTCTCAGTCTTAACATTTTATGATGACGATCAGAAAAGACGTATTATGAGGTTGTCGCCATACGGTACGGTTTGTTTATAGTGTTTATAGTGACGAAGGAGCACAAATTGGCTGGGACCGAGATTGTAATTTCTTAATTTTCTTGACTCTAAAACCCTTCATAACAATGTCATATGCCCTATTCTTCTCTTTTTTCTTACTTTTCCATGTTTAAAATACCCTCTGGATACGTATGTTCAGTGCTTGATCAGGGAAAAAACCCTTAATACATGAATCTTTAGTCACACATGATACCACTGGTAAATGACCCAATGGCACACTGGCCTTGTGTAATAGCTCTTGTACTGTCTGTCATAAGTGGACGACCAGCATGGTATTAATCAGCACTGTCCACTCTGCTGATGACCTGCAGGGTATTAATCAGCAGTGTCCCCTCTGCTGATGACCAGCAGGGTGTTAATCAGCACTGTCCACTCTGCTGATGACCAGCAAGGTATTAATCAGCACTGTCCCCTCTGCTGATGACCAGCAGGGTATATTAATCAGCACTGTCCCCTCTGCTGATGACCAGCAGGGTGTTAATCAGCACTGTCCACTCTGCTGATGACTAGCAGGGTAATAGGGGGATGTCATTTTCTTTGGCAGTGAGGGGGGGTCATGAATATGTCAGTGACTGGGGTAAATTTTTTATGACCCCCCCCATCGCGGGTAAAATTTGTTTACGACCCCCCCATATCGTGACCACAACATGACCGAAGGAGTGGTACGTATTGGCGACATGTGCGCTGGTAGTAAATTCCAATTTTCTTTGCTTTTCCGTATATAGTTGTTCGGCTCAAAAATAAAAGGGGATATATGGCAAAGAAATGCCAATCTATTTTATTTGAAAATGTTATAATATGGCTTTAATAGGATATCATCAATCTTTTGGATTGTTCCCTAAAAATGCAGATTACATTTGATTTCAACAAACAAAGGCAACTGTTCTGGAGAAAAAAATGTGGGTACAGTTACAAAAAAACAAACAAAAATGATACATAACTAAAGCCTGATCCTGACTCCACATCGCAGTGCGATGCGATGCTGCAATGCTTTAAAAACTAATCTGAGCCAGGTTTTTACGAGCTGAGCGGTGAAAATTTGCATCGCGCGGTGGAAATTTTGGTCCGCGATAGAGTTAGAAAATATTCAACTTTTTCGCATCACACTGCGCTTGTAGTTGGCTGCTGGAAAATCAAGGTCAGTAGAATGACATTAAAATGCAGATGCAGAGCCTATATAGAGGCCTTGCATGAAATTATCGATTGGCTCCAAACAAAGGATTTGAGCCGGTGTCCTTCACCGTAGTTATGGCGGAGTGCAGTCCATTCAATCAAATGTTGTCATCAACCTATTTGATCGTAGTCATGGTAGTGCAGGGTTATGTGTGTGAGTGAACTGTCACGGTAGATTGCAATCATGCTTTTGTTGAATGCATTTGAGTAGTCCGCCATATTTACGGGATGATACGTCACATGCAAGGCCTCTATACATTCTTTTTCAAACATGTTTGAAAAGCATCGCAGCATCGCATCGCATCGCGAAGTGGAGTCGGGATCGGACACAGCTCCAGCTGAAATCCATACACCCCCTGTAAAAGACATGACCTTCATCTCGATCAGAAAGTGTCAATTTCAAACGGGGTTACCTGATTGGGTGACTCCATTGGAAATCTACACCCCATGTGTCATGTTTTTTTCCCATATATGTATGGTGTATGGATTTCAACTGGAATAGCCTAAAAAAACCATTCATAAACACAAGTAATATGTAAATTTGTTCCTAATCAATATTCAGTAAAATTCCTAGATCACCAGCCCAGCTGGCGAGTATAACATTTCACATATGCATTAGGGACCATTCACAAACACTTGTAAGGGGGGGCCTGATGCAAACAAATTTGATCGCAAACATTTTTCGGGGCCCCCCTTTACAGACCTCGAAAATGTCAGGGCCCCCTTTTTTCCAGGAAAATTTGTGGTCATTTTTTTCAGGCCCCCCCCCCCCCTTAGGAGGGTAACAAATTTTCAATATCAATGTACTGTAACTTATATTTTCCATTGCGAAAGAGGCAGCTGTAGTTGCGGAGCCGGGAACTTTCCCCCCTCCCCAGTAAAAACCCAAAAGTTCCACTTTTTTGTGGCAATTTTGCACTATAAATTGACCCCCCTCCAATTCACTTTGCCCCTCCCGGCCCCCAAAGAATAATTCCCTTGCAGCGCCCTTGGGCAGCTGCTAATTTACCCGGCTAATTTACCATAACCGCATCTTCCAACAGCTGTTAACATTTGCCTCCACATCTTTCACTGCAGAAAACTTCAAGTATAACAAGTTCTGAATGAGCTAACACCTGGCAGAGCTGACAATCACAGCTGAGCACCAAGTTGCTGTCGAGAACTGACAATTGGGCTATTAGAAGTGATGGTATGTGCCTGTCAAAAGGCCCCTTTTTTGAAGTTGCATATGCCGGATGACCTGGGCCCTTTTTTTTAAAAAGTCATACCCAATGACCCCATTTTTTTAGGTGCGGCTACCCAATGACCCCCTTTTTTGTCTAAAATTGTATCATCACAATGCCACAAAATAATGCAGAAACTTTCAAATTCTCTTATTTCAGCAAATTTGTATCGGAAATTTGGAACAAGAAATAGAATTTTGCTCCACTTTTTTTCAAAATATTATACCCAATGACCACCTTTTTCATTTAGTTTGTACCCAATGACTCCCCTTTTTTAAAAACAACATTTTAGCCCCTTACTTCACGACGCTGGTAGGCACATACCCGTCACTTCTAAAGTTGAGTGCCCCCTGGATCTTAATCTCCTGAGTGCCCCCTGGATCTTAATCTCCTCCTACACCGGGGATGTAGATTTCAAATTCACTTGAAATTCACACTCCCTTTGTGGATGTGTCTTCCATAGGAGGAGTGTATGGATAGTGGAATAGTCCAATGTATGCCGCAATGGGAAATTGCCCGCAAAGATGACGGACTATAACTTGGCTTTAAGACTCTTAGCTCAGTAAACTTTGGTTTGTATTATACTTGGGCCCCTGGGGGCCACTGAGCATTGTCAGATTGGTACCATGTGTGACCATAAAGTCTCAATAAACACCCTAAACACACATTTGGGAGGGTTAAATGCATGCATCCCTAAAAATAAACAAGTATATCAAGTGCAATTTCCTACCCAAAACAATTATTGCATTATATTATATGCATTATATTTATCCCTCGAGCATACAATAAGTAAATTATTTGTCTCTGTCCCAGCCGATTTGTGTTCCTCCATCACTCATGTTTGTTGTGTGGATCAAAGTAACCGCACAGCTGACGTCCATCAACTGCTGCATGCACTGAAGCGGTGAAGCCCAGCGCTGATTGACAGCCAATTCTCAGTCTTAACATTTTATGATGACGATCAGAAAAGACGTATTATGAGGTTGTCGCCATACGGTACGGTTTGTTTATAGTGATGAAGGAGCACAAATTGGCTGGGACCGAGATTAGTAATTTCTTAATTTTCTTGACTCTAAAACCCTTCATAACAATGTCATATGCCCTATTCTTCTCTTTTTTCTTAATTTTCCATGCTTTAGATACCCTCTGGATACGTATGTTCAGTGCCTGATCAGGGAAAAAAACCCTTCATACATGAATCTTTAGTCACACATGATACCACTGGTAAATGACCCCATGGCACACTGGCCTTGTGTAATAGCTCTTGTACTGTCTGTCATAAGTGGACGACCAGCATGGTATTAATCAGCACTGTCCACTCTGCTGATGACCTGCAGGGTATTAATAAGCAGTGTCCCCTCTGCTGATGACCAGCAGGGTGTTAATCAGCACTGTCCACTCTGCTGATGACCAGCAAGGTATTAATCAGCACTGTCCCCTCTGCTGATGACCAGCAGGGTATATTAATCAGCACTGTCCCCTCTGCTGATGACTAGCAGGGTATTAATCAGCATTCTCCACTCTGCTGATGACCAGCAGGGTGTTAATCAGCACTGTCCACTCTGCTGATGACTAGCAGGGTAATAGGGGGATGTCATTTTCTTTGGCAGTGAGGGGGGGTCATGAATATGTCAGTTACTGGGGTAAATTTTTATGACCCCCCCCATCGCATGGGTAAAATTTGTTTACGACCCCCATATCGAAAACTTTTATTACCCCCACCCCCGCTTCCGCCTACACAGACTCAATTCATTGCCGGAACAAAGGCGATGAGCGCACCAAAACTTTCGAGCAAAGAAAGTGTGCGGAGTGCATTAAAATTTGGTTGTGTGTGTAAAGAAGGCGCGCAACAATTTAGCATTATATCACGATCGAAAGAATGTGCGCACATTTTGATTGTTAAATTAAAAGAATGTGCGCCCAGCACGCGAACATTTGTAGTTGCCAGCCCTTAACCCCCTATTTTGGGAGTTAAAATTATAACCCCCTATATTTGGTCTAAAAATTATATGACCCCACAGTATATTCATGACCCCCCCTTCCAAAGAAAATGACAGCCCCCTTAATCAGCACTGTCCACTCTGCTGATGACCAGCAGGGTATATTAATCAGTACTGTCAACTCTGCTGATGACCAGCAGGTATATGAATCAGCATTCTCCACTGCTGATGACCAGCATGGTATTAATCAGCACCGTCCACTCTGCTGATGACCAGCAGGGTATTAATAAGCACTGTTCCCTCTGCTGATGACCAGAAGGGTAATAATCAACACTATCCACTCAACTGATGACTAGCAGGGTAATAATCAGCACTGTTCCTCTGCTGATGACCAGCAGGGTATTAATCAACACTATCCACTCAACTGATGACTAGCAGGGTAATAATCAGCACTGTCCACTCTGCTGATGACCATTCATAACATCTTTCATAATAGACTGAGTTGTACTCTCTCCTAATATAAATATCCCCAATGCTGTATATATGAATCCTATGGCGATGAGGAAGCGTTGCTTGGGTATACTGGCTGCCGAATGCTTCAATACAAACTGAATAAGGCACACACCTGAAAGAGATTGAACAAAGAAATAAACATTATGAGGAGTGACTAGATACTTTACATTTCTAGAACAAGGGAAAGTGATTACAGAACCTGAAAAAACTGGAATAATCTTCAGGAGGATTTTGTGATCCTAGCATCCTCTTATTATGACATTTGATAATTGATATCCATGAAAAAAGCTTATTCCCAAAATTTCAGTTGATTCCAATTTTGCGTTAGCGAGTTATGCATGACTATATGTATTATACTGGTCCATAGACCACTGCTGTAATTTCGCTCTGGTATACCAGAACAAAATTCAAATTTGACGATATTTTTGCTAAACAAATTAATCTGCAAGAAATTGTTGGTACATAAACATTATGTAGCCAGAGGTTTCCAGTGGCATAAATATCTCAACTTTTTTGGAGAAAATTGGGGGGGATTGGGGCTGTGGATCATGAAATGCCCTTTTAACATTAAGTACGGTAAACTAGATTAATTTGAATCATCTGAACCTACCTGGAAACACATGAAGAGAGCAGCTGCAGACCCCATACGACTGATATAACAACCCCAATATTGATAATATCCCTGATATTGAACAGAGTCAGGAACTGACTACAGATAAACTAGATTAATTTGGTATCATCTGAACCTACCTGGAAACACAAGTATGAAGACAGCCGCTAGACCCCCAATGACTGATATAACAACCCCAATATTGGGTATAAACAATGCTAGGAACAGACTACAAATAAACCAGATTAGAGTCTCAATGATACGCCTTGGCTTGGCTCTCCTCTCTGCTTCTTCTGATGATAGATTCCACGAGGTAACCCACATACTGTCTATTGCCAACCTAAAGGAAAAGGAAATATGAGGTGCAAATCAGTTTCAGTGAATAATTTGAACTGCACAACAGGTGCACTCTGTGCAGTGGTTGGCGGACGCATTAAAATTTAGGGGCTGTGGCATAGCCAGGACTTTTTCAGAGGGGCAAGGCAAATTGCCGGGGGAGCAAAATGAGCTAAAATTACAAAAGAAAGGCCTCACGGGCTGGTTATGCCACTGTTTAGGGGAGGGGGTATGCACATTTTGTTCTGGTTTAACTGGGACATTTTTGATTTCAGACTATTTTACCACAAAATGAAGGTGAATGGTGATATTTCAATAAACCCCGACTCAATTCTATACTCCGTCACAATTTCTCACAAAATATATAATTTATATAAAGCCTCCCTTGCTTAATTGCCAGCCAAAAAATTAGCACAAAAATAACAACAATCTGATACTGAAAAATGGATCTCATTTTGTAATCTTTAATATTTAATATGAATCCTGGATGGTCAGTGAAATTTTTTCACTGGCTGTCATTTATGTATGTGGAGACTTGTGTTCAAAAATTTGTGGGTATTAAACTATTAAAAGGCCTGTAGATAATAACATAGATGCATTGGTTTTCCATGCATTTATAATATGTGATAGATGAAGAGGTAAACACAAGTTAATGGTTTGCATATTAAGGATAACACACTGTAACTTTTTTCAAATATTTTTTCAAATTGAATGATCTGTGATCCTAGCACTTCAGAATAGGTCAAATAAATAAATAAATAAATTTTGGATTTATAAAGCGCCTTTCTCCAGATCTTAGAGGACTCAAAGCGCTGTAATTCGCTGCAATGGTGAATCATCACAATCAGATCGCATCAACTAGGTTGCTGCCGAATGGCGCACACCTATCTGCATTTAGATTGTAACATCCACCAATTATCTGTGCAGCTCCCCAAATTCCATTGGGTGAAGGAAGTTTTGATAACCAAACAACTAATCACCGATTTTTATGCGTTACAGGAGGAAACCAGAGATCCCGGAGAAAACCTGCCACAGCGAACATCCATAAACCAAGTGCACATGAGTCCTTGGGCGCGCCGGGCTTGAACCCGGGACCTCAGTGGTGCAAAGCGAGGGAATTACCGCTGCGCTAACTCGCCCTCCCTAATGGTTCAAATGGTTCTCCAAGTCACCGAAAACTTCAAAACATTTTTGGAAAATTAAAAAAAATTTATACAATATCCGATCGGATCCGATACCGATCTGTGCCCTAGTGTATCAATTGACTTGAATGTACAAATTTGACCTTGTGATTTCATTTGCCAGAAACCCTTCAGCCACAAAGGGGATTTTGTGATGCAGCTAATTACTGGCAAATGACAAACAGTTAGTGGCAGCACCAATTGGATGAATCTGGATCTGAACTCATATTACTTATATTTTAACTCAATTTTATCTAATATTGAGAAGATTTTTAATAATATTGAGATCCATTTTCCAAAATGAGAAATAATGAAACAACAGTGAAAGGACACACTATTTTTCACCCTGATGTGAGCAGCGACGTCAACATGTTGAAGTGGCAGTGATGTCAACGTGTTGAGGGAGCTGTTTCATGCACAAATCTATGCCGCATCTATTAGCATGTGTGTGTATATGCGAACACTCTGAGTGAACGCTATCGACTTGAAGCTGCATGCACCCATTGCAATGCACCGACATCACTGCCACATCAGGGTTAAAATTGGTACAGATGAAATCCTACCTGCCACAAAATTGTAGTACTGGATATGTAGTTAACATATTGCACAATATCATGCACCTAGCTACCGTCACTGGCACATCATCAGCGTTGTATGAGAGCAAGACGTCGGAACACACCACCCAGCCGAATGTGAGACTGCCATAGACCCCAGCTAGTGTGTAGGCTATAAAACCTATGGTTAAGGCACCAATCACTACCTTTGTGAATTCACCAAGCGTACGCTTTTTCAAACTTGAATACACTGGAACAGAACTAACGTGGCACTGGGGAAAAGAAGGGTAAAATTTAATGATTACTTTTCGTTCATATTTCCGCTCGTTTTGCGACAATAAATTCCTGCTTGTTTTTTTTTGCACAATCTAGAAAGGCTAAATAACATTGTTGGCACTTAATTTTGTAAGCTCGACATGTAGAATATTACAGCAGAATAATGAAAATATCCCATAAGAAATAAGAACTTGTCTTTAAAAAAGACAAGTTCACGGATCAGGTGTATAGTACATGTACTTTGAGCTACTTTGGTCTAACATTCAATACCGGTATTCATATCTAACCTACTCTGCACTTATTTGACAATAAATAAGTGATATGAGG
This sequence comes from Amphiura filiformis, assembly GCF_039555335.1. NCBI lineage: Eukaryota > Metazoa > Echinodermata > Ophiuroidea > Amphilepidida > Amphiuridae > Amphiura > Amphiura filiformis. The sequence goes on along the minus strand of NC_092629.1, from coordinate 57,381,703 downwards.
CTTAATAATGATACCTGCGTCTTGACTCTGAAAACAATTTTTTAAAACCTCATTTTGCATTTAGTTTTTAAGCCACCTCGGGAACCACCTACAGGATCTCGTTTTGCATTTAGGTCTTTATTGCGTTGCAAAGTAGCAAAACTTTCTTTATATATGGTCTAATTCGTGCCTGGAAAAGGCTATCCCCTCTTACAACCTATTGACAGGTCTGATTTCTATAATGAGGTGTCACCGGGTTTGCAAGAGATAATAATACCAAATCTAACCACCATGAAATTTACCACATCACGACCAAGCTCACATTGGGCGCCCATTCCTTTTTAAAGGAATTTTTATTAAGTCACCTACAGTACTAAGAAACAAATTTGGCTATAACTACGAAGAAAATTGTATATTATCACAAGTAAACAAAATAATTACACAGCTTGCTCTTGCTAGCTTTTGTCAGGGCCATATGTATGAACACCAATATTATACAGGTTTATAGACCTACACATGGGTTATTACAAGAGTCAATAAACATTAGCTAACATTCAATTAACTATAGAGTATAACTGGAAAGAAAAAAGCAAGGTACACCAACTTGACGTGGGGAACAAGTAAAATACAGACTAGACAGAAGTGGGGGAACAAAATAGGCATAAGAAGAAAAAGTGTACCAGAACACTTAAGTGATGAAAATCACTGAGCACAAAAGTAGACAAAAACCAAACAACCAATGTAGGCCTAAAAACAGGCAAAGTTCGGTGCAGAGTGCCAAAGTTAAATGGCCAAAAATTGCCAATTCCAGAACCCACAGAGGTGTCAGGAAAACAGTACAAATGTACACTGAAGTGATGAAAATCACTGTGTACATAGTTGACAAACAAAACCTAACAGACAAAAAATCAACCGACGTTTCAAGCAGATAAACTGCTCTTCTTCAGGGACAGACGACAAAATATTAAATTAAACAGCTTAAAACTACATGCTGTAGTTTAAAACCAAATACAAGACAAAAACTGAAGGCAAGTAAAAAGATAGCAAAACAAGCCCAGAGCAACCACAAGCTATGTACATACTGCAAGAAAGCATGTTCACAACTAAGTGCTGAGAAGCAATATGCAAATTGACAACTCCAGAGGACAATAGGGTATTGTCCTAATTGACAGGATGTAAATGTCAAGAGGGGTCGCAATCAATTTTCGCTGTTTAATTTAATATTTTGTCGTCTGTCCCTGAAGAAGAGCAGTTTATCTGCTTGAAACGTCGGTTGATTTTTTGTCTGTTAGGTTTTGTTTGTCAACTATGTACACAGTGATTTTCATCACTTCAGTGTACATTTGTACTGTTTTCCTGACACCTCTGTGGGTTCTGGAATTGGCAATTTTTGGCCATTTAACTTTGGCACTCTGCACCGAACTTTGCCTGTTTTTAGGCATACATTGGTTGTTTGATTTTTGTCTACTTTTGTGCTCAGTGATTATCATCACTTAATTGTTCTAGTACACTTTTTCTTCTTATGCCTATTTTGTTCCCCCACTTCTGTCTAGTCTGTATTTTACTTGTTCCCCCACGTCAAGTTGGTGTACCTTGCTTTTTTCTTTCCAGTTGTTCATATATTCAAGGTATCCTCTTGTATCATTTATTGATCCTTGATGTGTTTTGTGTCCTCGTCCGTTGGATTCACCATTACCTACTTTTTTTTTATAGAGTATAGATAATGGACTTAGTTTTGTGCAATGTAGTAGTAGTAGTAGTAAAATCGCTTGCTGCACAGTTTTCTATACAGAATATGTTTACTTTGTAATCAGTCCCCTGCTAGTTTTGATTAACCAATCAGTTATGTGTATTGTCAGCATGCATGTGATGGCTATAAGCCAATTGTAAAAACATGTTTCTAAAAAAGGCAAAAAAATTCCTACTCCTGGACAGACTCTTTTCCGGATTAGGGCTAATTAGTAAGTTGTCATGTGTGGCAAGATTAGATAAAGGCATACAAACTAGGGTATGAGATATTAGGAATTATTTCCTAGACTCTTAACCACATGGGCTGGTGGGCTACATACCTATTCATGACACAGGATATATAAGGGATAAACTGTGCATATGAGATGTGGGGAAAGTGGCATCATCTCACTGCCGTGAAAAAATGGCCTGTGCCCCCATAGGATGCCTCACGCTACACCACTGATAGATATGGTGCACACTCAAAATAAGCAATGCCAGGGTTGCGCAAGATTCAAGGGTTTAGAGCAAGAAGGCCCTATCTGCAATAGCTGCCCTATAGACATTTGACATTTTCTGCATTCTATATTGTACACATCTAGAATTATGTCACCTGGCAGCTATTGCAGATACAACCTTCTGGTTGTAAACCCTTGTTGTGTACTCCTATAGGTATATATTTCCAAACTGGTCTACAAGAACTTTTTAATATTTTTTAAGTTTTAAAAATACATACATTCCCAATGGAAGACATGACCTTAATATCCCACACAGGCCCGGGTGTAAATTTCAAATGGAGTCACACCCACTCAGGTAACCCCATTTGAAATTCACACAACCTGTATGAAAGAAATAGGTCATGTCTTTGGGGGGTATGGATTTCAACTGGAATAGCCCATTGCAAGCAACTAGTTGGGAATTTCCCCTTGTCTATACACACTTTGTTTCGCATTGAATAAGTGACATCAGTGTTTTTTACATGGGTGTGCCACAACCAAGGTGTTTAATAGCCAACCACCTGTACACCTGTCATTTTGGACAGGCAGTTTGCTCCTGGGACAGGCAAGATTAATGCCTCTGGCAGATGCTAAATGCTGAAAATTATGCTTGAAAAAGTTCTGTGAATTCAAAACACGAGGGAGTTTTGGTGAAAATGACGGGCACTTGTCAAATCCTAAAGACCTTGGCCACAATTAAGCATGCTGAAAAAGCAACTTGCATCTGCAAACAGCGAAATACACACCTACATCACTACTAAATTCTGATGAAACAAAGTATATGCTTTTAAAAAGAAAGTCTCCGGCAATCACAACATTATGCCTTATAAGATGGTTTTATTTGTAACTAAATAACTCATATTAACCATAAAAAACTAATAAAAACGGCCATTTCTCAACACAAGATATATTCAAAATTCCTGGGCACCGACTGTCTGGTGCAATGAAGTCATGGTTATTTGTGCTCAATTGTCATCAGCCTCATTGTAAACTGAGACGTCATTGCACTATAGACAATTTCGGTGCCCGGGAATTTTGAATATCGCATGTTGAGAGACGGATGGTTTTATTGGTTTTTTTATGGTCAATATTTGTAGCTATTTGTACTCGATAATAAAGCATAATGTTGTGATTACCGGAGACTTCCTTTAAATTCTTACCTGAAATCCAAAACATATTGCAGGTATAGCAGAGAAGACATCCATCCATGACTGTGGTTTGGTGATTATCTCTGCAGTAGGAGGCGGATATATGTGATAATTAACTACTATGACGGCACACACATAAAATGATGCTAAGACACCCACTGAACTGAAAGATAAAATGTGATCATTGTAGTGGATTAGTGGAGTGATCTTAAAAACACAGTCCACATACCAAAACAGTCCCCTATGCCTTACTGTGTAAAATGGCAGCTTTTCAAATGCCATTGGGGGGGGGCATGGGGGGAAATGACCTAGTCAGAACTCTTCACCCCTGTTTCCCCCCAGTAAAAACCTAAAATTACGAAAAAATACCACTTTTTACGGCAATTTTGCGCAAAATTTGTTCATTTTGCTCCCTTGAAATTCACTTTGCCCCCCCCCCCAAAAAAAAATTCCTGGTGCCGCCACTGCCTATGCATCTTTCTTTTAACCCCAATAACAGCATGTTTTTAGTCAAAATAGGGCAAAATTTTAAAATTTTCCGCATTTCGCGCCCATTCAAATATAAATTTCATGTTGATCTGGGGCTAAAATAGTTTGAAATTGAATTTTTCACATGCTTTGCACGCAAATGTCATAGTAACATCGGAACAAAATATGTTAGTCCCCTTCTAGGTATTACACGTAAACCAAAACTTGGCCACTACCAGGGGCAGCGGAACGAGTTTGAAAGTGGGGGCCAGTCAGAGTGATGTAAAAAATCGAACCCCCTGCACGACGCAGGGGCGTTCAGAAGTGAGAAACTTTTGCAAAATGAAGGCCCAATTGAAACCATTTTATGGACTATTTTGGTACTATTATTGTGTACAATTTGAGTTTGAAAAAGCCGAAAATGGGTCGATCAAATGAAGGCCCAAATTGAAGCCATTTGTGGATAAGTTTTCACTATTTATTGACATTGTATAAATTATTGCTTTTATTGTTGGGTGTCCAAAGCAGAAGCGAAAAGGGGAATTTGTTTATCCATACACACTGTATGGGGAGTTGGAAAATTTTGCAAAATGAAGGTCCAATTGAAGCCATTTCGTGCATCATTTTTACACTTTCTTAAGCATGTTAAACTGGCCCCCCTGTTCCGCCACCTATGCCACTGACTTCAGTGCATGCCTTCCTCGGCACGCAAGTTAGGGCGTACAAATTTTGGCCTGGCCCAAGGCCCCCATAAGGTAAATCCCACCATGGTTAAAAGGGTACATACTGTTCCTTGTCCATGGGCCTCTGATGCTCTTGCTACATCCCTGCACTGAATTGATAGCTTGATAGTTCATGATTAAGATCTAAGTCGTGAATGGAATGCTCTGAAGATGGACCCAGCCAGTTTTCCATCCCTGGATGCCTTCAAGTCGGCACTGGCAGAAGTTAGCACTACAAGGACATGATGATGATGACAACAATGACATTAGATAATGATGAGGATGATGGTTTTGATGGCGGTCGGAAGATGACGAGGACAAGGACGATGATGATGATAACGATGATGATGACAATTATGATGATGAAAATGATTGTGGTGATAATGACAATTAATGACAATGATGATATCTGATGAGGACAAAACTGATGATTATGATGTTAATGATGAAAATGATGATGATGGCAAATGATGACAATGATAATGAAGATGATGATGACCATGATGATGATAAAGATGATGATGACAAAAAGATGATGATGATGATAATATTGATGACAATGATGACGATGGCAATAGATAGGAATATTTTGATGATAATGATGATGACAATGATATTGATGAGGATGATGATGATGATGATGATGATGATGACAATGATACTGGTTATGAAGATATTGTGATGATGACATTGAAAATGGTAATGACAATGATGATAATGACAAAAACAATGATGATAATAAGGATGAAAATGATAGTGATGGTGATAATGAAGATGAGGTTCTCCTTCCCCTCCCCACATTACCACCATGTTGTTGTTGATGATGATGATGGCACAGCCGGGTGGCATAGATGGCAGTCGGAACATGGCGAGGACAAGGAAGTTGGTAATGTCAGCGACGATGACGAAAACGATGATATTATAAGGATGTGGATGATAGTACTGGTGATGACAAAAAAAGGTTCCCCCTTGCCCTCCCCCTTCCCATATTACCACTTACCTAGGATATTTGAGGAAGTCAATATTCTTTGGAATGCATAGAGGGAATATAATGAATACAGCAAATATACTGATGGTAAACTTCCTGTTCATGTACCAGAAGTCTGCAAAATCTTCACCGTGAATAAATGTCAGAACTGAAAAGAAAAGGCCATATTTTATTTCATGTTAGTGGAATAAATCTTGCTTTATTTTATTTTTTCTTCAAAATGGACTATTCCAGTTGAAATCCATGCTATCTCGTTGGAAGACATGACCTTAATCTTCCACACAGGGAGTGTGAATTTCAAATGGGGTTACCTGAATGGGTGACTCCATTTGAAATCTACACCCTTTGTGTTGGAGATTAAGGATGTGTCTTCTATAGGGATTTGATTTCAACTGGAATAACAGCCCTTTTTTGAAGGAAAAATTCACAAAAGGGTCACTTTTTCGGTAAATTGTTGAAATCTGCCCTTTTTTGAAGTGCACTTTAGAATGTGTTACACCCACAAAATAAATCCTGGCTAGGGTTTTTTTAATATCCAAGAAAGGGGACCTTTGTGTGTTGTTAAATTCATGATCTAATCAGTGGCGTAGCTGGGATTTTTTCCAGGGGGGGCAAGCCTGTATGGGGCGGGGGCCCAAATCCACCAAACGAAAATGGGGGTAGGTGCGACGCACCCCCATCGAAAAGAAAGTGTACTTTCAAAGAAATGTACACTTTCAAATATATCAAAGAAAAAATAAAAAAAACAAAGGTAAATACGTTTAAATTTGGCAATATAGTGGCCCAAGAGAGAAAATGGTAAACCGGGTTATTACTGAGAAACATTTGCTTTTTTATTACTAATTTGGTCTTAATAGAAATGAATTTTGGCCATAATTCTTGCTAATTTCTTGGTTAAAGTGCGAGCGAAGCGCACTAAAAATTTCCAATTTCAGACAATTTTAGCCCAAAATGAAGGTACATTTTACGTAAAGGCCAGTCTTGTGCAAGCGCTAAAATTTAGCAATGTTACCATATTTCGTCCAAAACATGGTGTTTTGGGGAACATACCATAGGCTATTTTAGGGCCTGGACCCGGTACCCATCTGGTCTAATCAGTAAATCCGCCCCAAGTTTGAAATAGCTCAATGGTAAATGACTTAATCGGCCAATTTTGTGTCGATACTGAAAATTTTCGGTTGGGGCATGCTACAGGAAACATGTCGGACACAGCCTTCTTGACCACCTTTTTCGACTTTCTTTTTGGGTTGACCATTTTATTGTTTTAGTCAATATACTGTTCCTATAGGTGCTTTTGTGCAATTAGCATTTCAAAAGATTTATATTTCTTTGTCTTCAAGAAGTCATTACAAGTATATTGTCGAGTATATTGATAATAATCGTATGGCCCTACATATCGTAGGCCTATGGATTCCCTCTTTCTCTTTCCCTTCTCTTCCCCATCTTTTTCCTCTCTCTCCATCCTTTCTCTTTTTCCCTCAAGCACTAGGGGGGGGGGCCCAAATAGACAATTTTGTCAGGCTTATTGACAATAATCGTATGGTATTGCACATCGTATGGATTCACCATCTCTTTTCCCTCCTCTCCCTATCTCCCCTCTCTTTCCCCTTCTCTCCTCTCTTTTTCCTCTCTCTCCTTTTCCCTTTTTTTCCTTCGCTAGGGGCGGGGCCCAAATAGCGCTAGGGGGCGAGGGTCTGAGGGGGCGGGGGCCCAAATAGGCAATTTTTGCCAGTGGGGCAATTGCCCCCCCTGCAGCTACTCCACTGGATCTAATCTCTTCACGAAAATGTGTGAAAATAAAACCCTCACAAAAATTACCACTTATTACAGTTATACTCAATATATTTTATGGGGGAAAAAAGCCTGTTTTACCAAATCAAACACTTTTCCCTATAGTGTGATCTAAGGGGTGGTGCAATAATTATGTGTACCCCGGTCTGGTGAATTATAGGGGGGAAGATTTTTTGGCAGGCCAAAAGGGGGGCAAGCATTTTTGGCAGGATGAAAGGGGGGTCAAGCAATTTTGGCAGGTCTAAAGGGGGGGGCAAGTGATTTTGGCACAGATATTTTGGGCACCATTTCTATATTACGCCCTAAAAAGGTGTAGGAAAACGTTAGGAAAACATTCAAATATATGCAAAATTTCCTGCTCGCTCCGCTCGCATTATATGACAAGGCAATTTAGGGTTTTAAATTCTGGTTCCCCAAAATCTTGCATGTATAAGGGGGGTTTAGAATTTTTGGCACATCAAAAGGGGGGGGCAAAGGTTTTTTGGCACGTCAAAAGGGGGGGCAAAGATTTTTTGGCACGGCCAAAGCGATTTTTGGCAGACCATTTTGAAAATTCACCACCCCTGGGGTACACATAATTATTGCACAGCCCCTAATAAAGAATGAAAATTTCATTTTGATGTTTGGACAACTATTTATATATTATAGTCAAATTGAAAGATTTAGTACAAGTCTAAGTTTGCCAATAACTTAGTATAGGCTAAAATACTATTCTTCTATTCACTCTTTTGTCTAGTAATTTTCAGTATTTAATTGTTACTAGAGCATTTTAAATCATTCGTATGGATCTTTACTGTACAGGGATGTAAGTAGGCCTGAAGAAAAAATCCTGAAAATCTGGAAAAAATCCTGAAAAAGTGAGTGAATTTGGGCTAAAAAGCCCAAAAACGGGCTGATAATAAATAAAAGTGCGGAAATTTTGACACAAAAAAATCCTACATTCAGGAATAATCCTACAAACTTCCATCCCTGTGTATACATCACAATTTGTTTAGCTGCATTATCCCAGAAAAGATATCTTACCCTTCCCAGAATCCTTTGCAACACGACACATCACCTCACTACATCAAATGCCCGGGATCAAATGACACTCCTATTAGTTGTACAGGTTCTGTTTGTTTTTCATGTTTAGAATAGACTGGCTATGCGTGGGTCGATAGTTAAATAAACATATTTTGCAAGATCTGAAGTGCTCTGTTCATTGAGGTACTTTTTGTCACTATTGGCCCATGTTGCACTAGATTGCAAATCAGTGGAATTGAAATGGAAGAAATGCATTGTGGGAAATGTAAGATATCTTCTGTGGCGTGATCCACCTTGAATGAAAGATAACATTTATCAGCTTCATGTGATAGGGCCCAAAATAGTAATAGCCGAGTCAATATTATTATCATTTTACAGTATAGCCTTGATAATATACACCAGCATGTGATGAGAATATTATGGTTGTAAAAAGAATTTTCCATTGTCATAGAACATGGATTTTTAGTGGTGCAATAATTATGTGTACCCACAAGGTCAGAGCTGTAGCCAGAAAAGCCCCATTTGCGAGCGTAGCTAGCGAAAAAAATAGAGGTTTTTATGCCTTTTTGGTCAAAAAAGGTCCAAATCAGTCCAAAAGGGTCCAAATTTTGAAAAAAAGATCCACTTCTTCAAAATCATAACCCCGCCCAAAATAAATCCTGGCTACAGGCCTGCCCAAAGTGGTGAACTCTCTAATGGTCTGCCAAAAAATCGGTTCCCCCCTTTCATGCCAAAATATCTTTGCCCACCTCTTTGGATGTGCCAAAAACCCTTTGCCCCTCCCTCCTTTTGACGTGCCAGAAAATCTTTGCTCCCCAACTTAACAAATGCAAGATTTTGAGGACCCCAAATTTAAATCGTGAAATTGTCGTATCATATAATTTGAGCGCAGTGAGCAGGAAATATATTTGAACATGTTCCTAACATTTTTCTACACCTTTTTAAGGTGTACGGTGGCCAAAACATCTGTGCCAAAAAATTGCTGCCCCCCCCCCCTTGACCTGCCAAAAAACGTTTGGCCCACCCTTTTGACCCGCAAAAAGGCTTGCCTGCCCCCCTTTGGCTAGCCAAAAAATCTTTCCCCTATATTTCACCAACCGGGGTACACATGATTATTGCACCACCCTAGTGCTACTACTAGTGCAGAGTTGTTTACTTACTACTGTCCAGCTGATCGCCAATGACAATGAAATATGCAACACAAGACCCAAAAGTGTATATAATGATCATAATTTCACTGAGTATTTTGCCGATGCCACCGCACATTTCCGTGATAACATCCTGGTAGCTCGGTGATAGCCGGATGTCTGCGCATAAAGCCAAGATGAGAAGGGATCCAAATACGACTAATAAGAGAGCCTGCGATGAAATGATGAATGGTAAAATAGAATACAATGGTAAGCATGCATGCAATGATCAAGGGTGTAAATCATGTGGGAGACAGGGGGGCCACTCCTTCCATATCAAATATCCCCCACACATTTTGGTCCATTATAAAGTCGTAAGCAAAAGTTGTTTTGTAGAATTGTGAACAAGCACAAAAATAATTGCCAGAGATGTCTTAAAATCTGGGGGATGTGCAGGGGGGACATCCCCCTTTTCGCTTCTGCTTTGGACACAATAACATATACATGTAGTGCCCACGAAATGGCTTTAAATCGGCCTTCATTTTCGGCTTTTTCAAACAGAAATTGTTCAAAATAATAGAATCAAAATGGTCCACCAAATGGCTTCAATTGGGCCTTCTTTTTGCTAATATTTCTTACTTATGACAGATACCCCCATGTTGTATCAAGTATATCAATAAAGAATAATGTACTATGCTGTGTCCCTCCCACTTTCATACATGGATTTATGCCCTTGGCAATGATGATTACAGCAGATGGATCATGTGGCGGGATGAGGGGGCAAAAGTGCCCACAAAATTCAGTTTAATTCTGGGCAAAAAGAGTGAAAAAATTTCCACATGGATGGAAGATGGGTGAAACTATAACTTTTTTTCATTTTCAGCATTAAGCTTGCAATGAAAGTATGCTGTGGACATTTCACCAGGGGCGGCACCAGGAACAGGGGGAAGTGAATTTTTTTTGGGGGGGGGGCAATTATAGCTCCGACCCCCCCCCCCTTAACCCTTCCATCTGCATATAACTTTGGGGTAACAGTGAATTCTGGACAGTGAATATGGTTTGTGGCTTGGTATGTTGGCACACTTGCACAAAGCAGCATGGATTGCAAACAATCATCGGGGGGGGGGGGATGAAGCAGGTGGGGGAGGGGTACTCATTACGTATGTCTATGTGCGGGGATGTGCCACAAACAGAGGTCTTGTTATTGGCCATTTGGTAAATCTATAATATGACCCCCTTTTCTATGCCAGATTTGGTATAACGGCCTATGGATGGGTAATTTTTCAAACTGTCCCCAATTTTCCTAAAATTTTCCTGAAATTTGCTAAAATTGTTGTGAAAAACTTTGACAATTTTCATTAAGTTTGACCAAAAATTGTAACTTTTAATATAGCAACAGGTCAAACTCTGCATATGGGTGAATCCAATTTCAAATTGTCAGCAAGTTTCAGCAGCACATCCCTACCCAAACCAACTTAGGTACTCCCTCCCTCCCCCTGCTGGAAACAAAAAAGCATGGTCTTGTTGAAAAGCACCATCAAGCTCAACTTACTCAGGTCAAGCTGATCACCAAGCACAATAAAGAAGGTAACACAAGCTCCAAAACAATAGAGTATGATGGCCAACTCACAGATGGTCTGCCAAACCTTGCCACACATTTCCCGTATGACTTCTTGATAACTCACAGCACCCCGTATATCTGAACATAATGCTAGCACCAGGAGGCCACCAGCTATTAGGATGAGCAGGCCCTTCAAAAAGAAACATCTTGTTTAACCCCATGAGAACTTACATGCCGATTGGCCAAAAAGAAGTTTTCATTATCAATTGGACCAATCAGCAACATTGTTAGAATAATTTCACCATGCCAAAAAATTGGGGAGAATTATTTGCAATTAAAGCTCCATTCTGATTGGTGATTAAAGTGAAGATATCATGTAATTGACCAATCAGCGGCAATATTAGATTGGCAGGTAGTGCTCTGCGTGCAAGCCATAGGCGTCAACATAAAACATCCAAAGTTTTGTGATATTTTCTAAAAATATCAAGAGCTATCTTAAGAACCACTGAACCAATACTAGGCATGTTTGTACTCATTTTAATGCATTTTTCATGCTGAATTTGAAAAATTTGAAACTTGTTGTCTGCAGTCGACACCCATGTGGAGATCGAGAGTTATAACACAAAACTTCCAAAGTTAGCTCTCAACAAAAAGTTGTTAAAAGTATCCATTTATATTGAGTTGATGGAACATACACGTTAAAGTCAGAAGTTCGAAAAATATCTTGCTGACTCATGTTTCAAAACTTCATGGGCTCCACGCATTGATGAAGGAGGGGGTAAATTGGGGAAATGCAACTAGGACCTTTAAAAAAACAATGGGCTATTCCAGCTGAAATCCATACACCCCTATGGAAGACAAATATGCCTTTAATCTCCCACACAGGGGTGTAGATTTCAAATGGAGTCACACATCAGGTACATTGTAACTCCATTTGAAATTTACACTCCCTGTATGGAATATTGGTCATGGCTTCCATAGGGAGCGTGTGGATTTCAATTGGAAATCTGGAATAGCCCAATTCCAGAGCACACAAAAAAACAAAAGTTAGCCCCTTTGAAGGATTATTTTGGGGTAAATTTGCTTTAATGCACACTTGGGCATGCAAACTCAAAAAGAGCTAAAAAGGAGCAGGGCTTATCTCCAAGAAATTATACACCCCAAATTGTAATAGAAAATTGCAAATTTTTGTGCACCATATCTAATTTCACCTGGCCAATATCATGACATCCACCCTCTGAGTAAACACTGCTTATAGCGGCATGGCCCTGACTAGCCCATTTGTGTGGGGCCCATACAGGATTTAGTTTAACCAACCAGATGGGAATTTTTAGACACCATTTTTTGGGTGCTGCATGTGTATCCCAAATGAACAAATCATCATGCATCCCTTACAAAAGAGAAGGCATGCACCTGTGGAGAAAATGGTAATGTGAATTAAACAGTAAGTAAATATAACAAATGAGAAAATATAGAGACCATCCACCAAAGGCAAAGTCCCCATGCTTTGTATGCAGTGAATCTTTGCATATTCATGAGGGCCGATCATTTTGTGCAACATTGTGTGTCTTTGTGTTTATGCGAAAGACCATAAAAATATGTGGTATATATGTGTAACAGTTTTGTCCTCCTCTCATGGAGGGACTGTAATGGTACTCATTAATCATGGGCGATGTTGGGACCTTGTCTGTTGGTGATTGGTTTGTATATTTTCTCACCTGTGGTAAATATACAAACAATTCATGCAAAAATATGATGACTCTAGGGGTACTCAGTGCAGATTTCTGCTCAATGGTAAATGCTTTGCATGTTAGCCATAGGCTTCAACATCAAAAGTCCCACATTTTGAGATATTTTCTCAAAATATCAAGAGTGGTCTTAAGAACCACTGACCCAATACTAAGCTTGTTTGTACTGATTTTAATGCATTTTTAATGCTGATTCCAAATATGGTCATGAAAATTTGCAATTGTGAAATTTTTGATTAAAAAAAAATTGAAACTTGCCGTCAAATTTGAAACTTGTCGTCTGCCGCAGTCGATACTGCTTTTACTGTTTTGTTCAAATTATTGTAGGTATAACCTGAGTACCTCTAATACCCCAAGCAAATGATGAATTGAAAATAAGATAAGAACTTTTCATTTCAGAAAGAACTTACAACTGTCAGACTGATCACCTACGATGATGAGAAACGTTATACAGGAGCCGAAACAATAGACGATAACGCACACCTCGCATGCATTTTGTCCGACACGCCCCCACATTATCCGTAGTATCTCCTGATAATTGGTTACTACACAGATATCTGAGCATTTAGCAAGGATTAGTATGGAACACCCTGCCATAGTTACCAGCAGCTTGGAAACAATACCAGAATAAAAGGTTGAAAAATTTGAAGGTCTTTGAGTGTATCAGTGGCACAACTAGACTTTGCAATGGAGGGGACCGCCAAGGGCAAACTTGCCACTCAAATTGGGGGGATACTGATCCTCTATTGAAGCATGAATATGCACAAAATTTAGGGTTGTGCAATAATGATAAGCCCCAGGGTGGGGTATATAATGGGGGGTGAAAAGAGGCCAAGGAGGTAAAGTAATTTTGAAAAGCTCGAAAGGGGGCAATTAAGTCATTTTTGGCACACATTTATGCAGTGATGGCCCCTCCAGTTAGAACTCTTGCCCCACCCATTTGAAACGCAAAATTACGAACATTTCCACTTTTTGCTGCAATTTTGGGCAAAGTTTGTTGATTTTGCCCCCACCCCAACTACATTTATGGGTCACCTTTTCACACTCTCTATATTAAAGGCATATACATGTCAAAATGTCCTACATGCTTCACTTGAGCCATACAAAGTTGACAATTCAGTGCTAAACGAGGATGGGTAGGCACAGCTATAATGACACATAGAGGGGGTGCAACCCCTCATCTGTGTATTAGCTGCAGAAACAGAAAGAGAACAGGATTTGCTGACATTTGGGGGGGGGGGATTTGGGTGTATTTGTGGTTTAAATGATGATTTGTTTTTATTATTTTTTAAATTCAAAAACAAAATATAAAATAATGTTTTGACAATTTAGGCATGACTAACACATACGCATCTGGGAGTTGTATAATATGAGACACAACCTTTTTTAATTCAGCCTTAATATTACGCTGACACAATGTAATTTCACAGGGTGTGGATTTCAAAAGGAGCAACCCAGTATGAGTGACTATATACTTACACATTGCATGAGTATACCAACATGAATACCACCAGCCCCTTGATACGCTGCAGGAAAATTTAACATGCCAGCTCCTATACATGCATTAACTACTATGAAGATGGCCCCTGTAAGAAATAGAATTAGAAAGAAAACTGAGAAACAGCTACAGTTGTACACTATATATGTCCCTTACTTGGAGAATAAAGGTATTGTTTTTAGCCGCTGGAGTGCATCTATCGTCTCATATAACACGGGCGACATCATTATTTTAAGTAAAACAACGAGGTGAAGCCGAGTTGTTTTACGCCAAAAATAATGATGTCACCCATGTTATATGAGACGATAGATGCACGACAAAGTATTACAAATTTTTATCAAATTAAATCCCACATTTTGCAAGGAATAATACCTAGGGCTTAAAATCGATCAGTCTTGTTGTTGCTATGCGCCTCCGATTGGTTTAATAGCAAGTACTCATATCGCGTCGATGCACACACGCTGACCCGTGTGATATTGTGTCATATCACACGGGTAAGAACCAATAAGATTGTAGGAATGTTCTCAAGTGTTTAAGAATAAACTTTACTTTGTCGGCTGCTTGTTTTTTTAGGGCAATGTGTAGGTTATGGGGGTACTCAAGTTTGGTTCAAGTACAGATCGATTCGGCACTGAGAATTTAAAATGGACTTAATTATGGATTTAATAAAGTCCAAGAAAAATATTAATTGGTGTCAAATCACATAATATTTGGTGTCAAACCACATAATATTTCTCTTCTCTTCTTGTCTTGTCCCACCTCTTCTGTTCTCTTTTCTTCTCTTTTCTCTATTTTTTCTCTTTTTTGTCTCTCTCTCTCATAACTTTGCAACCAAGTATGCAAGAGACCTGGGGATTCAACATCAGTAAGTGCATGTATTGGACAAGTTAGCAACTTAATTTTCAAAATTTCTGACTTCAGCCTGAGTGGATCAGATTGGATATATATTTGCACAACTTAATTACCCAGAAGTGAAGTTTTTCCTACAGGTCTATCTCGTTCTACAGAAATGCTTCCGATTAGCGAAGTATTCTCATTGGCTACATAAAATGTGTTCCCACTGGCCGTCAAACCATCAGGACCTGCAACGGGGCCTTTGACAGTTTCCATGGTGATGTCGTCACCTTGGTAACGCTGCGAGTCCTTGGTGCTTGCCTCTATGGATGATGATATGGAGAACTTGACGTTGTCATAAGCGCATCCTGATCCTTGGTCAGCCTGGGAACAAAAAACAAATACAACATCATCTTATTGGGAGAGTTCCCACACAGACTTGATTTTGGACCCTAATCAGCCTATACACATTGAATCACCATCACAGCCAGAATCAGCTCCCTGAATTTCATTTGTGTAGAGTGGGACAAATTAGCAGTAAGTTCATTGTTCAGAGGAATTTCTAGCTAGCTCAATTTTCTAAGAGAAGAAATTAAAACACCTGTAAGGGGCTATCATTTTCTTTGGAAAGGGGGGTCCCAAATATACTGGGGGTCATAAAGAAAAATAGGGTGGAAGGTCATTAAATTTTTGATGACCAAAATGTAAGTAGTCTCAAGATGACCACAGATAGTGTTTATTTTATTCAAATTTTAGCCTGTTTAGGGGGGCAAGGTATATCGGTGGTGGGGGTCATAAAATTTTTGTTGACGAAATAAGGGGAGGTCACAAGTTTATTGATGCTGACTTTTTGTACATTTGGGACTCCCACCCCCGTCAATTTCACATAGTTTTAGCCCATTATCAAGCTGCATGCATGGTATTCAGCAAACCGAAAAGGAGATTGCACATATATGCCCAGTTGATCAAGTTGGTTTAGGGAGTGTTCAGAAATACTTTGGTGGGGGGCTGGTAAAAAGGGAGGGGGGGGGGCCAAAAAGGTTTTCCTCTTCAAAACCCAAAATTTGTGCGCGCTTCGCGCGCATTTACACCCTCCGTATCACTTTTAACATGGGCAAGTTTGGGTTTTCAGTGCTTTTGTTTGAAAAAATGATGGCACTTAGTGTACACATATCCGATAGACTCAGATGGTAGGTGGAAGATGGGGGTCAGCAAATTTTGTTCATATTTTGTCAATCAAACATGTGTCCATGAGTATTTACAGTGGAGGTATTAAAAATTTTGAGGACCCCCACTGGGAGATACTGGACCCCCTCAAATTGACCCCCATGATTGTCTTCTCAGACACAAAAACTTTGAAATGTGCACTAACTTTTGATTAGAGCCACGTAATAACGCGCATCTGCAGACATTTTATTTATACTTAACAGTAATAATACACATTTTGTCTCGACATAACAATTAAAAATTCTTTGTACAACATTTGGGTTGTTCCATATTCAGAGAGGGGTGTAATGCCCTTTTCAGCAATTGTGTAAATGTGAAAAATCCTAATTTTGAAGCAAAGTTTGCAAGATGATTGTGAGAGTTCCTCAATATTTTTGTCAAAGTTATTTACTTGTTGGATAAAGTAGATATAGGTTGATCAATTAAGCAAATAAAAATCGTGGAGACTTTTTCCGTTTTAAAATGAGCACATCTTACTTTATGCTCTTTTTCAGAAAAGTGCAAAATACTAATTTTGAAGCAAAGTTTGCAAGATGATTATGAGAGTTCCTCAATATTTTTGTCAAAGTTATTTACTTGTTGGATAAAGTAGACATAGGTTGAACAATTGAGCAAATAAAAATCGTGGAGACTTTTTTCCGTTTTAAAATGAGCACATCTTACTTTATGCTCTTTTTCAGAAAAGTGCAAAATTGCGATATTTTCATGCTAAACTCAGGTACGGTGATTTTTCTAAGTTTAAAAATGAAATTTGATGAAAAGGGAGCCTATCAGAAGTAAACAACATCAACAAAACTATTACATAATAAATTGGGGCCTAAATTGTGTTGGATAAATGCTTATAGAACAGGACTATTCTATAAAGGGGTTCAGTACCCGGGTCAGTACTAAAATTCTGTCTGTGCTGATTTAAAAATAACCTTTTGCATCATGCTTTATGCACCCTCAAATGAATATTACCTTTTTCTTCCAAGGAACGCAGGTAGGGCCTACAATAATTATTTTCTATCACTATGTAGTAAAACAACAAAGACAATAATATATTGGAGCACTACATTGATCAAGTAGGGGTGTTATTGTGTTAAACATAAAAACGCTTTATGTATCTATGATCCTCGATTTTTGAAATACCAAAAATGCTGACACATATATGGATTTTGGGGTTTGTATTGAGGATCATTTGATGGTCAATATACTAGTAAACTGCTCTCTTTCATCTGAGTGACCTCTGTCTATTAAGGGGGCGCAGACCACCAAATAACCTCTCCATCATAGTGAAAAGCATGTAAAAATCAACATTTTTAAGCGGTAATTCTACCACGCATGACAATAGTTTTCTTTATTTTTAGCTGTATTAAATAAAGCCTAAATTTTCACTTAAGCTCCAATTTTGTCTATCTTTACAGGTAAGGTTCAGTTTTTATTAACAAATGTTAGAAAGTGATGCTGCTATTTCAACATCGAAATTAGTACTAAAACGGGCTCTGTTAGCAGTTATTCGGAGAGGGCCTATACTTTTCTTGTGAAATCGAATTTGATTAATGTTACTGGGGAAATTCGCTTAAATATTAGTATAAATGGTCATTGCCATGACAACTGCCTTCTCTTTGAAATCTCCAATACATGTAGCTTAAAATTAAAGAATCCATGTATATCAATAGTATACTTATAAAGTGTAATACAAACTTTTTTAATACAACACATTGCTCAAAATGAAGAAAATGGGTCAATTTGGTGTCAAACTGTCCAAAATTCAAAGATCATAGATTACTGGGGAAATTCGCTTAAATATTAGTATAAATGGCCATTGCCATGGCACTTGCCTTCCCTTTGAAATCTCCTAATACATGTAACTTAAAATTAAAGAATCCATATATCAATAATATACTCATTAAGTGTAATACAAACTTTTTAATGCAACAAATTGCTCAAAATTTGGGGTCAAACTGCCCAAAATTCAAAGGTCATAGGTCACAGAAAATGTTGTTGCTGTCATCTGGGATGAGGGAGGCAACAAAAGTTGGTATATTGGGTTTTACCTTGATGATAATGGGGATGAAACGCGGGGACAAAACCTTGAGTGGATCACCTGATGCGTGTTGGTACTGATACCGGAGATGAAAGTTAGCAGCGACCACATGGCACTGATGATGATATCTAGGACACTATCATGCAGCAGTTTGAGATTGTGCCTGTGACACTTATCAGTTTCCGTAGCAACATAACAAGTAGCCATTTATATTATGTTTTTTTGTAAATTTTACCTCATATTGTGGAGATGTCCTTAAAATTTTTTTACTCCCAAATAGTTAGTATTGGGGATAACAAATTTTCTTTCCCTCATCTTATTTTAACATACCACTGTCACCGTAGAAGGTCAAGGGTCAATACACATGGCTTAGTTGGAGCTCTCCCATACTGATAGTGTAAAAAAAAGAGATCAGGAAAAGAGAATTTATTATCCCTGATACTGGCTATTCCGGGTAAAATGTTTAGGTCATGTTCACATGATGAGGGAATTTGTCAAATGTTACTGGGGAAATTTGCTTTAAAATTAGTATATATGGCCGTTGCCATGGAAACTGCCTTCTCTTTGAATTATCCTAGCTCACAATTAAAGAAGCCTCATATAATCAGTAATATAAAGTGTAATACAAACTTTTGTAATGCAAGAAATTGCTAAAAATGTAAATACACTAAAATCCATTAAACTATCAAAATTGTATAAAAGTCTGCAGTGCAAAAATCTACATTTTTTACTTGATGTAACATATGTTGTGTGTCTATTTCGTTTTTCCAATTTATAGTGTTATGTAAGTTTTTACCTGTTGTCTAGCTTTTTCTGTAATTTAAATATGAGGTCTATGGGCCTGGTTCAAAATTTGGGTAAAAAAGGTGCATTGGGTCAGAAATGGTCGTAACTCAACACATGAAGATTTGAGACTACTTCTAACTGGATAAATAGATTGATTGGCCAAAAAAACAACATAGACTAGACACCAGAACCTGGTAAAAAGACCCAAAAATGACAAAGTTATGGCTAAAAGTGTGATTTTCAGGCGAAAATGTGGCCATTTTGGATTTTTGCTGTGCACATTCTTTTTTGAAACCCAGGCTTAACATTTTGTAATTTCATGTTGAGATAGGACTAGGTTAAATAGAACATACAAAAAACCTTTTCCCGAAGCAAAACAAAACAAGTCCCATTTATAGCCCACTCCTAGCATTAAGTTCCACCCCTGCAGGTTATTAGGATTTAGTACTTTGGGGTATGGGGCCCTACTAGGCCTAGTTCCTATAGCTTAAGTACTGATGCATGTGAAATGATTAAGAATCAGAATAGAAGCTTGTGATTTTCATAATAATCATAATACCACTAACATGTATGAATACGAGCTTGTGACATGAGAGGGGCTCATATTCAAGGAGCATTATCTACTGGCGATTTTACCAATATGCTGTAAAAGAGAAACACCTACCCCTGTACTTGCCCTGGCTGAAATTTGATACACTTTTGATACACCACTTTTGATACGTATGAAAAATGTATGAAATAAAAGGCTTTGAATTGGAACCCTCATTTCATACACTTTTATGTATCAAAACTGTATCAAATTAACATTGCATACACATTTTATACATATCAAAAGTGTATCAAATGCCAAGATAATGTATCAAAAAAGTATCAAATGAAATGTATCCTTTCATTTCATACATATTTGATACATAATTATATCAAAAGTGTATCAAATAAGTAACTGTATCAAATCAGGGTTCCAATTTAAACTGTATCAAATTAGCGTTCAAATTTTTATCCTTTCATTTCATACACATTTCATACATAATTTATATCAAAAGTGTATCGAATATGTTACTGTATCAAATGAGGGTTCCAATTTAAACTGTATCAAATTAGCATTGAAATTTTTATCCTTTCATTTCATACACATTTCATTCATAATTTATATCAAAAGTGTATTGAATATGTTACTGTATCTAATCAGGGTTCCAATTTAAACTGTATCAAATTAGCGTTCAAATTGTTATCCTTTCATTTCATACACATTTCATACATCATTTATATCAAAAGTGTATCGAATATGTTACTGTATCAAATGAGGGTTCCAATTTAAACTGTATCAAATTAGCATTGAAATTTTTATCCTTTCATTTCATACACATTTCATACATAATTTATATCAAAAGTGTATCGAATATGTTACTGTATCAAATGAGGGTTCCAATTTAAACTGTATCAAATTTTCGTTGAAATTTTTATCCTTTCATTTCATACACATTTCATACATAATTTATATCAAAAGTGTATTGAATATGTTACTGTATCAAATGAGGGTTCCAATTTAAACTGTATCAAATTAGCATTGA
Source organism: Amphiura filiformis (assembly GCF_039555335.1). Taxonomy (NCBI): domain Eukaryota; kingdom Metazoa; phylum Echinodermata; class Ophiuroidea; order Amphilepidida; family Amphiuridae; genus Amphiura; species Amphiura filiformis. The sequence continues at coordinate 57,360,978 of NC_092629.1, read as the reverse complement.
AATTGTTATCCTTTCATTTCATACACATTTCATACATAATTTATATCAAAAGTGTATCGAATATGTTACTGTATCAAATGAGGGTTCCAATTTAAACTGTATCAAATTTTCGTTGAAATTTTTATCCTTTCATTTCATACACATTTCATACATAATTTATATCAAAAGTGTATTGAATATGTTACTGTATAAAATGAGGGTTCCAATTTAAACTGTATCAAATTAGCTTTCTAATTTTATCCTTTCATTTCATACACATTTCATACATAATTTATATCAAAAGTGTATCGAATATGTTACTGTATCAAATGAGGGTTCCAATTTAAACTGTATCAAATTTATGCTCAAATTTTTATCCTTTCATTTCATACACATTTCATACATAATTTATATCAAAAGTGTATCGAATATGTTACTGTATCAAATGAGGGTTCCAATTTAAACTGTATCAGATTTATGTTCAAATTTTTATCCTTTCATTTCATACACATTTCATACATCATTTATATCAAAAGTGTATCGAATATGTTACTGTATCAAATCAGGGTTCCAATTTAAACTGTATCAAATTAGCGTTCAAATTTTTATCCTTTCATTTCATACACATTTCATACATAATTTATATCAAAAGTGTATCGAATATGTTACTGTATCAAATGAGGGTTCCAATTTAAACTGTATCAAATTAGCGTTGAAATTTTTATCCTTTCATTTCATACACATTTCATACATAATTATATCAAAAGTGTATGAAATATGTAACTGTATCAAATCAGCGTTCCAATTTAAACTGTATCAAATTAGCGTTCAAATTTTATCCTTTCATTTCATACACATTTCATACATAATTATATCAAAAGTGTATGAAATATGTAACTGTATCAAATCAGGGTTCCAATTTAAACTGTATCAAATTAGCGTTGAAATTTTTATCCTTTCATTTCATACACATTTCATACATAATTTATATCAAAAGTGTATCGAATATGTTACTGTATCAAATCAGCGTTCCAATTTAAACTGTATCAAATTAGCGTTGAAATTTTGATCCTTTCATTTCATACACATTTCATACATAATTATATCAAAAGTGTATCAAATATGTCACTGTATGAAATCAGCGTGCCAATTTAAACTGTATCAAATTAGCATTGAAATTCTTATCCTTTCATTTTATACACATTTTATACATAATTATATCAAAAGTGTATCAAATATGTCACTGTATCAAATCAGCGTTCCAATTCTAATGCTGGCCAGCTGGACCGCCCTATTTTTGATACATGCCATTTGATACACCTTTGATATAGTTTTTGATACACTTTTGATACAGTTTTTTATACACTTTTGATAGTTTTTTTGATACACTTTTGATAGTTTTTTGATACACTTTTGATACAGTTTTTTATACACTTTTGATACAGTTTTGATACACTTTTTTATACACTTTGGATACAGTTTTTCAAATTTCAAAATTGGTCCAATCAAGCTCAAATTCAACAAGAATTATCCGTACATGATCTAAACATATTTGCAAACATTAATGACCCCAAAGTGAAGGGGTCAAAGGTCAAATTTTGAAATTAGTCTAATCAAGCTCAAATTCAACACTGCCCTCTACTGCTAATGCTGACCTCTAGCACTTTCCCCATCACGGAGCAGCTCAATGCACTTTCCCTATCAACGTTCAAAATTACAACATAATAGGATAAATGTGTGAGAAAGTCTTGCAAAAAAGAAGCAAAACCCAACCAAAATGGAACATACATACATCAGAAGGCCCGCTTGGAATGCAGTGCTTGTCACTGAAGTTGTTACCCTCAATAAAGAGACAAAGAGGCTACCAATAACATCTACTATACAGGCATGTGCTATATTCATGCTTAATACATATACATTGAGGCCCTATATATAATATATAGTAAGCTTACCTTATCAGAACAAAGTCAGATATTTCCTCTTTAATCACAGTCCCTGATTACAACTACATTGTAACCTAATGTGCAGTCTACAAGCATGTTTGTATCGTCATCATGATAAATAAAACACCATAATTTGCTCTAAAATACAGTACATTTCCAAATGCAAATCCTGGTGTTAACTGCATACGATACATGCCACATGGGCAAATTTGAAAATGATGAGTCATTATCTAGACATGTGATCAGTTATTGATACAGTTTTGATACACTACAAAAGGTCAGTTTATGAAAGCCCAATTTGATACACTTTTGATATACCTCTAGCCACCCAAAATAAACTAAGTCCAATTTAATACGCTTTTGATACACTAAAAAACAGGCAAAGTCCAATTTAATACACTTTTGATACACTGTATGCACCCAGAATTTGACTAAGTCCAATTTGATACACTTTTGATATACCTCTAGACACCAACAATTAACTAAGTTCAATTTGATACACTTTACATACACTAAACAAGAGCACCAATGGCGCTGTGGCTCTACGCTTTTTTGTGGGAAAGCAATTGTTCTTGGAGTCGAATGCGCAACAGGTTGGTAGCTTTATGGAAAGGTTGGGTAGGTCGGTCAATTTTTTTAAACCTTCAGTTTGAAAAAATTCCCCACAAATATTCAATACGGTCCTTGAAACTCGATGCGGGGGTCAATCTTCCTCCGCCACATTATTATTTTTTGCAGCATTATTATTTTTTGCAGCATTACTATTAGTTGCAAAATCTGAAAAAATTCATTATTGTGCAAATTACTACTGAACCAGCAAGAATAATTTGTTCTGCAAAATTTTAAAATCCCTTTTTTTAGTATTTGAAGCTTTCAACAACTATAGAAAGCCTTGGCAACTATTAGAATTCATCTAAATTGACCTCAGACGACCCGAAATGACCTCCCAAAAATTTGGCTCTAAATGGTGACCTCAGATGACCCCGAAATGACCTTCCAAAATTTGACTTCAAATGTTGACTGTACCCACCAAGTTTCATGCCCATATGACAGTTTTAGTAATTTGACCTCAGGTGACCCCTGGCTGACTCGAAATGAGCTTCCAAAATTTGACTCTAAATGTTGACTGTACGCACCAAGTTTCATGCACATACAACAGTTTTTAGTAATTTGACCTCAGATGACCCCTGGATGACCCCAAAATACCCTTCCAAAAATTTGGTTCTAAATGTTGTCTGTACCCACCAAGTTTCATGCCCATACGGCAGTTTTTGCTAATTTGACTTCAGATGACCCCTGGATGACCTCTGGTGACCGTGACCCACTAACCAATACAAACTTGTTCTGTGCGACCCCACAAAATTAGGCTCCAAATGTTGGCCGTATCCACCTTTGCCCATATGACATTTTGAGCAATTTTACCTCAGATGACCCCTGGGTGACACCGGTTGACCCTGAAATGACCTTCTAAAAATTTGACTCCAAATGTTGACTGTACCCACCAAGTTTCATGCCCATATGACAGTTGTTGCTAATTTGACCTCAGATGACCCTGGATGACCTCAGGTGACCTTGACCCACTAACCAATACAAACTTCTTCTGCCTGGGGTCAAGATGCACCCACCAAATTCGAGGAACATGCGACCTCACAAAATTTGGCTCCAAATGTTGACTGTATCCAGTTTCATGTTCATACAACAGTTTTTAGTAATATGACCTCAGATGACCCCTGGGTGACCCCAAAATGACCTTCCCAAAATTTTGATTCCAAATGTTGACTGTACCCACCAAGTTTCATGTCCATACGACAGTTTTTAGTAATTTGACCTCGGATGACCCCTGATGACCCCAAAATGACCTTCCCAAAATTTCACTCCAAATGTTGACTGTACCCACCAAGTTTCATGCCCATACGACAAATTTTAGTAATTTGACCTCAGGTGACCCCTAGGTGACCCCGGATGACCTCAAAATGACCTTCCCAAAATTTGACTCCAAAGGTTGACTGTACCCACCTAGTTTCATGCCCATACGACAATTTTTAGTATCTTCCCAAAATTTGACTTTAAATGTTGACCCACCAAGTTTCATGCCCATACGAGTTTTTAGTAATTTGACCTCAGATGACCCCTGGGTGACCCCAGATGACCTTCCCAAAATTTGACTCCAAATGTTGACTGTACCCACAGTTTCATGCCCCTACAACAGTTTTTGCAAATTTGACCTCAGATGACCCCTGGATGACCTCAGGTGACCTTGACCCACTAACCAATACAAACTTATGCTGGGGTCAAGATGCACCTAGAACCAGGGATCTATATGATGATTTTGTTTTTTGGGTGGATCACCGCATAGGCATTTTACACATAAAATACACGTAACCCACACACAACGCAATTGAATAACAGACCAGCAGTGCCGCTTGGTTACCAGTTGTTCTCATTTATGTAATCAGCAATTGGAGCCTACAAAATGTGGTGCATTTATAGTGTACGGTACTAACATGTGATATCGGGAATTGACACAAATTTTACGGTAAAAAATCAGTCATAGGGCCTACCCAGAAAGGATAAAATTCGAATTGAGAAAATATTGTATGTGTGACTTGTTGTACTAAAGATGCATCCACCCACCAAGTTAGAGGAACATGCTTCCCCTACTGTGCTAGTCTGAGGTGCTCTGATGATATACTCTGACGATAACACTCCGATCGCCATGCAATCTAAGTTTTGTAGGCCAGTGGGACAACGGAATCACTACGTGAACGAGCTACTACTACACTAGTCTCTGAGAAAAGAGGCAGACACAGACAGACAAACAGATTCTAGTGAATTAAATAGTGATGATCAGTTGTAGCAACTACAAATTTCGAAAGTTTGTCAGGGGGTCAAACCCCCACCATTTATATTTCCCCCACACTTTTTAGACAGACACCCTTTTAAAAAAATTGAACCCCCACCCTTATGCAGTGTTTGTGACCAAAACTTACAGCATAACAGCATTACTTTATCAAATTCGGAAGACTGAACATCGGCGCTATCGCTGTTTCATACAGTCACTTCCGGGTCCATTTTATCACTATCTGCGCCATCAATCCATTTCAGAATCCGAATTGATGCAGAATTTATCCTCATCTATCAAACACTCATGATTTTCTTATTCATCTGAAACATTTGCGACATATTTATGATATTAAATGTTGGCAAAACTGCATCACTGCAACTGCATCGAAAAGATACGACTTTAGATTGTTTATCATAAACACATGGGCAAATGACAAAAGGCTGAGATACCTGTGAGATCCTGAATACATGAATACGTCAGTCTATACTCTCTACACGGCCGCTGTGGTTCGGATCGCTCCACTTCTAGTGTGAGCGAGCGGGCCAAAGCGGCTGATGTAGAGACTGAAAATTATATTCATTCATAAAACTCACGGCGCGTCGATTATACTACGGGTGACGTCGTATGAATTGAAAACATCAGCAAATAAATTTTTGACATTTTCTTTCCAGATTTATGAAGAAAATATGAATGTTTTTCAACAGATCATCAAATTACTTTATTATATTTTTTTTCAATTGGTAGCGTTACCCACACGCTTTATAATCATATATTGCTCCCACGCTTTTTAGAAACCCACCCTTTATTCCGCAAAATTGTAATTTTTACAGATTTTCAGAATTCCCAACCCACGCTCTAGAAAGCGTGCCAGACAAACAATGATAATGAATAGCCAGATGTGACCTTCGCTGTCGAGACGTTGTTTTCAGGGTTGTTAAACCCGCGATTTGGTAACCCAATTAGGCGACTTTTGAAGATTTTCCCCGGGACAATTTCCTGCCCCATAGAATACAAAGGGTAAAGAAAAAAATTGGGCGACTTTTCGATTATTTGACCTGCGATTCGGGCCGAATTTGTTTGGCAACCCTGGTTATTTAGCGTTAATTTAACTAAATTACTACGCCGCTGGTCTCTAAATATTTTGAAGTGTTGTCCCATGGTAACAAAACTCCCGAGAACTCAATAAACAATCTGGACAAAGGAATCATCCAATCACGTTTCTATCCATGTGAGATCACCGCAAAAATTCATGATAAAAGGTCACTTTCCCAAAGAAAAATAGTGCAATCCGTCAATTCCCGCCATGATCTCACAACTTAAATTACTCAGACCAAAATAATCTCTAGCGCATACAGGGAACCAAGCAAAACGATAGAAATGACTTGTTTCTCATGACGACTTTTGACTTTTCTCACTTCAAAATAAGTACTTTCCCCACCCCAAATTCACTTCTAAAGGAGTGCAATCGATTGCTAAATAACTAAGCAAACCTTGGAACGTAATTTCAAAGCCAGATATCATACACAAAAGAAGCCTTAGCATAAAAAGCAAGAACGCAAGTGGCCAAAATATGTAGCAAAAATACAGTCCTCTCTGACTGCAATGACTAAAGCTCACTAGCTACGCTAAGAGCCAAAAACAGGCAAAGTCCAATTTAATACACTTTTGATACACTGTATGCAGCCAGAATTTGACTAAGTCCAATTTGATACACTTTTGATATACATCTAGCACCAAAAAGTTCACTTTGATACACTTTACATACACTGAAAAACTGCAAAGTTCAATTTGATACACTTTTGATACACCACAAGCATGGCCAAAATTAACTAAGTTCAAATTTGATACACTTTTGATACATTTTTGATACAGTTAGGTGGTATTTGATACAGTTTTGATACCTTATATTTTCAGTTGATACATTTTCAATACACCCTTTGTATATCAAAACTGTATTAAATTGCTGTTTGATACAGTTTTAATACACTTTGATACACTTTTGATACACTTCTTGCTGTATAGAATTTCTGCTAGGGTGATTTGCATTCTTAAATGTGGTTCTTAACTCTTCAATGGAATAACTGACTATTGGCTCAAGAAAAGGGACTGCTACAGTGAAAAGATCTTATATTTGATGTTGGCGTTATATACAGCATCATATACCAATGTCACATATTGGGAAAATCCATGTTTGTGTTCTATGAAAAGTAAAAAAGTCTCCATGATTTTTATTGCATTATATAAATGACCTATGTACAGAGGTTCTCTCCTGTAATGAACAATTTGAGAAAGATTGAGGAACTCCTACAATGACGTCACAAAGTAGAGGGATATTTCACTTTTTTTCAAAAGTTGTAAAATGTGAAATATGGGCCCCCACCCCTGTTCATAAATGGAACATCCCAATATAAACATTTGTTGTTTTATATTTTTGATAAAGACAAAGGATGAAAGAAGATGTGTAGAAAATTTACTTTCATAGATGCTTGTCTTAGGTGCCAAAAATTTGTTCAAAAATGGCATAGAACGGCATTTTACAAGTCAGGGAAATACGTGTTAGGGGGGCATCTTTTAGTTGCCAAATATTTCCCAGGAGGGGGCATAGCAGATTTTTTTATACTGATTATTATGAACACTTATCCAAACTTATTAAATTGCCAAAATATGGTTGAAATTTGCTGACCCCCATCTTCCACCTTTTTCCCATGGCATCTGTATTTCTCAGAAAATCTCTCTTAATTAATATAACATTAAAGATGATCAGCAACATGCAACATCTGGGTTGGTCTAAGAAATACTGGCACTTTTTATCATAGAATTTTATATCTCTTCAAAGTAGGCTACAAATATGATTATGTACCAATCTGATCAAAATACAACTAAACCAAGAAAATATTGCAAATAAATTGGATTTCTTTGAACGTAAACGGCACACTTCAGTTTACTATTTATCATTGCAACATTATTTTGTACACATATATAGGCCCATGGGTAGATTTACCGTCCATAGGGCAGAGTGGGTACAGCCTGTTCCACGGTCTTTGGGGCCAAAACTGATACCTGTGTACATTTGCGTGACCAAATTAATCTCATATTTAACCATTTTAGCTTTTTGCATAAATTAGTTCAAAATTACAATATTTGACCATTCAAGCTTCAATATGGTCAAATGTTTTGCGCAGTTTGCGCTCATTTGTACTATCATAATAGCCACGGATCAAAATTATGTTGATGTGCCTATGAACCTCCAAATAAATCATCTATTTCATTTATTCCTGTAAAATCAGATAAACACCCTGAATTGGGACAAATCTAAAAGTATAAAATGAAAATTTCCTTGTGCTTGTATTTCATGTGCAATTGTCCCATGCACCGGGAGTGTTTCAAACATTTGCCTCCCTCAATGACATGTGACCCGGATTACGATAATTGGGGGGGGGGTCAAAAAAGTTTTGTCTGTCAAAAGAGGGGGGGTCAAAAAAGTTTAGCGGTCCATCAAGAGGGGGTCAAAAAAGTTTTCGAGCGAAAAATTTGAGGAAGACCAGCCCCCCCACCAAAGTATTTCTGAACACTCCCTTAGGCCGCTTATACACCTTGCTGAAATCCTGTACGTGATGTACATACCATGTTTACTCCTGAATGTCTAGTACGTGGCAAATCCAAAAAGAAAGCAAATTTTTAACTCCAGAAAATATAGTGGATCCAAATAAAGCTTGTAAACAAGCTTAGTATATCCTAGTGATGTAGACCTGGTGCTGCACCGTATAGCTTCTTTCATCCAAAAACATGTAATTTTTGAGTCTCGTGATAAATGCCTGCTGGTACCACGAGCAAAGGCCTCATTTGACCCGTCTGCCAGCATAAAAGAACTTTGTGCAAATAGCAAATTATATAAAACATAATCTTCAGTTGGATGTTTTATCTCTTGGCCTTTATCACTTGTACTGTGTAGTAATTTTTATCTCTTATTATCACTTTCACCTAGGTTTTTATGAGGGGTGGCACTCCCAATGTTTACTTGGGAAGAAAAGTATGACCACCTGTAGGGGGTATGAATTCAGGGATGCCGAGACTTGCAGTTTGATTCTACTATAATTAGATTAGACGAAGAAAAAAAGAAACCTGTTCTACGGGCGGAGGGAACTTTCAAGTAGGGTCGGTCGGTCATTTTTTTTAAATAACCCAAAAAATCATCTGTAAATAATTTGCAATTTCAGAAAATACAAAAAAAAATTGTTCCTGAAATTTCAGAAATTTGGGTCGGCATTCATTTGTACAGGAAAAAATTGTTTCCCAATTTGTTCAAAATCTGGGTCGGTCGGGCCCGTAGAACAGGGTTTTCTTTTTTAGTCGCCTTATGCGTTGGGGGGATGGGGTTGGAAAAATTTTCTTGAAGTATAGTGAATCCAGCATCTTTTGGCGACAAAAGAAGTTTATGGTAGAAATTGGGCATATATTGAAGCTAAACTGTTGACATATGGTACAAAAGTGGAATAAATTATTAGGTTAATAACTCTCAGAAATAGGCCTACTTTACCCTTTTTCATTTGGGGGGAGGTAAGCAGGGGGAAAGGGTTCAAATCGGGGGAGGGGGGATCCCGCCCCCTGGCCCCTATTACACCATTGCTTTTAAAACAGCCTGTTTTTGCAAGTACATGTACTTGGTTAAGTTTGTTTTAATGCAACTTAATTGAAACACATTGGACAAGCTATTTAGTGTTCTTTTTCCTTTCTCCTGTCATGCCTGTTGTCCATTCCCAAATCCTATTAAAATTGTACAACCCCTGGATACTCTCAAGATGTATCTTGATAATAAAAGGCAATACAGGTCAATATGTAGCAAACTGATAATTCCCCTGTCAGGCTAGGAAAACGCATGCCAAGTTTGTCTCAGTATGGGGGCGATACACATAAAAATATGTTTTCTTTGTTCAGTTTGAGGCATTTATAGTAACAAATTGAAAACAAAAATATCCCCAATATCGATTGCAAATAAATGAAAATTTCATGTGTTTCACTATATATAGGGGTAGTCTTCTGATAAAACAACAACAAATCATAGAAAATCCAAGTATTTTAGGCATCGTGACAATTTTAAGGCAAAATTTCTGATTTCAGCCCCAGATTTCACTTCCCCCCTAAGCTTAATTGCCTTGCCCCTCCCCCACCCACATCACCACCACAATGCGAGTAATATGCTGCCCTGGCAACTCTGATCATGGTGCATTACACAGTGAGAAGTCTCCCATATGTTGTTCATTGGATACCAGTGCAAGAACTTTGCCCCCTTTATTATCAACAGCATCCTATGGTCAATGACCACCTGAACTTTAGGGGCTATGCAATAATTATGAGCCCAGGTGGGGGGGGGTGTAATATTTCCAAACGGCATGCCAAAAATGCTTGACCCCTCTCCTCTCAGCCTGCCAAAAATTGCTTCCCACCCTGTTTTGCACAGGAAAATTAGCATATTTTTAAAAGCATTTCCGTACTGTTTTCCTTTACCTTTTCAGAGCATTATACTTTTTAAAAATATTGCTCTGTGCACATTCTTTACACTTACATCAAAGTTTGTACGCACTCTGCGCCTTAGTAGCAACAATGAATAATTTGCCTTGAGTCTGTGTAGGCGGAAGGGGGATCTGGGGTGTCATAAAAATATTCATAAATAGGAGATAGAGCTTGAGCTATCTCAAATTGCGTCAAAATCAGTGAAGCATGACACAAATGTAAAGCAATGGAAATTTGGAAGTAAACAACGCTGATCACAATGGGTATAGTGCCAGAAAAAGTTGCTCAAATGACACGTCGGCAAATTGTTAGCATGGTATACATGTATCTCTTAAAAATTAGCAAACTTTGTTCTACATTTTGTAAAGATACAGATTAGTCATCAAAATAAATTTCGGTAACATTAAACTTCACAAATTATTGTTTTAATCCGTTTGTAAATTGGTGACGATTGAGCGACTGAAGTAGTTATAGTTCCATGCTCTATCTCTATCCACACAGTAACTGTTGTGTCGTCATGGACAGAAGATGGATTTAATTCTCTATCAAATTTTGAACAATCCAAAATTTTGTTGAAGTGCAATCAACATTTTTGATGGGATTGACCATTGTGATCAGCTGTGTGTACTTCTGAACTTACATTGCTTTGCACGGTGTCATGCTTCAGCGAATCCAACTAGATTTCAAATGCAATGGTCTCTAGCCTCGAATGTGAAGCTCATCGGTGAGTAAATTAGTGGCTATACTTCTCAAGCAAGACCCTGCATGACATGTCTTGTTTATACATCAAATGATCAAAATAAATAATGGCTAATGCATATCGCTCATTCTACAAAATCCGGTGCCAATAGCCCTTTTTCCATTCTTTGGTCCACAAAAACTCGTCGAGCATTTAGGGCATCAAATATTTTTTTTTTAATGGTACGGCGACCCACCGAGATCTACACGGACATTTTCCATACTTTAAATGCTTTCTTCAGCCTGATTAACCCTTGCAAAGGCTCAAAAATCGCTAAAAATGCGTTTCCACTGCTCAAGTGTCACATCTAACCCTGAATATTTTCTTTGAATAAATGCGATTTCTTTACATATTTGTTGTTTTTTAATTAGATAACGCACCATCATATTGTTTATCAACATTATTTTTTAGTGATTTAAACGTCTTTGTGTCATTCTAAAATAAATTGCACTTTCCACCAAAACGCTGTGAGCTACGTTACCCCTTTTTAACACACGTTATTGGAAAGAAGTAAAACAGAGGTATCAATGTAATTTGCGTTTTTTGAAAGGAAACACTCATAGGTTTTTAAAAATCACAGTAAAAATTGTGATGCTGTAGCATTTTTGGCATAGAAATGTTGTAAACATTGAAATTTCGACCGACCATGTTAAGATTGGTGAGCTACGTTACCAGGATTCTATAGTATGCACTTGTATTACATGTACTTCCTAATAATATGTGAAAGCTACCAGTGGTCGAACCCCATTTATATTAGAATTAACCGACATAACGTTCTAACGTTCGCAAATCACATTAAAAATATTAAAAACCAGTGAACTACGTTACTGTGAGCTACGTTACACACTCATTTACGCATCTTCAAAACTTCTATGAAATGGTGAAATCTGTTTTATATTTCACTCAAGTGATCTTTAGTTTGCTTTTTATGACCTTGGATTGAGTAAAACCAGCCCATTTTGTCGTCGGTAACGTAGCTCACATTACATTGAGTTTTAGTGTTAAAAAACATCATGACTTCCTGAAACAAAAATATGCAAGTGGTGTTGGCAATTTTTTACATCTGAAAGTAGTGATACATTTATTCTTAAAAAACACAAAAAGCAGGTCTTTTTGAACAACTTTTATTTTTTCAATTTTATAGTGGATTGGCACCGGATTTTGTAGAATGAGCGATATAGCCTAGGGGGAATACTCAGTCCCAGAACAAAGTATTCATTAACTGACATTATTGTGTTCTGCATGGGCCTGATATCCCTTCGAAATCTTGATGGCAAACTGGACAAACAACACAAAAGAAGCACATACGTAACAAACTGTGTAGACTCTTATTCATCTGGGTATGTTGAAATTAAGATTTAATTACGGACAAACCGACGTTGCGACTGAAACCTTCAGTCTTCAGCTGGGTTGTGATGCAAATGACCTTTGCATTACAACCCAGCTGAAGACTGAAGGTTTCAGTCGCAACGTCGTTTCCAAAATAACTGTTTCCAATACTGAGCATTTGTCTGCAGCATGTGTAGCAATACAGAACAGACTGCAAAAACCTCTCTTGGTCTGGGTGTAGATACCACATAGTCACTCATGTAGTCAATGATCTGTAATAAAGACTTTAAGTTCCAGGTCACCTGATATGATATCACACACTCTCTTTTCAAGAATTTCATAAAAACTTTAACCTTTAATTATTTTATTTTTGATAGGCAAATCCAGAGAATAAAACTCACATTTCTTAGCTTTCGATAGCAGGGTATGTGTGATCAAGATGATAAATAGGTCCATGCATGCATTTTGTATATGATGACCTATTTATCAAATTTCTAACCTGCATGAAAAAACCTGTTGCATGTAAGAAAATAATTCTTACCCAGAAGGAAAAAGCTTTTAGAATTTTAGAAATTTTTTAAAATTTCCAAAATTATGTGAGAGGTTTCTCTTTTATTTTGTTAGCAATAAAAATAACAATTTCGATGAAATGAGGGAAAATAAAGTAATTAAAACATTATTAACACATTAATGCATTTAAAAACATTAAATATAGGTCCGATTTTCTGGTGAAATCAATTTCTCCCCTAATTCTCTTTTGGGGGTAATGGCAAGGGTTTTGGGTTAGGTTAAAGGTTAGTTGGGCTAGGGTAGGCTTGTATACATGTAGTAAGGTTTGGGGGTTGGTTAGGTTTTGTGTAAGGGTATGAAAAACATTGAAAAACTTTACAGAAAATTTAAAAAAAAAATTGAGGGGCGTTTGATGCACCCTATCACATACGTAACACTTCACAGCTTTTAAATCCCCTATGAGGCATGAATCACTCTTTTGTGGACCATCCTTCTGATACTTGAGTATTTGGATAACTGGGAAAGTTTTGACAGGTCTTTTGTCTACCGTACCTCTCTCACACAGACACAGTCTCAGTGACACGGTTGGTGCAGAATGGATGGAGTCAGGAGGGAGTTCTAGAGTTTGACTGTTCTTGGAAAGAATGAACTTCCATAGACCTGGGTGCAACTGGTAATAGTGCAAAGTTTGGATGGGTTGTAGTTTTGTAGGATCTGGTGCGGTGACAGTTGGAGTCATTGGAGACAGATAGATGGCAGGGTTGATAGCGGCAATGTTGTGTTGGATCTTGTAGAGCATAACCAGGCTTGCAGCATCTCTTCTCTATTCCAGGGATTTCCAGCTCCGATCTTGCAGCATGGAGGTTACACTGTCCCTACGTTGGTAGCATAATAGCGTTGGACAACAAACCTGACTGCACGGTGTTGGATGGTTTCAACCTTGGTGATATCTTTCTTGTACAGCAATCCTGTTAATGAATAATTCTTCCACGATTTTGCTTGTAGCCACTAGCTACATAAACATCTCAAAAAAAGTAACTGACCCCCCTTAAATAATGACCATTGATCAAAAACGGGTATTTGTATTACAAATCTGTAAAATGCGTCGGAAGCAGAATTTATTTCTGCACGTTTTGACACCTCATTTGTAGCAATTGACTACATATTGACATTACAGCGTACATTTAAATCAATGTAGCCCAAGATCTGAAAGTTGCAGTAAATTCTATTGATTTTGCATTCAGTGTAATGGAAGGAAATCTGTGTAATGATATCTGAGCGTTTTTGTATTGTAAAAATTTGTATGTAAGTGCAACTTTCAAATCTGGACCTCACTACATTAAATTTACCGGTGTTTTATTGGTTTCTGGGCTATCGTATCAAACGAGGTTTCAAAATAAGCAGAAATAAATTCTGCTTCCAACACATTTTTCAGATTTGCAATACCGTACAATAGCCCCTTTTTGAATAATGGCCATTGTTTAAGGGGGGTTATATTAATTACTTTTTTTGAGATGTTTACATCAAATGTATGGAGCCGGTATATAAACCATCTTGTCCAATTGTCAAAAGCCGGAACTCACACATACGATGCGTGTAGCCACTAGCCAGCAGCCATCTTGAATGTCATGAAAAACATGAATATGCATCAGGGGCATAGCCAGCTTTCATGGTCAGAGGGGGCAAAAATCATGCTGGTACCTTAGCGTCTACTGGAAAGACCAAAGCAGAGGCTCTTTCAAAACAGTATCAGAGAGTCTTCACAAAGGAAGACACTAGTCACATCCCCTCCAAAGGACAAAGCCCTTACCCTGGAATGCCGAACATTGTTATCCAGGAGGTTGGTGTGGAGAAATTGCTGAGATCTCTAAACCCCAGAAAGGCCTCGGGTCCAGATATGTTACCCACAAGACTGATCAAGGAGAATGCCACCATCCTTGCACCAGTAGTAACAATCTTCCAAAAGTCCCTTGACTCTGGAACAGTGCCGCATGATTGGACTAAAACAAATGTCCGCGCAGTCTTCAAGAAGGGGAAACGGTCAGACCCTGCAAATTATAGGCCCATCTCTTTAACCAGTATAATATGCAAAACTCTTGAACATATCATCTTTTCAAATGCTGATGAACACGAGATCCTAGCCAAGTTCCAACATGGCTTTAGAAGGGGACATAGCTGTGAAACGCAACTTATTAACACCATAGAAGAGTTGAGTAGAGGGCTGAATAAGAAGCAGCAGATTGATTGCCTGGTTTAAGACTTCTCCAAGGCATTTGACACTGTGCCGCACCAATGCCTACTCTATAAACTTGAGTATTACGGAGTGAGAGGAAACACCTTGGAATGGATAAGAAGTTGGATAATATCTCGTACTCAAACCGTACCGGTAGTTGTAGATGGCGAATCTTCAAGTGCCGTCCATGTGGCTTCCGGGGTTCCTCAGGGTACCGTGATGGGCCCTTTGTTGTTCCTGTTGTATATAAATGACATCGGAGAAGGAGTTGACTCGACTATTAAGCTTTTTGCAGATGACTGCCACTGTGGATCACTGCATGCGTTCTATTTAGACAAATTAAGGGGGTACTACACCCCTGCCAAATTTTGTGCCTATTTTTGCATTTTTCTCAAAAATTATAGTGCATTGGGGACAATTAAGATATATATTATAGGGGCAAGGACTACAATTACTGCACTGGAAATTTTATTTCAGCATAGACAATAGTTGTGGAGTTACAGTCAAAAATGAGGAAAACCAATATTTGATCAATAAATCAATAACTACTTGCTTTGAGTTGCTAAATTTTCAGTACAGTACCGGTACTAGTTGTAGTCCTTGCCCCTATAATATACATATTTTACTTGTCACCAATGTGCTATAATTTTTGAGAAAAATGCAAAAATAGGCACAAAATTGGCCAGGGGTGTAGTACTCCCTTAAGGGGAACAGCGATGCAGATAAACTTCAGAAAGACCTGAATGAAGTGGTTGAATGGTCCCACAGATGGCACATGTCTATTTCAATTTTCAGATAATTTATATGAAAATAATGAAAGTTTTGGTCAAATTGAAAAAGTTATGAGGGCGGGTGATGATCATGACGGGAAACTAATAATTTCATTACATAGGCCTAAAAGGGGAACTTGGGAAATTCTGTTAATTTTATGTCAATATTTAGTGTCATCGGGACGGGGGTGTTTGAAATTCTATAGTCATTGCATTGAAAACAACAAAAAAGGGTTGTTTATGGCCAAATTAAATTTTGTCCTCGATTTTGCATGAAAAAGGGGGATTTATTTAATATGAACAACTGTTGCAACAGGGGTCTTTAAACGTGGACCGTGCAGACTAGTCGGGATTATGCACTTTCAGTTTCTCACGCGTTTGAACGGGAATTGGATTGCGTACTTTTTCGATGTCTAGTGAGCAAATTTCTTCAATATTTTGAGAAAATGATGTCAAATTTTCTATTCTATATTGTTTGGTAATAATGTCTTTTGCCAATAGTATGTTTAAAGTTGTAATTTTGTGTTTTTGATCGCAAAGATCGGATATTTTCGCTTCGATTCAATTCTGAACCCTTCGCAAGGGTTAGATCATGGAACTCAGTCCTCAATGATAGTCAGTCATTTATCTTTTGGTCGTTATATGACTATCATTTGAGGGACTGAGTTGTTATAATATATCTTCCGAGGTGCAATTTCAGACAATAGCTGGGGATTAGCATGATTAGTGGGGCAGAGGTTATCTATTGAATCCTTTCATGACCACTGAAGCATAGTCAAGTCTGCCAAGGACACTCGGCACAAATTGAAATACCATGTGAACTCTCCACAAAAGAATGCATGCATGTCAGGTCATCGACACCAATTTGGTGTTTGTTATGACACCAATTTGGTGTTTGTTATGCACCTCGAAATATGTACCTTAAAGTCTGTGTCTACGCAAGGGTGCCGATTTCGGCAGAACTTTGACGTTAATTTTGCCTTTTTGGACACTAAAATGCATTCGATCCTTAATTTTGTTTCAACCGAGTCTTAAATTAGCAAGCACAATAAGGTTGGTACCACTTTAGACTTTTATATACATTGATAAAATTTTAAAGATTTTTTTTCAAGTTTCTAACCGGCGCAAATCGTTTTAACGCTTTTAATCGCTTTTAACGTTTTAATCGTTTATACACACTTAAAAGTGTGTATTTCCCATTGACATCCAAAATGGCGTAAGCCAGTCCTTAATATACATAGGTACGGCGTATATAGGACTGGCAAGCAAGTCTAGTGCAGACCAGTGTGGCACTAGTTAGTGGTCAGTGCCGTACTATTACGCTGACTTTCGTATTCGGCGAGGAGGACGATTTCGACCTCCTGGTTTGTTTACAAACAGAGAGGTAGATAAAAGACCGTTCCGCTTGTCCAAACACTCAAGTATCAGAAGGATGGTCCACAATAGCGTGATTCACGTAACATGAATAGGGATTAAAAAGCTGCCACGTAGAACCATGTGCTTCTATTGTCCAATTTGCCATCAAGATTTCATATGGAAACAGTTCAGACCCAGTACAGGATCATGTCAGAAATTATAATTTTGTTCTGGGTCTGATTATTCGGACTAGTTAGTGGTAAGCTTATTTTTAAAAATTTTATTTTTAAATTTTTTATTGTTATATTCATTCATCAACATCAATTCATATATTGGCTGGACTCAAAGAGTATAGAAGCCAAGCTTGTGCGGGGGTAAAGCTGCTTATTGTTGTTGTAGTTGTGACTTGAATACTTGTAGGCTGCTTGCTTGAACGGTGTTTTCTTTTAGACTGTTCCAGTCGGTAATGGCACTGGATGCGAGTTTGGTGGTGAATGAAACTTTTTGTATTATTGCGGCGAGAAAGCCGGGTAACTGGCGTAAGGTAACGGTCACTGGGGATGTCTATCTCATCATGGACGATCTTATACATCATGGACAGGCGGGCTGTTTTTCTTCTCTCCTCCAGTGACTGCCACACAGTGTCATCGACCCTATATCTTCATGGCAGGAATCGCCATGGTAGGTTAAATCCACAGCCACGATTAGCCATTTGGTTCAAACCTTTAAAGCTCTTTTAAACTAATAATTAGTCGAGGGACATAACTAAGGCTACTCACAATAGCCGGGTAATCGATCTTGGTTGTGCGTGATTGCTTGTATACCCCATTGAGGTCAATGGTCATCGACTTTTATACTGCCTACAGTGAGTGCAGCTGTACTACACGCTGCACGCTGTAGTCCATAACAGGACCAACGCAATATAAAATGGTCAAATTTTGAGTTCAAAGCGCACGGCCAATTTTCAAAGCGCATTCTAGCGACTATCATATCTGTTCAACACGTATTTCCAAGTTTATGAGACCAAATCTGGTTTCTTGAGAAAAAATCATGACGGAGATATTCATCATTTTCTAACCCGGTATCAGAAGATTTTCGTCTGATATCAAAATCGTGCATAGCAATTCACGTGTATCGATCCCGTGTATTCATTTTATACTAAAATGCAGCTAACCTTTTACGAGCGCGACTATCGTGATGTTGCAAATTCGGCGCTAACAACGCGTACCCGCGTACAGTTCATTCATAAATTTCCACTCAGCAACAATATATCGCCTTAGCAGCCAATCAGAGACAAGTGCGTGCAACGCAGTATATACGCGATGTATCCTTACAATACGCGCTCGTCTAAGGTTTTCTGCATTTTAGTATAGTGTCCCTTCTGCACCAAATAATTATTAGCCAGGCGGTGTCGGTGTACCGTGTGCCATCCAAGGTCGTTGACGTTGTTAAAATCAAAAATTAATAATTAGATTTTTATATGTTACGTTACTACTACTAGTACTACGTTTTAAATTTATATCTGCACATAAACTTTTCAACAAATTCTCTTGTTTTTAAACTGTCATTGTCAAAAATCACTCACCTGGGCCTGATCGAGTCACAACACCATTTCACAACTGACTGTGTTTACGTGATCCATAGACTTGCTCACATGTCATTGGATCTCGCATTCGTGTATGGGCCACGACCACACACACCACAACATTGTAACAAGTCTGTGTAAAAGACTAAATACACGTGATAACAATTGTCAATATGCCCATGCTTTTTCTAATTGATTGACATCGGAAGTGGGTGGGTGGATACCAATTATCGCTCAACACTATTGGTAGTTCTCGTTGGTGATGCGTGAAAGGTCGTTTGTTTATTTTAATCAATGCATGAATGAAGTGTAACAAAACAATGACTGTGCAGATTTAGATGCACTGTACCACACTGTATCGAAGCTACAAACCTGAAAGGTAGGTGTGTCACTGACATGATAACTTGAATGATGATTGTCACAATAAAATTATGAAAATTAAGTAAGTTTTAAGCTTACCTCTCGAGCTCTCTCAGCATGATGATGAGGATGCCATGATCAGATCAGTGATGATCAGTAGGTATCCCAGGCAAACCTTAGTTAACACATTTGCTAGTCAGCCAAATTCGCCGAAAATGTCAATGCATATTTACATAGAAATTTAAAACAACTGGCCGAAGAAGGAAACCTACATAAATATGTTTTCTATACTTCACTTGACCCAAATATATAGGTATGCCAGGTGAATTCAAATTTGCCATCAAACTGCATCATTTTATATATCAAATTAAATCCCTTGAGTAAAGAAAGCCAACACTGAAAACCTTTTTTGTCATAGCACTTTCCGTAGCAAAGTTACATCTTGTCAAAAAGATTCTGCTGGCAAAATTCCCCAAAACAGCATTACGGGGGCGTTTCTAGATCTTAGTCTCATGACGATAGCACCTTTTTTAATGGAACTGCTATCAAAATCTCTCTGAAATTCCATGTGCGAGTCTCTCATCACCAAAAAAATCATATATTTGGGTCAAGTGAAGTATAGACAACATATTTAGGAAGGTTTCCTTCTTAAAAAGCTTCTTTTAAATTTCAATGTAAATTTGTATTGCCGGTTTAGGCCATTTTGACTGACTAGCAAATGTGTTAACTGAGGTTTCCCTGTCATACCTAAAATATATGATTTTTTATGGTGATAAGACAATCGCACATGGAATTTTAGAGGGATTTTGATAGCAGTTCCATTAAAAAAGCTGCTATCATAATGAGACTAAGATCTAGAAACACCCCCGAAATGCTGTTTTGGGGAATTTTACTAGCTGAATCTTTTGATGAAAGTCAATCTTTGACAAGATGTAACTTTGCTACGGAAAGTGCTATGAAAAAAAGGTTTTCAAATTTCAGTTTTGGCTTTGTTTACTCAAGGGCTTTAATTTGATATATAAAATGATGCAGTTTGATGGCAAATTTGAATTCACCTAGCATACCTAGATGATGCATCGATTATCTGAAGACCTTAAGTGGAATAATCATATCAACAAGATTACCGCTAAGTCTAGTAGGGTTCTCGGTTTCATCAAAAGGAACCTGAGATCTTGTCCAAGCAATTAACACAATCAAACTTGCACCATTGGCACTGTACAAATAATTAAGAGAACACACCAGGTACCACCACCATGATGTTCAATTGCACAGTTGGGAAACCACCAACCAACAGTACACACAGAGCTGCTCACATTACAACCCCATGCACTGAACTGACCAATCAGGTGCATGGATTTTCAAGAAAATTTGTTCTGGACTATGAAAATGCTCATGCATATTATGTTTGTCCATCAACATTTGACTGTCTCCACTTGTACTTTCTACACAAGTAGCTTGAATAAACCTTTAACTTCCGTAGAAAAACTTTGAAAATCTCTGAAAAACTTGTAATTTTTTACAAAAAGGCCTTGAAATTTGAGTAATGTTGGTTCCACTTACATCAGTTACATGTATTTCAATGGGATGTAATTTGAGCTGGTGATGTCATTGGGTTATAATGAGCTGTGGTTGATTCATTTGCATAAGTTGAATTTGTACAGAAGTTTGCTTGTGAATTTAAGATCAAAAGCTTTCCAGACACTGGTCCGTCCCCACTTAGAATATTGCTCAACAGTGTGGAATCCTCATACCAAAGAGTTGACTGATAAAATTGAAACCATCCAGAGAAGAGGAGCAAGATTCGTATTCAGTGATTACAGACGTACCAGCAGCGTTACCACCATGCTGAAGAAACTAGACTGGAAACCACTCCACCTGCGGAGGAAAGTAGCATGTGTATCTATGTTTCATAAAATTGTCAACAATCAGGTAGCCATCCGGCACAATTCGTGCAGCCGGTCCAAACGCTGCAAATCTTCACGCCTCAGCCATAATCAATCTTACAGTAGACTAACAGGAAGAACTGATCAATACATGAACTCATATTTCCCACTCACAACCAAGAGTTGGAACAACCTACCGCAACAACTAGTGGACATTAAACCATCTACACAATTCAAGACAGCCGTGGCTGAGCACATCTTCAGCCAGGAAGAAAGCACCCAACGAGAATAAGTAACCGAAAGCACCCCTCTACATCCTCTCGCCTGACCTCCGAAGGAGGTGTTGAGAGTACCTATCAGATTCAGATTCAGATTATGGCATGCTGATGCTCACAGTCACAATCATGACAATCATGACGATCTTAGATACTGTGTGAATAGCAAGGAACTATTATACATACATGTATAACTACTTCAGTCACTCAATCATTGCCAATTTTCATGTTACCCATGAAAATAATTCTTTGTGAATTTTATAATAAATTTTGATATGACTTGCCTGCCTCTTCAGAGCAAAGTTTGCTAATTTTAAAGAGATTAACCGGGGGGGGGGGGGGGCACTCAAAATAAATTTGGTGGGGGGGGGCAGTGTGGAAAACTGAGAATTGATTTTTGGACAAAATATGCAGGCTTGATTTGATGAACTGAAATTGTAACATTTTTGTGGGTCTGTGAACTAAAATTGGGCCAAAATATAGGCTTTGGAGTTAAAGGGGTATAAGGCTAATGAAGGTCGATTCCTTGTTTCCCGTTAAAAAAAATCACCTTCATGTGGTTGTAAACTACATCTGTAAACTACAAACAGTGATTTATCACATGTTTACATGGGTAGTTATTGGTTTACACCTGTAACAGATGCAATAATGAAATGGTTTGAAATAATGAAAAATGAAATGGTCACCTACACAGTCATGAAAAATTGTGTAACAGGAAACAAAGAATTGACTTTCATTGGCCTAATACCATGATTTTCATCAGTACCCCTCTTCTTTTTTTTGTTGCAAATTTATGAAGTACATAAATATGTTCATCACCACCTGAACTTATAAAATATTACATAAACCAATTTAGTATCTATATGGCCATGCGTTTTGAGTTGGGGGATTTTTGACGGACATTGCATATTTTTGGGAAATCGCACCATTTTTCGTTTAGAATTAATTATCGCAGTACATGTACATGCTACTATAGGGAAAGTATACATATTCTGAAAGGAAATTTCATGATGAATCCAAAAATGCAGTTATTTCTGATGTAGGGGTAGTACTAAGAAATATATATGAATTAAATAATGAAGAAGGAGGTGGCCTATATACTTCACCCTGGCAGGGCGTAAGACAATGCGAAACACAAATTAATATATGCGAGGATCGGAAATAAACGATGCAAGCCCGAGAAATTATAATTTAAATGACGTGATTGGGGCTCGAGCAAACTGGCATATGAAAATATTGAGAGAGAAAAATCAGGACTCAGCGGGATTGAACCCCGAACGCTGGATTACCGGTCCAGTGCTTTACCACTGTCCTACCTGAGTTCACAGTCGGTACTCGGGCAATCTCAACTTAAGTCCCCATGATAACTCTCTCATTCAATCCCCGCTGAGTCCTGATTTTTTCTCTCTCAATATTTTCATATGCCAGTTTGCTCGAGCCCCAATGACGTCATTTATATGAAGTTAAAAAGTGAAATTTTTTAAAATAATTTCCACAGATCAAGTTGTCCTATTTTCAACATGCCTTAAGTTACCCTACATCAAAACATACTTCATTTTTGCATTCCTCACATCAAATGCTTTCAGAAAACATATAGTTTTACTATGCTACCTGTTACGGTGTTCAAATTGCGCAAGGGTTAAAACGCGCCATTCAAAAACAGCAGAATTTGATGAAATTAACAAATCATGTTCTGTCTTGAAAAATTAACTTTTCTAAGTACAAGAATGCCATGTACATAAATTCAACAGTACAACAAGTTATTCACCTTCTATATTTTAAAATTTCTTGTCCATAATATGAAGTTTGAAGTTACATAAGTTGCATGTGATATCACAGTCATCAACAGGATTCAAAATAATAAGTTGCTTTGTAGTTAATTGCAGATCTACCGGTATGTTTGCAACTCAATCCCAACATACAGAACAGTTTCTTTTGGAATGACTGCCTCCTGGGAAAGTTTCTTGTACAAAATTACTTAATGATAGAATAAGGTACAGGTACCGGTACAAAGAATCGCAAAAACTGAGATAAAGTCAGTGCTAATTAATACATTTAATCAAATGATGAACATTGAAGTTGACTTTAAATACATGTAGTCCTTTGAAATTGTGTGAATACCAAGGGAGTTAGGGGGGTTGAGCCCCCCAAATGAGTTGGTTAGCTAACTCAACCCCCCAGAAGAAAATTTCACACACCCCAAAAACCAACTCCCTCCCCAAAGAAAATTTCACCCCCTCCCTAGTGTAAAATTGAAAATAATGGTCCTTTTAGCTGGTAAACACAAATTTTCACCTTTGGGCTTTTTTGGGCAATTTTGGGCTTAAATGTAGTGTACCATAGTGTACATTTTTTACACAATTATCACAGTAATACATGGTCAAAATGATGGCCACCAGGATTTTTTTTGTCTTTGCCCCTCGAAAAACTCGAAATAGCTGGACCCCCCCCCCCCATTGAATTTTTTTTTACCAAGACCATGTACATGTGTAGAGGTTATGTTTGTATCTTATATTTATTTAAATTTGACAATGTATATCAAATCAGAAATGCGCAATCCTGATAAGTTTTCGCAAAATTCACCGGAAAAGACCATATCCTGAGCCCGCATTTCTCGAGCAGGCATATTGTTAGCCGACTCCACCCTGGCTGATTAATTTAATTAAAACCCTAAGACTCAGATGATTACACATTCAGAATACCTAATAGTATTCTGGCTTGTCATACTATTAATTAGGCCATTTTACTTATTTTGGGCAAAAAAAAAAATCAGAATCAACATGTAAATAAGCTGGAGCAAACATTAACACAAAAGTGCATATTATGGGCCAGCATATTATGGGCCGACTCCACCCTGGCATTTTTTTCGTTAAGCTGCTATAACTTTTGAAGTATATGTAATCAAAAGTTAAGGTACCAATTTGAAGCACTCACTAAGAGCTTTAATTTGGTATATAATTTACCTATGTAGGTATCTACAGTAATTAAATAATTCAACATTTATGCAACAAATTCTGCGCAAATGTCCGGGCTTTAGCCTATGAAACCCCAACTCATAACGCATGGCCATATATTTTTTGTTTACTGTACATATCCTAGTAATTCAGATGTGTCTATTCAACATGTTCAAGTAGAGTACATGAATAGAATACATTAAATCCTTTGTTATACTATATTTAGAAAATTTATTCAGCGATGCATGCTAAATAACACTGTATAAATTAAATAAACTCTTCACAATAGAGGCATAGTCAATTTAATACTATGTGCCTTCTATAATGTGTTGTTAGGAAAAGAGATTTAAAAAGACTACAGGTCATCATAGGTCAGGTTACAGGTCACTTGGTTCAGGTCAAATTTAGGCAACCATTTTGAATACATGTGATAGTCTGTGATATCATAATGAGGCATCAATTTTGATATTCTGTCTTTTACTGGATATATATTGAAAAGGTCTGAGGTGGATATACTAAAATACCTTGGGATGTAAATGGTGAGTACAGTTTAGATTGCCTAGTTGAGATGGATTGGACAAATAAATATAAAATAGTTACCAAAATCACAAAAGTGAAGCTTACGGAAAACTACCTAATATGGTGTTATAGGTGACAAGAAATACATTTTTTTTGCAACATTGCTGTAGTGTGGTTGTGGTAACCTGTTACCTATGGCTTAATTAAGTTTCAGTGAAATAATGTTGCAAGTTAAAAATACAAAATATACCGTAGCTCAACATTGAAAAGAGAAACATTTTAACCAGTTTGTTTTTTGATAGGTGTGGAGCACCAAGTTCACAAAGTCATAAAAGAAATCAGGACCCACTTATTCCCATTTTACATATCAACATTATTTCCCTTATGTGTTAGCAACACATATCCAAAATTTTGACGAAATCCGTTGATAGTAAGCTTTCCAAAATGAAGTGTATTTAAAACATCAGTGATGTACCACCTTTGGGCTTCTACCTTTAAAAGCATGTAAGCTACATTGATACCGATGCCACCAATAGAACAAGAAGATTTGCCCCTTCATTTTGCATACCACTTTGTCCAATTTTTTTTCTCATTTCTTCACAAAATGCAAAAAAATGCAATGGGTGTAGTACCCCCAAAGTACCCTGGACAATTATGCATGGATTTTTAGCAACATATTGGCAAAAAATGTCCTTTCCAGTCATTTAAGCTCAATAATAATTACTAAAAATAAATTAGGTATAGACACATAGAACTGATAATAAACCTTAAATTCAGCTCTGTGATAGCCACAAATGATGTGTGCATGATTTGTATAATGGACACAGGTGTTACAACAATCGACCCTCAGTGCATACAAAAGACAGTACCGTAACTTTGCTTGTAACTTCACCTGCATATTATCTATACATGCATTCCTTTAGAGCTGTGCAACAATTATGAGTTTGGGGGGGTGTAAAGTTTCCAAATGGCCTGCCAAAAATCACTCCCCCCTTAGCCCGCCAAAAATCACTTGCCCTCCCCCCTTCTCGGCCTGCCAAATAATCTTTGCTCCCCCCTTTGCACATGCCAAATTTTTGCGAAAATGGTCTCAATATGTATTGCAATATTTAAGCATTTTTGTACTGTTTTCCTAAGCCTTGACATTTTATTAACAAGGCGCCCCATGAATGTGTGCCAAAAATTGCTTACCCCCAAAAAAAATTATCCCCCCCCCAATTTACCCTCCCCGGGACTCATAATTATTGCACAGCCCCTTACTCTGCAGTTTCACCTCTTCTTGAATTGGTAGATTTTTAGATACTGGTACTAAACTAAATATATTATCAATTTCATTTTCTCACAGATATTAAAACTTGATAATAACGCAGTAGAAGAAAGATCAACACTAACCCCAAAATGTCTCTACATAACGATGCAATAAAACTTCCACTGAGCGATGCGGACCTTCAACATCTGGTTGAATTCTCCAACATGAGGGCCTTAACCAGTGGCGCCATCGTTGCCCTGACAGATAGCCAAGATGAGGTCACATACGTGCCACATACTTTGTTTCCTTCTCCTGTTCCAAGAGATCTCTATCAGAAAGCGGTGTATGTGCAGGCAGGTTTCAATGAATTGATGTGGAAGGTTACTGAAGATGATGAATTCTTGACGTCGGCACTAAAAAGGTGAGCCGGCTTATTAATGCTCTATGTGGACGTGTACCATAGACATCAACATGTTTCACTATAGACCACAATGGCCTCATCCCAATGCCAGAGTTCAATAACCTCAACTAAACAATCATAGTGCAAAATTTGACCTCAAGTTCCAGAGTATGAGTTTTTGTACTCAAAATTTCAAAGGTCATGCAATGAATGTACTAAATGTACTGGGGTTAAAGAATTGGGGCATTGATAGATGAGTATGTTGTGGCTCCTAGTGTTTTGAGATATTTTCTTTCTTAAAATATGAAGAGTTATCTCAACAACCACTGAACTGCAAAGAACCCATGGAAAACCAGCGGGGTTTCTCTGTATAACCAAACAAAAATTCTTGAAGAACCTTAAGCTTAAAGAACATTTCAGGAACCATTCAGAAAGAACTCTTTAACAGAAAAAAGGTTCTTTAGCCAAGAAAATGGTTTTTGAAGAGTGTTGTCATATTATAGCTTGGATTGCTTGTATTAATTTGCAAAATGGGGACCTTTTTATTCGAATTGGCATTTTTTTTGTGTGTGGGGGGGGGTGCACACCTCTGGCTACATCTTTGGATGGTTTGGAAAATCACCTGAAATAAGCAAGGTATGTAAGTACTGAAATAGGGGAAAATGTTCGCAGAGCTTTAGTTTTCACGATTTTCACAGTCAAACAGGCAGCCACAAATATTTAACCCCGCAAAAATATTTGCTACCCATAATTTGAATATATTTGGAAATGCGAATTAAACACCCACTAAACTATCCAGGATTGATAAAATTGGGTTATTCCTTCATGTAATTTTACATGAAATTAGGGTTAGGGTTAAGTTTAGGGTTAGTTTAGGGTTGGGATTAGGGTTAGGGCTAGGATTAGGGTTATGATTAGGGTTAGGATTAGCTTACACAAAATAATTACATGAAGGATCGCCCTAAAATTGTGAAAAATTGACCCAGCAAAAATATCTCTCCGTAAATGCTTTTTTTTTTCAGTACCATTGAAGTTGATGAATTCACAGGCCGGATGTTTAAAATCTACAAGCAGGTTATGCAGGAAGGCTGCCACAAGGTTTGTAAAGATTTGCTTTCTTGCTCAAGACTGCTCCCAATTCCAGAGAAATATAGCAATAATTGTTTGGGCTTAAAAAAATATTATCAAGTTTTGCCAAATGAAACATACATAGCTCAATCCTAATCATTAATTTTAAATCCTAACTGGAGATAAAAGAAAAAATCACTATTTTACTAATTTCTTGAAAAAGAGCCAAAAACATGTATTTTTGGCATGTTTTCTGACAATTGAGGCACAAAAATCAAAGACTTGGGATAAGTCTGAGCACTCAAAATCTGTGAAATTGTGCTTTGTGTTACTTTAATTTAATAGTTGGTTATAAGATTGAAACATGTCTTTTTGGCCTTATTTCCAAAAATTGGCCAAATATTAAAATTTGACTTTTATTGCTAGTTTTTAAGGATTAGGATTTAGCTATATTTCATTTGGCAATACAAAATATTTTTTGAATCCCCAAATATTAATGCTGTATTTTTCTTAAATAGGGAGTAGGGTACTCAAATAACATTTTGACAAGGGTGTGCTGCTGAAACTCTGAAACCCTTACCTGTGTTTAGGATTTTTTTACCTAAAAAAAACGACGATTAGGCGTTTTTGACCAACTTATTGGGACCCATGTTTGATTTTTTTACCCACAAAATGGCTGATTTGACAATTATTGACCAAATTTTTTCAAATCGGGACCCACGAAAAAGGGACCCTTTAGTGGCACAACCCCTTATACCTCGCATCATGTAGGATGTGCTGTGATGCAAATTTGTTTGTTTTATTTTCAGCCCATATTTGGTGTTTCTACCCCAATTTTATGCTATTTTTGTCAGCTTTTTTTAGTACTTTTCCTCTTTTTTTTTGGTCTCCTGCCTCTCACAACCCTGTATGTACAATTGTACATGTATGCATGTGTTCATTGGAGGGGCTAGAGCAAAAGATTAGTGATCTTGTGCATGGCACCAGAGGAGTCTCTAAGGTTCCAATCCCATGGTTGCCATTATGCCAAGTAACTTCTTTTTAAAAAAAAGTACATATAAAGTAAAAGCCAAAAAGCAACCTTATAAACAAAATGCATTGTTCTTGTCAACCATTTTTACTTTATTTTATTTAGCATTTTATTTGTTTTGAATATAACAGCCTGTGACTCTAGCTCTTCTGCGATCTGATTATATGCTGCATTTCCAACCCAACAAACCCGCTGAATTACGGCAGGTGGAAATCAACACTATGGCAAGTAGTTTAGCAGGAATGAGTGTGAAGACAACACAACTACACAGGTGAGTTGAAATAATATGATCATCTATCTGGGCACAGTTTCTTTTACCCCAATACATTTACACATTTATTGAATGACCTTTGACAATGACAATTTGGGTACAAAAACTCATACTCTGCAACTTGAGGTCAAATTTTGCACTATGATTGTTTATTTCAGGTTATTGAACTATGCCATTAAGATGAGGTCATTGTGGTCCATAATGAATGTAACATGATTTTATTTCTAACGTAGTATCAAAATAAAATGTCCACTACAGGTAAATGAAGTAATTCTTGGCCAAGCTTGAAAGTACCGTTTTCGTTCCAATAACCACCCATGCCCCAATAAGCGCCCACCCAGCGACTTTGCAACAAACACAATATGAAATAATTAACCGCCCATCCAATGTTGTCAAAATACCTCCAGTAAGCTTACCTGTCGAGTGAATTTACATGCATCAAAAGTATCCAAAATATGCCCCAATTAAATTATGACGCTATTTCATAGTGGGCAGATGTATAGATATTAAAAATTCTTCACAATAACCACCTGCAAATGCCTTTAAAAGGCCAAGTTTGAGGATTTTCTAACTCAAAATCGTATTTTCCGGCGGCGGCCATCTTTACTTACAGTTATAGTGCGCCCTCAAAAACATTGTCAGTATCAAAGATGTTTTACTTTAATAATTATATAGACACGCTTTGTGAGGGCGCACTAACTGTGAGTAACTAAATACTTTCAGACGGTGATTGATGACTAAAAACAATGTAAAAATAAGCGCCCACCCAAAATGACTTTGTTAAGCGCCCTGGGCGCTTATTGGAATGAATACGGTACATGTTGTGTCCATGTAGCGTACTAAGTGTGCGCACAATGCAAGGCATGTGCATGCTATCTTCTGTACCGCCCTATGTCCGCATATGTTTATCGTGGAGCCACTAGCATTCCGAGTGTTTGAGCTGGGCCAAGATTTAACCTAATTCGTCGGCTGTATTCCATAGTGGCGTATAGTGATTTTTGGTCATTTTTTTGAAAATTGGCACATATGTCTTTAATGATGTTCTCTTTCATTTTTCTAAGTCTCATCAGTCATAATTAGCTAATTAATTAGTAATTAATTAATTAAATGTATATAGTTACAAAGTGACATTTTTTTCAGTATTCCATAGTGGCGTATCGACCATACGCCACTTTTTATACACATTTTATAATTATGAAATATCGGCAAAATGAAAAACATCGTATGTCATAGTGGCGTACACGCATCGGACCTATACGCCACTATGGAATACGATGTTTTTCATTTTTGCCGATATTTCATAATTATAAAATGTGTATAAAAAATGGCGTATGGTCGATACGCCACTATGGAATACTGAAAAAAAAGGTTAGGGTATTGCGTTTTGTTCGTTTTCCATAGTGACGTAGAGTTTTATTGTCAGTTTGCCAGCAAAAGTATGTATTTATTTCTTTTGAAAAATATATAACAATAAAATCTATTTAGTTTACTACAGAAATTTCACATCATTTACAAAATATAATGAATGTCTGATTTACACAACTCGATTTTAAATTGGCATTTCTTCAAACCCGATTTTCTCGAAAAGTTGTTTATTCAGGGCGCCTCACTATACGCCACTATGGAATACGGACGATTTAATTTACCTGTAAGAAGGAATATGCTATCCTATTAAGCCACAAAAAATATTGTTTGCTTGTCCTCGTTTGACCAAGCTTTTGAGATATTCGGACTGAATTTCTTTTTTTTTTGTTAATTTTGTTTTTACTATTTTCATCAAAAAGCTTAAATTAGTCCCTCAAAAAAAAAGTGCCAACATGAAGAAGTTCAAACAAAATTGTTTTCTGTGTCGCTAAATCATGAAGTTCATGTTCGCCACTATCAGATATACCCGTGTGATCAAACAAAATCAGTCTGAAGGCGGTCATAATCAATTTTTAGTTTCTTATTGGATTGTAACAAGCA
The DNA here is from genome assembly GCF_039555335.1 of Amphiura filiformis. NCBI lineage: Eukaryota > Metazoa > Echinodermata > Ophiuroidea > Amphilepidida > Amphiuridae > Amphiura > Amphiura filiformis. Next base: position 57,330,204 of record NC_092629.1, on the reverse strand, counting down.
TTTGCAAAGCTATATTTTGCAGACAACCCCATTCAAATTGGACAACCAATTCAAAAGATATGAACAGTTAAAGAGTTTCCAAAACAATAGGAAACAAAAAAGGAAATATTTGCTTTGTTTGGCTATATTTTGAAATGTGTATCACTTGTTGGGAGTGAAATTATACAAAATAATGAACATGTACTGAGATGCTGTTGCGTCCAATAGTTGGACAATGTCAGACATCAGATTTTTGTGTGGTGGATAGGGGAAACAAATAAAACAGTGGAAAAAATGAATTTACTCAATCCTGCGGGAATAATGTGAAAAAATTGGGATTTTATAATGCACACGGGCCATTTGAGACAAATTATTAAATCAAGGTAGCCTTAGCACTCTGACTATACTATATAGATCATTGATTGATATTTGAATCCGGGGAAAGGCTTGAAAATGAGGGAGTTTTGTAAAATTCTTATATTTCAAGAACGGTATGGTCAATTGTCAAAATTCAAAAAGTTTGTGATAGCTGATTTATTCCACAACCGCACCAAGTAAGTTATTTTTAGTTGTGCCGTTAAAATGCCCAAACAATTATGTTTCCAACGATACAGTTCTTTCAGGGACACCCTGTATTATATTGAAACATCAGTTTGTGCTCCTGATCCAAGTGAGAATGCACGAATGTTGGCAAGATGGACACTTAAGAAGAAAAAAATTAAATAATAAAAAGAAAAACATGACTGAAATGAATGACCCATCTATAAAAAGAGGCTCTTTTATGGACATTATGGACAAGCAAAACAGCAATTTTGTTCTGTGGCCTTATTTATAGTGGTTCTCTTTTACTCCATTGATCCAGTAATGCAAGTTTGGGCCGGGGGATTTGTGGACTTTCACATTATTTCTAATCATTTTGACTCCAGTTTCGATATCATCTACTAAGAAGATTTTGATATTACTGGTCCACATATCGTTTATGTCATTTTAAAGGAGGATTTTTAAGATCCTAGCATCCTCTTTGTATGACATTTTTTAGTAGATATCCATGAAAAAAGATTATTCCCAAAATTTCAGTTGTTTCCGATTTTGCGTTTGCGAGTTATGCATGATTATGTGTGTTACACTGCTCCATAGGCCACTGTTATTTCGTTATGGTATACCAGAACGAAATTCAAATTTGCTGATATTTTTGCTAAATGAATTAATCTGCAAGAAATATTTGGTACATAAACATTATGTAGCCAGAGGTTCCAGTGGTATAAAAATCTCAGCTTTTTGAGAAAAGTGGGGGGATGCGGCTGTGGATCACAAAATGCCCTTTTAAGTAGATTTTGATGTTACTCTGGTCCAAATTCATGTGACACTTTTTAAGAACTAGCTATTACGATGTTACTCTGATCAGTCGGCATTTGTTGGAATTTCTGAGAAGATTTGAATGTTACTCAGGCCCATTATATGTGACACTTTTTTATGAAGATTTCCACAAATCTACAGACCGCAGTCAATTCTTACATGCTTGTACTCAAATTTCAGGATTTTGATGTTACTCCGTTTAGTCCACATTTTTTACACTTTTTAAGATTTTGATTTCACTGTGATCCACATTTTGTGACTCTACTTAGAGGGATTTCACATTATTTTTATCCATTTTTATTCCATGCAATTTGGGTATCACTTTAGGGAATCAAGCTTTCTTACAGAGCCGCTAATTGGTTAATTACATGGTATAATCATCTGAGTAACCAATCGAAATAGAGCTTTTAGATCTCTGAGCAATTTTAAGCTTAATCCTGTCAACCTTACTGACTATTATAACCATATCTCTGACGACTGGTTCAATACAATAATATAGCCCTCTTTGTAACCAATCACTGATAAATAGTTTATAATAAAAATTCCTTTAAAAAAGGAAAGGGGCGCCCAATGCGAGCTATGATGTGATGTGCTGAAATCCGGGGGGGGGGGGGGAGAGGGCAAGGACCCCCCCTCCTTTTCACCATTGCTGTCACCAAAAGACCCCATTACCAGCAGATGCTCTGTCACCCAAAGACCCTATATTTTTTCCTTTAGACCTAGACCCTAATATTTCCATCTGAACAGCAACGAGTCGTCTACTGATTTTTGCGGTTTCTTTTGCCTCTCACTCAAAGACCCCATTAAAGTATTCTCATCCAATGAGAGCCTAATTTAGATCCAAACGGTCCCTCTCTCACCCAATGATCCCATATTTTGTACACATGTACAAAACTCATGCTCTCAGGCTTGCAATGACGTACCCCATATTTTGTTATATTTTGCTCTCACCGGATGCCTCTTACTGGCCAGCCCTACACCTAGATCCATTTCATATTGAAGTGTCACCCCCGGGGCTGAAATGTAACCGCTTGGATACAATTTTTTCTTTAAAACAATAATATGTAACATTTATAAGCAAAGAAAGATTAGGAAAAGTAAAGCATATTTATTGCAGTGAGAGAGGTGTAAAATCATACTGCATGGGATGGAAAAGGGTTGGTTTCAAATAAAAAGGAATAAAGATCTTACCATTTCGGTTACTATTGTTAGGAAATCATGTTGTGGAGGGTTGTTGGAGCAGAATTATTTTATTTAGAATATATATAGGTTTGCTTCTTTTGGATTGTTTTCCATATCATGATATCTGTCGGTTGTAATATCTGACAATATTGCATGCCTAGTTATCAGTGTTGTAGGTCTCAATATTGCATGCCTAGTTATCAGTGTTGTAGGTCTCGGTCTCGAGACCATCTCAAGACCTGGTTTTGCAGTGTCTCGGTCTCGGATGTCAAGGTCTTGGTCTCGGAACTCAAAAGTCTCGGTCTTGGACCTCAAAAGTCTCGGTCTCTAACGTTTTTTTGGTCGAGACCTGTCGAGACATGAAGAAAAAGATATGATTTTCTATTGTTGTTCATTATTTTTATTCCTTACCCTAAATTTCAATGAATGTTGAAGAAATTGTTAAGAATAAAGATCCAGAAATCATTTTATAAAGTTGTAAAAAGTTATAAATGAATCATAAGTGAGCATGTTCGTATGCGAGCTTCCAATTTCAGTTCATGATTAAACATAGGTGGGCCGATGGCGGAAGCGAGGATCCCACTAAACTTTTACAAGGGGAATATTCTCCACAAAAGCATAATAGATGAACAAATAGTTGCCCTGTGCAGTGTGCATCTTCTTTTCAGCACGAAAAACACTGTGTTTTGGGCCCAAATATGGTAAAATTGCTCAATTGCTTCACACACTTGCCCTTTACACAATAGCCTAATTTTGCCTCCGCTGTAGGCAACATTTATGAAATTTTCTCAAAATTTGGAGGAAAAATTGTAAAAATTAAGACAAATAGTGTTAAACTGAGGGTCCAAATTTCTTGAAAGTTAGTACAATGATGGGTTCTCTTTCAAATTCTCAGCGGCACACCAGTATCCCTATTACCCAAACCAAATTTGAGTATCCCCCGGGATTAAACCAAGGTCTCGGTCTCGGTCTTGGTCTCGGAACTTAGAGGTCTCGGTCTCGGAAGGGGTGGTCTTGGTCTCGGAAGGTTTGGTCTCGGTCTCGATCTCGGACGGGCAGGTCTTGGTCTCGGTCTCGGACATAGAGGTCTTGACTACAACACTGCTAGTTATTGATTTAACGGAAAGTCGCTGCGGATATTTTAAGAGCATTTGAACCTGTTTAACATACTTAAGCGACACAAAAGTCACGGTGTATTGGGTGTTTTTATTAACCAAATAATTTTGTATTTCAAACAAAGATGACAAGCCAGGATTTTAAGGATTTTTGTAAAGGTAAATGTTTTAAATAACACTTACATTGTACAACAAATGTCAGTTGCAACTACCGCACTAGATTTTCCAGGGATAAGACACCATCTTTTTTTTTTTAAATAAGAAACCATATATCGATGAAGTTCCTGGTTCCTTGATCGACAAAGCAGCTTTTTGGATCAATGTCGCATCAAATCAAATCATGTCGCCCTTCACGATAGGCCTACTTCAAAAGCGTTTTTAAAAGACATAAAGGCATTTATCAAGCGTTCATTCCCGCTGTAACTACGTTACTTGCATTCAATGCATATTAGTAAACAGTAATTAAATCAAAATCAAAACCAAGTAAGTTGTGTTTTTATTTCAAAGCTGGGCATACTTTTAAGCAAAATAGTTGCAAAGTAAATCCAGCAAGACCGAAATTAGAAGCTTTTTACAAAGTCATGACAAACATAAGGTGCCCGCCGTAGCGGGTGCCCCAAAAAGTGCCGGCAGGATCTATTACTAGAAAAATATTGTGCATGTCTGATATTTTAAATTATTAATATTACTTGATAATTTCAGGGAAGTACTGCAAGAACATGGCATTCCTAATGGTAGTCAACAGCTACCAGACAATTCCTGTATAGATGGACTGTGTAAAGGATTTGTGAAGGCATGGGAGCTCTATGGACAACAAAAGTAGGTGTCATTTATGTCGAGTCAAAATACATTTCATTGATTTGTCAGTTCAAATTGATTTTACTTTTTGGTCCCCATACATGGCACACCGACATCGCCTGGCTAATAATTACTTGTCTTGGTACAGCAGAGATACTAAAATAAATACCCGGGACCGATACATTTATTTTAGTATTTTTTAACCCCTATGGCACCTTTACAACATTATTAAAAATCTTTTTCAACTTCAAGGTGTAGAAGGGAACCCTAATGTCATAAAAAAGAGATAATTAGAAATATAATTGGTTTTGTTTGGAAGCAGTGGTTTAAAAACTCTGAAAAGTGCCCAAAGTTACCCCATTTTACGGTATGCCGTGAGCAAGAAGTGGATTTTTCTGTTGGTGCATTTTATGCACTGTAGCAAAGGAACTGTTAACATATTATTATAAGTATCTTGGTGTAGATTATTCATCCAGTAGTTCAAAACATTATTTTGTAAATTAAATCAAATACTGGAACTAAAATTTGCAACTCACTTTGCTACGTTGCGTCCGAAAGCATCGGATTTCGTCAGGCATCTGATCAGATGTCTGATGTCACAACATCTGACATCATCACAACATCTTCAATCAGATGCCTGACGAAGTCCGATGCTTTCGGACGCAACGTAGCAAAGTGAGTTGCAAATTTTAGTTCCAGTATTTGATTTAATTTACAAAATAATATTATTATAAGCTTGCCAATCTTTATTTATTTGAAAGAAAATGTGTTCAAACGCATTTATTTGTAAGAAAATGTGTCAAAAAACATTCAGTTACCTTTTCATATTTGAAATTTTGACTCTTTGTGTTTTTATTCCAGTGCTGCAATATTATTTGTTGTCCAAGATGGAGAGAAAAATATCTTTGACAACATATATCATGTTTATAAAATCAAGGAGTTAAATTGTGCAATAAAGGTTATAATGAGAAGTATGCTGTACCTGGGGAAGAATGCACAGCTCACAGATGACAGAAAGCTGATTGTGTAAGTTGAATCACATACCATATTACTTAATCATGGAGTGAAATCATACAAACAATTAAATTTATCATAAGAAGTCTGCTGTAGGTCTTGCAGGGGAAGAATGCGCAGCTCACAGATGACAGAAAGCTGATTGTGTAAGTTGAATCACATACCATATTACTTAATCATGGAGTGAAATCATACAAACAATTAAAGTTATCACAAGAAGTCTGCTGTAGGTCTTGCAGGGGAAGAATGCGCAGCTCACAGATGACAGAAAGCTGATTGTGTAAGTTGAATCACATACCATATTACTTAATCATGGAGTGAAATCATACAAACAATTAAATTTATCATAAGAAGTCTGCTGTAGGTCTTGCAGGGGAAGAATGCGCAGGTCACAGACGACAGAAAGCTGATTGTGTAAGTTGAATCACATACCATATTACTTAATCAAGGAGTGAAATCATACAAACAATTAAAGTTATCACAAGAAGTCTGCTGTAGGCCTACCAGGGGAAGAATGTGTAGCTCTCAGATGACAGAAAGCTGATTTGGTAAGTTGAATCACATACTATATGAAATCAAGGAGTTTGGGTTAACTAAAAGAAGTGGAAGGAAAAAAGGCAACCGAGCACCAAAATTCCCTGTTGCACCTTCTGTGTGGACTGTTTCACACAAAGTAGGCCTAGCAAATTGCCCCAAGTAAGTTCCCTACCGTAAAAACTCGATAGTTAGCATTATGTGCTTACTATCGAGCACTTTTAAAACATGCAAACATAAAGAGCCCCATCCACAAAAATGTAAAGGGTTTGGAGCAAATCATTGATACGAACCAGTAAACCTGCAAATGTGTGTCTCAACCCCATTAGCTCAGTTGGTAAAGTGCCGGACTTTGGTACAATTTCATGTTTTCAAAAGCACTCGATAGTAAACACATATGCTAACTATCAAGTTTTTATGGTATTTTTGAAGCAGGAAGCCTCTACGTTCCCTCTAAAATACTGATTATATGTAGGGCTACACACCACCGATAATAGCGGGCCAAATGGAAAAGTTTTTATTTTTCTGGGATATGCGATGGCAGGGTAATGATGGCTTCATATATGTTTTTCTTGGTTACTTGGCAAGTTGGTGATTGTATAAAGTCAAATTAAGGTTAGAGATTACATTTTGATGTGGCATTTCATATTCCAACTTTGTTGTAAAATTCCTAAAGAAATTAAAACTAGGGAAAGCAGAAATCCTCAATTGATTGCATCCGATTATCACTTGTTTTCAGTCACTTGATAAACTGTAGTAACAAATTTACGTTTTAAAAAGCAGTTGTGTAATCTGCATCCATTGATTTGTTGTGTTGATTTTCTAGGGATGGAATGGAAGTTGCAATTGTCTACTACCGAATGGGATATGTACCCTCACACTTCACATCAGAAACGGTATGTTATCATTGATTCTCTCAGATTTTGACCTACACTCATGCTCCTGTACCATAATGCGGCTGTAAGTTGGAGTCCCTTCCCCCGGGACCCGGGAATAGCGGAGACTTAAGGCGGGGGACGTAACTGTTACAAACATGAAAATATCAAATTTTAATAATTTGTCATAAAATTTGTATTATATTTTAAAAATGAAAATTATTTGATATCAGAAAGACATTCAGAATGCAATTTGATATGTCTGATGTGCTCTCATGTCCCACAAAAAATACTGTCGAAACACTCATTCCAGATCCCTTAATTCTTAACTAATGTCTTCAGCAATTTCATCTTCATGGCCACAACAATCATGCAAAGATTTCAAGTAAAACTACTAACAAATAAAGTCCAAACTCTATGCATTAACGAACTGCGAAAGACGAGTGATCTGCTAGTATGGAGTAAAAAAACAATAAAATACATAAGAAAATAGACATCAAAAAACTTCATAACTTTATAACCAAGTATGCTAAATCTTTGGTGTTTCCAGTAAATGATAGCCTATTGTATGTATAATGTAATAATTAATTACAGTAACTCACTTTTCAAAAATACCTCCTTTGGCCCCCCATGGACCAGATCGTGTCACATTTGAAGGTGGAAAATTAACCATAAGGCATGCTGTTCAGAAACTTGATCATCACAACACTAAAAAAACAAACTGTGCCTTTTAATTCTGTCATTGATTATATACAATCCTATTCCTTTTAATTTTCTGTTCCTTTAAAACATCATTTTAAGAGCAATTTGCTTTCTAAACTGGTTTACCAGTAATTATTCTTTGACTCCTTTTCACATCTTATTTTTTTGTAATGTCTTGTCTTGTCCTGTTTGTATTTGTATTTTCGTTTGTACTGTTTGCCGGCAACCGGCACCCACGAGCTTGCTCCCCGCGTGTTGCCCCACAACTTTATTTTAGGTTTATTATTGATGCCCCTCTTAATCTTGTCTCAGACCCACTCTTGTCATGTCTCTTGCCTTTTAATAGGTTGTTTGTTCTTACATGATCGCATTTGACTGTCATCAGAGGGCCTGTGATCAGATTCACTACTTTGCTTTGTATGTAATTGGTTTGAAAATTATGGCATTTGTCATTTATACTATGTATTTTTGAAGTTGTGAAATAAATGTTTCTTGAATTGAATTGAATTGAATTGTTCATCCAGGAGTGGAAGTTCAAGATTATGGCTGAGCAATCACTAGCAGCAGTATGTCCGTCAATAAGCTGGCATCTAGCCGGTACCAAGAAAATACAGCAAGAATTATCACGGCCAGGAGCAGTGGAGAGGTACCTCAAAGACCCGGAAATGATTGCCAATGTGAGGTCAACTTTTGCAGGACAGTATTCATTAGATTTAGTAAGTGTTTGTTGTATTTGGTTCACCTGGATTGTCAATTGAATCTTTTTGATGGAAATTCATACTATCAAATCCATTATTGGTGACATATTTGTTACAGTTTCATGCTGCTATATGTAGTACTTCATCAGACTGGCAACCTTGCTTCTTCTTCTTCCCTAAAGTTTGCTGCTGTTTACGGCACTAGAACCTGGTCAAAAATATTTGTATATTCATGGTGTTTGCAAAAATAAATAAATCGGCTATTACAAACCACATTGCGCAAAACAGCCATGTCATCGGCTGGGAGGGCGCTAATATCATACAGTTTGGATCAGATGGCAGGAGAAACACCATGTGGCATGAATAGAGATGAGGTGAACTATTTCTTACTGAATATTTTCAACCAGCGACTAGCACTGCCAACAGTAGCAACTTCAGGAAAGAAGATGAAACAGTTTGATGAAGTGATGCATAGCAGCATGAATCTGTAACAAGATATGTCACCAAAAACAAATTCCTGTCAAACAGAAAGTGTTTGTGGTTTACGATTTGAAAGGAGCAAAATGTGATATCATCTTTACTGCCCAATAGAGCCATATGCACCAAAATTGTTTTTTGGATCATGACCAGGGGGCCACTCATACAAAAAGTCATGTTCAAAACGATAAAAAAGAATGTTATGATCAATGGTATCAAAGGCAGCAGATAAGTCAAGCATGATCAAGAAGGCTGCATGGTTATTGTCAAGTGCCCGATCAATGTCATTTTTTACCTGCAATAATGCGGTCTCAGTACTGTGTTTGTTTTTGTATGCTGACTGGAGAGTTTCATCAAGATTATTCTCTTCCAAATGCTTGCTAACCTGCTTAATCACAGCCTTCTCGATAACCTTGCCAATGAAATTGATACGTACTGGAAACAGGCTAATTTTGGAGGTCGTTCCAGTCAAGGGTGACTTTCTTGATGATGGGAGTCATCATAGCTTGTTTGAGATTATGTGGAAAAATACCAGTAGTCAGAGAATTGTTTACAATACAAGTTATATGAGGAATAACAATATCAATATACTCTCTTACCATCCAAGTTGTCATATAATCAAGGGAGCAAGATTTGTTTGCACAACTCATGATTATATCACAAACCTCGGTTTCATCAAGTTCTTTAAATGAGACAAGATCATTTGCAACAACAATGTTATTTCTAGTTACAATTGACTAAAAAATATCTCTAAAACAATATCTATAATAGGACAATGTTTTTTTTTCTTCAAATGTGATCATGCATCCTTGCTAAGGGTTGGATTTTAATCCACTTGTAACTTTGTCCTGGTTAAGGGTATGGTTAGCAAACCATTATCCTTGTTAACGGTCATTTTGAAGACACAATGGTTGTCCTCGTTAAGGATGCTTTTCTGAAGTGCATTTACACACATGCTTACAACTTCTAGGGTGTTGTGATATTAATTGTAATTGGCTATGGACAAATGAACCGTAAGAGTGTTCAGTCCTTTGGTGGGGTGCTTTGCTTTCAGTTCAGTGAACAGAATACTACATAGAAATAATATCATGGTCTATGTATAGAAACAAAAATAAGCAATAGTTCCAATGATGGATTGTTTTGTTTTGTTCATATTTGCAGACAGAAGAAGGAGATAAAACTGCTGCTATGGGAATTGCAAACCCACAAAGCTATGTCATGAAACCACAAAGGGAGGGAGGAGGTAAGTTGGAATAGCTAATGAAAAACATTGTTTTAATCCAAGTGAAACTTTTATTTTCTTGTTTAATGATGACACCATAGGCAACCCCTGGCACGCGTGTTACACTTGGCACACAGTGACACATTCCTGGGGACACATTGAGTGATATGATCCCGGTGGGTTCAGTTTGTATTTAAAGGTAGGACGTATGACCGTTCCAGGATTTGAAAATGACCCCTATTTCACGGGGAATCAAGGACATTTGCAGCAATTTTACCCCCTATTTAGCACGAAATCAAGGAAAACTTGCCCCCTAATACCTCCCCTATTTTTATCATTTTGAGGACGCATTTTCATTTCACCCCCTTATTACGAGGAATCAAGGACATTTTTCCGAAATAAATACCTGTATTTTTACCATTTCAAGGACGCTTTTGAATTTTCCCCCTATTTCACAGGGAAATGAGGACAATAACGAAAACTGTAGCGGTAAAACGCGGACGAAAGTCCTAGAAATACACCCTATTTTCCATTTCAAGGACAATTTTGCTCCAAAACACCCCTAATTTGGACAATCGCAAACAATTTTGTCCTCAAAAATTCCGCGGACATTTCTTGAAAAGTACCCCTAATTGGAACCATCATGCGTTCACATTGTCAGTGAAGACTGAACCCACCGGGGATATGATGGCTGCCTCTAGCTGGAAACGAACAAAGTAACACCTAAGCAGATCTCAAGTGAAAATGAGCTTTGGTCATTACCAAATTTACCAAACCCTTGCTTTTACCCTAGAGTACATGGTGCAATGGGTATTCAGAATGCCTTCGATTGGACTCTTCCAGTTGAAATCCATACCCTGTGGGTGTCCTTAATCTTCCATGAATTCTAAATGATATTACCTGAATGAGTGACTCCATTTGAAATCTACACCCCCTGTGAAATTAAGGTCATGTCTTCCATAGAGGGTGTATGGATTTCAACTGAAATAGTTCTTTTGTAGGCCTATGTGTTGCAGATCCTTAGTGTTGCTTGAGTTTCTCATTTCACTGTGCTCCATCACACTTTGTTTTCAAAATTATTTTTAATACCCACGGGCTAATATTAATGAAAGATTTGCTAGTGACATATAGATAAGTTTTTTTTTTTGGTTTTGGAGTGTCCCTGGACCTGGAGCCAAATGCTTGGATCATTCATAGTTGACATTAAAAAATGGCTCAAAGTTACAAGGTTTAAACAGTTAATGATTTGCGGTCTGTTAAATGTATGACATGTAAACGTTGACATCCCTAGAACATGTACATCAATTAGTTAATCTCTTGATTGTTTTGCATTTCTAGGTAACAATATTTATGGAGATGATGTGCGGGCCAAATTAGAGGAATTAGCTGGTCAGCAGGAGCGGTCAGGGTACATCTTGATGGAACGCATCATGCCTACAGTGGTCAAGAACTATGAGCTTCGAAGAGGATTGCTAGTTGATATGCAGGATATGGTCAGCGAGTTGGGCATATTTGGTGTTCTAGTATGGTAAGAAATTGAGATTTCCAATTAGGAAGATAATAAAAGTATAGAGGGTATGCAATACGACATCACTCATGACAGAGTCATCCTCATTTAAATAAAATTCTGTCCTCCATAAAGTACCACAGGAAAATTTGCATGATAATACAATATAACGTATGATAGGTATGAATGGTTGTGGAATCGATCTAGAGACCTGTCCCTCTGTCATTTTAAGTTATCTTAGAATTGCCCTCCAGCATGGCTGCCATTTCAATTGTTATACTGTTCCGGTTGGTTTATTGCATACACTCTTTTTTTTTTTGCACCATTGTGGCAGAATCGTGCTCTTCATATTCTATACATATATATTTATGATAAATATGTAACAAAAACAAATGCCACTGGGAATTATAAATCCATACTCTATAGTCAGAGATGCAACTTTTCTGCAAGTGCCTTCAATATTTTGGCTACATTTTTCTCCAAATACACACAAATTACCTTCAAATCAAATTACCTTCAAGAATTTATTGTTTAGAAATGTTTTGAATTTTTGCCAAAAAGAGCACTGAACAAATCCCCATTTTTTAGTTCCGGAGACTCCATTTTATGTCCCTAAACTCCGGTTTGGAGCCCACATTTTTTTAATCTGGGCAACCTACTAAAAATATTTGAGTACCCCATTGGGTTTTTGATTGATTGATTGATTGATTGGTTTGTTGATTGATTGATCGATAATTGATTGCTTGATTGATTGTCAATTGTGACTCATTTGGCATGGTTGTATCAGAATATGTCAAATTTTATAATCAAAGTTTTTTTGTTTTTGTTTTTTGTTTTTGTTTTTTCATACAGCAAGGAGGACCAAGTAGCAATCAATAAAGCCTCAGATCATCTGTTACGAACCAAGAATATCATGAAGAATGAGGGAGGAATCGGAGCTGGAGCATCGGCAATGGATAGTCCCTACCTTGTATGACCATAGAAATAGATGGGGAGAATACGGACTCTCTATGCTGCCCTGTACCATCAATAATGAAGAATGAGGGTGGCCCTACCTCATATGACCATAGAAATAGATAGGGAGAATACAGACTCTCTATGCTGTCCTGTACCGTCAGCCATGAAGAAAAATGGGTTATTCAGGTTTTACTTTTTCAAAAACATGCAGAAATACACAAAAATAATCTGTATTAAATTTAATAATATAATAAAATGAGCTCTCTTTACACAATCAGTGTGTTTAGGTCTGTGAGTGTCGGGCAGAAGCAGCATTAGCTCTGATAAACATTCCCGACAAAACAAGAATACCCTCAAATTTTCCTCCATGTCTGAACACAGATAGCAGAGAGTCTGAATTCCTCTTGATTCATCTCTGTGTATACATCGTATATGACACACAATAAATGATTTAATTTATAAGGGAAATAACCTTCCTGTTATGCTATCAATTGAGGTCACATATGCGACTGATGCGAGATTGTTTGTGTCATCCAGTCGTGAAGAAATTCTGATATAATTGCAGGAATTTGAGGACAGTTGTCTGTCCGAGTGGTCACATGAAGCATTCTGATAACTAAAATCTATGCAGTACTACATGATCAAAAGACTATCCTCCAAGGTGAAGGACAGTGTGTGTGTGACCATACTTCATATTTGGCACAGCGAACAGTATTTCATTTTGGACATAGCAAGCCTTATTTATTTTCGACAGGGCATATCTTCAACATAGTAGGTGGCTCCTGATGCCAGAGAACAATAAAAGAGATATGCCGAAGAACAATAAAACATTAAGAAACCGTCCCATAATGCATTATGGGACGGTTTTGGCAAATTTTGGTACAGTTGAACTCTGACCTATCTGGGTTTTTTATGTGCCTACAAAAAATTATTTTAAATTGTCTTACTGTAATAAAAAATATTCAAAAAAAATATTATCATCTCACAAATTAATTATATTATATTTTAATGATACCATTATTACAATAATAAATATATAAAGAATAATAAAAGCAATTTTCCCAATAGGTCAGAGTTCAGCTGTCCCACAATGCATTGCCAATTGAATGCCGAATTGGCTTTTGTTATTTATCAGGCATGATTTGATTTATTGCATATTGTGTATGTTAACTTGAATGTAAAATGGTTGGAACCAGTGGGCAATTATATAGACCAAAGTGCCTACTCCTGATTTCAAAATCAAATCAAAACACATTCTATAGCCACTTTGTTATCTGTGACACAATCTGATCCACTCAATGGTGGTATCAGTCAGAACTGTTGCAGTAAAAACCCAAAATTACAAAAATGTTCACTTTTTGTGTCAATTTTGCCCCCCCCCCGAAATTCACAATATTGCTGGAAATTTTGGAAAATGAGTTATTACAATTCCTTGCTCAATTTACTGAGTTTACTGCTGTTAGTATCTGTAAGTCCCTGGCATACTTGATTGCAAAGTTTTGTATATGTCCCATTTTCGTAGGCTAAAGAAAATGTTGTGTCTCAAAGCTGCCATGCACGTTCGTTTTTCTTAGTGCATCTATGTCAGCTGAAACGGCAATTTAATTTTTTTCTTTTTAGTTTTTTGCCATAAAATCATGAAATTCTGAGACAAATTTGGAAGAAAAGTTACTTGATGCGATACTTGCAGTTTAGGTATAAAAAATGATATTTTGTAATTCAGTTGTGTAAATCAACCACAATTTTATGTTGTGTACTTTTGCCTTAATCTCCCATGCAGAGAGTGCAGATTTCCATAGGGGGTGTATGGATTTCAATTTGAATAGCCCAGTGGATTTGAGACTTGTGATGGGTTTAAGTCTATAATGCTATAAATATTTAATTTAACTGTAAAAAAAATATATAGGGCCTATATTTATAAATAAAAGTGAAGGATGAGTCATTAATATTGACATTCTATCAATGAAACAAAAGTACTTGCATTAGAAGGCTGACCCCTCCATCCATGAAACGCAGGCTCAACTTTTGACCGATATTTTGATTAGTTTTTCTACAACCATAATCAGGCTTGTTGACCCTCTCCACCCCAACTATTTTGTTTGTAGGGCATCATCAAACTTTGGTTTGTTCCCAAAAGAAATTAACATTTTTCCTGGAAAGTGCATCTTACTGATTAAGATGAAATAATTAATAAAATAAATTAAAATATTTGATGAAACCAGGGACTACATCATGATCGTGTGTATTAGCTTCCTTGCAGATTCAGTCATTTGACAAATATCATCAAATTTGTATCACAAAACTATGGGACGCTGTTATATATGTAATCATGCGTAACTCGTGAATTTAATGTCCGAATCATCTGAAATTTTGGAAATGATCTTTTTGCATGGATGATGCTAAAATCATGAAATACCCCTTTAAACTACAGGTTTCAATGGAATATCGCAACTTTGTTGTGATTTGGGTGACATCCTGACCCTGTGTCTACTCCTACAGTGTGGTAAAATATTTGGGCAACGCTGATTGATAAAAGTATGCAACAATGACATCAACTTCATTTTTATTTTTAGTTTAATGACTTTCTTCCACTTACACAAATTTATAAAAATTATAAAAGTTAAGATATAATTATTATAATTATTATAATTATATTGATAATAACATTAATATAAAATACAATTAAAAGGCACCATATAAGCCACATAATATTATAAGCAACTATTGCAGCACTACCTCACCAAGAATTAAAGGCCATTATTTATAATAAACTTCAATCCATCCTGTATGGCTCAAATAAATGGGCTATTCCAGTTGTTATCCATACACCCCCTGTGGAAGACATGACCTTAATCTCCCACACAGGGGTGTAAATTGGAAATGGATTCACCCATTCAGGTAACTGTTTGAAATTCACACTCCCTGTGTGAAAGATTAAGACCATGTCTTCTATAGGTGGGTGCATGGATTTTAACTCAACTGTAACCCAATGTTTGTCTAAAGGGGTAAATTGCATGTGTGTAATGCAATAAATCGCCATAAGAATGCAGTCCAACCTCTCTGGCCTTATTTGGACATACGAGGGGGTATCAAAAGTTTTAGAAATCGCCCAGAAGTGAAAGAGCTATATCAATGAAATTTTGTCCGTGCAATCACTGGTCCTTATGTACACTATGGTGCAAAAATGGTCTCATAAGTATGTTTACTTTTTTTACAGGAGCTAGATGTCACTACCTGCCTATGTAACCGCATAACCAGCAAAATGGAGAAAATTGAGGCATGCAGCATGATTAAGTTCCATTTAAGGGTTACAGTGCCCAGAAAATCTGTGATGAAATAAAATTCCTTTTCCAAAAGCGACAGTGACATATCACAATCACCACCGAAGATAACTTTCATTTCATCATCGATTTTCTAGGCACTGCAACCCTTCAAAAGCAGGATCTTAATAATGCTGCTTGCCTCAATTTTCTCAATCTTGCAGTTTATGCGCAGTAACTGGGGCAGCGGGTTATTGGCATCTAGTGCCACCTGTAAAAAGAGTAAACATACCTATGAGACCATTTTTGGACCATAATGTACATAAGGACCAGTGATTGCACTGACAAAATTTCATTGATAAAGCTCTTTCACTTCTGGGCGATTTCTAAAACTTTTTGATACCCCCTCGTATTGTGTACATATCTATCTGTTATCTGATATTAAATCTCCCCAGAAAAACATTTTTTATATTTTATATTTATACACCATTATTTCATGCTCCAAACCATTTAGAAGGACATATTTATGTTGCATACAGCATTAAAATACCATCCTTTGATATTATTTCCCAATTATACGGAGCACTATTTTGTTGTCTCAAATTTTGCACTTCGGACATTTAATAAAGAATCACACTTAATTCACATATCCGGTCAATGCTTGGTCCCATCATGACCGGTAAAGAGAGATATGCAAAGATATATCAAAGCACCTAACTGAATATCTTTAAATATCTCTCTGACATCTAGCATTTCCAGAAAGCCTCCAAATAAATACAACTAACAAATGGCATGGCAAGATATAAACTAAGGAGGCAACATTGGGTTATTCCATTTAAAATCCACACTACCCCTGTGGAAGATTTTAGAAATACCTTCCACAGAGGAGTATGAATTAAGCAGCTCCATTAAATTTCATACACCCTCTGAGAAAGATTCAACCTAAATCTTCCACAGAGAGAGCGTGAGTTTCAAATGGAGCTGCTAATGTGGTAATTCCATTTGAAATTCATACTCCCCTTGTATGAGATATTTCCAAAAAAATGCAGTAAACATTGCTTGAGCTGTTTTATTAAAATGATCAGTTTATTCAGGGTTCCCAGAATTTCTATTTTTGAACCGAATACCAAAACAATACATATGTAACCATCCAGCACAACTGAGCCCTGAAGTCGCCAATCATCATTTTTGAGATATTCAACCAAAATATTCTGCTTGAAATTAGCTTTAAAATGATGTATATCATGTCTATATAGTACTTGACATTTAAGTAGTGAAAAATCAATAAAACAGTAAATAAATCCTTTGTTTCCTATTGTTTATTGTTAAGTTCAATGGAGCATATCTCAATAGTGGCACTGGCGACATCCGGGCTCAGTTGTGGTGGATGGTCACATATTTTGTTGCTCAACCACTTTTATTTTTCCTCATCCGTCACATTTACATTGATTTCCACAACTTTCACATGTCTTTTTTGGTGGAATTTTTCCATGATAATCATAATTGTGTGACTTCTCTGTGACCTTTTTAAGCCTTCTCCAATTTTTAAATTCCATGACTGTTCCATACACCATCGGAACCCTGCTGCTGTGCTGAAAAAAGCCTAATCTAGCAATACAAAGAGATGAAAATTCCAGCACTACATGTACTACTTTTATTTCCTTAACTATGCACACGCTCCATTCTGCAATGTGAACTCTTAATTCTAATAAGTTTACACTACATCTGGAAGAATAAGACACAATGAGTTGTATGTAATTCAATACAATTATACAAAAATTACTTAATTTGTGTACATCGTGGAACATACTCTTTGCGTGGCTGTGCGTAGTAAGCTGTTGTACGCAGATAACCTCGCAATATGGACTCGTAGAGTAGCGCTGTACGCTCGTGTATTAGCATGATTAGTCACGGAGTAACAAGCTTAGTTGAATGTTCCACGATGTACATGAATTTAATAATTTTTCTATAGTAACAATTATTGCCCACCTTGCTACCAAAACAAGGTTCTCTTGCAAATGTGCATTTTTGATTTTCATGACGTGTTAATTTCAGCATGTGTATGAACAATGTACGCACACACAAGGTGTAATTTGTGGGCAGAAACTCGTTTTAAGGATCAATTCTGTACAATCTGTCCTCTTCGTAGATATGATAACCACAAGTGTATCCATGGTTTCAAAAACCTGCCAAATTCCAGACATTGGCAATAACTCTGTGCAAAAAGTCACAACTCCAAGAATAATAAGCCATTTTCGATACTTAAACCACAACAATTCTGAGTGTAAGTGTATGAAGGTTTCTACTTTCACCTCACATAACTCTAAATTTTTAAGAAAAAGTGGATCCAACTTTTACATCTAAAAACATGAATTTCATGTATTTTTTAATATTATAATATACCATGTTTATTACATGTGGAACATCAGAAAGTTACTGTGCTAAATAAATAATAAATATGGTAACTCTCCAGTTTTTCCTCCCCCCCCCTTAAGAGTTTCTTTATGAAGTCACAGTAATTATATCACAACCAGGTTCTTATTGGTGCTGCCCTAGAGGTACACTGCCACACAGCTACTTCATTGGTTGTACTCTAGGAGTACACACATCGGAATCTGGTACAAGTATGGAAAACTCATTTATACAACTGCAAAGTTGCATCAATTGTTCATTGTTTGTATCAGAATCAGTTAAACCCATCACAATGGCCCGAGTACTGTGTATATAATCTTAATAATTTACATAAAATTTTTGTCAAATCACATTTTTTTTTCTGTTCGTCTTTGGTCCTCAACATCTTTAATACGCACATATCATAGCCCTAATGTGATATTGAGTTTGTATGAATTATTAAATGGATAATATCTTGGCTACATTGCATTTATATACACCACCATATAGATTGAGACAATGTTCATGATCTGAACAGAGAAAAAATATGGACATCAAATCATGCGATTCCTATTCCTAATCTGTCCTCCTAAGAAAAATAGTCTATTCTAGTTGAAATCCATACACCCTCTGTGCCAGGAATTGTTTGGACCTCTGCATTGGGGGCAAAGCAAATTTCAGATGGGACAAAATTAACCAATTTTGCGTAACTTGCTGCAAAAGGTGGAAATATTTGTAATGTTGGTAACATCCACATTTGGAAGTCATACCCTGTGTGGAAGAATAAGGTCATGTGTTCCATAGGGGGTGTATGCTTTTTAACTGGAATGGCCCTTAACATGTTTAAAGCAAAACTGCCAACAGGTTACATAGGAAGTTTTGCTTTAAACATGTTCAGGGGCCAATGACATATGTTGTGTAGGTGTAACTGTAATCTAACTATAATTTGTTCAGATAATACATTTTCTGCTGGGGGGGAGCATGTGTCCATGGTCAAAGTCTCAATCACATTCACCTCTGTATAATATATCATTGGGCTATTCCATCTATAGTCCCTACCCCCTGTGGAAGGTTTCCATCTCAATTTCAATTGCACCTTGCATTCAATCCAGCTGGAAATTTTGGCTGTTTTTGTGTTATATTTCAGCTACCAGCTACAGTGACACCTTGTGACGTCATGCTG
Source organism: Amphiura filiformis (assembly GCF_039555335.1). Lineage (NCBI taxonomy): Eukaryota > Metazoa > Echinodermata > Ophiuroidea > Amphilepidida > Amphiuridae > Amphiura > Amphiura filiformis. Next base: position 57,310,954 of record NC_092629.1, on the reverse strand, counting down.
GACAAATTCCACTCACTATCAGATAGAGGTTTGTGGTGTAAATGCAGTGGAGCAAATAAACATGCAATCGATATAGCATTGATTTGCTACGAATTGAACATGGCACCTGTCTCAACAAACCACTCTAATACCCCTTTGAAAGTGACAGAGAGGTCATCAAAGTTGGAAGCGATAATAATTATGTTGAAATTTATAAAATCCAGTCAAATAAATGCATAAAGTGACCCAAAATTCGCCACAATTTTGTTTGGAATTCCAAAATCTACCTCACCCTTTCCACTTTTTATGGATGAAAATGGTTGCATCTGGAATTTGCCTGGAATTTCAAAATCTTCCATAGGGAATGTGATTTTTAAATGGAATAGCCCATTGTATCTAAAGCTGAGTAAAAAACACAAACACCAAATAAATTTTGGTTTTTTGATACTGATCAAACACTATTTTTTGAATGAACACAGCTGCGAACAGCGTGACGATTATATTGCACTGTGTGATGAACGCCTGCACGCGCGTAACCAGAAGTGAATCCAACTCACTTGTGATTGGTTAGTATGCAACGTCATGCAGTCGCCTTTTGAAATACTATTGCGGTCTGATCACACACATCTGTCGGCAGCTGTGTTCATTCAAATGATTAGTGTAATATCCATAAAATCCAAGAAAAAACTATATAAATACAATACATTAACTTAGACTGATGCATTATGTGGATCTGCAAGTTTGTTGACTACAAGTTAACAAACACCACTCAAATGTTGCCTATTTGATACCGATCAGACTCTAGTATCCATAATATCCATATTCAAGAATAGTATCTATATAAAATACAGCAACTTAGAATGATGCATCATATATACTTTGTTGAGTACATACATGTACACACACACAAATTTTGCCTATTTGGTACCGATGAGACTATATAGTGTACTATCCACATTTTTGGAGTAAAATCCCCACAAATAAAACAATAGCAACTTTAAGAATGATGCATCATTCAAATAGGCAACACTCATGAACGCAAGTAAACAAACAAATTTTGCCTATTTGATACTGATCACACTGTAGTGTACTGATGGAAAATCTCTATACAATACATCAACTTAGAATGATGTATTTTGCAGATCTGCAAAACTGAGTGAAAGTAAACAAACACCTCACAAATTTTGCCTATTTGATACCGATCAGACTGTAGTGTACTGATGGAAAATCTCTATACAATACATCAACTTAGAATGATGTATTTTGCAGATCTGCAAAACCGAGTGAAAGTAAACAAACACCTCACAAATTTTGCCTATTTGATACTGATCAGACTGTAGTGTACTGATGAAAAATCTCTATATAATACATCAACTTAGAATGATGTATTTTGCAGATCTGCAAAACTGAGTGAAAGTAAACAAACACCTCACAAACTTTGCCTATTTGATACCGATCAGACTGTAGTGTACTTTCCAAATTGAAAATCCCTATATATAAATACAGCATATTAACTTAGAAAGATGCATCATGGAGATCAGCAACTTGTTTGAGCATAGCGGTGTGACTTGCAAACAGTGGAACCTTTCCTGATATCCTCTGCCATTGTACGCCCTGTGCATCATCGCCAGCCTGCAAATAATAACAAGAAGTGGTTACATCATGCCAAATTGTGATGCAATCGAGCAAAATCAGTTGGAACTCGGAAATATATTGATTATGAGATATAGCTAAACAAAGGTGTTTCGGACTGATGAGGTGTACCCGGATCCACTGGGGTCCATCAGAACACTGGGATGGGTTGGGGCCTTAGATTAATAAATACACAGATTGGAATTTTCCATGCCTGTGCCCCCTAGGCGTATTAGAATTCAGCTGACGCCCGGTACATCGTTCAGACCTGGCGACATCACTTATCTTTCGCGCAAAGTTTCTTTTGTGTACGCTTGCGCTGTTTGCAATATTTCTGAGTTCGCTCACGCGGTACCTGACTTAGTGTCGATCCCCATAGGCAATATGTCATGTTTTCGCGGTATGGTTGGGGCAGTCAGGGGTTAGAAACTGAAAATTTATTAATGTTATGCCCACCCTTTGAAAAGTTCAACTACATGCAGAAGGGAGCACAATTATTTATTTTTTGCCCTGTATCGACCAATAAATATGGTTACGGTTCGCTATCTCTAAGGTTCGCTATCTCTAAGGTTCGCTATCTCTAAGGTTCGTTATCACTAATTACGAAAAAGGTTCGCTATACCTAAGGTTCGATATCACTAATTTTGAAAAAGGTTCGGTATTTCTAAGGTTCGATATCACTAATTTTAAATAAGGTTCGCTATCTCTAATTTTAAATAAGGTTTGCTATCTCTAATTTTAAATAAGGTTCGCTAGCGGACCTTATTTGAAATTAGAGATAGCGGACCTTATTTAAAATTAGAGATAGTGGACCTTATTTAAGATTAGTGATAACGAACCTTAGGTATAGCGAACCTGAATTGAAATTAGTGATAACGAACCTTAGAGATAGCGAACCTTAATTAATTAGGGATAACGAACCTCAAACAAAATTAGTGATAGCAAACCTTAGGTATAGCGGACCTTTATTGGAATTAGTGATAACGAACCTTAGAGATAGCGAACCTTTAATAAATTAGTGATAGCGGACCTTATTCAAAATTAGTGAAAGCTAACCTTATTTTAAATTAGTGATAGCGAACCTTATTTATAATTAGTGATATCGAACCTTAGAACTAGCGAACCTTATTCTAAATTAGTGATATCGAACCTTAGAAGTAGCGGACCTTTTTTTAGGTATAGCGAACCCTTTTCTCTATTAGAGATAGCGGATTCTGATCTCCATAGACTTTACACGTTAGTGATAGCGAACCTTAGAGATAGCGAACCTTAGAGATAGCGGACCTTAGAGATAGCGGGATGTCACCATAAATATGGGCTCAATCGATGTAATTTTATATCAAAATTTCTAGCTGAGACTACGTAAAGAAACAATACAATAAATACCTGTAATTTGAGTGATCCCACTGATGTGCCGTCCTCATCATGGAAGTTCATAGCAACAGTTTCCATCCAGGCATTATCTGTGTTTCGTGGGTCGTCAACATAGCCCTTGTATACCTGTAAACATAAAAGCCAACCATTAACAGTTATTATCATATGTTTTCAGAATCATCCTTCCTATATCTTGTACACATTTTAAAAGATCCAATTTCAGGGTAAATTGGATCAGTTTCAGGTGAAAATGGAATCCAAATCTCCAGAGTTCTTCTTTCACACTTTCTCACAACCAATTAGAAGCTTTACGGTAGGCTTTAATTGCTTACCATCTATTTGGTAAGGGGTGAAAAAAAATTGTTCACACTCTTTTTATTTTCAAACATTTCTTTTCACCGCCACCATGCCCCTCTTGACCATATGTGATACAGCACATCAAAAGGGGGGACTTAAAACAGTGAGTCCCTGGACAAGGAACTCACTGCTAATGTGTCTCGTTGTAACCCGTACGAAACTCGGGGAGCTGATCCTGGTTGCGAAGGTTATTTGTGGAATGTCTAGGGTGTGCGCTCTTGAAGCAGCAAAGTCCCTGAAATGCTGTTAAATGGTTTGTGGAATGATGTATGGGCCGTAGTGGTCAGCGACAACCTGTAAAGTGTGCTGAGGCTTGTGGATCAACGTCTAGGCGTTGTGCTTGCAAAATGCTTTCAAAGCAGACATACTGAACTGAAAATTGACTTCACCTGCACAAAGTCCCCCCCTTTTAAATGTGCTGCATCACATATGTGGATGTTAACCTTCTGGAAATTGAGCTCTTCAAACAAATAAACCAACCAACCTCTTTTCCATGTTTGAATAATTCATCCACCTTCTCTGTAATCTCTTCGACTTCTTCTGGTGTCTTCTCTAAGCTTCCTAAAGCTTCTTCCCCGAATTCCCGCTTGATTGTAGCACTGACCTCATCCCTGGCTCCACCATACCCTGTGTATGGTAATGATCATATTATGGTAAAATCAAATTCTCAAAAGGCTGCCTGGTGTGATTTTTTTTATTATTGTCATCTAATCGTACTGTAAAAATTAACTTTATATATTAATGCTGCTCAGGTATTATCACACTATTACAACATCATGTCCATTCATAAAAGAAAGAAGCATGCTAAAAGCATACTAAAAAAGAAATAACATTTAACAGTATGAAATACAACAATGATAATAAAATCACACAAGGCAGCCTTTTGAGATACAACAGAATGTGAAGCAGACGACGAATTATGTTAACACTAACATCAGGCATTGACCTTTTATCAATTTATTAATTGAGGGGTTCATATACTCGACACTATGTAGCAGTCAGTGCCGCCGCCTATTTCACTTTAACTCGGACCACAATAGCTCATGTCAGTTTTATCATTATACAATCTGACTCACTCAGGTTTACACTAATATCTGCAGCCTACATGTCTTACTGAACCTGCATTGAATACCAAGGGACTGAAATCTGCTTTTGACAAGAGTTTTTCTTTGGCCGTTCCAGCTTTGGAACTCTGTACTATCCAATATCAACTTCAACATGCTGAAATAAATGTGGGAACAATCTTCTCATAAATATAAACAATTCAACATACCCCAGGTATTGCCCACTGTTGATTGTCTCTGCGTTGAATGGCCACAAATTCTAACACTTTTTTGCCGTTATCATCTTCAACGATGCTACCATCTCCTCTCCTCTTCCACCTAGAGAAAAGAAATGGTCAAAAATACACTTCTGTTATTTCATGAAATTAGCAGATGATTTGTTCTTAGCATACAGGCAGGTATGTCTATAATGAAAGACAGCGATAAAAAGACATTTTATCGCGTCTGACGTCACTGTCAATCAAATTCCCTACGATCCTTGATTGGTTAATTAGCCCATAAAAGGAAGGTCGATTTATCTGGTGCCGATCGGAGAAAAAAATAGCAGAAAATGGCGAAAAATTACGTACTTTTACAAGGCAATGAGCTTCTGAGCTTCTATCACACGGTAGATGGCAGCAATCGCGTTATCACGCTTGTCGAAACGCGAGTATGTAGTGCGCTCTATAACAATACGCAGGCAAGATCACAGTATGCACAACTAAAACAGTAAACAAGTTTCTTTCATTTCCAAGAAGGGGGAGTTTTAGTCATGATGGTAACTTAATTTTTGCTAAATAAAACAGTATTTAGTTATTAAAATAATATTAAACTGACTGAGAATAAAGAATGGAATTTTTAAATTTAAGAAATTCAAGAAATTCATGGATTTCACAAGAAATTTCACATCTCACAATAAAAATATGATCATAACAATAAGGGTGGAATAACCTAGATACATGAAATTAAGTTATTAAATGACTCTACCTTGTGACTATTGGATCTGCAGCATGGTTAGGTCCAAACCTTCCCAGCAAGCCTCTGCCCTCCATACCTGTCCTGCCTTTGGGATTCCTGATACAAATAAAATAAACATCAATATATTAAAAACATAAAATCAGACAAAAGGGCTAATAAGAGTTTAACAAACAGGAATCACTTGTCAGCAAAACAGCCCCTTTTTCACAGAGGGCAGTGAAACCTATGTGGCTACCGGTCGGTGATCGTGTGCTTGGCATGCGGGGTCCCAGGTTCAAATCCCTGGGGTTCCAAGTGACTTCTTTGTTCATCTTCTCTCCTTTTTTGTTTCTTCTTTAACTTCCAATAGCAAAAACCAGGGTTCAGTGTTAGGGTTAGGGTCATGTCTTCCATACAGGGTGTATGGATTTCAACTGGAATAGCCCATTTGGATATGCTCGCCAGTTCCACTTGAGTGAGAGATGTTTAAGCATCAAATCCATAGATTATTACTAAACAGACGGTGTACCAAATGGCAAAGTCTAGCATCATCTGTTGAGGAAGGTTCGTTCAATTAAGTGCGAAAGACGAAAATGCTGTACTCATTCCGTTATGGAATATTTTTGAAAGTACCAGTTCTGATATAATTTGTGCACGTAACGCTGTACATGTGCATGATTTGGTACCTTGGTAGTCCATCAATGACTCTCATATTCCCCTATATGACCGACTCTATTATGTATGCATTCTGCATTCATACCTTAATAATCCATAGTCCTTGGTAGTCCAATGACCTCATAGCCTCCCATATGACTGACTCTATTACATTCATACCTTGGTAGTCCATCAATGACATCATAGTCCCCCATATGACTGACTCTATTACATTCATACCTTGGTAGTCCATCAATGACCTCATAGTCCCCCATATGACTGACTCTATTACATTTATACCTTAGTAGTCCATCAATGACCTCATAGTCTCCCATATGACTGACTCTATTACATTCCTACCTTGGTAGTCCATCAATGACTCTCATAGTCTCCCATATGACTGACTCTATTACATTCATACCTTGGTAGTCCATCAATGACCTCATAGTCTCCCATATGGCTGACTCTATTACATTCCTACCTTGGTAGTCCATCAATGACCTCATAGTCTCCCATATGACTGACTCTATTACATTCATACCTTGGTAGTCCATCAATGACCTCATAGTCTCCCATATGACTGACTCTATTACATTCATACCTTGGTAGTCCATCAATGACTCTCATAGTCTCCCATATGACTGACTCTATTACATTCCTACCTTGGTAGTCCATCAATGACCTCATAGTCTCCCATATGACTGATTCTATTACATTCATACCTTGGTAGTCCATCAATGACCTCATAGTCCCCCATATGACTGATTCTATTACATTCATACCTTGGTAGTCCATCAATGACCTCATAGTCTCCCATATGGCTGACTCTATTACATTCCTACCTTGGTAGTCCATCAATGACCTCATAGTCTCCCATATGACTGACTTTATTACATTCCTACCTTGGTAGTCCATCAATGACCTCATAGTCTCCCTAGTCCATCAATGACCTCATAGTCTCCCATATGACTGATTCTATTACATTCATACCTTGGTAGTCCATCAATGACCTCATAGTCCCCCATATGACTGATTCTATTACATTCACACCTTGGTAGTCCATCAATGACCTCATAGTCCCCATATGACTGACTCTATTACATTCATACCTTGGTAGTCCATCAATGACCTCATAGTCTCCCATATGACCGACTCTATTACATTCCTACCTTGGTAGTCCATCAATGACCTCATAGTCCCCCATATGACTGACTCTATTACATTTATACCTTAGTAGTCCATCAATGACCTCATAGTCTCCCATATGACTGACTCTATTACATTCCTACCTTGGTAGTCCATCAATGACTCTCATAGTCTCCCATATGACTGACTCTATTACATTCATACCTTGGTAGTCCATCAATGACCTCATAGTCTCCCATATGGCTGACTCTATTACATTCCTACCTTGGTAGTCCATCAATGACCTCATAGTCTCCCATATGACTGACTCTATTACATTCATACCTTGGTAGTCCATCAATGACCTCATAGTCTCCCATATGACTGACTCTATTACATTCATACCTTGGTAGTCCATCAATGACTCTCATAGTCTCCCATATGACTGACTCTATTACATTCCTACCTTGGTAGTCCATCAATGACCTCATAGTCTCCCATATGACTGATTCTATTACATTCATACCTTGGTAGTCCATCAATGACCTCATAGTCCCCCATATGACTGATTCTATTACATTCATACCTTGGTAGTCCATCAATGACCTCATAGTCTCCCATATGGCTGACTCTATTACATTCCTACCTTGGTAGTCCATCAATGACCTCATAGTCTCCCATATGACTGACTTTATTACATTCCTACCTTGGTAGTCCATCAATGACCTCATAGTCTCCCTAGTCCATCAATGACCTCATAGTCTCCCATATGACTGATTCTATTACATTCATACCTTGGTAGTCCATCAATGACCTCATAGTCCCCCATATGACTGATTCTATTACATTCACACCTTGGTAGTCCATCAATGACCTCATAGTCCCCATATGACTGACTCTATTACATTCATACCTTGGTAGTCCATCAATGACCTCATAGTCTCCCATATGACCGACTCTATTACATTCCTACCTTGGTAGTCCATCAATGACCTCATAGTCCCCCATATGACTGACTCTATTACATTCATACCTTGGTAGTCCATCAATGACCTCATAGTCTCCCATATGACTGACTCTATTACATTCATACCTTGGTAGTCCATCAATGACCTCATAGTCTCCCATATGACCGACTCTATTACATTCATACCTTGGTAGTCCATCAATGACCTCATAGTCTCCCATATGACTGACTCTATTACATTCATACCTTGGTAGTCCATCAATGACCTCATAGTCTCCCATATGGCTGACTCTATTACATTCCTGACTTGGTAGTCCATCAATGACCTCATAGTCTCCCATATGACTGACTCTATTACATTCCTACCTTGGTAGTCCATCAATGACCTCATAGTCTCCCATATGGCTGACTCTATTACATTCCTACCTTGGTAGTCCATCAATGACCTCATAGTCTCCCATATGACTGACTCTATTACATTCATACCTTGGTAGTCCATCAATGACCTCATAGTCTCCCATATGACTGACTCTATTACATTCATACCTTGGTAGTCCATCAATGACTCTCATAGTCTCCCATATGACTGACTCTATTACATTCCTACCTTGGTAGTCCATCAATGACCTCATAGTCTCCCATATGACTGATTCTATTACATTCATACCTTGGTAGTCCATCAATGACCTCATAGTCCCCCATATGACTGATTCTATTACATTCATACCTTGGTAGTCCATCAATGACCTCATAGTCTCCCATATGGCTGACTCTATTACATTCCTACCTTGGTAGTCCATCAATGACCTCATAGTCTCCCATATGACTGACTTTATTACATTCCTACCTTGGTAGTCCATCAATGACCTCATAGTCTCCCTAGTCCATCAATGACCTCATAGTCTCCCATATGACTGATTCTATTACATTCATACCTTGGTAGTCCATCAATGACCTCATAGTCCCCCATATGACTGATTCTATTACATTCACACCTTGGTAGTCCATCAATGACCTCATAGTCCCCATATGACTGACTCTATTACATTCATACCTTGGTAGTCCATCAATGACCTCATAGTCTCCCCACATGACCGACTCTATTACATTCCTACCTTGGTAGTCCATCAATGACCTCATAGTCCCCCATATGACTGACTCTATTACATTCATACCTTGGTAGTCCATCAATGACCTCATAGTCTCCCATATGACTGACTCTATTACATTCATACCTTGGTAGTCCATCAATGACCTCATAGTCTCCCATATGACCGACTCTATTACATTCATACCTTGGTAGTCCATCAATGACCTCATAGTCTCCCATATGACTGACTCTATTACATTCATACCTTGGTAGTCCATCAATGACCTCATAGTCTCCCATATGGCTGACTCTATTACATTCCTGACTTGGTAGTCCATCAATGACCTCATAGTCTCCCATATGACTGACTCTATTACATTCCTACCTTGGTAGTCCATCAATGACCTCATAGTCTCCCATATGACTGACTCTATTACATTCATACCTTGGTAGTCCATCAATGACCTCATAGTCTCCCATATGGCTGACTCTATTCTGTTTGCATTCTGTGTCCATCTGGTTAAACTTGAGTATAGGTCGTCTGTTCCCGTGTTGACTCATAAGGTCCACGTCAGCCCATGGTGGGTTCTTGAGGACTATTTCACTGGTGTAGTTAATTGGCTTGTAGTTAGGGAATTCAACCTGTGAATGACATTAAGAGAATATCAGTTTGTTAGCTTTACAGTGGCTGTGCTCAATATTGTTAATGCTCTGCATGCTATACCATTTGAGGCAACTGTTTTGAGCGCACATCTATGCGGTGTCTATAAGTGCGTTTCTGTGTACACCAGCGCTTTGAGCGGACACAAACAGTTGCTAGCTGCGCCAATGAAATTTGCACAGACATCACTGCCACATCAGGTTGCAAAATGGTATAGCCATAGGCTTCAACATAAAAAGTCCCATGTTTCAAATATTACATTTCCTCCAAATATCAAGAGATATCTCAAGAACCACTTTTAACCAATACTAGGCTTGTTTGAGAGTCATAAATCAATCCAAGTAAGGTAAATCATCCACAGTAAAGTGCTCAACCAAGTAAGGAGCTGGATATATTTAAAATGAGAGGTATTAGGTACAATGTATATTGCAATCAGTTTCGAAAAGAGTAGGATGTTTCCGGGGGGGGGGGCACTTAACACAAATGACCATATGGGTATATTCTCCCAGAAAGCTCCCACATTTTTTTCAGACAATTTTCAACCAGAAAACCAAGAGAGACCCTAGATTTTGACTGTTTTCATGCTCCAAAAGACCCCCCTTTTACTTGTTAAAAAGACCCCCACCTTTTTACTTTCATCATGATACAAGCCTCCCCTCTTTTAAACCACTTCCGTCTAACCCACTCCTTCCATCCCACCCCTGACACTCACCTCCCACTTAGTCTTTTCAGTTGGTACTGTGAATCTCATCTGGGCAGAGCTTGGATATGGGCTGGACCTGGCTTTGACATGGATCATAATGCCAAGATCCTCGATAGATGAAGGCACTTGCTGCTCCACATTTTGTGTTTCTTCCTCATCTGCCTCTGTACAGTTTTAAAGACAAAAAAGATAAAGCAAACAAAAGAGTTGGTAAGCTTACTGAAAAAAGCACCTGACATTTCTAATCAAAATATTTCATAATAAAATAGCTGGAATGTGACAAAAATTACAACAAACCTTATAGACTGCAAATTAAGTGTGCCATTTTCAAAACAACTTGAAGGAACAGGCACTCATAATAAATGTGCTTCAAAAAAAAGTGGACAAAAATTTGAGGTTTGAGGTAATATTTTAGGAATGTTCTGGTCTTTGATAGCAATATTTTAAACCAACTTTTCTCAAGTTGTCCAAATACAACTTTGTATAAATCTGATTATATCTATATGGTTGAAGGACTCACTATGATCCACAGCATGTTCATCTATCAGGGCACAGTTCTCTAACCCCAATACATTTGTTCATTCATTGAATGACCTTTGAACATTTGGGTACAAAAACTCATACTCCGCAACTTGAGGTCAAATTTTTCACTATGATTGTTTAATTGAGGTTATTGAACTATGCCGTTGGGATGAGGCCATTGTGGTCCATAGTGACTGGAACGAGCCTGTAAGCAACCTCTCTGGATAGTATACTAAAGCAACAGAGCCCAAAAGTAGTAGGGCTAATTTATGATGTTTGCTGGCTAATTAACTTAGCCAACTAGGCATCATATAATAAATATCACTATAATTTCTTACTAGTTTTATCATTATTCCCAGTTTGTTCTTCATCGTTAGCCTCGTAGTCCTTTTTAAATCGACGTCCCGGTAACATTGACGACAGCCATCCTGAGCTGAACCACTCCCAACACATTGTGAACAAAGTTCAGTATTGATGCTCCCAATACGTGAAAATGAAAGTTGTGCAAGTTTGTAGAAAATGTTCAATAGTCCCAGACTTGAGCAAGCAAGAACTTATGTGCAACTTTGGCAATAGGTTAATTGCAAGTAGACAAAATATCTCCGAAAGCAGCAGCGATATTCAGATGCGGCTTGGTATATTACATTTCAGTTCCCCTTTCATGCTGCTATCAGGGTTGACATTAAAATACAATGTGCCACTTTATAATAAAAAATAAATTTTGGATTTATAAAGCGCCTTTCTCCAGATCTTAGAGGACTCAAAGCGCTGTAATTTCGCTGCAATGGTGAATCATCACAATCAGATCGCATCAAATAGGTTGCTGCCGAGCGGCGCACACCTATCCGCAGATTTAGATTGTAACATCCACCAATTATCTGTGCAGCTCCCCAAATTCCATTGGGTGAAGGAAGTTTTGATAACCAAACAACTAATCACCGATTTTTGCGAATTATGTAACTATTTCACGAATTATGTAACTATTGACTTGAAATTTGCATCAGCTAAATCATGAAATGAAAAAATACACAAATACCTTTAATATTCATGATATACCGAAGAACAATTGGAAGAACTTGGAAAGACAAAATTTGATAGAACTTTTAAGCATTACTACCTGGCTGGCGACTTTTTTTTTGTCAGCTAGTGTGATGCTAATAAACTGAACTGAACTGAACTGAAATACCTTGTACATGTAGATATGATTCCAGGCCATAAATTCATATTGATCACATTTTAAGCAGTAAACAACACTCTCAGAACTTTTTATTTTCTTGGAATTCACTGTAAAAAGGAATATTGTCCACAGAAAGACTCAGAGATGCCACTTATTACCACTCAAAAAGCATAAAACCTGTCAAAAGCCTGACATAGAGTAAAAATAATACAAGAATGCCGGGAAATTTAGACTCCAAAAATAGAAGAAATTCAGGTAAAAGAAGCAAAACTGTCATGGGATATTTTGCAGAATATTAATTTTGCACTTTAATCCTCAATGTAGCTACTGCGAAAATAAAAACGATTATGCCAAACATTGTTTTTTTTGCGTAAAGGCCTAGGACTAAAATCACAAATTTAAGAATAAAAAAAAATACACATGCACAAATTACCACTGTTACAATACAAATGTAGGCAAATTATATTTAGAATTTCAAAGTGAAAGTGATCATACACTTTATTATAGTTAATGCATACATAATGAAGCTGGAATGTGATATTTGACTATTCTTAGAAAATTCACAATCACACTTTCACTTCGAAGACTGTGAGCTATCTATCCAGGAAGCTGCCCCCAACCTGAGACAAATATATTTGTCTCAGCCCCAACATAAAGGCCCAAAACATATCCAAGTAAATCATCAGTCCTCTAGGTGCCTCTAGTGGGTAAAGACTCACAACAATGGATAGAAATATAATAATCTCCATGCAGAGAAGGCCTGCTACAAGTAGTTATAATTCTTCCAAAAACTGCTACCAACAACCAACTTTTATTCCAAAAATGCAGCCTTAAATGTCTAGATAATCAGCATTCTCTGCTTCCATATGGTACTAAACAGCCAAGTTTTGCTAATGCAGTGTATAGTCCTATTAAATCCATATCATCATACACCAAATGAAGAAATAGTTAGTTTTAACAGGCCTACCAATATTACACATAACACTGTAAAGCATGATATTTTTGTGGCATTAAAATTTCACATTTTGGAGAAAACCCATGTTTCTTCCGACATGAAATTTTCACAAATTTACAAATTTCATTTAGCCTACAGGATGAAAACAATATTAATTTTTGTGCATGAAAATTTTGCGAATCAACGTTACCCGTGAAATTCCTGAAATTTTCATGCACACGAAAATTTCATGCTTTACAGTACCCTGACACAGTTCATTGCATCAATTTCCTCTGAATTCCCCCAATAACAATAGGTACATGTAATATCATATAGACTACCAGCAGGGTCATCCATGTGGTTCTATGCCTACACAATAACTAAACAAGTCAAGTGCAACCAGACCTGGAAATTCTGACAAACGGGTATTTTTTCGCGATATATTTAATTTCGTTCGAATTGAAGGAGATTCCAGTTATCAAAACAAATTGTAATGGGCTCCTTCTTTAGGCCAAAAAAAAATTGTTTTGTTTGTCTACGTCCGACCGACCGTGTACCCTGGTCCCGACCGTGTTTTTTTTTTTTTAATTTGCTAGTAAAACAGTGGTTAGTATAAATTTAAAGAAAGAAAATGTAAAGAAAATGAACAGTATAACATGCAGAACCATCTCAAGAGTTAAACCAGTAAAGTGCTGTGTGTTTTGATTTATTTACCAGTCTTCAAATTGTCAGTTTCAAGTGCAATATCTGTAAAAAAAAAAAATTAAAAAAAAAAAAATCCGACCTACCGACCCAACTGTTTCATAAGCCTCTATGGACAAACAAACAATTTTTTTTTGTGTGGGGGGGGCCTTATTGAGGAACACAAGATTAGCCTACACAATAACCAGCCATTCTACGGTTGTTTGATGTGATCATTTATTAACCCTAACACTGACCCAGGTTTTTTGCTATCGGAAGTCACAGAAGATCCGAAAAAGTCAAGAAGAAGAAGAATTTTTGACTTTGCACCCCCAGGATTCGAACCTCTGACCCCCCGCATGCCAACCACACAATCGCGGACCGGGAGCTACACGGCTAATTGCTGCCCGCCAGCAAATTCGCGCATTTGACACTTAGGGTGATTGCGTCATCGCAGACCCTGGCATGCATGCATGCATGCGCACAATTTTTCATCGTGGTATTCTGTGGCATTTTTGGATGTAAGGGTTAAATAATGTTCAATTCTAGACCTGGACAATACCAACAACTAGCACACTAATAATATGTTCATATATTTCTAGCTCTTTTTAACATAGATTTGTGTTTCTTTTCCAAGTTATTCATCTTTTTCTGTTTTTTAAAGGTATTTTTTATTCTATAAACTGTATATTTGTGTGCAAATTGAGGGTGCCATTTACATATATTCTAAATTTTAGCCAAATATAAAAAAATGTAAGTTATTCCTAACATTTCATGATAAAAAGTTTTTTGAAAATTTTGTTTTGTGGGGTTCATTATCGAACCCCAACGATTTTAGCTTGTATTTATATTATTTATTAACATAGGCCTATTTGTTTGTGATATTTCAAGCGTTTTAAAATTTCAAAATAATCCCTTTCAATTACACGGTTGACGATGGAAATTTACTGAATTTAGAGAATGCACGGCACATACCATCTGGATGAAAACACGATTTAAGATCTTATAGCGCCATCAGTGTTCACATTTTCTTTAAAATGACGTAATTTCACATGCTATCAAACAACCGTGTCGCTTCAAGTGCAACCAGAAATTCTGTCAAACAGGTATTTTTTCGCGATGTATTTAATTCCGTTCAAATTGAAAGAGATTCCAGTTAACCAAAAGAAACTGCAATGGATGCATTTATTTATTGAGGTAATTAAAAATGGTTGTCAAGCCAGCTGCAGACAACTGATCAGAGAGGACATTCACCAACTCACACACAAAAAAATCTTGCTGAAAACATTTTATTTGAAAATTAATTGAAGGTGGGTGGAATTTCCATGGTTTGGGTTACCAAATCCATGATTAGGTAGCCCAATCTGGTGACTTGTAAAAATTTCCCAAAAACTTTTGACAAATTCTTGTCCCATAGAAACCAATGGTTAAGAAAAAAAACTGGTGACTTTTTAACATTGGGTCCCATCAACGGCCCCCTTTAGTTTCCTGTCCCATAGGAGCCAATGGTTAAAGCCATATTATAACATTTGCTGAGAAGAACGCCCTCAAAAATATTTTAAATTCAGGTTTTACACGATTGTAATGTACTTTAGTAAACAAAGATTCTCTGCAAAAATCAAGACTTTAGGTGCTGCAGTTTTGTCAAAAATCTGTGATTTTGAATAAACCGCCGGAACCGTTGTTTTATTATTACGATAGAAATATTAGTCGAACGCGTATGTGTTGTTCATAACACATTACTACGTACACGGCGTGTGGGACACACACACACGCCAGAGGATCGTACTGTATTACAACCGCCGGAGTAACATGCATTGGCGCTAGTAGTAAATTCCAATTTTCTTTGCTTTACCTCACTTGTTCGGCTCAAAATTAAATGAGGACATATCTGACAACAAAAGCTAACATTTTATGGGAAATAAGTACTAATCTATTTTTTAAAGAAATGTTATAATATGGCTTTAAGAGAAACATTGGGTGACTTCAATTATTTGGCCTGCGATTTGGGCTGACATTTTATGGTAAGTTGGCAACCCTGAACCAAAAACTAGTTCATTTTAGCAAGCACGTCATTTTGCAAGGCTAAGTAAACAAAATCAACATGATTTTTTTTTTCTAGTTTTCTATTTCAATAAATCATTTATAGGGGCAAATTTATGCAATTATTTTATTTTATTTACATTAAAGAAGAATTTTGTGATCCTAGCAAATTATTATAGCATACTCTTTATGGCATGTTTCAAGAGATATCAAAAAAAAATCACTGATTCCAATTTTGCGTTTGCGAGTTATGCATGATTATGTGGGGTGCATAGGCTCCATACATCACTGCAAGCATTTCTACAAATTTGATGATATTTTTGCTTTTATCGACATATGGCCAGTGTGGTCTTGAAGGGGATGATCCCCACAATTAAGCAGAATTCTGCCTCCCAACTCCTTCAAATGAAGCTCCAACACCCCCTCAAATAAAAATTATGTTTGTATTTCTGTATTTTCAAATTTCCAAACCTTCCCAATTATAGAGTCGGGTTCTGGTTCAAACCCTGCTATAAATTTCTGATTTTCCCCCTTGAGAATGAGTTATGTTTGAGGCTTCTTCTTTGAAATCAAACCAATAATCATGCATCATGTTCGAACATGTTTTCAAATTGTGAAAATTGGGTGCCACAAAAACTGTTTGTTGTATCAGTCGCCAGGTCAACACTGGTCAAGTGAATGACCGTTTGCATAGCAACCAACACACATAAGGAAGCTAGATGACAAAATGTAAACAATATATTGGAAATCCATACCAACCAGTTAAAACCAGCAGGCAAGAAAATAATTAGGGACATAATAGTACATCCAAAAATAAACTTAATATGACACATCCACAACAAATGATTTTCCTCTGTAATGAGCTTATCCAGAAACAAATGCAACTCACGCCTTAAAAAATAATTTGTACACAAATCATGTACAACGTTGTCAGCTTAAAATATTTTTGACAGCACTGATATCAAGCACATGCATCTGTGCATTTGGCAAAAAATCACCCACCACTAACCGTAATAGAAACCATTTAATTTCAGAAAAGTATATTTAAAAGAACATATTAAAAGTCGGAAAGTCCCCAAAAGTCCAAGTAGTGGAACAGTGCCTAATTTGCATAAATTCAAAATGGCCGCTTATGCAGGGGCAAAATTTCAAAATTTTTGTTGTTAAAAACCATACCAATGTATTCTTATCATAAGGATTCAGAAAAAGTATAGTTTGACCTATCTCCGAAATTCATTTCCTGAGTTATGGGGGAAGCTCGGTCAATTTCAGACTTGCGAATTTACCAAGTTCTCAGAGTTTTTTTTCAATTGTATGTATATATATGCATCTGGCTGTTCAAAACCATGACCCCTGCTGGAAGAATAACTGATAAGAACAGTTCAACTCTTGAAAAATTAATACCACTGAAATATACCGCTATACAGCAGTTTCGGCAACTTGGTCCATATGAGCACGCCATATTGATTTTTGTCAGGTACAACTTTTAGGTGCAACTTTAAACAACTTTAAATCAATTTACAGAATCCTTTTTAACAACTAAAATGAACAAATGCATGTCTTCTATAACCATGATAACAGCAATTCATATTATGTGACCATTTTCCATCAATGGTGTGAAATGGCTAATAATGATCTCACACCAAGTTTTAGAAATGGAACAATTTTGACAACTATGGCTATCCGGCTGAATTGGTAACTTCTAATAAAAGCTCCTACAACTTTCATGTTGGCCCTATAGCTATAGTATGATTGACCAGTGTTGCAAACAAATTTCAACCCAAATTGCGGGTTAAATCATTGAAAAGTCACCCAATTTTTCTCTTAACCATTGGTTTTATGCAATAGAAAACTACAGAAAAAAACGGAGACAATGTTGAAAAGTCACCCAATTTTTTTCTTACCCATTGGTTTCAATGGGACAGGAAATGTTCAAATGTCATGGGAAAAATCTTCAGAAATTGCCAAATTGGGCTATCAAATCATGGGATTGGCAACCATGTGTATGACAAGTGTCAATCACTGTACATGTCTAATGCAAGCTAATGGCAATTTATTGAATGCCAAACTCGCAAAGGGATGTTTCTCAGTCTTCAGGTCTTGAGTAATTGCAGTATTGTACATGCCCTGTACAGTGGTAACTGGTATTGGCAAATATACTTTCAATGAGTCACCTGACTGTCAACATAAAACCTCATTTATCATAATTGTAGCAATATGTCACATTATATTTCAGATAACATTTACATCATTTTTCTAACTTGCACAAAATGCAACACTAGGTTCCAAATTCCAATGATGTTGGCCAACTGCAAACACAATGCAACATATAGACCTATACCAAACATGTACCAACTGATTAAAACACCAATAGGCAATCAAAAGAAAGAAAGAAAGAAATTATATTTGAAAATTGAAATGCAAATTAGCGATAATCAAATACACCTTCCATAACTCCACCCTCAGAATGGGTCCTATCTATTATAGTTAGCAAATTATAATAGTTACCATAATAGCAAACTAACTGCATAAAAAATTATGTACATTATAAATACATTATAGAACAGTAAGTGATATTTCAGATGGTTTGTGCACAGAGCTTATTATCGCTTTATTCCAGAACTGATAGTCCAGTGATAGAGGTTTGCCACATTACATTTTATGAAAAAAGCACTGAATGTACAGTAATATGCTCAATACACTTATTGAAAGATAAGCTTCCATGAAAGCAATTATGACAATGGTTATGATAATATTTGTAATTGTGATAATAGGCTAATAGTTTTGATAATAGTTATGAAAATAGGTATGATAATAGTTGGAAGTCAGTGAATATGATCCACATATAGGTATGATGATAGATGAGCCTAAATTTGCTTATGACACCAATACTTCAAACCATTCATATCAATTGGATATTCCAGATCTGAAATGGAATATATGCCACCATGCATTGATATGGACGCACTTTTAGACTTCAAGGGGGGGGGCTAGGAAGTTTTGAAGAAAAAAAACTTTCCCCACTACATGAGCAAAAAAAAACACTTTCCCCACCAACACTAATGTCTAATGGTGCCTCCCTTATCAGATTATCACTCAATACACCAGAAAACCTACAAAAAGCTAAAAAGACCATGAAATCGGCTTATTACAAATCCTCAACTGATAAGAGTTGAAACCATGCAAATCATTTGCACACTACGACTGCACAAATATGAAGGAGATGATATTCCACACACTGAAATCGTATGTCATGGCCCACTGTCTTGAGAAGCATCTCCAATGGGTAATACAAACACATCAGCTTGAATCAAAACTGCAACATGATTGAAACTGTTAACTGCTAAGCTTGCAGAAAGCACAATCTTAGATAGACAACTATCCAGTTACCACAATACAATTGCTTTATTCCATGTGGAGGTAACTGGATAGTTATCCAAGATTCTGCTTGCTGCGTTAAGCTTCTTCAATGGCTTTATCAGCCCCTCATCAAGTCAGCTGATCGCTCACATGATCCAAACTGCATAATAACAACCGGGCATAACAATGTGTGATATATCATACACACAACCATAAACTGCATAAATATGATGATAATTAAGCCCCCGGGATAAGCCTATTCCATATACACTGAAACAGTACATGCACTTTTCTTCGATGGCTAAATTAGACCCTCAGCTGATCGCTCACATGATCCAAATTGCAACATAACAGTAGGTGATGAAACCTGCATAAATGATATGATAAGCTATATTCCACAAACTGCAACATAATAGGATGAAACCAATTCATACACACAACTGCAATATGAGCTAATTATATGAAAGCTAGCTGATGATGATATTCCAAAACCTGAAACAGTTAAGCTTCTTCAACGGAAGTCAACAAGCATTACATCTACACTGAATATCCACAGGTTCTACATAGCCCTACATGTAGCCTATGCATAGAATAAGCCAACAGTAGATTAATGAACCTTTGACTGAACACAGTTGACAACAACAATCAATCTTGCCTTTACTATACTATTGAATGGCAGTCACCTGACTGGGTGCATGTACCGTAACCATAACAACTGGGTTCATGAATACCCATTTTTCACTGCAGGAAACTTTCACCAGGACAATTTCTGGTATTGTTCTGCTTTATATATGAATATATTTCATTTCCTTCCTTCACACTGAGCAGTCACCCTACAAATAGATATGGTTGACCTGAGTGGGTTAGAAGAATGTGTGTTGGTGGGTGTAGAATGTGATCAAATTGCCTTGCAAGCATTAATAAATATCGTACACATACCCTTTGTTCCCTTTGGCTATACCCAATACCCTTTAAATGCTCATTTAGGCGACCAAAAAAAACAACAAAAAAACCTGTCTTACCAGAGGGAAAATTTCAAGCAAGATCGGTAGGTTGTTTTGGGGGTTTTTTTAAGGCCAAAATGACCCAAAACTATGAAAGCTAGAAAAAGCTTGCAAAAATTTGATTTTTCAAAACATTTTCAAAATATGTTTGCACAAAAAAAATTACAAACATATTTTGAAAATGTTTAGATTTTTTTTTTTTGGTAGGCCGATGGGACGGGAAAAAGGTTTTTTGGGGACATGCTGTGTGGTGGGGGCAAGCAAATCAGCAGAACATTTTGAAATTTTTGTGGGCACCAAAAATGTAGGCCTATGTTATCAAAACTCATCAGAAGCAGTGATACAGGAAGTCAAGCTTTGACAACAATATGCAGGAAACTGGTGGAAATAATCGTGACAATATGGCTCTGATTAAAACAAATTGAATGCATATTGTTTGTTTATAATAGCAAACATTTTTCTAAGGAACAAAAAAAAACATGCAGTTTGGTAAAAAATGCTTCCTTTGGCATTGTTAGTGCTAGTGGTAAAGATATAGGAGGCAATTTATTCTCTGCGATTCAGAGCAGGCGGCGGATGACATGATCGAGCCGGCAACTTGTGAAACCGCCCGGCCGTATGGCATTTTCCAAAATAGTCGGTTAGTTTTGTGGGGTTCATTATCGAACCCCTGCGGTTTTAGCTTGTATTTATATTATTTATCAACATAGGCCTATTTGTTTGTGATATTTCAAGCGTTTTAAAATTTCAAAATAATCCCATTCAATTACACGGTTGACAATGAAAATTTACTGAATTTAGAGAATGCAATGCGGCCACCACCTGATTCGGAGGTTTTGATTTGAAGTTTTAACAAATTTACAAAGGCATGATGTCATTTTTTCACTTGCTCCATTTGTACATGTGTTTAGCTGGATTTGAGCTACTCTTACTTACACTTAAGGGTAGACAAGGTGTTGTTGGTCGAAACAACCAAAAAATCGATTTCCATTATCTAGATCAATATATTATTTTTTTTAAAACACCTTGATGTTTTGCAGGTCATTCTACAAATCCTATACTTTGCAAACTTGCTTAATTTATTGTTGTTAATGAGTTATGTATGTTTTACAAAAGTGTTATTGTTTCAGCCCTCTTTACAACATAACTCAAGAACCACAGGACCTACAAAAGTATATCTGTGGTATTTGAATTGTTCTACAGTCTCGCTATGAAATGAGCAATGCAGTTTTTGCCAAAGCTCTCTACCATTCGCAAGATGCTGTGAACTACCAAATCGCAACAGTTTAAAATAGTTAATAACCTTAACGGGTGTCATTCTTAGCAGGGAAATAGTAGATGTCTACTATTCACTGGTCTGACTAGTCTAGCTAGTCTAATCATCTGAAAGTACATCACCAAATAGGTCACCCAACTAACCAACTAAGAGTAGGGATAACCATCAAAATTTCATGTTGACCCTATTGCTACAAAAGATTGTTTTCTGAGTAGAACTAATCAACAGAAGTATTTTGGTGGTTAAATGGTCAAAATCGGTCAAAAACTTTTCGAATTATGAATTATCAAAGTTTCCCATTCTGACCGGTCATTGGAACGAAATAAAATGACAAGGTCCAAAAATAGCAGTTGGGAGCAAAATTGGCATAAGCATATATTTACCTTTATATATTTCTTTATTTTAACATATTTGCAAACATGAAACAAGCATATTGTGAAAGTATCAAAGGGTTTCTTATGAAATGGCACTTAACTAGTCACTGGCATAACTTATTTTTTTAAACCAAGGCATTGAAATCATGCATTTAGAGGACATTTGCCAAAAATCATCCAAGATAGTAGATATGGCACAAAATCAAAATTGCACTAAGTAGGTGAACTTTTTTTTCACAACCAAGAATTTCAATGTTATTGGGTTTAATATGACCAATTAGTAGGTGTATGTAAACAAAATCTTAAGTTTTGAAGGTCATTGACTCATTCACAACAATAGAGATTATCCTCATCATGCTCATGTGTATTCCTGTAGTATTCCTCATTCAAACCAAAGTAGCACTCAATACATTATGAGTATCTTTGTTCAAACCAATTCAATGCTTGACCTCGGAGTTACCTGCATGACTATCGCGGGCTATTTTGAAACAGTTATGGTTGCACATTCAGGTACTTCTTTTGAAAGTCCTAAACAAGGTATAGCCAGCAGCAAGTTGTAGATGTTATAGGCCTAAATATAAGAAAACGTTTAGGGTTAAGATCAGGTGAACAATACATCGAATGAGCACGAAACTTCACATTTATGTTCAGAAAGGTGTCTTCTTAACATGATTTGAAAGGAATATAAAAATTCCAAAGGGAAGCTGGTGATTTAATTTGTAACTCGAGATCTACTTGTTCAATTTTTTAACCTTTTTACAGAGGGTATGATAGAGGTATTACTGGCAACTCTGCCAAATTACAGCTCAGTAGGCCACGTTTTTCACCTGATCTTACTGATTTGAATATTTTGTGCCATTCTTGAGCAGTGCTAAACTCAGCCACTCAATTAAGCGCACTGTGGCGATGGACCAATTTTGACTCGCACTTACAGAAACACAAAATAAGTTATGTTGCTGTAATTTGCAAGATAGTTACAAAATATAATTGGCAGTAACTTCCCCAAATTTTACAGAAAAATATTGAAAAATAAAAGAATGAGATCAATTTAGAAATGTATGTGCAAGCAGTGCACAGTTGAGCACCCTGCATGTCTATGGGAGTGTTCTAATCAAGTTGATGGTTCATTGGTCATCCCTACTAAGAGTGATTATCACAGTATAGCAGCACCATGGCTCGGGCCTAGCCATGGCTCTAATTCAGCAGTAAGGCTGCCCAGGGTGGCCACTCAAGTTTCACAGTGTACACATGTGTGCCCAGAAAAACACTTAAGGGTTCTTTTCAGGGAATGTATGCGAAACCCATTTAGGGTGTCAAAAATGCATGTTTTAAATCAAATTAATTGTTTTAAAATCTCTAATTGGTGGATTTAGAGGCCATTTTCTAATGAAAGACAGAGAAAGATAAAAAGACTAAATCGCGTCTGTGATTGGTTGCTGACCTGCGCAGTACGGCATTTTCTGTCTAGTTGTCACAATTTCTAGACGCGAACTAGTCTTTTTAATTCTGTCTTTCAAAATGATCCTTCTATGTCACAAAGTGTATATCCCTGGCATGTTTTGCATCAGAAACATCACCCAAACATAAATATTAGAAAATTATAAAACTCTTTCAGGTACAATCCTGTGAAGGGGGTAAAATTTATGCATCAAATTAACCCTAGAAACTGCACTAAATCCTGTTTAGGGGGGTATTTTGCTCAAATGGGCAAATCCTGTTCAAGGCATTTTTTTTTTCAAATCTGTCACCCTGTGTACACCGTGAAACTTGAGTGGCCTCCCTCATTGGGAGAGGGGAGGCCTTATTATGTAATTTAAGGGGAAGTTAGCATTTGCGAACTAGCACATATTGGGTTTAGTAGTGCAGAGAGCCCCATTGGGTGATGGAGTCAGCGCTTGTGCCTTCTCCTAGGCCCCACTTAATGCCCTTCGCCATACCCCATAATTATGTTAACTAAGAAAATGTATGCAACCTGTGGTGTAGCCAGCACTTTTTCAGAGGGTGGGCAAAGGGGTGGGGCGCAAGGTCACTTTAAGGGGGCAAACATGGATGAAAATGGACTAAAGAGTACAACAAAACACCTAAAATTCTTAAATATCAGGGCAGCCAGTATCCCACGGGGGGCAAGAGGAGGCGACAAGACTTCTTACTGGGGGGAAGCCCCCTTACCCCCTGGCTACGCCACTGTGTGCAACCAAGCTAACACAACAGAGGTTGCTTGCTTTTTCGTCATAATAAATACTCTAATGCGGTAATGGAAAAGACAGTAATGACTGACAGTCATTTGTAATTAAATGGATACAGCAAAGTAACATACAATCAAAGTCACACACATAATACGGTGATTGACTTACGTACTAGGGTAAAACCAGGAGAAAAGGTTCCCCATATTGCTGATGACGTGGCCTATGCCGATGTGCCCTATATATTTTGCGCTAAAACTGTTGGCTTGGTGAGTATATATGCATGTGAACTGAGCACTGTATATTATGCAGAGCTATGCAACTCAGCTACATGTAGCAGATAAAAATTTTAATGTGGTAAATGGAATGGCTGAGCTTCTCGCAGTGAACCTTACTGAGCCCACTCAGGCAACAGAGGGCAATTAGTTGCCAGAGAGGGTTTGACACATACATCCAGCACTGAATGAATATACAGACAGTAATGGAATGAAAGTAATTTGTAATTATTAATCATGGATACGGTAACATATCCAAAGTCATATAGACTGTATACAATAATGGATAGCACCACTATGAGGTGAATGACTTAATACTCGGGTAAACCCCGGAACCAAGGCTTCCCAATGAGAAAGGTTTTTAACACAAGTCTCCACATACAAGGACCTACAAGGATTCCTCATGTTGTCTATAGTTTTACATTTTTACATAATACCTCGCAAAATTAAAAAATGTTGTGAGGTATTTAATTTCGCGAGGACCTGAAATTCGCAAAATTAAATCCCCCGCGAAATATACAAATTTACATTGAAACTAACAGTAAATCTTCTGGCCTCGCAAATTTAAAACCCTAAAAAAATCCTGCTTTTTCTCAATTCGCGAAATAAAGTACCTGCAAAATGTACGTGTTCTACAGTATCCTATACTGCTTTAGCAAAGAGTCAAATTGTTGGCTTAGTGAGTATACCGGAGTTAATGTTTGGTATGCATATTAAAGCTATATGCAACCAAGCTAACAGAAGGTTGCTTGCCTTTTTTGTCACAATAAAAAATTTAATGCGGTAAATAGATAAAGACAGCCATAATGAGATGAAAGTAATTAATTTTCAATTAAAATGAATACATTAATGAATTGCACCACTATGAAGTGAGTGGTTTACTTACTCGGGTACAACCAGGACCAAAGGTTCCCCATGTTGCCGATGATGTGTCCTAATGCAGCCTAAGCTAACAGTCAAATTGTTGACTTGGTGACGTGACTACATATATATGAACCAAGCACTATATGGTTTTGCTGCCATAACTCTGGTTCACTCAACCAGAACTTTGTACTGTGTGTGCCTACACAAAAGGGTGACTAAAAATAACGAGACTAGTAGCCAAATACAGTGAAAAAATCCAGTGAAACGTACTGGTTAATGTGCCATAAGGACTGACCTATGACATTTTTTAGTCAATGTCTTGTAAACCACTAAGGGGCTGTGCAATGAGACCTGGGGAAGGTAAAATGGGGGGGGGGGGCAAAGATTTTTTGGCAGGTTGAGAGGGGGCAAGCAATTTTTAGCAGGCCAAGGGGGGGGGAACAATTTTGACACACATTTACGGGCACCTTTTAAATAACACATGCTCTAAAAAGGCTTAGGAAAACACTGCAGAAAGTTCAAATATGCCCAATTTCCTCCAAGCAAAGCGCAATTTCTGGTGGGTAAAGAGGGGGGAGCAAATTTTTGTGAGCCATTTGAAAATTTTACCCCCGACTCATAATTATTGCACAGCCCATAAACTGGAATCTAATTTTTAGAGTTGCATTTTCCCCCAATTGAAAAAAAAATTGAGGTTCATGACCGCAAGTTCCCCCTTGATGTACCCAAAGGTTAACATTTCTGAAATCCAAGAATATTTATTTATTTGTCCTCAGATGATCTCCCTTATAACCTTGAAATAACCATTTCAAATTCATGAAAATCCAATAACCTTTACCTTGGTCGACTTCTGATGACCTTGAAATGACCTCATCTTTCATTGCTGATCATTTTCACCTAGTTTCATTAAATTTCATAAATCCTTACTTGTTTGACCGCAAGTGACCTCTGATGACCTTGGAAACATTTAACTTCCATAAATGTCCACATTCAACAAGTTTCAGTTGCTTATGTATAATGTATACATATAATAGTGGGTGATACAGGGTGATATATGTTCTCAGTATAGAAACAATACATGGGGATGATTTACCAGATACACAAACAGCTATAATACAACGTGAATAATCCAAACCCAACTTGAAAGTCACAAAACAGTATTTCCTAACTTTTCAAATGGATTTCGAATGGAGTCACCCATTCAAGTAACCAATTCAATATTCACATGCCCTGTATGGAAGATTAAGATCATGTCTTTCAAGTGTATGGATTTCATCTGGACTAGTCAATTCTGCTATGAATCCAACCAACAATCTAATATCTGTGAAATAAATTCTTGGACCTCTAGACCATGCAAACCAGGTAGCAGTTTGCTTTCTCTTTCGTAACAAGAAATATTTTAATATGGCAAAATGATCACAATAATGGTATAAATAAGTCGTTTGGAACTATGGATACAATAACATACAAAAAATCACACACATGATCATGAATATAGCACCACTATGAGGTGAATCACTTACTCTTTTTTTGGAGATTTTTTTAGGTCCGGTGGAGATAAGGTTTCCCATGTTGTCAATGGAATATATCCTATGTGGCGTTTTTTGAGCTAAGAGTCCAAGTTTAATGTAGCCTGCTTGCTTGGAGACTATGAGAATTGTCTCTTAAAGAGAAAGTAACCCAGCAATTGTATGGTTTTGTTGCCTTAACTTACGTTCACTGAACCAGAACTGGACTGTTTTGTTGCGTGAACATACAAAGCATGAGTAATGGGGCTATGACGTATCCAGATACAGTGAAGCGTGACACAATAAGCCACTTCACATGGGAGGTGAGACCCACATCAATGTGGACTTATTAGATGCGAATCGATGTGGACTTGTGCCCCGGAGGTCACTCGACTTTGAAAGTGACAGGAATGTGCAGACAGTACTTCAAAACTAGGGGTCTTTCGGAGGGATCCTAAACAAAGAAAAAGGGGGATCTTTCAGTGACAAGGCCTCCAAAAAGGGGGGTCTTTCTGTGAGACTGGGGAAAATCTGAAAAAAAAGGGGTCATTCAGTGAGACTGGGAAACATTTTGGGTCAAGATATAAAAGTTGATAACAATTTTTTCAAAAATTCATCAAAATTTGAAAAAAAAAAAAATTGAAAAATTTGAGGAAAAAACGGTTATTCTGTGAGAGATCATCAGAAATTTCCCACAAATTTTTGAAACTTTTGGCGACTGGAAAACAAAAAAGGGGTTCATTGAGTGAGAGAAAGTTCAGTAAAATAAAACAGGGGGTCACTGGGTGAGAGGGAGTTGAAAAATGGGGGTCAATGTGGCCGCACATCCCCGTCACCCATTTTTAGTGAGTGCCCCCGGGACTTGTGCGTGTAGGTGACATTGCGATGTGAGTGTCCTACAAAGCCCAAGTACATAATAATCTATATTGTTTGTTCATTTACAAGTAACACAATTATTACCGTAATCATCTTCCAGATGCAGCAGTACCTGTAAAGACATTACTATAGACTATGGACCACAATGGCCTTATCGCAATGGCATGGTTCAATAACCTCAATTAAACAGTCACAGTGCAAAATTTCACCTCAAGTTGCAGAGTGTGAGGTTTTGTACCCAAATTTTCAAAGGTCATTCAATGAATGTACAAATGTATTGGGGTTAAAGAACTGTGCCTTGATAGAAGAGCATGTTGTGGATCCTAGTGATACTTGATGTGAATCACAGCTAGTATACATTAATGTGCTATAATGCAGTTCTTGCATGAAATACTTATCTATGTTATTTAGTAAACATCATTGTATCTCTCTGAACTGATATCTTGGAACTTATCCAATAATTTGTTTTTTAATGAAACAAGTTTTCAAAAGCAGCTGCCCAGGGGTGTCCCACAGGAGACATCTTACACTTCCCATAATGCATTTCTCCATTTCACTTGAATTTTCTGCATTGATGATTTGCCATCTTTTGCAACTTGGGTCGATAGTGACATACAAGTACCTCACTGCACAGAGCACATGCATCCAGATCTTGCAAAAAAATGTGTATTTCTTGACTATCAAAACCATGTTTAGCCAGTCTGTTCTGAACAGAAAACAAAGGGAATCTGTACAAAGTAATAGGAGTGTCATCTTATGTAGTGAGGTCGCATCATGTTGCAAAGGATTCTGGGAAGGGTAGGAAATCTTCTCTGGGGGTGTCCTTCTGTAAAATTTACTAACAGGGTTGGGAAATAATTTCACCCCTTTGTAAATGATTCTTAAGAAGTTGGTCAAAAAGCCACCAAATCAATGATTTGATCATGATTTGCCAGGATCTAGCCAGGGATGTACACAAAAATGTTGCCCGCTTGCCAGGCAGTTAGCCGGGAATTATATGGGAGTGTATGATCAATTGTCCCTGCAGTGCCGGGATGATACAATGGATAGCGGGGACATAGCCGGGGATTTAAAAATGTTTGCCCGCCCTACCAGGATGTTAGCGGTGAATTGCCAAGGATGCCATGCCAATGTCACACACCAACATCGCCTGGCTAATAATTACTTGGTACAGCAGAGATACTAAAATGAATACCCGGGATCGATACACGTGCATTTGCTATGCACGAGTTTGATATGAGAAGAAAATCTTTGGATACCGGTGTAGAAAATGATGAATATCATATCAATACCGTAAATGATTTCGTATAAAGAAACCAGATGTGGTTCCTTGCACATGAATATATATTTTGAACAGATATGGTAGTCGTTAGCTTGCGCTTTGAGACAGTAGCTTGCGTCTTGAGTCAAAAACTGACAATAATTCCGCAATAATTCTGATTTATATGTGCCGAATTATATAGCGTAGTGTATAGGCCAATCGTGAAGGTTGTCTAAAAGAATATGACCTATATGGCATACCATGCTTGACTGACACACAGCGAGGTCAGTCACCGAGGTAATCGGAGCTATTGTCAGTAGCCTTAGTCAGATGTCCTTCAGCCTATTTATGCGATACTATTAAACAGGTCGATATGTATAATGGCCATGCATGGCGGTGGATTCAATCTACCAAGGCGATTTCTGCCATGAAGATATCGGGGCGGTGACACTGTGTGTCATGCCTGAAAACTCACGACTGTCAATCGGAGGACATGCAGCTTTGTGTGCATGGTAAGAATTTCTTGCATACAGGTAGCTGGTGTCAGATACACTGGTACTTATACGATTATACGAGATTGTCACACAAAGCCCGGTTGGCAGGGGGTGGGGACATAGTGGGGCATGTACAGCATATTTGTGCCCCACACTGCCGGGACAATAGCGGGACATAGCCAGGGATATCACGCTAGCAAAATGTACTTCCCTGCTAAATCCCCGCTAGTTCCGGGTCCCCCAGATCCGGGATTCAAATTGATTGGTGCATAATTTGCTATACAACCACTAAAGAGGGGGCACAGGCAAAGCTTAAGTCTCATGAAACACACACAGGCATAAATATGTTACACACAGGGCCAGATTTACCATAGGGCCAGATGGGCGCGGGCCCAGGGCCCCCGAATTTTAGGGGGCCACCAAAATTGCCTTGTGCAGTGTGAATCTTCTATTTTAGGTTTTGGACCAAAATACGGTACAAAAATTACACAATTTTTCGCGCTGCGCGCACACTGTCCTGATTCTAGCAAATTTCAGCTTCAATTTGGGCTAAAATAGTATAAAATTGAATTTTGTCTCGCGCTTCGCGCGCAAATGACCTAGTGAAACCTTCAACTTGGCCACTTGAGTGCACGTGCCTTACTCACGGTACGTTTGGGGGCCTCCAAATTTTGGCCTGGCCCAGGGCCCCCAAAAAGGTAAATCCGGCCCTGGTTACACACACCCTTGAAAAGATGGAAAATACATGAATGACCTCCCAATTTATAGCATTTTATAATATTATAAGGAAAAAATATGATAGTACATTTAGAAAGATCAATCAACTTTACTTCCAAACAATTTGTTTCAAAATATGGTTAACATCACCTTTCTCTTCAGTGCGCAATCTTTTATACACCTCCTTCTCCTCCCGCACCTCCTCGGAACAAGTTGCCAGAGCACTTCTCTTCATAGTGTTATCTCTGTTGTTGGCCACCTGTATATGTCCAACTCTTGGTCAATTGTCAATGCTTTTTTTTTAGACAAGCAGTGTTGCCATTTTTTCATGCCAACAGTAAAGGTGGTAATCACAAAGTAGCCCAATTTTACCTAAGCCGTAACTTGTGACACATTCACCTGTCATGATACACCAGGCGCATTGTGCCGATTTTCTGGAAATTGTTTTGGCGAACTCAATCTGGTAGTGTGTGACATACATCAAAAAGTATCCCAATTGGAAGTAAAAAGAACTCTTATGGCAATACCCTATAGCTTTTATCAATACAATACCCTGGTCTGTGAATAGGATTTATAGTGATAGGATTCACTAGGATCTCAAACCGATCATCTATCAATACTGTTCTTCTATGCCAATAGGCTTCTACATCTACATGTATCAAATGACCTTCAAGTATTTTGGGTACAAAAACTCATACCCCACAACTTGAGGTCAACTTCAAGCTATGTTTGTTGAATGGAGGTTATTGAACTAAGCCACTGGGCATGAGGCTATTATGGCTCATAGTGATTAAAGTTGTACTTGGATATTTGCCACAAGTAATACAGGATGCACCCAAGGAAAACCTATTAAAGGGATATCAGTGAATTAATTCTAAGCTATTCACAAAGGCATCGCCAGCATATTTTTTGCGATGTAATAATCGTGATGTATCATGGGAAAATCGACATCAAGTCCAGCAAAATCTGAATATTACCATGCTATTACAAGGAACATTATTAATATTTTTGAGTTCGATTCAATATACACCGGTATTATTTTGACAAATCGATAGAAAAAAATTAATTGTGCACATTTTCCTAATGTAATAGCATGGTAATATTCGTGAGTATGCCGACTTGATGTCAACTTTTCGACCCATGATACATCACTATTACAAAATGCTGGCGGCGCCTTTATTGTGAATAGCTAGAATTAGGTCACCTACTACTGAATTTGATTACAAACTGTTTTTTTTTAATATAATTATATTATTCTGTAAGTAAATAATTAGAGTCACGCGGTAGCTTGACCAGCAAGTTTTAAAAAAAACGACTGATAAAGAAGAATAAACAGATGCACCGCGAGACTATATTTACACGGAACAAAACGCTATTGTTCTATGATATTTTTCGCTGGGTACAAAATATATCTAAAACCATGCTAAATCGTATAGACTGTCCAAAGTGTCATATTTTGATAACTCTTTATTTCAAAAAGTTACACGAATCTTACAGTCAATCCGATTGTTTGATAATAAACAAACATTCTTGCTTTATTTCACGCGGTATTTCATAGCCAAAATTAGTGGCAAATCATAGCTAATCATACTGATATCCACAATCTTTCGACACTGCTACAGCCATACATGGCTGTCACTGTCGCACTAATTTTTCAGATTCACTTTCAAATATACCCAGGCATTTTCCTGGATACCCTACATACAAATTCTGGACCCCATTCGCCAAAAAATCAAGTTTTTCACAATTCTTTTATTCTTTCCGGACCACAGCATATATTCATATTAATAAATACTCCACTTTCACACACCGTAATAACGGGACGCCCCGATGGCGAAGTGGTTAAGGCCATGGACTTCTAATCCATTTATGAATTTTTGCTCAAGTTTGAAACTTCCCACCACTTTTTTTTTAATGTTTTATTAATCAATTTATTGTCGTAAATCAAGAATAACACCATTTCGAACATCCATTGCTATTGTGATATTATTATTTTTTTCATCAAACAAACATGTTTGATTTTTTATTCACATTTAGGCCTAGGCCTTGGGCCTACTTTCACCATCCAGATGCTATCACCATGCCTGACTATCATGGCATCTTCGTAATTTAAACAACCGAAATTTATTTATTATTTATTATTTATTTATCAGTGACTCTGTTCACAGCTCAGACTGAAATTATAATTCATATAAATATTATAAATGAAAATCACAAACCGCGAAAGATCGCCAACAACTGCCGCTGAATATTGATATCCAACTAGATTTCCCCACAGGGCTAAAGGGCAGGACTTAATTAGGGGAATTAAAATCACAAAGATCGCCGACAACCGCCGCTTAATAGGGGTATCCAACTAGGGGCTACAAAGAACTACAAACCGCGAAATTTGGATATCCAACCAGATTGCCCGCAGGCATATCGATTATATGGATATCCAACAAATTCGGACCACAAACCGCGAAAGATCGCCAACAACTGCCGCTCAATATTGATATCCAAGTAGATTGCCCCAAGCAGGGCTATAAAGAACCACAAACCGCGAAATTTGGATATGGAACTATTGCCCCACAGGGCTTCAAAGAACCACAAACCACGAAATATGGATATCCAACAAGCTTAAACTACAAATTAGCTCCCGATAGAGAGCAGGACTTGATGAGGGAAATTAAAACCACAAAACACGAAAGATTACAAAGAACCACAAACGCGAAAGACTAGATTGCCCGCGAGGCCTATCGATTATAAAGAATCACAAACCACTAAATACGGATATCCAACAAGCTTAGACTATAAACTAGCTCCAGATAGAGGGCAGGGCTTGATGAGGGAAATTAAAACCACAAACCACGATATTCAACTATATTGCCCCGCTGGGCTACAAAGAGCCACAAACCCCGAAATTGGGATATCCAATTAGATTGCCCGTAGGCCTATCGATTATTCGATTGTAAAGAACCACAAACCGCGAAAGATCAACAACAACTGCCGCTTAATATTGATACCAACTAGATTGCCCCGCAGGGCTATAAAGAACCGCAAACCGCGAAATTTGGATATGCAACTAGATTGCCCCACAGGGCTACAAAGATCCACAAACCACGAAATATGGATATTCAACAAGCTTAAACTATAAATTAGCTCCCGATAGAGTGCAGGGCTTGATGAAAACCACAAACCATTTAAAGATCGCCGACAACCGCCGCTTAATAGGAATATTCAACTAGGTTGCCCCGAAGGGCTACAAAGAACCACAAACCGCGAAATTCGGATAGCCAAGTAGATTGCCCAGCAGGGCTACAAAGAACCACCAACATTAAAACACGATTATCTGGGGCATTTAGACGCTTCCGTAGTATAGGCTTAAATATATGCGCATTTACCAGTTCCGACATGAAGTAGGCCTAAATCGGATTTACTCTATGTGTGTCTCTCTGGCATTGTCAACATTGGGTGTGTGTTGTTCATATTTACATTTTATTTACATATTTACGTAACCTTGAATAATTAAAGTATATTAAAATGTTTATTGATCATTGTGTACGCCTCTGAACATTACAGTCACGCGTGACGAGCAAGTTTTAAAAATAAACGACTGATAAAGTTTTGTTTAATTATTTATTGTCATGAATCAAGAATGGCAACTTCAAACATCCATTTTTCGTTTTATTCGTTTTATGGTGCACTTCATAACCTGCCTTTCCAAGCTTGGAGCTGCTTGGCTACATTCATAAAAAGAAAAGAAATCTACCAAAAAACGTTGACAACGTAAAGAAATCAGCAAGTTTAAAAAACCCACCTCGGCTCACTTTTTGAAACTTGGTCCCATTTGAACACCAACAGCAAATCAGTGTTTTTATTTTATTTCAACAGAATACAGCGTTTCCAACAAGATTACAAACAAGCCTACTTGTTATTCGTTTAATTCAATCATTAATCATGATATTATAAAACAAAACACAAAAGATATTGGCTTATCATGCAAGAACAAGATAATAACCGTTCAGGTCGCTCCAGAAAGCTTACAAATTAATATCGCATCTGCACATTAAAGATACATAACACTTCTGGAAATGTTTTAAATTGATGTAAATATGATAAAGTTTAAATCAGTACCTTTTACAAATGGGACCAAGTTTCAAAAAGTGAGCCGAGGTGGGTTTTTTTAAACTTGCTGATTTCTTTACGTTGTCAACGTTTTTTTGGTAGATTAGTATGGTGTGCTACCATTATACATGGACAATTCTGTTTGTTTGTTTGGTTTTGGGGTTTTTTGCTGTTGATTGTTAAATTTGCACTTTTTTCCTTGAATTGACCTTAAAAACATGTGGACACACATCAATGCACCTTTAAGATGAATATAGCTTCCTATAGGTGCAAATCTAGATATGTAATCAGAATTGCCAAACTGGTTTAGTCAGGCGGCGAGTGGCATGATAGAGCCGGCAACTTGTGAAACCGCCCGGCCATATGGCATTTTCCATATACTCGGTTAGTTTTGTGGGGTTCATTATCGAACCCCAACGGTTTTAGCTTGTATTTATATTATTTATTAACATAGGCCTATTTGTTTGTGATATTTCAAGCGTTTTAAAATTTCAAAATAATCCCATTCAATTACACGGTTAACGATGGAAATTTACTGAATTTAGAGAATGCACGTCATTCACCACCTGGGTTTAGTAAATTTTTATTCAGCTAGACTTCTCTATGTTGTACATTTAGTGGATGTATTAATGTATATGGTACTGCTGTGTACCCCCTAAAATGGAATATAAAGTCACGTTATCAGATGACCAGCCTCACCACTCCCAACTTTACCCTATCAAAATAGAAATGTTGGCTCTAAAGAAGAAAAGTTCATACTTTTCCTCATTATGATCCCAGTGCAAATTTGCCACTAGTTCAGATCTCCATGTTAAGATGTTTTCTGTTATTTCAGAAGTATGATTGATAATTTATCTTATAATGATGTATTTGTTGATGTTATGAGTTTTACAGACTATGATGGTATTCTTCCAGTTATCAATTTTGGTTGGAAACTCTTTAATACAATACTACATGACACTGATAAAATAAATTTTATAATAATAAAAAAATTTAAGTAAATGCTACAGGTGCAACAGTGCTATAGGTCCTCTTGTAAAATAAAATGAAAATGAAAGAATATGTTTGATCAATTCCAATCTATATTTGCCTGGCTTATTTGTTGTTTCAAAATACTGAAAAAACATGGTAATGCTAATAACCCTTTTTCTTGGAATGTATACAACAATAATTGTGCTGACCTTTCACAGTTGAAAATGAAAGTATTCTTTCAATGAGTTCTTACAAAATTCATATCCGTGGATCTGGGTGCAGGACCATGAAGTCCAACCTATTTATAGACAACTTGACAAGACAGTTAAACTAGTGTCCCGCATGACTACCCCTCCAGTTTTCAGGCACCACTCAACCACACAGTCACAAAAAAACAGGAACCGCCACAAAAACGGTTCGCAGCTGTTGGCAAGAATCTTCGCACAGCATACAATGAAGTTCACTTTTCTAAGGGGGAGCTTTAGTTAAGATGATAAATAACGATTGGTAAGAAAGTCTACTAAATGACCTCATATAAGGCTGTGATCACATAGAAGTATACGGTATTCGCTATACGAAATACGCTCATTCGATCAGGCAGAGTTCACATAGTATACTCCTATGTGAACTCAGCCTGATCGAATGAGCGTATTTCGATAGCTTAATACTGTATACTTCTATGTGATCACAACCTAAGGTAACGTCGTCTGTAGAAAGTAAAAATGGTGCAACTGCGACAAGAACTGGGAAGAACTGTCACTCTTGCTAGTTAGGCAATGTGAACAAACATTTTCCTAGCATATTGACCTAACACCACAACTATATGGTACTTCACAATTTAACAGTAATGGAAAGCCAATTGAAGCACCTAGATGGGTCCAGCATTGGGGGTGCAACTGCTTTAGTTTATTCCAAAAATACAGGAAACCATTATTAAGGAATTTTCATGGCAAACCATTTCTCAGAATAGGACAATTTACACTGTTCTGTGGCATATACTTTCACAATTGAAAGCAAAAGTTGGGTTTCAATTGTTATTATACATGTTTTCATGGAAAACCTTTTCTCTGAAATGTGTAAATTGCACTGCTGAACGTGCAACAATTATATATTACTCTGAAATATATAATTGAAAAAGATATTGTACCTTCTATCAATTATTATTCACTAGCGGGATGCCCATGCTCTGCTAGCCGAGTAAACAGGAGCGATCACTAAAACAGGAAGAATCACTGAACAGGTGACATAATAATGTATACCATACCGAATTGCTACTTTATCGTTCCCCTCACCCCTCGATCACCAAGATAAAGTGAGTATATGAAGAAGAATATAAAAGTCGAAAATAAATATGGAACTTTTTAGCCGAAGTAGATAAATTTTGTAAAAACAAAATATAAATCAGATATATACCTCACTGCAGGCGTATATATATTTGCAGAATAGCCTATTTTTCCATACCTTAATTTTCAAGAGATACTTACTTTTTCATGACTTCACATGTTTTTCAATGGGTAAAAAGACCTTTTTCTTCTGTAACTTCCCCCCCAAAAAATAATAAATTAAATACCCTAAAAACTAATTTTTCAAGTTTCTACACACTTGCCTCACTGTGCAGTTTTCTAGTCAGTAGTCACCAACAAAAATCTTCATTATGCAAAATTTTATTGTTAATCATGTATTAGACTAAGTCCTCCAATCCAAAATCCCTCATGCACAATTGTTGTGCTATGCTATGGCACACACTTTCAGCTTTGCATGGGGAACACAATATACATAGACAACACCAACATAGGCTAAACTTGTTCATATTTTATTGAACACTACACTTTATAATTATTGCAGTGAATTCAGAGACACAGACACATTGGAGGCTACGGGACTTAGGCTTTTATTTATATTTTCTTCAAAGGGCTCTGAATGCCGGATATTTTGACCAGTTTACAGGATAGTGGGAGATTGTATTCAAATCTGGGAGTCTCCTACAGAATCTGGGAGAGTTGGTAGCACTGGGTATGTAGAGAGCCTATCTCTAGCAGACGAAGGATGTGCCAAAGGAATCTCAGTTGAAGAAATCCACCAACAACAATCTTCATATTTCACTTTTTGACTAGGACCCCCCCAAAAAAAAATTCTCTTCGGGTGACCAAAAAAAAACCTGAATTCAGACTTAGCCTAAAAATTCTCATGCCTGCTTGGAAAAACTTCATGAAGAGGTAATAAACTTAACTTTGATCACAATACCAGAATTTGCGTTACTAGAATTTTCAGTTGACATTCAAGTTTCACCTTTCACCAACAGACTGGCAACCCAGGTTAGCGTTCAGCGACCTTTTGGACACTTGATCCCAAAATTGGGTAACATGTATTGGCACCATCTCTGTTCAGTGATGGCTGGTTTACTCTGATGTAATTAGCCTCCTTTTTAACACCACATTCAAAATATCTGGGTTCCTTGTCCATAATTTACACTTTGCCAAGTCTATATGATGGCCAGGAGACTCGATGTGAATGTGTTGGGAGACCTCAGACGAGGTAGAGGTATGTTATTTCTGTCCCAGGTGAGCCCTATTCATAAATATCCCCTCAAACGCCACCACCAGGGGCAACTCTCAGAGGTTCCATGTTCCGTTCTCCCGCACAGCTTTACTGCAAGGCTCTTTCTTCCCCAACACTATCCGTCTGTGGAATTCATTGCCCCAGGAAGTTGTTGAGTCACCAACCCTAGACGTCTTCAAGTCCAGAGTGTGTAGCGTCTCCTTCACCTAACCAGTCCACTTTCCAGTCATCTTTTTAGCTGCACATTCACCTTGTATATCGTTTTGGATCAGCACCAGTCTTTGTTGTCTGCACTAACTTGAATGCACCGCAACTAATGTGCGAGTATACTCCAGCGGAGGTTTCTGCACAGTATTGGAAGATGATGACGATGATACGCGATCATTCCTACCAATTTTCCTGAATTTTCCACACCATAATTGGTCTTGTGCATGGGGTATGGGTCACTTGTAAGTTGAATATTGTACCCTTACATTGTTAGTTACAAATCTTACCTTCTCTGGGTTTGATGTCCTTGAGTTCTGGCAATCCAGTCTTTGCTTCTATTTTGTTATCAGCCAGGGCAGATATGATGTAATCTACAGCATCATTGGTCCTCTCCAACTGAAAAATGAATTAAAATATAAAGAACTGTTATTAACATATCGAAAATTATATACCTCATATATAGATTCCTCTCATCTGATTGGTTAAAAGTGTGGTCATTGAATTAGCTATGCCCTCAAAATGAACTACGCCCAGTCATGGAAACAAACTATGGACCGGTGTGCGTCTACGCATGCGCAATCCCAACATCCATGTACATCCATTTGGTATATAAAACAAAATTGACTGCTTTATATTCGGGACATGGTTAAAATTATAGGCTGGCAGTGATCTCAAAATCATAGCATTGTTTTGAGATCACCTTGGGCCTATAATTTTAACCATGCCCCTCATAGCAGTAAATATTTGTTTACTATAGTAGTTTAATTTGTATAAACACAGCTGCCAAAAAGCTGTGCGCGATGCAACCATGATCATTTCAAAAACACAATGTGAACATACAACCTTGGATACCAAATGAAAATACTAACAAAGTACAAAGGAGAAAGTTCCCCAGCAAAAATGCCACCTCAAAATTCAATGATCATAGTCAATTTTTTCTTGGAGTTTGCAGCCAATAAACGGATAGATCCTAAAATTGTCAAAATTTTTAGGTCTTTTGGGAAACTGCATGTATATCTTCAATACAAAAGGTCAAAATTTCATATGATGGTCGGCCTTTCCTCCCAAATACATACAGTTTAAGTATTTCATTAGATATATATAATTTACTTTGAGGACAGTTAAATGTCAGTTTTCAATAATTCTCCATAAAATTTGTATTACATCGTGAATTTCAATATTTCATAATTCTGAATGCAATTTGGTGTGTTTTGATGCACTTTGATGCACTGTGCAAAGGTGGGTGAGACCTTAAGACTATAATCCTCAAAAAAAGTCCTTGGAACACTTCAAGCATCTTTAATAAAGTCAAACATGTATTTTAAAAATGTTCAATATTTGGTATTAGAAGAAAGCTGAGCCTTCAATTAACACTCCCCCCCCCCCCATCATTCAATGTTGCAACACTTTCGAGACACACTGAACACATTTCCATGTCTCAACAGTGCACCTGGGAGGGGGATCAAAATTTGCCCCTAAAGATGCTTAAATGTTTCTAGACTTTTTTTTAGGATTGTAGGTCAAAATCTTGGACAGAGACCAAAAGTGGTCTGAGAACATCTCTGGTCTGGAAGTGCCATGTCCATCTTGTCCAGTCAACCATCAGTTCATGAGGCAACAAAGATAACATAAGCTTACCTGATCCTCCAGTTTGTTGAGTCTCTCTTGTAAAGCCTTTTCTCCTAGTAGGCCTAAGTGTTTGGATGGAACACCCGTCTCTGGATCTGCAAATACCATCTCCATCTTCTCTAGTAAACCGTCAACTCTATGAGGCAACAAAGAAGCAAAAAAAGAAAATCATGAGTTCACATTCTTCTGCCAAATAATTATATGTAATTATTATGATGTGTGCGATCATTGACTATTATTTGAAATCCATACACCCCCTATGGACATGACATTAATGCTCTGCATGCTAGCCATAGGCTTGAACATAAAAAGGTCCAAGTTTTGAGATATTTCCTCAAAATATCTCAAGAACGACTGAACCAATACTAGGCTTGTTTGTACTCATTTTAGTGCATTTTTCATGCTGAATCCAAATATGGTCTTGAAAATTACCAACTCTGAAATTTTTTATTATTATTTTTTTCAACTGAAACTTATCACGGCAGTCGACACCCGCATGGAGAGAGTTAATTTCCCACACAGGGAGTGGGGCTACCTGAACGGGTGACTCCATTTGAAATTCACACTCCCTGTGATGTGTGGAAGATTAAAGTCATGTCTTCCATTACATGGATCGAATCCATGGGTTCCTAGGCTACAGTCACCCATGGAAAACAGGGTACTGAAAACCAGTACACCATGTTCATATGGGCCATGAGTTAGTTTGTTTACATTGCAGTAATTCCCTCAGAATAGTCAATACAGATTCCAAACAGATACAACTTACCTCAAATCAGTTTTAGTTGCTCTTAATAACTCTAAATTGACATGACATTGATATTTATTTGCTCAATTTCATACCAAAATCAAGGAAAACATGGTTTTGTTATTGCAAAATAACATAGAAATCACACAGGGTTATATCAGGTTACTGCAGTAGGCCACTTGAGGTAATCAATATTGCCACTTGAATGGCGTGACTCAGTGATTTCTGCTCATTGTAAGACAGATAGTGTTGTAAACTTGATTGCATAACATTACAATTGCCAACTGATATCCTTTGTATTTGAGTTGTTAACAGGGCTGCCAACTTTGAAAAACACATTTCAGTATTTTTCAACCTCAAAATCAGTATTTTGCATACAAAATCCGTATTTTGAAAATATACTTACGGTTCTCAAGATATAGGCATTTTAGTGTTACTCAAAACAATAAAATACAAAGAAAGTTGAAAGGGATTACTGGCTATATCTCAAAATCAATATTCCTGAGAAACAACTTTTTTGGCTTAATCACAGCACTGTAGTGAAAGGATTAAATTTTTTTTTTTAAAGTCGCAAAAAAAAAAAATCACAAGAGGTCGCCGTTGTGGGCGCTTTTACACAGATGTCACTAGACACATGTAAACAAGTACAGGGGCAGCGCCCTGGTGGGTGGGTGTTCAAGCCCCAGCTTTTTATCATTCCCAAACCTGTTTGAAACCCTAAAACACATGTTTTCATGAGAAACACTAATTTTCAAAGAGCTTCCATTTCCAAGTTACAGCACTTTGAAATGTCCACTCCCCTATACTTAACCATGTATGAAGCATTTTTTAAACTTTTGCAATGGCTTTATTACATGACCTATGCATCTGACTTACACATATGTGAAGCACAATTTAAAACTAATAATTCATTGATTTAAGTGGACCCCCCGACCACCCACCCACACCCACCCCAATGTGCCAAGGTCATGAGCAAAAACAATGTAGGAAACCATCTTGTAGGCTTAAATATTCTTTTCATCATGGAGCTACAGAGTTAACTAAATACCTTCAGAAGACATAACCTGTCATAGCAGTTGAATGGTTAATGAAAAATAATAATGTGCATGCACCATTTCGAGATATGACTCTTGTAGGCCTATTAACTATTAATTTTAATGTGCATGCATCAACCGAAAGTCGAAAGAAAACGGTGTCGGAAACCAACTTGTAGGCCTATTCTTTTGCACCAATAGTGCTAAATAGTTGACTAAATACCTTCAGAAGACATAGCATAATGTAGCACGGGATGTAGCAGTTAGATGGTTAATAAAAAAAACCAATAAAATACAAATAAAACAAATTATTTAATAGGCCTACAAGATGGTTTCAACACAATTTTTCCTGACTTTCGGATTGTGCATGCACATTAATATTTTTCATTATAAACATGCAACTGCTACTATGCTATGTCTTCTTTCTGAAGGTAGGCCTATTTAGTTAACTATTTAGCTCTCAGTGCAAAAGAATAGGTCTACAAGATGTATTCCGACATCGTTTTCCTACCGACTTTCGGATCGTGCATGCACATTATATTATTTATTAATGGACGGAAATGTGGCACGTTCCATATTTTCGGGTTTTAAACTT
Organism: Amphiura filiformis; assembly: GCF_039555335.1. Taxonomy (NCBI): domain Eukaryota; kingdom Metazoa; phylum Echinodermata; class Ophiuroidea; order Amphilepidida; family Amphiuridae; genus Amphiura; species Amphiura filiformis. The sequence continues at coordinate 57,269,015 of NC_092629.1, read as the reverse complement.
TGGAATGCGGGACTGGGGGACAGTTGGCAGGTCTGTATTTTGCCAAATACGAGCAGTGAAAATCTCTGAATAGCCTTACTTTTAATACATATATCAAATTTTTTGAAAAACGTATTTTAGGACACAAACCGTACTCAGTATTCTTGACCAATTTCCGCATTTAAATACGGAAAATTCGTACTAGTTGGCAGCCCTGTGTTAATGATGGTATTAGAACTGTCATAATGGATGTAAACATTAAAAAATGTCAACAAAACATGCTGCTGCAGAACTCTATGCCTGTGTGTGTGTGTCTGAGGGCCGATGACTGGGCCGATGACACACATTCGATGGGTGTAGTCTTCCATAGGGGGTGTGTGGATTTCATCTGGAATAGTCCACTGTGGGTTATGGTAAAAGATAGTTCAGCCAGGGTGGGGGCACCAGTTCGAAACTAGGGTTCATTTGGTGCAGGGCTGTAGCAAGTGGAGAGGCCAGGTCAGTGCCATTAAACGGGGAAGCCAGGTAGGCTATGGCCGCCACACTTTTTTAGCCAATTCTTATGTTATTCTTTAAATTATGATGCCAATTTTGAGTCATGACTATGTTTTGGCAGCCCACCTCTCCGTGATGGCCATTCACAATTTTCAGCATTGCTACGACTATGTTTTGGTGAGTGAGCAACTTGATACCAAAAAGGTGGCCTTTCTGTAAGTCTGGGAAATTTTTGAGAAATTATCAAAAACTCTTCAAAATTCTTGAAAAAGGATGGCCTTTTGGTGACATTAAAAAGAAAAAAAATAAGGAGGTCATTGGATAAGAGAGAGTTGAAAAATGGGGGGGGGCAATCATCCCAGTCACTCACTTTTAGTGAGTGCCCCAGCGGTGCATGTGTACATGGTTGAAGGTCAGTTGAGTTTTGAAGCCATCCCTTACCAAATTGAACACACATTGGACTATATTCATTTGAAATTTACACTTCCCCTGTGGAAGATTTTGCTTAAGTCTTCCACAGAGGGAGTATGAGTTTCAAATAGAATAGACAATTGGATAACAAATCCACAAAGCCCCTTCCACCTCTTAACATTTTAACACCTAGAAAAGATGTAGGCCTAAGCAATACTATCTCACTTGTCCTGTCACTCCTGACATGTTCATTAATATCTCTATAGTGTGTCTTGTCTCAAGTTGAGAGTAACGCCATGTTAGATTTCACTGTGGCAGATTTGAATCAGTGCATATGCGGGGTTGCGACGCCAGCATATGGACAAATCACCCTAAGGTGTGTATATGCTCCATGTAGGATTTCACAGTGCCAGATTTGAATCACACACACTAACCTACATGTATTCCCACGGCACGTATACACACGCGTAGAAGGGCGATTTGTAATCTACGTCGGTGACGCCATCCCGCAAATGCATTGATTCGAATCTGTCTGCAAAATCAAAACAAGATATAAATAAAGAGGACTCACCTGTCTCCAGTCCCCCTGACTTGTTCATTAATATCCAGTTCTTCCATGTGTCTCCTTCGTGATATGTATTCCTCAGACATGAAGGCCTCCCATCGTACCAATTTCTTCACATCACCCTTCTTCAGTTTTTGTTCTAAACAATGTAAAAGGCACAAATAGCGTATTAAATTTAAATAACCCTTACTCGTTCTTGATTTTGAAAAACCAGTGCCTTAGCTATGCAAATATCCCAGTTTGCTCCTGAGCATAGCTAAAAGAGCAGCAAGAGGGCAGCTGTCCGGTCCCCCTTTAAGAAGTCTTTCTTCCCTTTGAACAATTGTTTTTTGTATATTGGCGCTTTATAAATTGTTGTTGTTGTTGTTGTTGTTGTTGTTGTTCCCCCCTCCCTAATCGGATTAACTACCCTAGCAATAGATGAAAACAATTTTTGAATAGATTGCCCAAGAAGCAGGTTGCACTCATCACCTGTGTATGTCTGCAACCATAGATTGAATACAATACCGCTCTTTTCAAAGATACTAATCTTACAGATGCGAGTGATAACCATTTCTTGACATCTATGGGTTCAATGCATAGGTACCACATGAATGTTGCAGTGCAGGGCGATCTATTCAAAAATTGTATTCATCTGCTGCTATAGTAATTAATCCTTTTACATCATCACTTATTATTTTCACGCAAAATTAGTAAACACATCATATTTTACTGGAAAAGTTGAATATTGACAACAGCGATTAGCTACCACATCAGATTTTACCAGAAATGTTGATTACTTATCATAGGTGCATGGTTTTAAACTGGTTTTACTTGTTTTAGCTAGTTGCTATTAGTCAAAGTTGATAATCGACAATTAAAGAGGGCACCTTAAGGGTAGACGAGGTATTGTTGGTCGAAGCAACCTAAAAATCAATTTTCATTATCCAGATCAATGAAAATTAACACCTTGATGTTTTGCAAAAGTTCATTCTACAAATCATATACTTTGCAAACTTGCTTAATTTATTGTTGTTAATGAGTTATGTACGTTTTACAAAAGTGTTGTTGTTTCAGCCCTCTTTACAACGTAACTCAAGAACCGCAGCACCTATAAAAGTATATCTGTGATATTTTAATTCTTCTACACACTCGCTATGAATTGAGAAATGCAGTTTTTGTCAAAGCTCACTACCATACCATTCGTAAGATGCTGTGAACTACCAAATCACAACAGTTTAAAATAATTAATAACCTTAACTCACCTGGAGTGTCAGTAGGACGTGTTAATTTTTGGTATTTTATTTAAAATGATCGGTAGATTCAAATCAAGGGTGGATCGGTTCTTTGCCGAAGCTCTGTCACTAGGATCCACAACATGCTCATCAATCTGGGCACAGTTATTTAACCCCAATACATTTGTACATTTATTGAGTGACCTTTGAATATTTTGGGTACAGAAACTCATACTCTGCAACTTGAGGTCAAATTTTGCACTATGATCATTTCATTGAGGTTATTGAACTATGCCATTGGGATGATGCTATTGTGGTCCATAGTGTGTGGTACTTACTGAGTTGTCCATGTTTCCAAGACAAGCAGCATCCACATTTGTGTACCATAAATCTCACAATGAAGGCAAAATGAGATATTATGATCAACGGAGGTACTAGAGGTGGGCGACTGAAATACTCCTTGATGAGTTCATAGCGCTGGAACTTCCAGTGCAGATCCGTGTTCTCTTGGACTTTTTCAAAAGTGTAACTATGGACAAAAAGGTAACAGAAATTGTTGATATGCATGGCTAATTTTTATCTTTTTTTTCACATCAAACATAAAACATATAGTGCCTATAAATCCTACTGGGAGAACTCATAGTTTGTGCAACCTCAAGTGTAACACTCAGGGGTGTGAGTGACCTCTATTGAAAAAAGAGCAACTTTGTTCAAAAAAGAGAAAAAAAGAGGTAAAGCACTGAAATATGCTCAAAATGGGCAGAAAATGAAAGAAAAAGCTAAAATTTTGCCTTAAAGAAATTTCCAAAAAAGAGGAATTCAGCTTAAAAGAGGAGATTTCACACCCCTGAGTTACACTATGTGAAATCTCCAATATTGGACTGTCACTTATAGGAACCACTATTTTGGGCAAAGGAATTGAATGACAATTGGGGTCTTCAAGCAAGGGTGAGTGTTGCAATGGTCTGTGCATGTAACACTCAAAGAGTTAAGATGCAAAAAACGATACATCCATTTTTCTCAATTTGAAATATAACTGATTAAATATAAAGAAAATAATGAGAAACAAATATGTGATGCGATCAAGCAAAATCAGTCGGAACTCGGAAATATTGATTTTGAGATATAACCATACAAAGGAAATATTTCCTTTTGTTTCCTGTTGTTTTGGAAACTCTTTATAATTGTTCATCTTTGAAACTGGTTGTTCAATTTCAATGGGGTTTTCTGCAAAATCCAGATGCTTTTTACTATCCTATAGATGAGTTGACCTCAATATTTATCAACAAAGGCAAGGGACTGGTATATCGATATGCTTGAGTAACCCCATGTAACCACTTCACGGTTCAATAGCCGTATTGTGTTGTGGCGGGAGTTTTAAAAACACGAGCCCTGAACAAAATGCATGCCTACTGCCAGGAAAAACACAATGGAAATTGTGATGATGCATGCGCATACTGCCAGGCATTGACGTGAGAAGTCGACTCATCTATAAGAAACAGTAAATTTAATATTTCCGAGTTCCGACTGATTTTACATGATCGTATCACATATGTGCTACTTTTGGTCATAGTTTGAACAGTTTACGTTGGAATTTGTAAAAATAGGGTGTCAATTTAAACTACTGTATATACAGCATATGTTGGTGGCATTAACTTAAAAAGGTCTAAAATGGCATTTATCTGTTATCTGGTTTTTTTTCTCATCCGGAACCCTTCGTTTTGTGTAATCAGTTCATGGCATTACAGACCACAAACAAGCATGCACTAAAGAAACAAAGTTTGTTGGGCACATGATGAAACAGTAATAAGGTACATTATTTTTCTCCTCCATGAGTGATGAGCAAACATGGTAGACTCAGAGCTCTCCCTGTATAATCTCTATGATGTGCAAACATGGTGGACTCTGAGCTCTCCCTGTCTACAGTCTGTCCACTTAGAAGTACAAACCAAATCTGTGGCATCGGGGTCGATGCTTTGCCACACGCGAGCGTGACGCTTGAATAGAGTGTGGTGCACAAATCGCAAGCAGCAGTTGGCGCGCCAAAGAAGCATCGCACTGAAATAATTATTCTCATACCTCCAGTTTCCGAGGTCTATTTGCTTTGTACTTCTATGTGGATAGACTATAATCTCTTTGATGTGCAAACATGGTGGACTCCAAGCTCTTCCTGTATAATATCTTTGATTCTTACCTGAACATAGCAATGAGGAGATTGAGTAGGAGTACATTGCTGATAACCATGTAGCCTGCGAGAAGCAAAATGCCAATCTCCGGATACGTTGGACATGGGAGGGCGCCTCCAGCAATCTCAGTACTGTTGTTAGAACAGTCGTCCCCAGCTGTGAATTATACAAATTATGCAAATAAGTATGCAAATAAATGGCATAAAACTATACAGCACATCAGGCCACCATATACTATCACCATAACAAGTTTGAAGTTGATCAGCTATTGTGTTCGAGCTGCACAGTGGATTAATGAATTTGCTTCCGCCTGGTCAGCCAAGCAGCCAACCATTTGGATGATAACATAAGCCCCACACATATGTAGGGGCCAAAAAATAAACAAAAATTACAGAAAATATAAGCATGTTTAAGAGAATTGTATGATTGCGTGACATACATTTTGAATTTGGAGTGCGTATTACTTACGATCGATATCTTCCAGAAATAGCTCGCCATAAATCTGAAAGTAAGGTCGTTTGAAGATGCCCTCTATGATCATTGCGCCGTCAGTGATATGTGGATACAGGATAGATTGCACTGTAATACCATACCCAAGGAGGAACACAAACAAGATGCAGATGAAGAACGATAAATCTCGAAACTGGATGAAGGGGAAAAAAAAACAAAAAACATTTTAGATTTACATGACAATGGGTAAATCCATTTAAAATCCACATCCCACTGAGGAAGATTTTAAAATTCCAAACAATTTTAAATAATTCCAGCCATTTTCATCCACAAAAAAGTAAAAAAGGCATGTGATATGAAAGCAAGAAATCTGTGTGCAACAGTAGACACACAGATTGGAAGTACTGCAGTTGAAATCCACACACCCCCTATGACCTGAATCGCTCATACAGGGAGTGCCGATTTTAAATGGAGTCATCCATTCAGATAACCTCATTTAAATTGTGTTGAAGATTAAGGTCATGTCTTCCACAGGAGGGGTAGTAGATTTCAACTGGAATAAAATAATAACTCTTCTGTAGACATGCACTGCTCCTGTGTGTAACTAGATCAAAATCAGGACAAAATTTGCCAAACATGTTTCTTTTTTATGGCCTATTTCAGCCTACAAGTTAACTTCATTAGCACATAATGGTATAGTCTTTCTGGGAGTAGGTGAGTGGGTCAACTTTGTAAGTAAGTGTGTCATTTCGTAAGGGGTGTACGAGGGGGTATCCAAAAGTTTTTGACATCACCCAGAAGAGCTATACCGATGAAATTTTGTCAGTGTAATCACTGGTCCTTATGTACATTATAGTCCAAAAATGGTCTCATAAGTATGTTTACTTTCTTCACAGGTGGCGCTAGATAGGAAGTAGGCGCATAACCTTTTCATGATAAGATCCTCCACTTTTTTGAGTTTTTTCACTGTAGCTGCATCATCCGTAAGTGATGGACGCCCACTTCTTGGCTCATCTGTGAGGGACATGTGGCCAGTTTGGAAATTCCTTTTTCAAAAAGCAATAGTGCCATATGATGGGCAATAATCACCGTAGATTGCTTTCATTTCATCATAGATTTTCTGAGCATTGTAGGCCTAACCCTTCAAATGCAGGAACTTAATCACACTGCATGCCTCAATTTTCACCATTTTGCAGGTTATGCACCTACTGTCCATCTAGCACCACCTGTAACGAAAGTAAACATACTTATGAGACCATTTTTGGACTATAATGTACATAAGGACCAGTGATTACACTGACAAAATTTCATCGGTATAGCTCTTTCACTTCTTGGTGATGTCAAAACTTTTGGATACCCCCTCGTATGTGGATGGAGTGTGTTATGAGGGGTATGTTTAATTTTATGAGATACATACCATTTTTGCAATCATGACAAGCTTTGGTCCAATGTTCCTATACAAGGTGAAGATATTGAGAAGACGTAGGAAAAATATGAAGAGATCCAAAGCCAGGATGATGCGTGCAGCTTCTAGAGTCTCCTGGAAAAAGCGTAGAACTATGCCCGTGGCAAACAAGAGCAGAGTCAACAGATCCACTTGATTCCAAGGATCAAAGAACCAGTCTTTGAAGCGGACTCTCCAACTTAGGGAATCTCCTTGAGCAATCTGTAATGATAAAATATAACTAGAATTACTACGGTTTATAGTTAATAGGCGTCTAAACAAAGGTTTGTAATACAAATAATATGCAATATGCAAATAAGCTCATTACTATTTATAAATATGCAAATAACATGACACAAAACTATACAGCTCATCAGGCCACCATATACTATCACAATACCAAGTTTGAAGTTATTGCGTTGGAGCTGCACAGTAGATTAATGAATTTGCTTCCGCCTGGACAGCCAAACAAAGAAACAAACAATCAGGCAACCATTTGTAACATAAGCCCCACATGTGTGGGGGGGGGCAAAATATTATGTGAGTGATCATCCCCCCCTCCTTTGGGGGAAAATAAGCTTACACGTATGTGTACATCCATATCAAAATGATGCCCTCCTTGGCTGCTACACCCATATCAAAATGATGCACCAGACTCATCTGGAATGGTATTTGGGATTTTGCTTATACATTCCACAGAATTAGATTAACCCTAACCGAAGGGAAAGAAGAAACGAAAAAGGAGAGAAGGTGAACAAAGAAGTCACTTGGTACCCCCAGGATTCGAACCTCGGACCCCTCGCATGCCATGCAGAAGATCACTGACCTGTAGCCACAAAGGTTACGCTGCCCCGGGCAGCAATTCCCTGGGTATACATGACTCATCAAGTGTCATCAAGTCATGTGGAATGCATGCACGCAGTGGTTTTAATAGTGAGCTTTAGTGAGACTTGGTTCGGTTAGGGTTAACATTCCCAACATATAACGTTACCTGCATTTTTATGTCTATGTCTGATCAACTTTCGTCAGGGGTGTGATTCAAAGCTTAAATTGTGTACATTTTGGCCACAAAAATTCTTGAAATAAGGAAAAATCCTGAAGAATTTTCAGTTGTATATCAACATCATCATCATCAGTCGGCTGCGGAGCAGGCGACTACAAGCTTTCTCCAACTAATGCGGTCTTGGGCAAGCGAAACAATTTTGTTTGGCTGCAGCATCCCTTCAGTATCTCCCAGGAGGTGCTGGACATACTGTAAGTACAGTGTGCGCGGCTGTCCCGGTTTCCTCTTCCCATGTGGTGGAATATAAAGCGCATATTTTTTTTCATATATTGTTTATCAACAACATATTGACAAAAGCGTACCGCGATGACAGTACTGCTATAAGCACTAACCTGTCTAAACTCCTCTATGAAGAGTGTAAATATCCAAACAATGAGCACATACTCCACTGGGTTGGGATTCGGTTCTGTGAAACTATTTGATAACATGATGTACGAGAACAGAGCTAAAAAGAGGAAATACGCTATCTGAAAATGAAACAAAACAGCAATCAATTAAAGTAAGTCTTATGCTCAGTGGAGGTTTCTTTCAAGTGGCTACACTAAACGTTTGCTATATCATCAAATGGGTTATGTAAAGGGCATGTCAAAAATATAAAAAAATCACTACATTTGGATGCATTCCTAATATACCGTAAAACCCCGTCTACAAGCATATAGTGTGCTTCTGATGAAAGCTACATTAATCCAGTCGCCATTATGGAGTTTGAGCAAATAAATTACGGATCCAAGCATATACAAACAAGTATTATTTTAAGACCGATCAATTGTATTGGTATATTAACGCTTGCTTCGAATTTATTAAGCTTTTATAAAAAACACTATATATGCTTGTAGACGGGGTTTTACGGTATTTGGGTGTATTTCTATTACATTTGGGTGTATTTCTAATACATTTGGGTGTATTGCCAATACACCTGGGTAAATTCCTAATACATTTGGATGTATTCCCAATACATTTTGGGTGTATTCCTAATACATTTGAGTGTGTTCCTAATACATTTCATTTGGGTGTATTCCTAACACATTTGGATGTATTCCTAATACATTTGGGTGTATTCCTAATACATTTGGGTGTATTCCTAATACATTTGAGTGTATTCCTAATACATTTCATTTGGGTGTATTCCTAACACATTTGGATGTATTCCTAATACATTTGGGTGTATTCCTAATAGTGATGTGGTCGGCACCGTTTTTTATTGTCGACATGTCGATATAATTCGTATACCGACGTCGACAGTGTGTCGACATAAAAAAAAATTAAAAAAAAAAAAAAAAAAAAAAAAAATTTTTTTTTTTTTTTTTTTTTTTTAATTTTCAAAAAATATTTTTGGCCAGAAAATCAAGTTATAGGCCCAAACTGACTTGTTATTCAAGGTTGGAAACCAGAGAAATACTGCTACTCAAAAAAAAAAAAAAAAAAATGCCAATTTTTTTACAAAGTTGGAAAAATTACTTTTGTTTCTATTGAACAGCTAGCAATGCATACTAATTCAATGTGTCCCTGACTGTTCAATAGAAGCAAAGGTAATCAAAATGTACAAGTTCATCCAACTTTGTAAAAAAAAAATTGGCACTTTTTTTTTTTTTTTTTTTTTTTTTCTGGTTTTCAACCTTGAATAACAAGTAATTTTGTGCCTACATGTATAACTTGCTTTTCTGGCCAAAAATATTTTTGAAAAACTAAAAAAAAAAAAAAAAAAAAAAAAAAAAATTTTGTCGACATGATTTTTTGATGTCGACATGTCGGCATACGTGCCGACGACATTATGTCGACATAAGGCATGTCGACCACATCACTAATTCCTAATACATTTGGGTGCATTTCTAATACATTTGGGTGTATTCCTAATACACCTGGGTAAATTCCTAATACATTTGGATGTATTCCTAATACAATTTGGGTGTATTCGTAATACATTTTGGGCATATTCCTAATACATTTGGGTGTATTCCTAATACAATTTTGGTGGTATTCCTAATGCATTTGGGTGTATTCCCAATACATTTGGGTGTAAACCTACCACATTATGCCTGAATGTTATCCTTGGTGAATCAAAGAATAAGACAATCCTCTGTATCGTAGTAAGTTCTTTGCCACTGTCATGGATATCAACGTCAGCTGTGGCCATGTAATCCTGTTCACTGTGTGCGCCACCAGAAAGTAACCTACAACAAGAATACAGCACAGTATTTTATTTTACTGTAGTTAATTGGGATATTCCATTTAAATTCCACACTACCCCTATGGAAGATTTAGCTAAAGTCTTCCACAGAGGGAGTATCAATTTTCAATAGAATACACAATTGGGTAACTTCCATTTGAAATACTTACTCCCATTGTGGAAGATATAGGTAAAGCCATAATACAGGTGGAGTATGGGTTTCAAAATGATTAACTCTGACCAATATTACATTTGAAAAACATACTCCCCCCGTGGAACATATTTCCAAAATCTTCCACAGGGGTATGGTTTTTAAATGGAATAGCCATTATGATGGTAATTTGAATGCTGACAGAAAGAGTAGTATACTCTGCAGTGACTGTAAAAAGTCACTAAAACTGAAAGATATAGCTGTCAATTACAGTGACAGTGTCTTAGTGCCAAATTGGATGATGGGTACATATCGTTAACAGCACGTTCACTATACTAGTGCGGGCTTACTGTCTAAAACATGTTAATGGCACTTATACCCAAGGCTACAAAGCGCTACTGTTAATAGTGGATGCCACAAGCACCTCCCTCCCTCCCTCCAGTGTTCCCTCAACAATATGGTGCTCAACTGGACCAATGCGCAATAATTATGCGTCCTGGGGAGGTTAAAATTCAGGGGAGGGCAAGAAAGGGAAGGGGCAAAGCAATTTTTGGCAAGCCAAGGATGGGGGGGGGGCACAATGGGCTCCTTTTACATAAAAGGCTCAGGAAAACAGTACAGAAATGCTTAAATCTAAACCATTTAAACCAAATGCAGGTATGATTATTATTTATTTTTGATTATTATTAGACAATATTTATAAGGGTGCTCTACAGAAGGCACAGCACCTTACAAAAAGCAAGACACATGGAAACAAAGCAAAACACCAGGAACAATAACACAGAAAAAAAATATGCTGACTTTAGTTTTCTTCTGTTAAATGAGGCCCAATTTTGAACATTAAATTTACAGAATAGGCATGATTTATGTAGAAATTGATAATTAAATGTATTTAAGCTACTTTCAACATATACTTCAGCAAATTTTAGGAAAATATGATATACTAGGCAGGCACCCGTATTTGGCGGTTCTCGGCTGTCGCGATTACCTGACTTATGGTGACTGTATCCACAAAGTTTCATGCCCATACGACAGTTTTTACTAATTTGACCTCAGGTGACCCCTGGTGACCCCGAAATGACCTTCCAAAAATTTGTCTCTAAATGTTGAATGTACCTACTACGTTTCATGCCCATATGACAGTTTTTACTAATTTGACCTCAGATGACCCCTGGATGACCTCTGTTGACCTTGATCCACTAACCAATACAAACTTGTTCTGTCTCGGGTCAAGATGCATCCACCCACCAAGTTTCATACCCAGGTGACAGTTTATACTCATTTGACCTCAGATGACTCCTGGATGACCATCTGTTGACCGTGACCCACTAACCGATACAAACTTGTTCTGTCTTGTGTCAAGATGCATCTACCCACCAAGTTTCATGTCCAGATGACAGTTTTTACTAATTTGACCTCAGATGACCCCTGGATGACCTCAGGTGACCTTGACCCACTAATCAACACAAACTTGTTATGTCCCGGGTCAAGATGAACCCACCCACCAAGTTTCATGCCCATATGACAGTTTTACTAATTTGACCTCAGATGACCCCTGGATGACCTTGGGTGACCTTGATCCACTAACCAATACAAACTTGTTCTGTCTCAGGTCAAGATGCACCCACCCACTAAGTTTGAGGATCGTGCGACCCCTAGTCTCCGAGAAAATAGGCGGACAGACAGACAGACAGACACACAGATAGACGATGCGTATTATTATATAGATTCATGTTTTTGAAAAACAAATTAAATTAACTAGGTGGTTACCCGTATTTGGCGGTTCTTGGCTGTCGCGATTACCTGGCTGATGGTGACTGTACTCACCAAGTGTTATGCCCATAGGACAGTTTTTACTAATTTGACCTCAGGTGACCCCTTGTGACCTCGAAATGACCTTCCAAAATTTGATTCTAAAAGTTGACTGTACCCACCAAGTTTCATGCGCATACGACATTTTTTACTAATTTGACCTCAGATGACCCCTGGGTGACCCCGGATGACACCAAAATGACCGTCCAAAAATTTTACTCTAAAAGTTGACTGTACCCACCAAGTTTCATGCCCATACGATAGTTTTTACTAATTTGACCTCAGATGACCCCTGGATGACCTCGGGTGATCTTGGCCCACTAACTGAAACAAACTTGTTCTATCTGAGGTCCAGATGCACCCATCCACCAAGTTTGAAGAACGTGCGACCCCTAGTCTCAGAGAAAATAGGCGGAAAACAGTTTTTACTAATTTGACCTCAGATGATCCCTGGGTGACCTTGACCCACTAATCAATACAAACTTGTTCCGTCCTAGGTCAAGATGCACCTACCCACCAAGTTTCATGCCCATATGACAGTTTTTACTAATTTGACCCCTAGATGACCTCTGGTGACCTTGACCCACTAACCAATACAAACTTGTTCTGTCCCGGGTCAAGACGCACCCACCCGTCAAGTTTGAGCAACGTGCGATCCCCAGTCTCCGAGAAAAACAGTTGTTACTAATTTGACCCCTGGATGACCTTGGGTGACCTTGACCCACTAACCAATATAAACTCGTTCTTCCTCATACCAAGCTGCACCCACCCACCAAGTTTGAGGAACGCGCGACCCCCAGTCGCTGAGAAAAGAGGCGGACAGACAAACAGACACACAAACACACAAACACACAAACAAACAGACAGATTCTGGTGAATTATAGTAAGATATATTTTGGAAAATTATTGGAATGACCTCATGGGATACAAATTTTTCTGAGCAAAGTTCGACATAAAGTCATAATTAAAAAAATTATGACTTTATGTCCTCCCATAGAACTGCGTGTTAGACGGCCAAAATAACAAGCAGTGTTTCTTTCACTTTACCTCGTTATTTCAGCTCAAAATTAACAAAAACCATTCCTGACTAGGCGGTACCCGTATTTCGCGGTTCTCGGCTGTCATGGTTATTGGCTTTTGCAGATCTTAAAATGAGGGTATGTCCTTTGGCTGGGATCACTGTCCTCACAGATGAGCTCAATTGCAGCTTTTTGCAATTTGACCTGACTTTCGCTCTCAAATCTGAGCTTCCTTGGCCAAAGTTACACCCACCCACCAAGTTTCATGAGCAATTTGAAATTTTTATGTTTTTTGACTTATGACCTCTGAACTGTAGGTCTGACAAAAAGGTCGCCGTGGAAACTTTTGTTTGTTAGTCCAAGGTCCACCCACCCACCAAGTTAGAGCTCTATAGGGGCAATTTGAAGTTTTTACCTATCTTGACCTATGACCTCTTAACCGTAGGTCTGTCGAAAAGGTCACTGTGGAAACTTTTGTTTGTTAGTCCAAGGTCCACCCACCCACCACATTTGAGCTCCATAGGGGCAATTTGAAATTTTTACCTTTTTGACCTATGACCTCTTCACCGTGGGTCTAAAGAAAAGGTCACCGTGGAAACTTTTTGCTCGTTAGTCCAAGGTCCACCCACCCACCAAGTTTGAGCTCTATAGGGGCAATTTGAAGTTTTTACCTATCTTGACCTATGACCTCTTAACCGTAGGTCTGTCGAAAAGGTCACTGTGGAAACTTTTATTTGTTAGTGCAAGGTCCACCCACCCACCAAGTTTGAGCTTCATAGGAGCAATTTGAAATTTTTACATTTTTTGACCTATGACCTCTTAACTGTACATCTGACAAAAAGGTCACCGTGGAAACTTTTGTTTGTTAGTCCAAGGTCCACCCACCCACCACATTTGAGCTCCATAGGGGCAATTTGAAATTTTTACCTTTTTGACCTATGACCTCTTCACCGTAGGTCTAAAGAAAAGGTCACCGTGGAAACTTTTGCTCGTTAGTCCAAGGTCCACCCACCCACCAAGTTTGAGCTCTATAGGGGCAATTTGAAGTTTTTACCTATCTTGACCTATGACCTCTTAACCGTAGGTCTGTCGAAAAGGTCACTGTGGAAACTTTTATTTGTTAGTGCAAGGTCCACCCACCCACCAAGTTTGAGCTTCATAGGAGCAATTTGAAATTTTTACATTTTTTGACCTATGAACTGTACGTCTGACAAAAAGGTCACCGTGGAAACTTTTATTTGTTTGTCCAAGGTCCACCCACCCACCAAGTTTGAGCTCTATAGGGGCAATTTGAAGTTTTTACCTTTCTTGACCTTTGACCTCTTAACCTGAGGAAAAGGTCACCGTGGAAACTTTTGTTTGAGAGTCCAAGGTCAACACATTGGCATGGCTAGATTTGCCATTTTAAGTGTTTGAAATTAGACTTCAATTGAACTTGACCCCGGCCTTGACCTTTGACCTTAAAAAATATAAACTCGTTCTTCCTCATACCAAGCTGCACCCACCCACCAAGTTTGAGGAACGTATGCGACCCCTAGTCTCCGAGAAAATAGGCGGACAGACAGACACACAGACACACAGATAGACAGATAGACGATGCGTATTATTATATAGATAATTATTACTAGTATTATTTCAGCATTTTGAGTATATAATGACAAATTTAAAATTGGAAGGAAATCGTACATTAAGCCTTTAATAGAAATCATAAGGCATTTTGGCAAAACAGGCTTTGAGTTTTGAGGAGTATGAGTGCGATCATACTCCTCCACATTCCTTAAATGATCATAAGGAATGAGATTTATCACACTCATTAATCTTTAAGCTTACATCACATAAGTATAATCACACTCATTCACAAAATAGCACTCCTCACAAGTTTGAAGAGTGCTATTTATAACAAGATTCCTAATCTTGATATCAATACAAGATTACATGCAAACGCATGCACAAATGATCGATTTTTGTCTCTCGCGATTTTCTAGCAACGCACCAGAAGGCTTTTGCAACACGCACCTGGTAATTGAAGCATGCGTTTGACATACACACAGCACTTAACTTTGCAGTTAGAATCTCATTTTGAGATAACTGCGATCGGCTTAATAGGAAATCATAAGGCATTTTGGTCTGAAACTCAGCTAAAGTGTTCCTATGGCTTGGTATTTGACCCAATCGACAGCCTCATCCCTCAACTTACCTCATTTCATACTGATTATGTTCTTGAACAAGTGAGTTGTACTTCGTCCCGATGGTTGAGTTTACTTTTTTCCCCATTAAACATTTGCCTTGAATAAATGCCCCATTTTGGAAAATGCAATGTGTAATTCTGTTTTCTACTTTAAAAATATTCAGCAGATGTTAGAGCAGGCCTTCTCAACTGGCGGCGCGCGTGCCACTTGTGGCGCTTGGAGTTAGTAGAAGTGGCGCATGAAGTGACGCACGGTAAATTTACTAGTTTTTTCCTCGTAAATTGTTTACAAAAAAGGGGTGAAAATACCACATCTGAGCCTTTAGATAGCTTTAAAATCTCATAGCTTCCGGGGGCACTGTCCCCTGGACGGTAAATTTACTAGTTTTTTCCTCGTAAATTGTTTACAAAAAAGGGGTGAAAATACCACATCTGAGCCTTTAGATAGCTTTAAAATCTCATAGCTTCCGGGGGCACTGTCCCCTGGACCCCCGCGGCTGGGGCTTTCACACGTCCACTGGAACCCTACAGTGGCCATAAGGCGTGGGCCTCCTGGACCCCATCCGCTATATGCATTCGATCGCGCACACGCTCCCTCACAAAATGCTCCCTAAACATGTTGGCACTTCATTATCACTAAAATTTCCCAGTTGGCACTTCAAATAAACTAGCTGAGAAGGCCTGTGTTAGAGTGATGATTAACCCCCTGAGGCTGGCACTACCTGCTGATCTAACATTGGCTCTGATTGGTCAATTATATGATATCTTCATTTTATTCACCAATCAGAATTGAGCTTTGCAAATATTTCACCCCATTTTTTTTGCATGGTGAAATTATTCTAACAATGTTGCTGATTGGTCCAATTGATAATGAAAACTTCTTTTCTATGGTTCAATGCATTGGTTCTGTGTGAACGTTAAAGTGCAGGGTGATATAGTCAAAATTATATTCATCTATTGCTATTGCTATGGTAGTTAATCCGATTAACTATGTCACTTTGATGGCAAATTCAAATCAATTCAGATTTTGATATTTCTAGAACAAGCCTACTTAAAAAAAAGCAATCTAACAGAGACAACAGTCCTTTCATTTAAAGCTATAGTGGATAACCATGATCACTGTTCAATATTTACATGACATTAAATCCACTATGTTGATGATCTTGCAGTGCATGCTGATGCTCACAAGAATACCCCTTTTCAGGGATATTGTCATGGTTTCTCACTATAGTTTTGAGTGAAAGGTACTCAGGACAAAGAAAAAAGTAATGCAGTCAAACTCTAAGAACATGCGCAATATGGCTATCTCAGTTGAAATCCACCCACCCCCTAAGGAAGACATGATCTTAATTTTCAGCACAGGGAGTGTGAATTTCAAATGGGGTTACCTGAATGGGTAACTCCATTTGAAATCTACACTCCCTGTGTGGCAGATTAAGGTCATGTCTTCCATAAGGGGTGTATGGATTTCAACTGGAATAGACCAATGTATCAAGATAAGCAGTCCACACTGAAACATTTACAAAATGCATAATGTCATTTGGCAACCTCCTATGTACTTGTGGCCCTTGAACATGTTTAACACAAAACTGCCAAGAGGATACATGAGAGGTTAAATTTTTTTGCTTTAATCATGTTCAGGGGCCAGTGACACAAAGGAGGTTTTTCCTGCCCAATTACAAATTTAATTGAACTATTTGCATAGGCTTCTATTGTCACCTAGAACATATAATGCCATTTCTAATTGGCTTATCTACAGTACCAGAAACAGTACGTACTAACAGTGGCGGTGTCATAGGGGGCATGGGGGAAAATGCCACCAGTCAGAACTCTTGGCCCAATTTTGTGCATGATTTGTTGATTTTGCCCCCCCTGAAATTCACTTTGCCCCCATGCCCCCCCCTGATAAAAAATTCCTGGCTCTGCCACTGGGTCCAAACCATCTATAACAGACTTACGAGATAGCAAAATGCTCCATGCTATTAGATGTTGTCGTGCTATAAAACACACATGTGTGTCCTTACTTGATGGCAGACTATAAACACTATTGACCACAACAGCCTCATCCCAATGGCATAGGCCAATAACCTCAATTACATAATCAATATTGCAAAATTTGACCTCAAGTTGTAGAGTAGTGTTTTTGTACCCAAATTTTCAACGGTCATTCAATGAATGTACAAATGTATTGTGGTTTAAGAACTGTGCCCCTGATAGATGAGCATGTTGTGGATCCTAGTGAAATACATCCGAGTTCAGTAAATACAATCACTCTCCGTGCATAACTCATGAATATTAACTCTTGGAAGGAATGTTTTAGGGTGCGCTTGATGACATGCTTGATATCGAGGGAAAATTTTCAATCAATCAACAAGGGTTTGTAATGTTATCATTGGCAGATGGTTTGTATGGAGGGAGCAGAATAAAACGAGCGGCATACGAAACTAGGCTTTTTATGATAATATTACCGTAGGCGTAAAATTCGATAATAAGCATATGTGCATATTAACAAGTTGCTCGGACAAGAACAAATTTTTAGGGTAGTTAGGTAAACTTTTTCATTTTTTTCTTTTAATTTATAAATATCTGTGTTATAGATATTAGTAAATTATAAGAAATACAATGAAAAAGTATAACAAACTACCCTAAACATTTGTTTATGTCCGAGCAACTTGACTCGGATTTTTACTGTATTATAAAAGCCAAAAATAAAGATACTAGTTCTTGTCTGAAGATACTGTCAATCCAACTCCCCATAGTCTGTGATTGGTTAGTAGACTGCGGAACTCAGTCCTCAATGATAGTCAGTCATTTATCTTTTGGTCGATATGACTATCATTTGAGGACTGAGCTGTTATAATATATTTTCCGAGGAGCAATTTCAGACAATAGCTGGGGATTAGTGGGGCAGAGGTTATCTATTGAATCCTTTCATGACCACTGAAGCATAGTCAAGTCTGCCAAGTATAAGCACAAATTGAAAGACCACACGACACAGGACACCAATTTGGTGTTTGTTATGACACCAATTTGGTGTTTGTTATGCTCCTCGAAATTAGTACCTTACGGTCTATGTCTGATTGGTTAGTACTACATAAAAGGGAGGTTCATTCATCTGGTGCCTTCAATGGATAAAAGGAATCGCAGACAATGGCCGCTGATGTCGGTACTTTAACCAGGCTAAAGGTATATGTTCTAGGCATTAACAAAGTTTCAAATCACTTAAGACCTAACTTTTAAGACGGTTTGTATGCTTGAAGGTGCAAAACTATAACCATATGAGGCACGCTGTTTGTTCACTGCATTGAAACATTTAATTCATCACGACAACTCGTAAACAAACCGATTTCCGAGTTTGATTGACGGGTGACGTCAGAAGCGAACAAGTATCTTTAATTCCGACTTTATATATTGATGCTCATTCCATTCACACAGCATGCAGGCACTTTTGTTTACAGTCTAATAAATTGATTAGCACACATCAAAGCTGCTACCATGCACAAGAGTGTCACACTATGGACCACAATGGCCTCATCCCAATGGCATAGTTCAATAACTTCAATTAAACATTCAGAGTGCAAAATTTGTCCTCAATTTCAAGAGTATGAGTTTTTGTACTCAAAATTTCAAAGGTCATGCAATGAATGTATTAAATGTATTGGAGTTAACGAACTGTGCATTGATAGATGAGGATGTTGTGGATCCTAGTGTGTCACCAATCTTGCCTAAAATTTGGTACATATTTGCGGAGTGATCTGATCCAGTCATTTAAGACTAAAGTCTGCAATTATGAAATTGATATATTGTCACCCTGCTACAATAATTGCCCAAGTCATTTTTTGTAATTTTGAGAATAAAATACAAAATATAGTTCAAGCATGCATCAGTTACGTAATAATCCTAATCATTTCTGATTATTCCCTTTAATTTGTCTCATTATCATTTGTGCTTGTGCAAAAATTGGTGAATAAATATGTTTAAATGCATGCTTGAAACACAGTTTGTACTTCGTTCTCAAAATTACAAAAAATGACTTGGGCGATTATCGTATCAGGCTGACGATAATACAATAAAAACATACGAAAATGAACATGAAACAGTTTATAACTTTTTAAGTTTATAACCAAGCACATATGCCAGGGATGTGTGGATTTCAATCAGTAACTCTATGTACTGAGCAAGTAAGAAATGGTTAGAACTCAATTTTCAAAATTTCCAACTTTGGTCCTAGTGGATCAGATTATTTTTGCAAATATACCCCATTTTTTTCTAAAGTTCAGGATTCCTTCATAATTTGAATTCATATGCTTATTTGTTTATCCGAGCGTTGCTATGGAAAACGGAAAGCAGTGCAGGCTTTTTTGTAAAATGCACAGACATATCCGACATGAGAATAAACCTTGATGAAAAAAAAAATCTGAAAATACTTGGGAAAAAACCTGAAAAGGCGCATGAAATTGGCTAAGTACACCAACAAAATGGGCCGAAATTAAAAGAAATTGCAGACATTTTTGACAATAAAAAATCTGAATTCTGGTTTAAACTTGAAAATTCTCATGCCTGAACATATGAAGTGTTTGAAGCATGGTAAATGAGAAGGAAAATACTTCATGATACCTGTCACTGTAGGACGCCATGGTTACATACCAGTTATTTAACAGTCATCAAAAGAAGACAGCGAAAGGTAGTTGCCGCAACACAAGATGAAATAAAACAAAATTCAATATTCAGCATATCGTCGTACGGGCAGAAAAAACCTCCCGTGTCATTGGCCCCTGAACATGTTTACAGCAAAACCTCCTATGTAACCTGTTGGCAGTTTTGTTTTAAACATGTTCAGGGGCCAAAAGCACATAGGTTTTTCCTGCCCAACGACGATATCAAAACAAAACTTAAAATGGGCTATTCCACTTGCAATCCATACACCCTCATGGAAGACATGACCTTAATCTTCCACACAGGGAGTGTGAATTTCAAATAGGGAACCTGCATGGGTGATTCCATTTGAAATCTACACCCCCTGTGTGGGAGATTAAGGTCATATCTTCCATAGGGTGGTGTATGGATTTCAACTGGAATAGCCCAATGCTGACAAATTTAAAGTAAAGCCTGCAAAAGCAGATGTCATAAAATAATTATAGCAAAGAAATACTAACAAAATTATATTTTGTTCAACTCATAAAATGCGAAAATTATTTGTCATTTGTTAGTGTATGTGCATCAATTTCAAATTTCAGGAGTCGACATAATTAACAAACCTGACAACGATCCTCAGAAGCAGACGACATCAAGATTTGCGACATTTTTTTAATTCTTTTTAATTTCTGTTCACCGTCGTAGTGAATACATCATGCCTTGGTTACTGGTTCACGCTTGGTTTACACATCTGTAAGCAACTCTTTTAATATCCATGGGCACCACAACAAAAAATGGTGGAGTCCCTTCTCTTTGAGTTTAATCTCCATGAGCACATGATGGAGTCCCTTCTCTTTAAGTTTAATCTCCATGAGCACATGATGGAGTCCCTTCTCTTTAAGTTTAATCTCCATGAGCACATGATGGAGTCCCTTCTCTTTGAGTTTAATCTCCATGAGCACATGATGGAGTCCCTTCTCTTTAAGTTTAATCTCCATGAGCACATGATGGAGTCCCTTCTCTTTCAGTTTAATCTCCATGAGTACATGATGGAGTCCCTTCTCTTTGAGTTTAATCTCCATGAGCACATGATGGAGTCCCTTCTCTTTGAGTTTAATCTCCATGAGCACATGATGGAGTCCCTTCTCTTTAAGTTTAATCTCCATGAGCACATGATGGAGTCCCTTCTCTTTCTGTCAAACCTGTTTGATGCAACATACAAACATACAAATAAACAAACAAACTTACTTGACTGAGCTAAGTCCTTTGTTTTCTTCCTCTTCTTGTTCTAGTTCTTCTTCGCTGTCTGCCCTGTCAGGCTTCCTGGGTCGTACCACTTTCAGTTGTACACTGTCATCATTCAGCCCTGATTCTCCGCTATCCTGTGTGTGCAAACAAAATGAAAAGTATATTCTTTTTAATATCTTAAAAAACCAAAAAGTACTTTAACCACTCGGGTATAAGCACACTCCCCTAGATGGGCAATTCCACTCAAAACCGAGGGTGGGCTTATAACAGGGGAGGGGCTAGTACTTGAATGTAAAAAAAATCTTCCTAATTTGGATGCCCGATGTACTGGTAATTTCTATCATCTATGCCAATGTTTTAAGTATGAAATATCAACTTTTTTCACAATTCTTAAATGTGAGGGCTTGGGCAAAATTAAATGGTCTTATACATGTAGCCGTGTGCACCCTTGTGTCCAGAATGTTTTGAGAAAGAGCGGTAGGCTTATACCCGCATGGTTACGGTAAAATTTATATATTGTTCATATGTGACCATCCACCACATGAATGCTTTGTGGGGAGAACAACCAGCCCATTCAGTCGGGAGTACACTCATATTCGCGCCATCCCAATCTGGACTAGACCACCACAACCAGTCATTGCAGCACCTACAATTATGTGATCAAGAAGAAGTTTGAGTCAAAATCATTAACCACATGCAACACCACCTTGTGTGAGGTCGATGATGATTATCATTAATAAAAATACTGTAGACTACCACGCTGTATAAATATCAGTAATTTCATAAGGAATTAGTCACATTTACATGTTCTATTTGCATGAATGCATGAAAGGGATAACATTTTAAGTTATACATCAGTTTTAAAGAATTCTTTTTCAAAATATATCAGGTCACCTTCCTTTAAGAACCCAGGCTGTTTTTGCAACCAACCAAGTCCCCAGAGAAGATATCTTACCCTTCCCAGAATCCTTTGCAACATGACACATCACCTTATTACATCAAATGTCACTCTTGTTTGCACAGGTTCCCTTTGTTTTTATGTTGAGAAAAGACTGGCTAAACAGGGGTCAACAGTCAAGAAATACACAATTATTTTGCAAGATCTGCTGTTCGAAGGTACTTTTTGTCATTATCGACCCATGTTGCGCTAGCTAGCAAATCAGTGCAGAAAATTGAAATGGGAGAAATGCATTGTGGGAAGTGTAAGATATCATCTCTGCCAAGTCCCCATTAATCTGATTAGAAGTATCAGTTATCAGAAAGCTGCAATATATGAGAGCTTGATTTATGGAAGTCATCAGTTACCAGGCCTTCCATGGCTGGGGAATAATACATTTACAACACATGAACAAGAGTAGTAATTGAGCCAGGTAATTTAACATGAGTAGTTGGAGGAAGATGATTTGTAGCCACATCCCGGCACCATCCACACATTTTCCTTATCAACTTTAACAGTTTGGTCCTAGTACACACTTTCTATTATCTCAAAACGTAGAGCTAAAATGTGTTTCATTGAATGGTATAATAATAATTTTTATTTTTAATTATTTAAGAGAGTTATTCTAAAAAGTCTTGAGGGAACTTTGAACATGTGGATCATTTATAGGTGCAAAATGTCACAATGCTATAATTTTGGGATTGAAAATTAAAATCAAAACCCAGAGATCAATAAATGTTTGCATATGTAAAGTATAAAACAATTTTGCTATGCCATCGCCATACAACTTTCCTTTAATATTGGATATTTTGTGATGAGTGTCCATGAATCAGAGTATAAAACCAGGCCTGGCTCAGGCAAGCTATAGACCATTTTAAATCAAGATTGGAAAAGTTTGGAAAACCAGGTGCAGTGAGCAATATTTATTGAGTAAGCTTAGGGCCTGGGGGCACTTAACACAAATGACCATATGGGTATGTTTCCCAGGAAAGATCCCCTTTTTGGATTTCCGAAAACCCCGCTATTTGACCAAAATAGCGCTCCGGAAGACCCTTGATTTTATCAGCTCTAAAAGATTCCAAAACTGCTCATTCCTCATATTTCAGGCGATTTTCAACAAGAAAGCCAAGAAAGACCCTTGATTATGACTGGCCGCAGCTCCAAAGGTTCGCGACTCCATAAGACCCCATTTTACCGGTACGCCGTCAGCTCCCACCACCTCAAAATCACGGGGGAACATACCCACCAAAATTATTTGATGTGGCCCCCATTAAATAATGGCGGACAAGAAATATCATGAATCACGGTACCCTTTTGAAGGTCAGTGGTTTTAAAACTCGCACCAAATCAGATATCGTTGGCAATAAAGCTATATATTGAACAATAAACTGGCTGTGTGCTGTTCCCTCAAGCATATAGTAGCTAACCTTATAAACATTAATATTGCTGTCAACACATTTAGTCAATCAGCTAAATTGGTATTTGATAAATTGAAACATTAAAACATCTCCTCTCACTTTAAATCTGAGACTAGTACTAGTCTCAGCTTTAAATCAAACCTCTACACTCTCACTATGAGCCATGATGATATCATACCCAATGGCAAGGCTAAATGACCCTCATTAAACAAGCAAAGCTCAAATTTTGACCTCAAGTTGTGGAGCATGAGTTTTTGTTCCCAACTCATCCAAAGGTCATTCTGTGAGCGTAGAAGTATATTTTGGTTAGGAACCATGTCCTAGAGATTTTCCTGTTTGGGATCCTAGCGTGTGCAAAGGTCATTCTTTTAGTATAGAAGCATATTGGGGTTATGGAACTGTGTCCAAGAGACTGTCATGTTTGAAATCCTAGTTTCTTCTCACATCAAGCAAATTAAATTACTGATCTTTTTGTGATATGAAACGGAACTGACAACACCACGGCTAGATTTGCTTATCATGGCAGGATGCCTCATACACATCCAAACCATACAGAAACAATACTAATGTTATACTTGATTGTACTTATGCAGTAAACCAATAACTGTTAGTGGACAATACAATGGTAAGACAATCAATTGTACCAGTGATGGGTGGAAAACAAGTTGTTTCATGGAATGTCCATCTGACTGTACTTGTACATTGGATAATGTTACAGTAGTCAGTAATTGCACAGATGGAGGTGTGTCTATGACTCCAGTATTGTATCCATTTGATGTGGTCAATCTTACCTGGACTAGCAGTACTCTACATCATATTGAACCTATGACCTTTGCAAGGTTTGCCAGTTCACTGCAAGCATTAGATTTAAGTAGTAATGTATTACATGAGATACTGCCAGGTGTGTTTGATGGGCTGACCAGTCTGAAGCAGTTATCCCTATCTAACAACACATTACATGAGATACAGCCTGATGTGTTTGAAGGGCTGACAAATCTGGAGTGGTTATACCTGGATAGCAATGCATTACATGAGATACAACCTGGTGTGTTTGATGGGCTGGCCAGTCTGGAGCAGTTAACCCTGCATAACAATACATTGCATGAGATACTGCCTGGTGTGTTTGAAGGGCTGACCAGTCTGGGGCGGTTGACCCTGTTTACCAACACATTACATGAGATGCAGCTTGGTGTGTTTGAAGGGCTGACCAGTCTGGAGTGGTTATACCTGTCTAACAACACATTACATGAGATACAGCCTGGTGTGTTTGAAGGGCTGACAAATCTGGAGGTGCTAGACCTACATGACAATACATTACATGAGATACAAGCTGGTGTGTTTGATGGGCTGTCCAGTCTGGATGAGTTATCCCTGCATAACAATGAATTACATGCGATACAGCTTGGTGTGTTTGAAGGGCTGACAAATCTGGAGTGGTTATTGCTGTCTAACAATACATTACATGAGATACAGCCTGGTGTGTTTGAAGGGCTGACAAATCTGGAGTGGTTATTGCTGTCTAACAATACATTACATGAGATACAGCCTGGTGTGTTTGAAGGGTTGTACAGGCTCAGGATGTTAGACCTGTCTTACAATACAGTGTATAAGATGCAGCCTGATGTATTTGAAGAATTGACCAGTCTGGAGATGTTAGCCCTGAGTTTCATGTCATTAAATGAGATAGCACTCCCCATGTTTGGATCATTAAGTAACTTGACATGGCTGTTGTTAAACAATAATAAGCTATCCTTTCTCCATCCTGGCACATTTCAAAATCAAACCAGACTTGAAAACTTAAAACTTGATCATAATCAGCTTCATTATCTTCCAGAAAACCTTTTTTACAGTCTGACTCATTTGATGGTTTTAGACCTTTCTGAAAACAATTTGGATCAAATTCCAATTCTATCACAGTGTACTTCTTTAAGAATAGTAAATGTGAAAGAAAACCCACTGCTATGGTTAAGCAATCCGGTATTTTCAGGGCTGAATGAATCAGTCAACTTGTTAGTCACTAAACATGCAATATGTTGCTATGCATCATCTATCCAGTGTGAAAGTGATGTGCCCCCATCTCCATTTCTAACATGTACCCGTATGTTGACCTTTGACATCCTTCGTATTGCAATGTGGTTTATGAGTATTTTTGGCATTCTTGGAAATACATATGCTCTTTACTCAAGATATACAAATAGGCTACAAAATAATAAGGTCCAGTTTCTGCTTATCTCAAATCTTGCAATATCTGATCTCACAATGTGCATATACCTGATCATTTTGCTTTCAGTAGATGCATATTACATGGACTTCTTTCCATCAAATTCGGAGGCTTGGAGAAGAAGTGCATTATGTAGGTTTGCTGGAGCCTTATCTGTGTTATCCAGTGAGGCATCAGCTTTCTTCATAATGCTGATAAGCATAGACAGGTTTTTTAGGCATAAAGTATCCATTTGAAACAAACATTTGGGTACAACTGTAGCTCGAATCCTATCAGCTATATTGTGGCTGGTAGCATTCAGCTTTAGTGTTGCTTCTTTTGTATTATCTGGATCAGATTCGCAATTTTACAAAATTTCAGAGGTCTGCATCGGCCTTCCCATTTCCAAATCCAAGTTTTACAATAAAAGCATAGTCTCAATAACACGCACTGTCAACATTGGTGATTATTCCCTTTCAATTTCAACCTTGGACTACATATCTGAGAACACAGAGGCTTATAGTGAAGTTTCCATGTATTTCTCAATTGCCATGTTCACTGGTCTCAACCTTCTCTGCTTCTCAATAGTAGGCTTCTCTTACATGTCCATTTTTATTACTGCTAGAAAAATTAGCCGAGAGGCCGGACGTTCTCAAAGATTAAACGAAGAAATACGCATGGCTATGAAAATGTCACTTCTTGTCCTCACAGATCTTTGTTGCTGGGTACCAATTGGGATTTTGTCAATTCTTGTTCAGGCTGGTGTAGTTGAAGTCAGTCCTACAGCTTATGCATGGATAGCAACATTTGTGCTGCCAATCAATTCCACCATCAATCCATTTCTGTATACCTTGGCTGGGTTTATGTTTGATAACGTAAAATGTCCATGTGGCAAACGTGGAGCTCAAGAAGGGCACATCCCAATGAGAAGAATGGATGAGCAGAGAAAGTAAAATAACCACAACCCTCAAATTTCAAATCAAGATGAACACAAGTTGTTTCACATTGAAACATTTGTGAACCGTTCTTGATTTCCATCAAGTTTTTTTTAAAATAAAATAACTAAAAACCAGCAAGTTGTGAAACAAATGCTCATAATGTTAACCTTCTAGCCTGAGCACGGTGGCCTAGCGGAACGGGCACTGACTCATGATCGAAAGGTTGCGGGTTCGAACCCCGGCGACGCCATCGTGTTGTGCCCTTGAGTAAGGCACTTGATCTCGATTACTCCTCTCCACCCAGGTGTTTAAATGGGTACCGGCATTCTTAAATGCTGGGAAGGTAACAGACTCACTGTAGAGGAGGTGTAGCGATCCCCCTATAGCAACATTACATGGAGGAGTCTGGCCCAATCGCCAATGAAAGAGAGATGGGCACTCCGATCACTGTTTATACAGGATCGTCTCCTTTACCTTTACTTTCTAGCCTGAATATGACAAAACAGGTATTTGTGAATCAAAGGAGAGTAGTATAAAAGTCTTATAAAATACATCCCAATTTTAAAACAAAACTTTACTTTGTCCATAGGCATAAATATCACATTCACTATGGGCACAACTAGCCAAATTATCAGCCTCTAAGAACTAAAAGGGCTATATCATGTATTGAGCCAATCAGAGATATGGTTAGAATAGTCAGTAGGGCTGAAGGTGATTAGACTTAAAATTACCAAAAGATCTATGGTATGTGTATCATGTAATTAACCAATCAGGAGCTCTGTAAGACAGGTGAAAGTGCCCATAGGGTTAAGTTACAGTAAATGTGAATCCTATGAAATTAGTTTTTGTCCACTTGTTTGAACTTACACAATATAAGCCTGACTCTAACAGCGTTTTTCTATTGAACATACGGTATAACAAAGAATAATTCCGGTTAGAGGTTAAACTAGAACATATCCTGCTCACCGTGATTTTCTACTGCGCTAAATACCGGGTAAATACCCGATGCTGCTGGTGTCATTTGCATATTTGCCGGTTGTAGGTCATCGCACAACGCATGATCACTTCATGTGGTGAACCGGAATACACAAGAGGCTGTGGTTTTCTCTGGAAAAAAATCCTAGTTTTAAAAGGATAAATGCCGGCGAAAAAGCCAAGAAAATGTAGCCGACATTCGCGGTCAAATACCAGAGGACAGCATTTTCTACTGGTGATTTTTAATCCACAAACCGGATAAAAGCCGGCTTTTTACTCCAATAGAAAAACGCTGTAATTGTAGAAAGTTGAGACCATAGATTGACACAATGTGCACAAATTAATGGTGCAATTTTTGTAAATATTTCTTCCTTATAGTTTCATGAAGTTAACACACTTCAAATTGAGGCGTGAAAATATTGTGGCTTTGTTTGTTTTGTTTGTTTGTTTTATTTCTTCTTTTGCCTGGGTTACTCAATCAGTGGATGTTTTAAGGTATCCTCTGTTCATCCATAAGGCCCATGGGAAAAACTTCCATTAAACCAACCAAAAAGTGTTTTAAAGAATTTTTTTCCAATTATGTCTAATACTTCTCATGTTTCTTTCTTACTGTACATTTAATATGTAAAATAATATCTGTATGTCTTTTCAATATTTGTATGATGCATGTGTTTCAATTTTGTGTAATTTAGTGCTCCTAGTAAGTGAGGCAGTAAGTGCAAAATATGTCTTGCAGTTTACTGTATATAATTATTAAGGTTATTTTGTTTTTTGTTTTGAAAAATCAGTGCAGGGCATTGAATGGACTTCTCATACAATGTGGGCCACACTTTGTAAATAAGAAAGAATAAATACATTGCTTCAGAAATGTTATTTTCCTATCCATAACATGGGGATCATGGGAAAAGCATCTTATATTTACAGGCCTTTTTTATCTCTGTTTCAATTTGGACCAAATGGACCTATATAGTCATATAAACAGCTGTATAAGGCTATTCCTTTAAATATCCACACACCCTGTGGAAGATTTCATTGCCATGTCAAACCCAGCTGCACCTTATGGTCAATCCAGCTGGAAATGTTTAAATGAGATGAAATTCCAGCTGGAAATTATTGAAATTTATTCCATCTGAAATCCACACTCCCCCTGTGGAAGATTTAGCTAAAGTCTTCCACAGAGGGAGTATAAGTTTTAAATAGAATAGACAATTGAGTAACTTGAAATACTCACTCCATTTGTGGAAGATATAGGTAAAGCCATAATACAGAGGAGTATGGGTTTCAAAATGATTAACTCTTACCAATTACATTTGTAAAACATACCCCCCCTGTGGAAGATATTTCCAAAATCTTCCACAGGGGTAGTGTTGATTTCAACTGGAATAGCCCAATTGGCCTAAAATTAGACAATTTTGTTTGGAATTGCAAAATCTTCCACACCTTTTAACACTTTTTATGGATGAAAATTGTTGGATCTGGAATCATTTAAACAGTTTACATCCGTTAGAGTTCCAAATTCTTCCACAGTGGGGGTGTAATTTTAAAATGGAACAGCGCTTTCTTGCATGGATGTAGGTACTGTATTCATTCCAATAAGCGCCCAGAGCGCTTAACAAAGTCATTTTGCGTGGGCGCTTATTTTTACCTGGTTTACGTAAGGGGCGTTTATTAGAGACAAATTGATGTAGGTTATAAAAGGGTCCTGAGACGTGTTAGTAGCTTTTCTGATGCAGAAAATGTTTTACAAGTTTACACAGGACTTGTAGTCCTCCAGCTATTTCACTGTATCGATGTCTATCTGTCACTTCAACATTAATGGTACCCTTTAGCAATTTATACCCTGGGTAGGCGCTTATTGGGGCATGGGTGCTTATTGAAATGAATACGGTACTTGTTGTTCAGAAATATCTGATGGACATTTTTGTGTTTCATTTATTTCTGCCCTTTTCGCACTTCAAGCTGCTTTCGCTAAAATAACAACGTATGGATATATTACTTTTGTGTATAAGTCAATGTCAATAAGGAAACTTAGAATCGAACATTTAAAAACAAGGGAACTAGTTCAAAATTGGCAAAGTGCAAAAAAATTATAGCGCAAACAATTCTATTTTTATAGTAGGATCAGAAGGAAGAAAACACTTTAGGGATGGAATCAAACTCGATCGGGCGGTTGATCGGCGGTTCCGTCCGTTGCCATTGTTTAGAATAATAGCAACGCTGGAACTGGACGGAACTGCCGGTCGAGTTTTGATTTCATCCCTAAGCCTTTAAGGGATCTGGAATGAGCGTTTTGAGCGTTTCGACAGTATTTTTTATGGAACATGAGAGCACCTCAGACGTATCGAATTGCATTCTGAATACGAAGCATGTCTTTCTGATATCAAATATTTTTCATTTTTGAAAATCACGATATAATACAAATTTTATGACAAATTATAAAAATTTGATATTTTTCAAATTTTTGATATATAACAGTCCTTGAAGTAAATTTTATAAATTTATTGATATAGTCTTAAAGTGTATGTAGCTGGAAGGAAAAGCCGACGATCAATTGAAAATTTTGACCTTTCATATTGAAGATATGGATTTTTTCCCAAAAAGACCTAATTTTTTTTGGTGTTTTGGGAACAAAAATCCATATCTTCAATACGAAGATTCCACCTACATACACGTTAAGTATAAATCATCAGATTTATAAAGTTTACTTTGAGTACTGTTAAATATCAAAAATATCAATTTTTAATGATTTGCCATAAAATGTGTATTACATTGCGAATTTCAAAAAATCAAAATTATTTGATATCAGCATGACATTCTTCGTATTCAGAATGCAATTCGATATGTCTGATGTGCTCTAATGTCCCACAATAAATACTGTCCAAACGTTCATACCCCTTCCCTTAATATTTTGAATGTTACATTTCTCTGTAGTTCATGTGCTAGTTATACATGTTTTAAAAAAATAAATAAATACATTTGAACTTGTAATGAAAAAAACCTGTAACTTGGTGTCAGCGCTGTGTTTTGCATGGGTTCTGAACTTAACCATGAAAATACAAGGCCCACGTTATTTTTTATTTTGTTTTTACTGCAAACCAAGCCTTATATTTCACATCTATTACCCAAAATAGCATGATTAGAGGGAAAAAAGACCACCTTTATGCCCAAATATGTGTTGCTTACTTTGACAAATTGCATTTTTACATGAGCAGTTATTATAATTATAGTGAGGATTCTCCCCTGATCCAGATAAAGTTTGTTTTGCTTATATAAGGCAGAAATTATTCAGCTTTTGTTACTGCGCGCGTCAATAAAGTCCCAACTCACGCTCGCGTAAATTCACATAGCCGTGTGCCAGTCACACATTACGCAACGCACACCTAGCGTAAGCATTGCGCCCAACTGCGTGCATGACATTCTATATCAATACACGTTGTTACGAGTCTTATTTTTTCCGCCTTATATAAACCGAACAAACTTTAGCTAGGTCTTTGTAACCAATCATGGGGTTAATCAGTGGATATTCTACCTTGATTGCAGCTTGCTGGTTCCCGTTTTGAGTTGGTGCTGGTGTTACTTTCTCATCATCGTATTGCTCTTTTTCGTCTTCACGGAACTTGATGAAGATTGGAATCAGGAAGGGGAGTAGTGAACATAACCACAGCTGTTGATAGACAAATATTAGACAATATTTTATTTTCCTCTAAATGGGCTATTCCAGTTAAAATCCAAACAACTCCCTATGGAAGACATGACCTTAATCCTAACCGGCCTGAGTGCTATAAAATACTACAAACAACTTTGCATCACACTTGATGTGATGACTTAATCACTCTAAGTGATATATAGGCACGCTTTTGTTGGCCCTGCCAGCAACTCCTGTGGCTAAGTGTCGCCGACCTAGTGCTTCGTATGCGAGGGGTCTCACGTTCAAATCCCACCCAGAACAAACAACTTCTTTGTTTGTTTTCTCTCTTTATTCCTCCCTTCTTTCCCTTCCAGTCGCCCAAAAAGCCCTTCGGGTTTAGGGTTATGTAACCACCATCAAAACTCAGTATAGGTTTAATTAACCCTAACCGGCCTGAGTGGTACAAGATGCTACAAACACCTTCACTGCGCATGCATGCATCCCACAGAATGTGATGACAAATATTAGACAATATTTTATTTTCTTGTCATGTGTTTAGCCCTCTAAATGGGCTATTCAAGTAAAATCCATACAGCTCCCTAGGGAAGACATGACCTTAACCCTAACAGGCCTGAGTGCTACAAAATACTACAAACAACTTTACTGTGTGTGTGTGCATCCCACGTGATGTGATGACGCAATCATCCCAAGTGATATATAGGCACGCTTTCATTGGCCTGGACAGCGAAAGACTGTGGCTATGTGTCGGCAACCTAGTGTTTGGCATGCGAGGGGTCTCTGGTTTGAATCCCACCCAGAGCAAACAACTTCTTTGTTTGTTTTCTATCTTTATTCCTCCCTTCTTTCACTTTGAGTTGCCAAAAAGCCCTTTGTGCATTAAGGTTAATCTTGCACACAGTACAGGGAGTGTAGATTTCAAATGGAGTCACCCATTCAAGTAACCCATTTTATAAACAACATAAGTAAAGCCATGATTTTTCCGTGTTACAAAATTTAAATTCTGTGTTACAAATTGGATTCCGTGATTTTCCGTTTTACATTATAAAGCACTGAAAAGTGAATACAAGCATGTGTAAGTGTAATTTGTCTTATGTACCTTTTTACTGTAGTCTCCCCTCAACATCCCCATTAAAATTAAGCATTATCAATTGGCTTGTGTGTACTTATCGGCCACAATCTTGCTAGAATAAATGCTAGAATGGATTGTTTAATGGTTGATTACTGCTAAATTATCATTTTTCTTTGTTTTCTTTTGCAAATCAACACAAAAGTTAGACATTTTACACAGTTTTTCACTATTTTGTGGTATTTTCACATTTCCGTGAGCAAACCCCGAATTCCGTGAATTTTTCTGTTTTTCCTTATCACGGAGAAATCATAGCGTTAAACATAAGTACCCACTCACCATGATACCATTGTTCTCAACCGATAGTTTCCCCAACCAGATTTGAGACAGCAAATTCTGCACACCAGAGTGAGCGATAAAGTTCTTATTTTCTGCTGCTACTGCTAGGCTGAGGCACGTGACTCGTCCCCAGTTTGGTAGCTCTCGGATCAGGATATCGGCAGTACGATACTCATCTTCACCGTAACATTCGTTTAGTACTCCGATAGCAAGGGTCTCATACTCACTGAAAAATGTAAAGGACAACTGTTAAAAGTACTGTATTTGACTAGGGTCCGTTCCTGCCCCCTGTTGACATGTTAGAGTTTGACATTCATTTGCAGAGTATTCCAAAACCTTGACAAATATATTTTATAATGTCACAAGTCATTGGGTTTTGCGATTGCAACTAATCTTCATCACAAGAAGTCCTTTATGATGTGTTGGACCTGCCTGTTTGTTAAGCATTGGCGACTTTTGGTCGAATATACAGATGGCAATTCCAGTCCTTGATCGTGATTTAGTTCTGACAATTTTTCTTGATTTGGATGGTCTAAGCTGTTGCAGAGTATAAAACAGAATCTTCCCACAACATTGACTGCCAAACCACAAAGGTTTAAGATGAGGATGATATACTGTATACGTTGAAATATTCGCGGTGGTTTTATTTTCGCGGATTATAAATAGACCGCGAAATTAAAACCCCCGCGAAAATTTTTCCACTACCTCTAAAAACAAAGGAGGCAACCCGACACTTAATTAGGTCATGACCCATATCACATTTCTTACCGCGTGGCAAAAGTCATTGCCCTGAGCATAGCGCTGTACACGTGTGTTGACTCTTGTTCGTTCTTCTGTAAACAACACTTTCAAGATGAGTTTATTCAGGTATTTTAAACCTGTTGATGGAGCGGGTGATCGACCACCAACCCTACCAAAACCAAATGGAAGTCATGGTCTTCCTGCTGCTTCGGTGCGAGCAGCAAATGAACAAATTGAACTTGAAGAAATGGCTGCCGGACCATCTAATGTGGGATCTATTAATGAGCAAGCCAAGAAACGCAGGGGAGCATACGCACATTACGATGCGGAACTCCGTGCTAAGATGGGTAAATATGCATCAGAAAATGGCGATGCTGCTGCCGTTAGGAAGTTTTCTAAAGAACTTATATATTATATATCAGAGAGCAGAAAGGTCTTCTTAAAGTAGCAAAACCGCCCATTCTTGTGGAGCATGGTGGCCCTATCACCATTGATAAATCATGGGGAAGATCGCTGCTAGATCGTATGGGCTACACCAAGCGCAAAGCTACTAAAGGTATCAAGCATCGTCCAGTTGACATTGATGAAATTGGAGCACGTTTTCACCGTCGTATTGGTCGTCGTGTTCGGAAATATGGAATAAAAGACGAAATGATCATCAACTGGGACCAAACTTCTGTAGAAGTTATCCCTGCAGCTTCGTGGACTATGAACAAAAAGGGTGAAAAACAGATCCCACTGAAAGGCAGTGATGATAAGAGAAATTACACATCGCTGTTGGTATGCACAATGGCTGGTGATTTTATCCCACCGCAGATAATTTACCAGGGTAAAACAGACAAATGCCATGCTCAAGCGGAATTCCCACAAGATTGGGATATTTTTCACACCGAATCCCACTGGAGTAACACGACATCTATGATCAGATATGTTGAGAATATCATCGTGCCATATGTGAAGCAAACAAGAGAAAGGTTGGGATTGCCTGAAGAATCTAAACCACTACTCATCTTTGACGTTTTCCGAGCACATCGGACCCCGGAATTTCTTGATAAACTGAACAATCTAGGATTTCTGCACGTTTTCGTCCCTGGTGCATGTACGGATGAATTTCAGCCACTAGATTCAACCGTTAATGCTTTTTACAAGAAGGAGCTACAATCTCAGTTTTCGTCATGGTATTCTGAGCAGGTAGCAAAGGGAATCGCTGATGGTCGAAATGTTGATGCCATTGCTCACTCAATCGATCTCCGGACATCGGTAATTAAACCACAACACGCCATGTGGTTGATGCGTGTACAAGAGATCGTACGGCAAGAGCGTGACTTGATTGTGAAGGGCTACCGAGAAACAGGCATTCTAAAGGCCGTTCTAGATGCACGATGCAACCCGTCCCCAGCCTAGACGACTCTGATGCAGAGGAGGGGGACTGGGAAGAGGAGCAGTAAAGTTATACAACAATCATGTACATAGACTTTTTAAGCTTTTTTAGATATAGCGACGTAGATACCTTTTGTAGCTAGCAGATTGAATGTAGTGAAACTGAACTTGATACTGTTACAATTTGATTAAAAACTTTGTTTATGGACCACAACGACGCAGACACTGGGAATTTACTCGGATTTACTTCTTGAACTTTATCAGTTGGATTTATTTTGCATTTGTATTGGATTACTAGTACTAGTATTGCAAGGAAGGAAAGATTCCTACCGTTGTTGTCATGCAAAAGCTACTAGTAACCATGCCGCCGGCATGCATGCATGCACGATGCATTGAAATTGATACCGGGATTTCCCCAGGTCAAGGGTGTGTACAGCCTGCAGTCGCAAGCAGCGCTGTAGCATTGTTTCTGTCCAGGGTCACGCTGATTGGGGCTTAAAAATGGTCTTTTTATGTCGGTGTACATGAATAAAATTAAATGAGCTGTTTATCTTTTAAAGAAGATATCTTAAATACATAATACTGAGTAACCAATAATTTCATTTTGCAATGATGGTGCCATCCGCGAATTTAAAACCCCGCGAAAATGTCCATGATGCTTTCAACCGTGAAAATTTATGTCCGTGAATATTTCAACGTATACAGTAGAGTACTGCCGTTTAGTGAGGGAGGCCATCCATATCTTTGATTACTGTAGCTCTGTTTGGTCTAATTGTGGTACTGAGCTTTCAAACTCTCTTCAAATTCTGCATAACAGATTAGCTCACATTATCTTATCTGCTGATATTAGAACACCTGTTAATGATATGATGAGTATCTTACAATGGAACAAGCTAAATGCTAGTACTAATATTCAAATGCCGTAATGGTATGGCTCCAAGTTACATATCATCTCAATTTAATTTCATGTACAATATGCATTCCAAAGGTACCAGGAGTCAAACCAACTTTAATCTCCATGAAGTAGCATGGAATATTTATGCAGGGAAAAGGACTTTCACTTCATGTGCTACCAAAATGTGGAACAGGCTTTCTGCTGATATTAAACGTAATTATGAATCCATGAGTCTTTGTGAATTTAAGCATAGGATTCTTACTTCATAAATTTGTTTATTCCATCTGCATTAGGAACATCTGTGTATTTGTATATGTAATTTTATAATTGTAAAATAATTAATATAATCTATGTACTTGTATGTAATTTTATAATTTTCAATTGTTTTTTTTTAAGTATTTTGTACTTTTTGCTGCAGGGCCTCCTTGGAAATCAGTGTATTAACATTGAAGGGGCTACCCTGCCTAAAGAAAGAATAAATAAATAAATAAATAAATAAATAAATGAATAAGTAAATAAATATCAAGAAAAAATCACTGGAACTAAATTGCGATCAAGGATCCCTACCTGTACTGAATCTGTACATTCTCATTCAGGTCAGCATCTCTGATCCTGTATGCCTTAAAATTCCTTCCCTTCAGAATCTTGCTAGCTGTCAGGGACATGGCTATTGTACCCCCTCCCACCCTCCTCTGTCCCTTCCACCCCATTTTTCCCGTTTCCTACCTAGACAGTTCCATTATTTCCTCTTTCAGATCAGCGTCTCTGGTCCTGTACGTCTTCAGAATTCCCAGCAGAATCTTGCTACCCGTCAGGGCTGCCGCTATTGTCTCCTGTCCTTGCTCCCAGAAGAGTCTTGACATGTCGTCATATTTGCTGAGAATGGCGAAGAGGAAGAGCTCCCTCAACGGGTCCTTAAAATCCGGTTTGTTTGCACTTGTACCTGACAAGAAATTGAAAATTACATACAAGTTTGATACTCAAAATGTTCTATCATGTCAACCAATAAAATGCCTGATGATCCCGTTTTATTATTTATTTATTTCGGCAAATATGCTCAGTTTTGGAGAAAATGCCAAAATTTGATCAACTCCACCAAAAATATTTGAAATTTGGGAGGGGGGGAATTGTTTATGATTTTTGAGTAAAATATACCATTTTTTCAATCATTTTTGGTGAAAATTTCTCAGTCGGTAAATTTCTTTTTATGGGATCTTGTGAGCCAATCGTGGCCTGTGGGCCAAAGGTTACCCATCAGTCACTTCTCGTTCATTACATTTGGAGAACTCAAGGGAAGAGGGATTGGGTCCTGCTCTGGGTTAATAGGTTGGTATCTTTGTGAGCCATCTTTACTCTTATCAAGACATATCTTGTGAGCCAAAGGTTGCCCACCTTGGAGCCAAAAGTTGGCCACCACATTCCTACAGAAATTCACTTATACTTCCCACACCACTACCAGTACCTTATCCTCAACTTTAAGTTGATATCTTGAGGAGTCAACTTTATTCTTCTCAAATCTCTTGTGAGCCAAATGTAGCCTAGTTCCTACAGTAATTTACCTGAGCTTCCCACACCATTTGTTCCTTGTCCAGCACTCTCTTTTCTAAGTTGGTACTTTGGACTACCATCCTTATTCCTATTAAAGTACTTTGGTTGGTATGTGTCCATGGTAAGAAGTTTGATGAGTTTGCCAACATCTTCTAGGGTGAAGCTGCCCTGGCCACCCTTTTTCTGCAAAGAGAGAGAGAGGAAGTTAACAAGGATTATGTATAAATGTTATGCAAGAATTTCCTCAGAAAAGTGCTGGATCAAATCATTTCATGTAACATCAATGATGTTATGGTTTCCCAATATTAGTACAAAATTCCTACTGACTTCACATACAGGAGTTTCCAAGTCCGATAGCAGCATCTAGATTTCAATCAATAGTGGCAAGTTGTGCACCAAGATGTGTGTGTGGGGTGGGTGCATTTCTAAAGACCTGCAAATACTTTTTATCACATAAATGGGGACACACCTGAAACTTGAGGACATTGGAATCAGCCAAAATGTAAAGCAGTGTGTGATTTGGCAGGTTATCAGGACTTACATAATGTATCAAAATAGCAACTTGTGGTTTTAGGTTTATATGGGTCTCAAAATTAAATTAAACTAAAATTTAAATGTAAGCTTAAACCCATTGACACTACCAGCTGAATTATCAGCCTCTAAGAACCATTTTGGTTGGTCACAAGAGGGACATATCATGTATTGAACCAATCAGAGATGTGGTAACAATAGTCTGTAGGACCAGGCCGTTGCAACTCGTATACAAGCGCAATACAAAAAGGTGGCGACAGCGTCGGCTTTCCCTGTGTATTACTCTGCGCTTAAATGGCCTCCGATGGCGTTGCCAACAGGCACCAAATTGATTCAAGGGCGGCGCCATATTGGAAAAGTAAAGAAAAATGCTGTTGCCACCACGATAGTACTAAAAGCTACGTAACAAAAATATGCGTAGTGCTGTGGAGACTTATGCTAATTAAAGAAAAATGCTGCTGCCAACTACGCCCATATGTTGCAAGCGTGACGATCGCTGACCTCACATCGACGAACGGAGTTGCAAGTCCATCGCACTTCGTGCTCTATTATACGTCCATGGTAGGACTGAAGGGAGTTAAGCTTAAAATTGCTAAGAGATCTAAAAGCTGTTTTGATTTGTTACTCAGATGACTATATCATGTGATTAACCAATCAGGGATCCTGTAAGTATAATTGTTAGTGCCCATGAAGTTCAAATATTTACCTTTCTAGTGACACGTGTCAGCAAGCTGTGCAGTATTGATCCTGGTTTTGCCTGTGAAAATGAAACACAAAGAAAGGTTATTTGAATGAAAAATACTGTACTATGATACAATTGAAACTTACACAAAATTGGGCACATTTTGCAGACATTTTTTGTAAAAAAAAGATTATTATCCTGTTCGACCAGATGAAACATAGCTCAATCATAATCAATGTCTTCAATACAGGGTGTATGGATTTCAAATGTATTGGCCCATTAGTCCTTGAAAGTTGATTGAGAGTTTACTAATGCCCTGCCCACTTCACCTTATGCCCAGTCAGAAAGTAATTTTAAAGAAAATAATTAGTTATTTTGCCATTTTATTGAAAACTTTTTCATTTGTTACTACCAGGCATGAGAGTGGCTTTACTTGAAAAAAAGTAGAACAAAACAGCTGATCAGCTGAAAAATCTCATGTCTGATGTACTTGTTTTCATAGTTTCTTGTGTAAACAAATACCCCCTGCAACCAGCGTATAGAGGTCATACTAAATAAGCTGTACATAGTATTGACATGTCATTTTGTTATCAATGTCTTGTTGATACCATTAAAAGTTTGATATGTGTTAAGTAATTAATTTAAAAAAAATGAATAATGAAGGAGTTGCCTCAAACTCGCCAACAAATGTGACGGAAAATTCAACTTCCAAGTGCCTTATCTGTATAAAACAGCGCACGTTACCTGGTTATAAAGTCCAGTGAGTTCTTTCACAGTGAGGAATGTCTTCAAACTGAGTCCATTTTCCAAGAAGAGTCTCACAAATTCAACCTGGTTGTTGACTAGAGCATGACGCATTGCTTCATTGAGATCACCATCCTGAAAGAAAAAGGTCAGAGGTCAGAAACAACCGGTATTATGCTGTGTGAAGATGGCCCTACATGATATAGGCCCTGTGCAATGCA
Organism: Amphiura filiformis; assembly: GCF_039555335.1. Taxonomy (NCBI): domain Eukaryota; kingdom Metazoa; phylum Echinodermata; class Ophiuroidea; order Amphilepidida; family Amphiuridae; genus Amphiura; species Amphiura filiformis. The sequence goes on along the minus strand of NC_092629.1, from coordinate 57,229,724 downwards.
ATGTCATACAAAACAGTATCCTCATGGACTCCAGCAATATGATTTACCTAACACTTATCTTAAATCTTTTACCATATTTTTCTAAATTATATTGAAATGTGTATCAACATTTCCTAGCAATTCCCCCACCCCATCAGAACTCTTCCCCCCCCCAGTTGCCCCTCTCCCCACCCCCCGCCCCCTCAAAAAAATAAAAAATAATTAAAATTTCCACTTTTTGCAGCAATCCCCCTTTCCCCAATGAAAAAAATTCCTATGGCCGTCACTGATTGGCAGCTGTTATGTTAAAGGAAACGCATCACCTATACCATGAAAGGAATAAAACAGATTAGAAAAATGTAATGAAAATACTTGATTTGCTGTGAGTTTGTAAATTTGTAAATATGCACTGACCCACTACGTACCATTTGTCCACATTTGGGTAACTTATTTACAATTTAATATTTTTTGGTATGGCTGAGTGGTGCATACAGCCTCCTAACTATATTTTGATTTTAGGGACTGGAAAATTTTTGAGAACCAAATTCACCTTTTCTGTATATCCTTAAAGCTTTTGCACTTCTAACCAAGAATATGTCATCATGCCAGTGCGCATTTTTTACCCTACTAATGAGCATGTACCATAGCATCCCCATTGGGTTATGCAGTTGGGGAACTACTAAGTGGGGTACAACATGCACACTGGCTTATTCTCATTTAAATTTACCAAGGTTTCGGAGATCACACCACTAAATCGGGTCCAACCCTATCTCACTGGAGAAATAAGAACCAGTGTTTAATTTGCTTACCATACCAGATGCATTAAAATGGACAAAAAAGTTTGAAATGAAGGCTGATATGCCAATTATTTGGTGATAGTTGTGCTCTGTGGATGTTTTTCTCATCATCTGAGCATAAAAAGATGAAAAATACTACAATTCTGAAATTTTATGAAGGTTTTTTGGTTCCATTTATGGACCAACTGATGTTACAACATAGAGGCCCTGAGCTGTAGAGTTTGGTATGGTTTACATGTTCAATGCACCACTGTGAAAAATCGAGCTGCTCAACTACCAAAAATGCTGGTTCTAGAGTAGAATATATCATAAACTTTTGGAAAAATGGTGTTTTGAATGAACACTGACGTTATAACGATGAGAAAATGACGATTTCTTGTGTACCTTTTAACACATAAAAGAATAGGAACTTGATTTAGTGGTGTGATCTCTTCGGGAATTACCGCAATGATCTATTACATCGCACTCACCTCCCACTCTGTATCAGGTCCAAACAGCTGATCTTTGGCGATGTCCACTCGGTTCCATGCTTGTGCGAGGCTCAATTGGTCTTGTCTTTTGCCCTGGTTGGCTGCACACAAAATACATAATGTACCTTTACTTTTGTATTCAATAATTTCCTTTCATGAGAACATTAAGGATAGCACCATTGAAAGCCATAATGCATAATTTCTGTCAAATTTTAATTTTATAAAGAGAGAGAGAGGGCAGCCTATCTGCTGTGCCCTAGCAGGTAGGACATCAGTCAATGTGAGACATTACATAAGAAATGCAAGGATCACAGAGGATATATGCCTGAGAAAATACATAATAAATAAAGAAATGAAGCTCAGGCGAACTGGCAATATGGTAAGGGAGAGAAAACTGATAGGGCACAGCAGATAGGGCGCCCTCTCTCTTTATATACCGTACTGACGTGAGTATAGTCCCACCTTCGAGTAAAGTCCCACCCCCAAATTTTCGAAAAATTTCAGAAATAAAAAAAACAATTTTTTTTTTTTTTTTTTTTTAGGTCAACCATGAATGATCCTAGCATTTAGGTCTAGGTCCAGGGACACTCCAAAAAGTCGAAAAAAAATTTAAAAAAAAAAAATTTTTTTTTTTTGAAATTGAGTATAGTCCCACCCCCAATTTTGAAAAATGTTCACCCAAAAGCGGGGTGGGACTATACTGGAATCAATCTGATAATTAATTGACATGGCCGTGAGACATTTATGAGAAAGTAAAATCATTACATATTCAATTAGTCTGCAGATCCGCCATGAGCCGTTGTGGCATGTGGCAGTGAACTCAACGACATGTAATCGTGAGTGTGCGCTGGTTCAAATCCTACGGTTCTGATTTTTTACTCTTTCTTATTTATTGCCAGTTCACCTGAGCTTCACTTCTTCAAATTTTAATTTTGTTATTCTTTACCCGAAAGGTGGAAATAGTATTAGAAATACTTGCCAGAAATGGTTTCTATCCATTTTAAACTGAAATAACAAGATAAAGTGAAAGAACCGATGAGGCCTGTTCATAAACATTATTGGCAAATATGTGGATTGAACCTACCTTTCATGAGAGCATTGAGGATAGCGCCATCTATGTCCATGCCCGAGTCCTGCTCATAAACATTGTAAAGATGCGGGTTTTCCAAACAAAACTGAATCTCCACTAGAGCTTGGTCCAAAGCATTGCCCTTGAGTTTCATGTTCTCAAGCATCTTTGCAACTTTGACACGATTCCTATCATTTAGCAAAAGTATCTTCCTGCCAAGGCAGAAGGAAAAAAAACAAGGATCAATAAATATTAATTATGCAGACATGTGTGAACAGATTTCAATAATCAAGTGAAGATTTTGTTTGAAATGCATATTCAATGCACCTTTGTCATGAAAAGTACAGTGCAGGTTTCAGTAGTGTCTTTGCAAGCCCACCCATCATTTTTGGGCAAAATTAATCATGCCTTAAGGGAAGGGGTATGAACAGTATTTATTTTGGGACATTAGAGCACATCAGACATATCGAATTGCATTCTGAATACGAAGAATGTCTTTCTGATATCAAATAATTTTTTATTTTTTGAAATTAGCAATTTAATACACATTTTATGGCAAATCATTAAAATTGATATTTTGATATTTGACAGTACTCAAGTAAACTTTATAAATCTGATGATTTATACTTAAAGTAGGGATAACCATCAAAATTTCATGTTGCCCCTATTGCTACAAAAGATTGTTTTCTGGATAGAACTCATCAACAGAAGTATTTTGGTGGTTAAATGGTCAAATCGGACAAAAACTTTTGAATTATGAATTTTCAAAGTTTCCCATTCTGACCGGTCATTGGAGCGAAATAAAATGACAAGGTCCAAAAATAGCAATTGGGAGCAAAATTGGCATAAGCATATATTTACCTTTATATATTTCTTTATTTTAACATATATGCAAACATGAAACAAGCATATTGTGAAAGTATCAAAGGGTTTCTTGTGAAATGGCACTTTACTAGTCAATGGCATAAATTGTTTTTTCAAACCGGGGCATTGAAATCATGCATTTAGAGAACATTTGCCAAAAATCATCCAAGATGGCCGATATGGCACAAAATCAAAATTGCACTAAGTCCAGGTGAACTTTTTTTTCACAACCAAAAATTTCAATGTTATTGGGTTTAATATGACCAATTAGTAGGTGTATGCAAACAAAATCTTCAGTGTCATTGAAGGTCATTGACTCATTCACAACAATAGAGGTTAAATCCACTTCACTCATCATGCTCATGTGTGACTTCTAACAAAAGGTGCTGGTTCCCATAGTATTCTTCATTCAAACCAATTCAATGCATGACCTCGGAGTCACCTGCATGACTTTCGTGGGCTATTTTGAAACAGTTATGTCTGCACATTCAGGTACTTCTTTTGAAAGTTCTAAACAAGGTATAGCCAGCAGCAAGTTGTAGATGGTATAGGCCTAAATATAAGAAAATGTTTAGGGTTGAAATCAGGTGAAAAATACATCGAATAAGCACGAAACTTCACATTTATGTTCAGAAAGGTGTCTTCTTAGCATGATTCGAAAGGAGTATGGAAATTCTAAAGGGAAGCTGGTGATTTAATTTGTAACTCGAGATCTACTTGTTCAATTTTGTTTCCTTTTTACAGAGGGTATGATAGAGGTATTACTGGCAACTCTGCCAAATTACAGCTCAGTAGACCACGTTTTTCACCTGAAATTATTGACATGAATATTTAGTGCCATTCTTGAGCAGTGCTGAACTCAGCCACTGGCAATTAAACGCACTGTGGCGATGGACCAATTTTGACTCGCACTTACAGAAAAATGAAATAAGTTGTGTTGCTGTAATTTGCAAGATAGTTACAAAATATAATTGGCATTCACTTCCCTAATTTTTACAGAAAAATATTGAAAAATAAAAGAATGAGATCAATTTAGAAATGTCTGTGCAAGCAGTGCACAGTTGAGCTCCCTGCATGTCTATGGGAGCGTTCTAATCAAGTTGATGGTTCATTGGTCATCCCTACTTAACGCGGCTGTGTACTCTAGCCATTGTTTCTTTCTCAAAATTGAGTTTTTATGATATGTTTGTACCTTGTTATGTTTTTTATAAATACAAGGAATGAAAATCCAGATTTGTAAACTCCAACTGCAATATTTTAAGGATTTTATTTCACTATTCCACTCGTGTTTGAAATTGAAAAGGAAAGAAAATCTTTGTTGTACCAGCAAGGTACACGCGGCAAGAACAACTCATCGCGTATGTATCGCGCAATTTGTTAATGCACAAATAGCGCGACGACACGCGACGCTTTATCTACATGCGCTTGGCGCATCTGATGGAAACACCACGGAAGCACTGATTTCACAAAAACCTAGTGGTCAAATGGCTCGTTTTAGCTGATAAAATGTGGGTTTTTCAAGTTCTTTCCCCGATTTAAATATCAAGTTATGAATGGATTTCGCTCAAACTTCTCAAGGGGCTGTGGATTTACCCGATGTTCACGTAATATAAGTTTCAAAAGCGAAAACTGTCGCATTCTCCTGTGAGATTCGATGAAAGTGCAAAATGTGACCACTTTAAACTTCAACGGCCATTATTTCAATGTTCATTTTCTCGGTAAAATAGCGATTTAGGTACACGATAACTCAATAAATACAGCATCTATAGGTAAGCAAATATGATTAGCGTAAAAATCATGAACAATACAAGAAACGGTTTTCTCATTTTTTTATATTTTGGTCTATTTCCGATTTTGGGCATCATTTTGTGCAAATAGGCGTTTTTGAATTTTAAAAAGTTAATTTTGATGCCTTATATGGTCAATATCTCAAAAAATAAGGCCAATATCAAAAAAATAAAAAAAACGTTTTTGGAATGGAGCCTCAAGATTGAGCTAAAAACAAAATAAAATATTTTGGAAAGAGTGTTTTTTGTTATGATGTACCTAACAAATATTGCCAAAAACTCACTTTTTGTGATTTTCTTCAAAATTGTTGTTTTACCCCAAATCTGTATTTGTATTAAGATTTATTGATGTCTTGCCTTCATAAAAATGTATACTTTTATATGTTTTTGTGAATAATTACAAAGTTATTGCACTTTTACTACATGCATGTCTGAGAGTACACAGCCACCTTAAAGTGTATGTAGGTGGGATGAAAAGCCGACGATCAATTGACAATTTTGACCTTTCGTATTGAATATATGGATTTTTTTTCCAAAAACACCCAAAAATTAAGTCTTTTGGGAAAAAAATCCATATCTTCAATATGAAAGGTCAAAATTTTCAATTGACCGTCAAACTTTTCCTCCCAGCTACATACACTTTAAGAATATATCATTAGATTAATATAATTTACTTCAAGGGCTGTTATATATCAAAAATTTGAAAAACATCAAAAAATGAAAATTATTTGATATCAGGAAGACATGCTTTGTATTCAGAATGCAATTCGATAGGTCTGAGGTGCTCTCATGTCCCACAAAAAATACTGTCGAAACGCAATAAACGCTCATTCTAGATCCCTTAAATCAGATATTGAATAAGGAAGGGGTCCTCAGATATTTTTGCCATTTTCAATACATGCAAAAGTCAAAGTGTATATATTTTTTCCACCGACCTCAAGATAAAAATGGCAAACAATTTCATAGCAAGTTTTATCATCAAGAAACTGCATTCACCATACATACATACATACATACATTATAAATATTTATATAGCGCTGCTACATTTAGAACGTAGCGCTCAAAACAAAAAACACAAAACAAAGCAAAAGAAGAACATGAAGAAAATAAATAAATGAGAACTGCCTGTGAAGGCTACAAAATCTATGGAAACAAGTGTGACTTTAGAACCCTCTTGAAAATACCCACTGATTGTGATTCCCTGATACCAATTGGCAGTCTATTCCAGGTTCGAGGCGCAACATAGGAGAAGGTCCTGCGTTCAGCTGACATGAGTGTTTTGATTGTGTTGTGCTCTGTCAGGAGGGTGGTATCAGAAGCAGAACGCAGGCCTGCACGCGCAGGGCAGTGCAGGGAAACACAATCAGACAGGTACTCAGGAACACTCTTGGTGAGGCATTTAAACACAGTGACTAAAACTTTGAAATTGATGCGCTCTTCAACAGGGAGCCAGTGTAACTGCTTTAAATCACGGTGTGGCATGATCATATTTGAGGGCCTTACATATCAGCTTCGCAGCCCAATTCTGGATCCGTTGTAGTCTTTGAATGTCTGCTTTACAACAGCCAAGAAGCAGCCCATTGCCATAATCGATCTTGGAAAGGACAAGGGCTCTTATGACCAGATGACAAGTGTCATAATCCAAGTACCGACGTATCCGGGAAATGTTGCGAAGCTGGTATGTAAGGTTAGAACAAAGAGTCTTGACGTGAATGGACATAGACATTTGACAGTCAAAAATAACCCCTAGGTTACGCACAGAATGAAGGACAGATGGATTTGTCCCCAACCCTCAAAGCAACCGGTATCATTGAGCGCTTCAGGTGTGGAGTAGTGGTCACAAAAAACTCAGTTTTGCTGTCATTAAGTTTCAGCATGTTCATTCTCATCCAAGCCTTAAGAGCATCAATGCAACGAGATAGATTATCTAAAGCAGCAGCAATGGATACCGGGTCTTTGGGATCAAAGCAGGTGTACAACTGTACATCATCTGCATACAAGTGGTAGGATAAGTTGAATGATTTGATGATACGACCAACTGGTAAAATATACAAAGAAAACCCTGAAGGTCCGATGATTGAACCTTGAGGCAGGCCAAATTCGAGCTCAACAGGGTCAGAAAAAGTACCATCAATGCAAACTCTGCTGGTTCTCTCAGACAGGTAGGATCTGAACCATTGCAAAGCTTTACCTTGTATTCCAATTTCACTCTGTAATCTGTTGATCAGCATGTTGTGATTTACAGTATCAAAAGCACTGCTCAAATCGAGGAGTACTAGAAAAACACCTTTGTAGTTGGAAATACACTTCATGATATCATTCTTAACACGCATTAATGCTGTTTCTGTGCTGTGTGCCTTTTTATAAGCAGATTGTAATTTTTCACCCAGGTTGTTTCTTTCCATATGATCATTCAAAGACTTAACAGCCTGTTTCTCAATAAGTTTTGATATGAATTGAATATTGGACACAGGTCTGAAATTGCTCAGGTCATTTGAGTTGAGAGATGGTTTTTGATAATGGGTGTGACAATAGAATGCTTCAGGTTATCAGGAAAAACACCAGTATGAAGGGATTCATTGATGATACGTGTGATAATGGGAACAAAAACATGAATATTTTGTTTCAGAAACCATGTTGGCACAGGGTCGAGCAAGCAAGACTTTGTGGAAGCTTTGTTAAGGGCTTTAAGAACGTCCTCCTCGCCCAAAAGATCAAACTCACTGAATGAAACACAAACTGGTCTCTCAGGCAAAGGGTCATATCTGTCTAGATCAGGTTGGTCTTTACCAAGATCTTGATATATGGTAGTGACCTTGTTGTTGAAAAAAGCTAGCAAAGTCATTAGCCAGTTCCTGTGCCGATTCATGGGCTGGGAGCACTTTGGTGTCTCTGTTTAGCAAACCATTCACCTTCTTAAATACAGTTTTGTTGTCCGCATTCTCAAGTTCATTCCTGTAGAAATTTTGTTTTGACATTTCAATCATTTCATTAGTAACAGTTCGCTGTGTTATATATTGCTGGCGATCCGATTCTAGTCTAGATTTCCGCCATTTCCTTTCCAGCTTACGACGGAAGCGTCTAGACTGATGAATTTCTTCATTATACCAAGGATTTGATGGTCGAGAACGGATGGTATTCTTTACCGGCGCATGTTTGTCAAGCACCTGCCTAACAATGGTATCATAGCACATTGCCATATCGTTGACATTTTCATACTTTTTATCAAAAGATGCAAATTCAGTAGAAAATAGTGGCTTGTAGGGTGGGCATAGCTGCATTGGTACCAGAGATAGCAGACATGATGAACCAAAGCAACTTGAAATTTAGCGTTTCAAAGGTTTGCCCATACAGAGCTTAGCACACGTTATTGGTTCAATACATGCATAACACGCAGAACGCAAGCAACAACATGCTTTGAATCAAAGTTTTCCGGGCGCATAGCAAGATAATTGGGAGGTACATTAAGTTGCCTCCATGAGTGACATGATGGAGTTGATAATCTTTGATTGGAATCACATTTAACAAGGATTTCAAAGGAGAAATCTTGAAAATTGCATTGAAGAACCCAATGAACACAATATTGAAGTACCCACGGAACACAATGAGGCACAGTGTAAATAATCATGGGCAGCATCAGGACTCAGGAGCCATCCCTGCTTGATGCCATTTCTTAATAGCTAGAAATAAATACCAGACTCATTTCAAGTGGAGGTCATTTCAAATAACCCCTAAGTCATATGGTTTAGGAATAAAGAGAACATTCCATAACAATGTGACTTGGGGATGATTTGTAGTGACCTCCACTTGAGATGAGTCTGGTATTAGCCATTATGTGTGAAATGAGACACATGTAGCAGCCAACTAGTGCATCGTTTTGATATGGATGGACACATTTATACAACACTTACTCTTTCTTTGTGTTCCCTTCATTGTCTTTGGTGTCCCTGTCGGTTAGACGAGCACGCTGATAGGCAAACGCCAGAACATCTGCCGCACGCCCTGAATTAGCTACAACAACTATAGGAGTGCCGTTTTTGACAGCTGCGTTAGCTGTGCCGATGGTGTTGGGACCACCTTCTACCACGACGCAGACAACAGGAACATCTGGAAAAGAGCGAAAAATATATGGACATAAAATAAATGATCAAATTTTAGTATTTTGGCAAAGTTGCACATCAATAAGATGTTATCAACATTCTATCTAGAAGGGCTTTTAATCTATGTACCTATTACCGGAAATAAATTGCATGTGCAGCCAGTCAGCTGCACTACACTGCATATTTATAGTGCACATTCCTTCCCCGAGTCAGTAAATTAAATCGCTTATTTGTAAGAGACAGAAATCCTTCCATGAAGGTAACACTCACAATTGGAGAATCATGCGCAACAAAGTCCAGCGAAATATCCAAAGCAAAAGCGTGACTTCTACCGTGACGGGTACAGCGACTAAAATCAGCGAATCCGGCAAAGTGGTATCAGCAGATTCGTGTTATGGCTAATATGACAAAAACTGAATCAAACATTGCTCCACCCCAGCGGGTCAACCCAAGTGACTTTGTTGCTGTGGCAAATAGTATCAATGAACATTTCGCATCAGTTGCTAATGACCAGCCACCTCTTAATGTGGATGATCTTCCATCTTTTGAATCGTCTGACAATTCAGCATTTGTGGTGCAGCAGCATGAGGTGTACAGAAAACTGAACAAAATAAAGAGCGGTAAAGCTGGAGGTCCTGATGGAATACCAAGTAGGATTATCGCGAATTCTCGTATGAACTGAGCTTACCACTCTCCAACATCCTTAACAGATCTTACGCAGAGGGTGTTGTGCCACCCCAGTGGAGAAAGGCCACGGTGGTCCCTATCCCCAAGAGTAAGCCTGCAACATATAGCAGTCTCCGCCCAATATCGTTAACGGACCATTTTGCTAAGGTAGCCGAATCATTCATGAATCAGTGGCTCATGGACGATATTCAAGAACATATTGATCCCAAATAGTTTGGAAACCGGAAAGGAGTGGCGACTACGCACTACCTTGTCAAACTGTTGCATACGCTACACAAAAATGCTGACAAACCAGGAAGCCACAGTACGTTGGTGGTCACTGACTTCAGCAAAGCGTTTGACCGCATAAACCACAATGTACTCATTCGCAAATTAATCAATCTTGGAGTCCGCCCCCCTGTGGTTGCGTGGCTTTGCAGCTTCCTTAAGCAAAGAGAACAATGTGTTCGGTACAAAGCGCCATTTCATCGTGGATAACGCTGAAGGGAAGCTTACCCCAAGGCACCTTATTCGGTCCCAATGGATTTCTTGTCATTGTTACTGAGTCGTATTTGACTCAAGGCCAAAATCACCTTTTACCCGAACTCACACGAATGCACAACACACTGTTTAATTATGCTAACAAAATCTAAGTCTTTAATTGAAAGCACGTTATTATTGGTACAATATATGACAACAAATGCACATACACAATAATCATATATAATCACTCTTTATCTATCTTGTACTTAGCCAGCATTCTTCTTCTTGGCAATCATAAAGTTCTTGCAATGTTCTGGACGACTGATGTAATATATCCTTATTCACTTGTCCTCATGAAAATCAGTGAAGTCCTTTGTACACTTGCATTGATAAATCCTTGCGTATAAAATCCTTATACGAAAATGGTGTTCTCCAAACACGTTTATAACTCCTTACGCAGTTCTCCTATACTAAACTCCTTGCGCCGTTCTCCTATGCTAAACTCCTTGCGCAGTTCTCCAAATTTAACTCCTTGCGCTGCTTTCTCCAAACTTGGTGCTATTTCCACCTTTCACACAATATCTTCAGGAAGCAGGACTGCGATGCAGTTGTCCCCACTTATTTTGACAGTTACGTTGAATCAAAACACCAGACTTCAGCAAGTCGACAGAAGAATATATTTTCCTTTCTTGGAAGAAGTACGTTCTTTGGCGTATTCTAGATCTTCTCCGACAACACTGGCAAATAGTAGTACTTTGACTACCTAAAATATTTCTGGTTTGCAATTTCCTTTCTTTGAAGGAATTGGACTGTAAGCATAGCCCAGATCAACACTATCAACTGTGACAATAATAAAGGCTATTGCGGCCTGTCAGATCTGTATCCAGATGATAATAATTGTAACCTTTTCCGTAAAGTCCTTCACAATCCATGAGAAGACCCTCTATGTCTTACTTTGGTCAATTTTCGTAGCTTTGAAATAACCATATTTCAGGCAAGGCTGAACTTGTAGCACTGTAGGAATCCTCCATGGCTACACTTTGAAATACTCCCTGAGTATCCAGAATAACTGGTTAACATTAAATACTCTCATTTTGAGAGCTATAGCTACATCCATTCACATTACAATCATATCGATACAGGTCTGCCTAGAATTATTATTAACATTGTGTTTTATCCCCCCATCTGGGATTTTCCCAATGTTCTAATCATAGACATTAATATTTCACCTTACATCACGTCCTGTGGGTTTTTCCCATGATGTCATCATCTTTCTTTACAGTCTCAGGGATTGCCCCTTGACATAAATAGTCTTGACAAATGATGTTGTTATTGCATTCATCTGGGTTTTCCCTAGATGTAATAATAAACAAACTATTGCATGATTATAAAGGTAACTTCCCCTATTTCATGATACACAATTATACAGGGTACATCACATCATGATTAATTCTGCACTTGTTGACACACCATCGCCTATCTGTGTTCTCAAATATGTTGACGACATGACCATCATAGAATCAGCCAAAGCAACGCAGCCTACCACCATGCAAGATCAGTTAAACACTTTCGCAGACTGGTCAAATGAGAACAACATGAAGCTCAATCCTGAGAAGTGCGCATATATGTCAATCTCGTTCTTAAAGCGACCGCTAAATCACGTGCTGAAACTCTGTAACACTGATCTTAATCAGGTGAATGTCACCAAAATCCTTGGCGTCCAAATCTCAGCTGACTTGACATGGTCAAGTCACATTGATCATATGCTGAAGAAAGCCAACGGTAGGCTTCATATGCTTAAGCTGCTGAAAAGGTTTGACTTGCCGATTGAAGATCTTGTGACAATATATGTTGGCTACGTCAGACCACTTACAGAATACGTTACTTCGGTTTGGCATTCAAGCATCACCGCCAAACAACAATCCGCCATTGAGCGTGTGCAAAAGCGGGCTTGCAAGATCATCCTGGGCAACAAATACTTCACCTATGATGAAGCTTTGACCACATGCAACCTTACTGTGTTGACTGAGAGAAGGAAACATATCTGTGTAACATTCGTTAATGCAATGATGCGTTCTCATCAATTCCATGAATGGCTACCTCCCCGCGCGGCAGCAGCACAAGTCGGCTACCGTAATTCAGATCATCTGACCACTGTCCGTTGCAGAACTAAACGCTACCAAGAAAGCCCAATACCCTATCTCACTAAACTGTACAATGACCAGCTAATGTGATCTTTTATCATTATTATCATGTGCAATATTATGAACAATTTTTGATGCAAATGTGTTAATTCTCATCAATTTGTGGTACTCGTTTGAAATATGTATTTTGATGTTTTTCACCTTGAATTTATGGAGTAAATGGTTTAAGTGGGGGTGTGGGGGTGGGTGTGTGAGTGGGTGTGTGATTGGGTGAGTTTGGTGGTTGTGCGTTTAGTGTTGCGGGTGTGGATCGGGGTGTTGGTGATGGTGTGTGAGTGTTTGTAAAAGGGGTGTGTTGGGTGTGTGTGAAGCAGGCGCTGTGAATGTGTTAGGAGTCTGAGTCGTAGTAGTGTGGTGAGTTTACTGTTCAAGCGTGAGTACATGAGTGTTGATAAAATGCTATCTTTTATGTCAATTTTAATGAATAATGTGTAAAATATGTTTATTATATTTTGTAAATATGTGGCAATTCAGTTTTTACTGCGAGTGCATATTAATAAACCATTTATCTATCTATCTATCTATCTAATTTAGATAGTGTTTTTTATTGTATCGCTAAATGTAATGATGATATACAAGGCAGTTCTCGAACCGCAAGTTTCGCCTGCTTTCGCGACTGCCTGCTTCAGCGATTGCTTTTGGTGACAGAAGTACAAAAATAGGGATAGTGGTCCCAAATAGGGATAGTGGTCCCAAATAGGGCATCCAAAGATATGGGGACAATAAGTAAAACAAATTTACACAAGGAATCCAGCTAGCATACAGTTTTTGAGAAAATCACAAAATTTAATTTTGCTTTACTGCCTCAAGGAAGGCAAACAAACTATTGATATTACCCCCGAAAAGTGTGTTTTTGTGTGAACTGTCAAACTTTTGATATAGAAACAATTATAAAACTGCCACCTACTGCTGTCTTAGCACAAAACCGACAAATTGGTAAACTACATAGACCTTTTCAACCGATTCGTTCTGATCAAATCTGAAGCATGAAATAATTTCCCGATTGTGCGCGCATAAAAAGTACCTCATCAGCATCATGTGCAAAGTTTCAAGATGAACTTTCGCCTGGTCAATTATAGATGAGAGAGGTACTTTTGCCAAGTGATACTCAATCTGTAAAATTAATGAAAAATTTCGAACATTTGATCTTCTTTTTTTTCAGTAAGTAGCATATTGCGAAAAACCAAGTAGCTGAGGTGTTAGCTTAATATGCTAGGATTATATTTAAACCGATGACCCCATGTTCACATTGGCTAAATTAAGCTGTATTTTCGCGTAAAATGGTATCGTGATTCATGACATTTTTCGTCTGCCAATTTGACCCCCTAGCTTACTGATTAAAAAGCGTGATTTTCCAAACTTTTCTGTTCTTGATTTGAAATGGTCTATTAATCAATCAATCAATCAATCAACTGGGAGATCAATCATCAAATCAGCCAGTCAGCCAGTGAGTCAGTCGATCAGTCAACCTACCAACCAACTAAATAACTTCACAATCAATCATACTTACGGGTTTCAGATTGTAGTTTCTGCCTGGAAAGTCCCCTCTCAAGTGCTGCTCTAAGATCAATCTCAGCACCAAACTGATCGGTAGTACCATTGTCCACTAGGATGAAGTGGGTGTGGTTTGGGTCAAGAAGGATACCAAACCCTTCTTTGCCTTGTCGACTTGTCTTCAAGTATGCTGGAAATCTACCCTAAATAACAAAGAAATAATAATACAAAAATATCACACTTTTGTTCATGTACATCAATGAAAGTACTTGGGAAAATTACATAAATAATATGTACGCAACCGCTCATGTCATCTACATCACTTCTGGTGTACTACTGTGACAGACAGGACTGCACACGCATGTTCTAAAATATGTATCCAAATCTGCGCAAAATTTCCCAGATTCTGGGGTATTAACCCCCTGAGCACTACAAATGTACCTGCCGATCTAACATTGCCTCTGATTGGTCAATTACATGATATCTTTACTTTAATCACCAATCAGAATGGAGCTTTGCAAATAATTCACCCCAATTCTTTTGCATGGTGAAATTATTCTAACAATGTTGCTGATTGGTGCAATTGATAATGAAAACTTCTTTTTGGCCAATCGGCAGGTCATGGTGTTAAATTCTGACATGAAATTAAATGCAATTTTCTCCGTCATCAACCTGAAACATTGAGTAACTGAGGTTGCCAGTCTATGCACAGACTTCATATAAGGTGTCAGTCTACATGTATGCACAAACTGCAAACAAGCCATCAATATCATTTATCTGACACTACTTGTGACACTGTAGCTTATAATACATTCCATATTAAATTCATAACCTCATACGCGATACATGCGAACCAATCATTTATATTTATATTTATATTTATTTGGCAAAATGCAAACATATAAGTAACCTCCGCGCGCAGTGTTGTGCACCGTATTTGGATTGCGCGCTACCATATTTGCACAGATTGTGATACGCACTTCTGTTATTGGTCGTTCTGTTTTAGCCTGATCAATTTTTGAAAAGGCAGAGCGTAAAAATTGTTTATTTTTGAGAAAAATTGTGTGATATTTTGTAAAGTGAAGAGATGAAAGTGACGGTTATGAATGAGGTTAATAACTTTGCATCGATAATATGTCGGGCATTGTGAAAAATCTACACATTTTGTCTTTGGACCTTGAAAATATCCGTTCCTAAGGCAAAATGTTTAGATTTTTCACAATGCCCTCCAAATAACTGATGTGCAGTTATTAACCTCTAATTGGAGCGTGGTTAAAGAGCACAGGACCTCAACCATTGCCTGAATAGGAACAAAAATATATCTGATCACTTCACATGATGCGTAACTACTGCTCAACTGAATTGCTAACCTGTACTAAAACACAGGTTACTACAGATAAATGTGGAATGTATTATAGGTGGCTATTAATGGCTGCCAGCATTACCATCAAACACATCAACCTCCATAGTCAAACACTCTTTCTGATGCTGCCTTCAGATCAGGTCACAACTACTAACCGTCGGGCCGGGTGCTAATGAAACGAACGCTAATAGTATATCACTCGTGTCATGACATTAGTCTTGCACCTTCAAGTCATCAAACATATAAAAACATATTTTTCCTGACAACCGAGGAAAGTTTTTTGGCATGAGTCATCGGCGCCATTTGAGGCGATTCCTTTTTCCGATGAAGGCACCAGCCAAAATGTCTGCATTCTATCAATGTAATGAACAGAACTCTACACCCCCAGAGAATATATTGCATGATGGGAAGTAGAGAAAAAGGTCTATAGCCTCTGATGTGGAATTAGGTTCAAGTGTGCAAGACTAAATACTTCCACCTGCAAAATTCACACCTTACTCATTATTATAAAATCATCAAAGTGAAAAAAAAGTACACAAAATTGGTATTCTTTTATCATCATACCTGATCACTCTGCATTTCTTCTCTTTGATCCAGTATACCCCATGTAGCAATACCAATAGCTACTACGCTGGTCCTGCTATTAGCTAGTTGATAATCTTTCACAGCCTCTCCGACATACTTCATCACTCCTGCATGAGTACCGCCGGTGATAATCCATGCTCCTGACAAAAGGAACAAAAAAGATGGTGTTGAGCACATCTCAAGAACCATGGAAAACAAACATGTACAACACATGGTTAGCAGAAACCTGTACATACATGTTATGCATTATAAGAGTATTCCTGGCCAAACATACCGTAAACATACCTTGTCTGCAAGCATATAGAGAGTTTTTGATTACAGCTCTCAGATGACAAATCGCCCTCCTACACATGTGTATACGCCCCGTGGGATTAGGTTAGCGCGCGCGATTCAAATC
This sequence comes from Amphiura filiformis, assembly GCF_039555335.1. NCBI lineage: Eukaryota > Metazoa > Echinodermata > Ophiuroidea > Amphilepidida > Amphiuridae > Amphiura > Amphiura filiformis. Next base: position 57,213,465 of record NC_092629.1, on the reverse strand, counting down.
TGCCACCGCAAAATCCAACATGGTGATACTCTCAACTTGAGATGAGATACACTATAGCTACTGAGCCCCCCCCCCCTCCCAGCCCTCCCAGCCCCCTGATGAGGGATGAAGGTTCCTTGGCACGGCCCTCCATAAATAACTTACCAGTGCTTACTGCAGCTTTGATGATTCCCCGCCGGAAAACATCCCTCAGACGACTGTTCAAGTTGAAATTCAAGGCGCCCCCAGTGACGGATATAAGCAATTTTGGGGTGCCGAGATGCCATTCTGTGTTCAGTAGATGCAACAATTTCTTTGGGTCTGTTTTGTGATCCACACGAACAAACTGAAAAAGATGAATGACAAACATAAGAACCTTCGATCTTCATACAAATACAAGGATGGAAGTGGGTAACAGATCCATTTGTAAACATTGAGGTTGTTTATATCCTGGGGGAGCCACTTCTATTTTCCAAGTTGTATATCACCGGCGCACAAGGGCATTCAAAAAGTAATCAATCATATTGATATTAGAAGAAACAATTTTATATGGATATTCCAGTTGAAATCAATGCACCCCTGTGAAAGACATACATAGTAATTTCCCCCAAATTGGGGTGTAGATTTGAAATGGAATCACCTATTCCGGTAATCCCATTTGAAATTCACACTCCCTGTGTGGAAGATTAAGTATATGACTTTCATGGGGGTGTATGGATTCCAGTTGAAATCCATACACCCTTGTGAAAGACATGCATCTTAATTTCCCCAAATGGGGGTGCAGATTTCAAATGGAGTCGCCCATTTAGGTAAAATAGACCAAAGTGATATGTTCTACAGCTTGTTAACATCCAGTTCCTTCCGTGCGTTATTCCTGCATGCTACATGTACCTGTCTCACAATGATCATCATTTGCAGTACCAGGTACCAATTCTATCTACCGAGCGTTACAAGTTTTCCTTTTATCCACGCTCCATACATGTACATGTTTAGAATCATCTTCCTCCATCAGCTGTCATCCAGGCAACTCCAGCTGCCTTCAAAGAAGCTGCCCTTGTGTCAATCAGGGGGATGCTTCCGCCACCAGGCAGCAAACTCCAGTAAACCAGTCTTCAGTTCCTGAATATAGTGTTCCCTCAGTTCATCGTTTGATCGTTTTACGTTGTATAGCTTTTAATTCTTCACCTTCTTCACTACGCACCGCACCATGGCTGTTGAAGTCATTTTGCGCCATTACATCCTAATTTAACTCTAGATGAAGCTGTAAAAGAATTATACTACCAAGTACCAAGTACCAAATCCATTTTAAAAGTAACACTCCCTGTGTGGAAGATTAAGGTTATGTCTTCCATAGACAATATGGATATCAACAAACTAATTAATTAATTACAAACCTTGCGTGCAGTTTGGCCCAAGGTTGACCCAGATTTTGCACCAACAAATTCTATTTCACCGAAAGCATCTGTGTTTTTTAGCTGGGTGTTTCTAGATATATCCCACGATCCTTTTGATTCGTTTGTCCGTCGATGGCGCTCTTCATGCTGCGATTTCCTTTTACCACATCCACATTTAGGATCATCATCACTATAAAAAAAAAAAGGTAGAAAATCTATACACTGTGTCCCAAAAAATATGTCCATCTGAAAAATTAAGAAATCAAAAGCTTATCTATGGATTTCTTTTTAGGGGGCTTTTCTTCGGAAGGTGGGGTGGTGTCATGAATATACTGGGGGGGGTCATAGAATTTTTAGACCAAATATGGGGGGGTTATAGAATTATTAAGGGCTGTCGACTCAAAATTTTCTCGCCTTCTTTACACACACGATCAAAATTTTAACGCATTCCGCACACTTTCATTCGCTTAAAAGTTTTGGTGCACTCCTCGCCTTTGTTCTGGCAATGAATAATTTGTCCTGAGTCTGTGTGGGGGTCATAAAATTTTTCGACCCGCGATAGGGGGGTCGTAAACATTTTTGCCCGCGATAGGGGGGTCATATATATGGACATATTCATGACCCCCACCCCCACCAAAGAAAATGACATCCCCTTACAAAATTTAAAGGTCTGTTGACTCTATACCCTCTGTAGCATTTGCATCAGATATGTCTCACTGTTTTTTAAAATATGACCGGGCTATATAGAAATAATTCTCCTTGTCTGGGAATAACGAGTAAAATTAGTATGTAACAGTGCAGAATGTTGATGCGGGAGTCTTACTTTTTTATAAGATATTCTTGTTTGGGAAAGTCACAAATTGCCGACTCATCCCGATCGATTTTTAGTATCAAAGGATATTTGTCTATGAATAGGGGAATCAGTAATAAAAGCTGTAGCGTGCTGGGAATTCGTTCTCTCTCACTCAAACTTTCATCGGGTCAACACCCCATTATCAGTTGCTCTGTATTTACTCAGTTTATGTATTTTCAGAGGATGTTTAAAGACATTCCCACAACCCAATGGGGTTTCTGACCTTGTATGTCTGGCTTTTGTACACATGTGGTACAGTTGATCATACCTTGCATTGGGATTGTGTGCAAATATCTGGTGTTTTCATCCAACATTCAAAACATCGAGACTTAGGAATAAAATTAATGCAGTGGGACAATATGTATGTTTCCTGCAAGAAAATCAAATATCAGTCATAAGTCTCAACTATTAGCTTGTTGGCTGCAGTTTTAAAATTACCATTTTGTGTGTGTGGCAATGGGGACTTTGCCTTTAGAATTAGGTTATATTGATCAAATTTCCCAATCATAGTGCATTGTAGGAATGCCTTTAAGCCTCCTCTGATGTATTTTGATGTTATGAAGAAGGAAGAGAAATAAATCACTACCAAACCAGAATTCCTGTTGTTGCCAGAACTTTTATTTAAACCAGTGGCCTACCGCATCATCATTATTTATATTATACCAAACAACCTCGTTAGAGTGGTGGCAATCGGCCTCGTTATAAATGGTGGCAGCCCCGGAGAACTTTATTATATTACCAATGTCCACCACCCTTACAAGTACACATTAAAGTGAGGGGGTCATATAAGTGGTCATCACACATCAGGCATAAGGAGGTAAATGTTCATGGGGAGTACTCAAGTTTGGTTTTGGTAGGGGTGTGCAAATGAGCATCTGAAAGTGGACCCATCCATACCATATATGACATGATCTGGTCCAAGGGGGAAATTTGAAACTGAGATAAAGGTAAAAACATGGAGTAAAAAGAACAATAAAATACATAAGAAAATAGACATCAAAAAACTTCATAACTTTATAACCAAGTATGATAGACCTTTGGTGTTATCAGTCAATGATAGCCTATTGTATGTATAATGTAATAATTACAGTAACTCAATTTTCAAAAATGCCTCCTTTGGCCCCCATGGACCAGATCGTGTCACATATATTTTGCCAAGAAATTTGGACCCATCACTACACCTAAATTTTTGGATAATTAAAAAAAATTAATACCTACAGTTTGGCAAAATTAGACTAGTTTTTGGAAAACGATTGGGAAAATTTGCACATCCCCATGTTGGTCTAGAAATAGGGGTCATTGATATACCCATTACCCAATGGCTATAATGTTGCCATTGTTGACTTGAAAAAAGCTTGGATGTGCAGTTTTTGAATGAAAAATCATGGAATTGTTCAAAATGAGCTCTCAAATTGAGCATTTCTGATTTTGAACTATTTTTCACCTTTGGACACTTTAAAAGTCTGGATTTCCAATAATCACGCCTGGGCAAAAAGTTCGGAAATCCAAACCCCCCTATAGGGGTGTGGATCTAGTTTCTGGAATAGCCCAATGACCTGACCCAAGCCGCACTCCAGGATTTATTTGGGGCCGATTTTGAAAAAGTGGACTTTTTTTCCAAATTTGGACCTTTTTGGACTAGGGGGCAAAGTGGACTTTTTTTGACCAAAAAGGCATATAAAAACCTCTATTTATTCGCTCTCTACGATCGCAAATGGTACTTTTGGGGTTAAAGAAGGGGATTTTTTGGGCCTTTGCCAATTTGGGGGGCATCCACCACCCCCAGCCCCCCTGGTTACGGGCCTGGCTTGACCCGCTGTCTACAGCCCCCAGGTCACTGGACCTGGGTGAAGTTTCGTCAGCATTATCCAGTGAAAGGGCAACATATATCCATTTCCTGAAAATCCATCTGGTCCTTGAACAATTGGCCGAAGGCTTGCATGCGGTATTGAACATTTATGGGGGTTGCAGGGTATCACCCCGGCTCTTAAAATATTTTTTGGCTTTGTTTTGTTTTATATTTCTGGATTTTTTTTTTTGCCAACTTTCCAGAAATCCAGAATTCTGGCTATTTTAGCCCTGTTTATCTTCCTGATTTGAACTGTAAATGGCTGCATATACGTTTGACATAAAAAATATATATAAATTTCAAAACATTTTCATAAGTAGTCTTCTGATAAAAAGTAGCTGGGTGCACTCAATCACGAGAAATGCAAACAAGATTCAATACAAGGCGGTTCTCGAACCACGAGTCTCGCCTGCTTTTGCGACCGCCTGCTTTTTCAATTACTTTTGGTAGCGGTAAATGAATTTGGCGGTTATCGGCTGGGCACGATTATCTGGCTGATGGTGACTGTACCCACCAAGTGTCATGCCCATGCAACAGTTTTTACCAATTTGACCTCAGATGACCCTGGTGACCCTGAAATGACCTTCCAAAAATTTGGCTCTAAATGTTGACTGTACCCACCAAGTTTCATGCCCATACGACAGTTTTTACTAATTTGACCTCAGATGACCCCTGGTGACCCGAAATGACCTTACAAAAATTTGGCTTCAAATGTTGACTGCACCCACCAAGTTTCATGCCCATCCGACAGTTTTTACTATTTTGACCTCAGATGACCTCGAAATGACCTTCCAAAAATTTGGCTTTAAATGTTGACGGTACCCACCAAGTTTCATGCCCATCCGACAGTTTTTACTAATTTGACCTCAGATGACCCCTGGTGACCTCGAAATGACCTTCCAAAAATTTGGCTTCAAATGTTGACTGTACCCACCAAGTTTCATGCCCATCCGACACTTTTTACTAATTTGACCTCAGATGACCCTGGTGACCTCGAAATGACCTTCCAAAATTTGGCTTCAAATGTTGACTGTACCCACCAAGTTTCATGCCCATCCGACACTTTTTACTAATTTGACCTCAGATGACCCCTGGTGACCTCGAAATGACCTTCCAAAAATTTGGCTTTAAATGTTGACTGTACCCACCAAGTTTCATGCCCATACGACAGTTTTTACTAATTTGACCTCAGATGACCTCTGGTGACCTTGAAATGACCTCCCAAAAATTTGGCTTTAAATGTTGACTGGACCCACCAAGTTTCATGGCCATATGACAGTTTTTACTAATTTGACCTCAGATGACCTCAGTGACCTTGACCCACTAACCAATATGAACCGGTTCTGTCTCGGGTCAAGATGCACCCACCCACCAAGTTTGAGGAACGTATGACTCATAGTCTCCGAGAAAATAGGCGGAAAGCAAACTTTAACCAAAACTTTAACCAAATTTGTCACATACACACATACATACATACGGAAAAGTGATTATATAGTCTCCTGCCTTATCAGGCGAGACAAAAATCAAATTTACTTTAGATACGGTATTTTTTATCATTTTACACACCACATGTGCAGGCCGTATCTGTTATGTACTTTTGTATTATGTTGGAGTCAATATAAAAAGTTTTGATCTTAAAGCGAAACTAAACCATTAAATAATTTTACGAGTATATGAATACTATGAAAAAGTAGGAATATTCCTGTGCCTGTGATCATAGGGATCCTATTAGTAAAATGACTTTTTTTTGGTCATTGTGCAGTATTTTGTTGAGTTGGTCCCCTACATATTTTTCAATCAAATTGCATTTGCATTGTGAGATCTAGGTTGCGTGACAAAATATTGAATACACCATTGATCAAGAAACTGTATTGTTTCGTACATGTATATATGGGAAACATTACTGTTCTAGAAGATAGCCATGGAAATTGGAGGTTCAGTAGTTCTCTACATACCTGCCAACCTACCGAAGCCAGAAAGAGGGACATTGATAGCTATTGATGCCAAAACCTTGTACATGTACACAAACCAGAAGCGAAAAATTTCTCAAGACTTGAGGTGTTCAATACTTTCAGAATTCAGGGAAGATTTGCAGATCTGAATTTATCACAATAGACTGAAGAGAATGCAATAGCAAAATTTTAAAGTGAAATTTGTTTCATTTTCTGCTGTCTTTACATTTAAATTTGCCATCACTGAAATTTTCAGAGAGCAGGACTGTCCCTCTTTTTCACTTTGGAAATTCCCCAAATGAGGGACAGTCCCTCAAAATGAGAGACAGTTGGCAGGTCTGTCTCCATAAATAGTAACAAACAAAAAACTACACCACTATTTAATTTTGTGGATGTTACAGATGCATGGGATAATAATTGATATTCGCTGGCCAAGTAATATAATCAGAACTACCATAGCAATAGGTGAAAACCATTTTTGAATATATTGTGCTGCACTACAAGCAGGTTGCACTCATCACCTGTGTATGTCTGCAATCATATATATATAGATTGAATACAATACCGCTCTTTTCAAAGATACTAATCTTACAGGTGCAAGTGATCAGCATGATATGGTTCAATGCAGGCGTGCATCGGGAACGTACCAGTGCAGCGGTATATTCAAAAATGGTTTTCACCTATTGCTATGGTAGTTAATCTGATTATTACATTACTTTGCCAGCGAATTGGCCATCTTTGGAATGATTTTGTCAAAAAATACCGTAAAACTTCGTCTACAAGCATATAGAGTGATTTTGATGAAGGTTATATTAAAACAAAGCAGCCATAAATATCCCAATGCAATAGATTGGTCTTACAATAGTACTTGTTTGTATATGCTTGTATCTGTAATCTATTTGCTAAAATTCCATAATATTCTAATTTTGTCAATGGATGGCGTCTGGATTAATCTAGCTTTCATTAAAAGCACCCTATATGCTTGTAGACGAGGTTTTACGGTATGATAAAAGCCAGTCAGTGCCTTGATTCCCCGACTGTTCACAAATTTTCTGATGTACATTGTAGGTAAACCCTGAATTTCCCCCAAATGGGTGCATAAGCCCCCCATTTACCAGCAATAGTGGGTTGTGCAGCCCTTCTGCCCCCCCTTTGTGCACACCACTGATAAAAGCATGCCTTCATAATGTGTATTTTTTCATGAATTAGACCCAATTAAAAAAAATGTCAATTTTATTCCTACATACCTTTCATTAGCTTTCTTGTCCAGAGCAAATCGTATGCATTCTCGTAACTTAAGATTGTCTTGAATCCATGATGTGTTGGTCTGAAAAGTAACAAAAAAAATTTAATTACATTTTAAGAAACAAGTCAATATGTCACAAAAGAACTCATTGGTACTTGTCCCATTCAAAAATCTACATTTCCTGAAAACATAAAATAATGTGTTTCATTCTATTAATGCAGGGGTCAAAGGGATTCTTGACCCTCACCCCCTCAAGCCTTCACCATTTCATAGTGAAAATATGTCTAATCTTTACCTTGCTGAACAAAACCATAGGGTGAATGCATTTTATTTTCAGATGCGGTGAATCTTTAAGATTGACAACTATTTTAAACTGTTGCCATTTGATAGTTTACAGCATCTTGCGAATGGTAGTGAGCTTTGGTAAAAATGCATGGGTCATTTCATATTATAAATAGCGAGTGCGTAGAAGAATTCAAATATCACAGATATACTTTTGTAGGTCTTTTGGTTCAGAGGGCTGAAGCAACATGCACTATACGGAACCCAGACTTGGGTACCCACCCTAGCAAGAGTATCAAGTTTGGTTTGTGTTTAAGGGACATCCATCCAAGAATCTAGTGGTGGTCTGTATTTTAAATACCACATTTCCAAGAAAATTGGACCCACTTTTATGAGGCTGCAATTTTTCGTCAAAAATTCAATTTCAATTTTAAATAAAACTTATGCTCCAGCTATGTGAATTTGAAGTACTTTTTCTAAAAAATTTGAAAAGGAGGTCATTGTTACACAAGAGGCCTTAAAATAGCAAGACCAATATTTGCAGAATCTCCTCGTATATTGTCATCTGTACCGAGTACCCCACCCCACCCGGGCCAATACATACCCCTGCTAAAAAATAGCTATAGTATACCAGAGGCCCTTCAAAGTCCCCCATATTTGCAGCACATCCCAGTGCATAATCATTTGCACTAAGCGCCATCAGACCATCCCTCGACATACCTCTTCCTCATCATCAAAGTCCTCTTGTTTCACATATCGCTGCTGTTTTGTCAACGTTGCCATACTCCCGTACAAGTATGCAAATGTCTCCAAAAACTATGATCCGCTTAATTCAACTTGATAGACCTACATGTACCACATTATAGCCTCAAAATATAATCATAGCATAATAATGTGGAATGTATCATAATCTATAGAGTCAACCTATCACTATCACTACCAAAGGCAAACTGGCGCTACAGCTAGTTCAGCCGTTACATTTATTACATTCCGCTATGTTGTACAGGTACCCAGTTGTACCCAAGATACAATGTAGAACACCCAGGTATTGTGCAGAGAAGATATCTTACACTTCCCACAATGCATATCTTCCATTTCAATTTTCTGTAACTGATTTGCTATTTAGTGTAACATGGGTCGATATAGTGACCAGGCCCGTACGCAGGATTTTTTTGGGGGGTGCTGATTTTGAAAAAGTGGACTTTTTTTTCCAAAGGGGGGCGATTTTGTGAAAAGTGGACTTTTCCCCCAAAATTTGGACCTTTTTTGACCAAAAAACCTGAAAACCTGATTCTACGCTCGCAAATTCTTACATTTTGGGACTTTTTGTATACTTTTGCAAATTTGGGGAGGTGCGGTCGCACCCCCCGCCCCCCTGCGTACGGGCCTGATAGTGACACAAAGTACTTCGATGAACAGTAGACATCTGGATCTTCCAACATGTTTTAATATTTCTTGACATCGATCCATGTTCAGTCAGACTATTTTAAACATGAAAGTAAAGTAATAGGAGTGTCAGTTGATGTAGTAAGGTGATGCATCATGTTGCAAAGGATTCTGGGAAGGGTAAGAGATCTTCTCTGGATATTGCATGAAACCTATAATTATGAAGATTTAACTTCCTTGTGAGTGGGTTGGATACAAGGTATTTCTTTTGTGTATTCAATGGGTGCGTTGTCATGGTAATCGAGGTGATGTCTAAAATTGCCCAATTCCGCCTACGCACTACCGTAAAACAAATTGTTTTAAAACTTTAGACTCCACTCCTCTGCACCTCACAAAAGAATATCCCAATCACATGTTTCTGACATCACTTTGCTATTCTGGGATTCTGTTCAAACCAGGGTTTGCAGGTTTTGCTGCAGGTGGAAAAACAGGGTTTTATTAAACTGTGGTTTTTTTTCCACTTGCCAAAAACAGGTTTTGCTGGCAAAATCTAAATAAAAATTTCTTTAAAAAAGGAATGGGGCACCCATTGGGAGCTTTGATGTGATGTGCTGAAATATAACTGTTTGGGTAAAAATATCTTCTTTATTTAAGCGGATTGGTTTTAAATCTGCAGGAATAACGATCAATTTCCCATTTTGATTATTATTGTCAATGGTATCTCATGGGGGTGTCAATCTTGTCACTTTGTTATCTCAAAAGTATATAACAACTAGAAACGTCACGGTTTTCTACGCAAGGCGTCGAATGGGATGCCTCCACCCTGATGACCCCAAAATGACCTTGCAATGACCCCTTGGTGACCCTGAAATGACCTTCCAAAAATTTGGCTCTAAATGTTGAGTGTACCCACCAAGTTTCTTGCCCATACCACCAATTTTATTAATTTGACCTCAGATGACCCCTTGGTGAACCCGAAATGACCTTCCAAAAATTTGGCTCTAAATGTTGTCTGTACCCACCAAGTTTCAAGCCCATACGACCAATTTTATTAATTTGACCTCAGATGACCCCTTGGTGACCCTGGATGACACTGCAATGACCTTCCAGAAATTTGGCTCTAAATGTTGACTGTACCCACCAAGTTTCAAGCCCATATGACAATAAAGTAATTTGACCTCAGATGACCCCTTGGTGACCCCGGATGACCCCAAAATGACCTTCCAAAAATTTGGCTCTAAATGTTGTCTGTACCCACCAAGTTTCAAGCCCATATGACCAATTTTATTAATTTGACCTCAGATGATCTCTTGGTGACCCCACAATGACCTGCCAGAAATTTGGTTCTAAATGTTGACTGTACCCACCAAGTTTCAAGCCCATATGACAATTTTAGTAATTTGACCTCAGATGACCTTGGATGACCCCAAAATGACCTTCCAAAAATTTGGCTCTAAATGTTGACTGTACCCACCAAGTTTCATGCCCATAGGATTTGAACTGTCCATATGAGAACAAATTTACAAGTTGACCTATCCTATCCCACCCAATCCGCCCATCCATGCCCGAGATACAGCATCTGGACGGACGGACGGAAGCTCGGACATTGCAAAAACAGTACATGTATGCCTCGCAGTGCACGGTGGAGGCATAAGGGAGGCATAAAAATAATTTCATGAGTGTAATATCGTAAGGCCAGAGTTTGCAAATATACATTGTAAGTACAGTAACATATATGTGACACGATCAAGGGAAATGAGTCGGATGACGCTAATATTGATTTTGAGATATTGGCAAAGAAAGTGTTACAATTCTTTTGTTAACTTTTATATTGTTTTCAGTGATTGATAAATTGACGTAATTTCGCAAAGTAAAGCTGTATCAACATGGGGTTTTCAGTTTCTGAAAGCTCTAAATGTCCTCTTTAGAAACACATGTAAAACTCATTTTCGACCAGGGTCGACATGTGACTCATTCCCCTTGATCATGTCACATATTAAGAAATCAAAAGGTATGGGAGTTATATTAATTCAAGACATTTTCATTTTAAGGGCTTCATGAGACAACCAAAATATATGTTGAATGATTCATCAAACATTGTGTGTTACTGTTAATAATATACGGTTTCAGTACGGTGTTACTTTTTATATTTGACTGACTATGTGAGTTTTTGCGCATTTTTGCCAGTTTTGTTGCCAAGGTGGCAACCCTGGTTCAGTGATTTGCAGAATCAGAAAATCTATAAAAAAAATCATCAAAAATACAGATTTTTGCATTATTTGACAAATTGGTGTGCAACACTATGGACCACAATGACCTCATCCCAATGACATAGTTCAGTAATCTCAATTAAACAATCAAGAGTGCTAACTTTGACCTCAAGTTGCAGAGTATGAGTTTCTGTACTCAAATTTTCAAAGGTCATTCAATGAATATACAAATGTATTGGGGTTAAAGAACTGTGCCCTGATAGATGAGCATGTTGTGGATCCTACAATGTAGTGCAACATACCCTGCAAGTGATAATGCTGAAAATGATATTTAAGGTGCATGTAAAGTGTCATATTTTGGCCAATGTTGACGGAGTTTGTCTGCAAGGACACTTGTAGATACATACACATGCATTTGAATTGTTTTAGCCAACTTTTTATATAAAAAAATACCTATGACCAGCCCTCGAATTAACCCACTACTGTAATGCCCTCAAAATATGTCCTTTACTCAAGGCAGTCACTTGCCGTGCCCTCTAATGAAGTTGCCGTCGGTGCCCCAGCCCTGCCTCTTCATTATAAAATCATCTATCTTTGTTTGTGTGTGTTTTAATTTCTTCACTATTGATAAATTGCCTTGGTGACCTTCTCAAATATTCAACAGTTGCCATGATGCCCTCTTGAAATATTACAAACTGCCGTGTTGCCTTGCCTTTTCAGTGAAAATCCAAGGCAATTATCAACTTGCCCTAAAAAAGTTGCCGTGCCCCTTCAGATCCTTAATTCGAGGGCTGCCTATGACAATTGCATTGGCTTATCTACAATTTTAAACTTAATTTCCTACAGTTTTTTTTTAATATACTTTCGCTTCCCTGGGATCACTGAGTGCCTTCAACTTCATACTCCATTGAACATCCATGTCACAAAAGAAAAGCAATATCACATGGTTTTGACAGCATTTTGCTATTCTGGGATTTTGTGGGAAAACCTTGCATACTTTATATCAGGGTAGGCAACCTTTTTGGACATAAATAAGGATATATAAGATTGGGTAGGATAGTTGGATAGGGATAGGGATAGGGATGGGGATGGGGAAGGGGAAGCCTGGGGAAGGGGAAGGGGAAGGGGAAGGGGAGGGAAGGGGAGGGAGGGGAAGGGAAGGGAAGGGAAGGGGAAGGGAAGGAAGGGGAAGGGGAAGGGAAGGGAAGGAAGGGAAGGGAAGGAAGGGATGGGATGGGATGGGATGGGATGATTAACACAATAACACAGGGGTATCTTCAACAAAAAATATTAACACTGTAATATATTGAAGGTGGAGAAGGGTAGGAACTGACCCCCAGTCAGAGACCTTTCCAAAAAAAAAAAAAAAAAGGCATACAATCATCCCCCAATGTTGATGTATGTTGGTTTCTGACCAAATTAACCTCATACATGTATTTGGCCATTTTACCCCCAAAAGTGCCAATTTATTCCAGCTTTGCACCGATATTTCATCAGTTTAGCTTCTACATGTATCTGGAAAAATTTATTGTGTGCATCAAGCGCATTTGTACCATACATGTAAACTTATTCTATCGCCAAAAGATGCCGGATTCACTATAATTCCAAGAAATTTTTCCCAACCCCATCCCCCATGTCAAAAAGAAATCTCGCCACTGATGCCCCCCCCCATACCAGCCCCAACGCACAACTATGTGAAGGGTATGACTTACCCTTGTCTGTTTAAGAAGCGTTTTAAAGCTAACTTGATCACCACACCCTGGTTTTGAGCCTACATGTATAGTTCTTCTCAACTGCACAGCAACCGCTGCTTCACTGCAGCGCCTACTTTGAGCCACAAATGGGGCCTCGCTATGACGCCTACCCTGTGTGCCAGGGACATGTAGTACTGCTTCGCTTCGACGCCTATATCGTCCTTGTGTAATATCAACTACGGGTATCGCTTCTAGCCCCATAATTGTAGAAATTATACAAAAATTGCTGTTGTATGTATTTATACATACATCCACTGAATGCACAGCGTATTGCGTACATGTAGGTCTTACATGTATATTAAGCACTGCCCCTTCCTCTATCAATCATGCAACAATCTAGTCCCCAAAGGCAAACTTCATTTTTTACTATATCATCTATTATCTTTTAACCTAAACTTTGCCTTGTGTCAATCATGGTTAATCAAGCACCTTTACCCTTCAAATTGGGTCTGCCTATGAAAACTGCACAGGCTTATGAACCATGGCCATGTGGATGATGCTACAACACTCATTTACAGCAAAAGTTCCAATTTTTGTGCTACAATTATTTTTGTGCATTTTATGTTTTTCTAAGCCTACATGTATGTTAGCAAAATTAAAACAAAAAAAGTTTAAAACGTAATAAAGTGATGTCTGTAGAAAACTTGCAATTAGCAAAATTGAAAAATAAAAATGATTGAAGTTATTTATTATTGTGGCATGAAAATTTAATCCCACAAAAACTCCCACTTGAAGGTTGCTGTATACAAGTTAATGATTTAATTCCAGCACATGACACAGTATAAGACATGATAAATAAAAGTATGATTAATTAACTAATCATCTTCAGGAATCTTCACTCTAAAAACACCTCACAAAGTTTGCAGTGCTTATATTTTCATGTTGTCAGGGGGAGTGCACTTGTATTTTGAGGTTGATATCATGCTCATGAAAAAAAATGATATACATGTATTCGACACGATATTGAACATAAAAACATCCCCACCCACCCACCCACCCTAGACTATGCCATAGTCGATGCAACATATTATAGTGGCATAATTATAATGGCACTTCAATACTGAACAATTCTGATTTTACATGTAGAATCTACCAGGTTATTAATCGCGAAAGCCCGAGTTAAATATCGACTATGTACATTGCCTTTTTAACAGGACTTTGACCAGGGACTTAGTCCCTAACACACACTGTCAATCATACTTGTTTATCAATCCAATTCAACTGCAAGCACGTACAAGACGCGCTCATGCAATTATACACAAAGCGCCGCATAGTTGTGTACGATGTAGTTATCAATGGTAATGGCACGTGCTCAGAGGATTTAAACCATAACGAGATCTGGGCGACCAATCACAAGCCAGATCCATTTAAAGATGCATTACATCATGGCCAATTTTAGTAGGCCAGAAATCCGACAATCTCATTCATAGACAACTGTATTAAACATGTTAACCACAATCCAAAGTAAGTCCACTTGGGAAGCCAACAGAGGGAGTACGGTGACTAAAAAGATCAGATGTGAAAATCTATCAATTGTGCACAAATTAATTTAAACTTTTATTCAATAGCCAGAGTATGCACAATTAAATGGGCAAGTGGACTACAGCGAAATCTACCCCCACCCCCATGTTGTCCTATTTCAGGATACCCAGGCTGGTCAGATTTATGTTCAGAGTATTAGTCAGTCAGCTCACCAAAATACATGTCTGGTGACTCACCCAGGTTTTTGTGGGAGTAATAATCATACAGCTAGAGCGGTTACCGCACCATAGCTGAACCATGTTTGTCATACAATGTACCTTAATTCTTTAGATTTCAAGATATAGATCCAAAATAGGAATATTGACAAGTCTTAAGAGTACCACCCCTGTTGGGGAAATTGTTTTTATTATATTCTTTATTTTTTCTCTTTCATTTGACACCACTCAGGGGCCATATCGTCTTGGCATTTCAAGATACGAAAAGGACCCAAAATATGAATATTGACCCAGGTCTTTCGAGGAATGTCACCCCCGATGGGAAAATTATTGTATTCTTTATTTTTTCACTTTCATTTGATACCACTCCGGGCATCATACCTTCTTAGCATTTTGAGATATGAACAGGACCCATATGAATATTGACCCAGGAATATTGACCCAGGTCTCACAATGAGAGTATAACACCTGGGTGGGGAAATGTTTTCAATTTTTTTTTCAATTTTTTTCTTTTTGAAATCTATGAGCCCTCATCACTTTTCATCGGACATAAACTTTGCAGTGCACAACTAAATGGTCCACACACACTTTGCAAGACTTAACAACAACATAATAATGTAAAGTTCTTGAGTCAGTCTTGCTGATTTTGGTAGCAAACTTTGTAGCCACAATCTGTGGCCCAGGGAATTGCTGGCCGGACCAGCCAAACCCCCCGTAGCTACAAGACAGTGATCTTGTGCATGGCACCCGAGGGGTCTAAGAAGTAAGATTCAAACCCTGGGGTGCCAAGTCAAAAATTTGTTCATCTTCTCTCCTTTTTCGTTCCTCCTTTCCGTTTTGATAGCCCAAAACCGTGTTTAGCATTAGGGTTAGTATTACATAATAGCATTACTTATGTACCTGGCTATCCGCATTCAAAATGGCATCCGCCACACTCTTCTTCCTCCCTGAATCTTGACGACTGAATTGTGTGCTCAACTGTCTCGTCAATGTGTTCGATTTTGAACCCCGCACTTTGATGTCGGACATTTTGTACAAACTTTTGATCACCGTCTCCTCAGTCTAGCCAGCCATAAGTCTATTGGTATGATGGGTGCCTGTGCAACTATATTGCCAGTATTATTAGTGACAATGCACTAGTTCATTACGTTATCAACTAAGAGTCACTAAATGTAGCGCAAACTTCCACAGCCTACAAGCAATGTACTTTTACATGCACTATGATCCAAATCCTACACTAACTAAGTGGTTGGACCTCTTGTAGGCAGTGGTTGCACTGAAATAGTGATGGAGGTTAGGCTGCAAATATTACAAAGAATAACAGCATTCACCATACGTCAAAAATGAAACAATCACAATGATATTAACGATTGCAGCAAGTCAGCCACCTTAGTCACTGTACTGCATTCACATATCAATGCAGAGCTTCTGAACAACATGTATCAATGATTGAATGTCGCTCCTAATGTCAAATTGATCCTCACTGGTTCATTTGTAAAGTTTTACAGCACTTCCTATATTAACCGCTTCCACCACTGCCAATGGCATGTCCGGGAAGTATAAGGCCCTATAGAGATACATACAAGCCTCCGAGTTGAATTATTTCCTGTGTTAGTCTGCCATCCTTCAATCAGTACCAAAGGTCTAGTTGGTATCCTAGTTTCCAAAGGGAATGTCAGCTTGTGCAAGATATGCTAAAAGGTTTCCCGGGGGATCACTCGCACACCAAAGTGGTATGCATGCTCGTCCCAGCACCTCAAAAATGGACCCTAAATGGCGTAATCAGTGTAGAAAAATTTCACCCCTTATTGGCGTAAGGCTCTGTAAATCTTACCCCTAAAATATGGCGTAATTCGGCGTAAGAAACTAAAATGGACCCCTAAATGGCTTTACCGAAACTTAACCTGAAAAGCACCCTCTTTTCTAAAAACGTTGACGCCGCCACAAGGCCAAAATCGACCCTTTTTCGACATTTTTGGGGACGAGCATGCATACCACTTTGGTATGTGAGTGACACCCCCGGGAAGGTTTCTCTCTGATCACATATTTGAACAAGTATCATAGTTATACCAAGGCTTGAAACTTTTACACTGGACATAAATGGCATGTTTTACTGATATAGCCTATCCAAGAAGTCGTCATTCCAGCAGGCACTAGGATCCACAACATGCTCATCTGTCAAGGCACAGTTCTTTAACCCCAATATATTTGCAAATTCATTGAATGACCTTTGAAATTATGGGTACAAAAACTCATACTCTGCAACTTGAGGTCAAATTTTGCACTATGATTGTTTAATTGAGGTTGTTGAACTATGCCATTGGGATGAGGCCATTGTGGTCCATAGTGAGGAAAGTCGTACAATGTATTACATGTGGAATAGCTGCCTCATATAGATTTTGCAGAGGAATAAAAACAACTTGACAATGTGCAATCTCAATACATTGTAAGTCATTGGGTTTTGAGATTGTTCCTTTGGTGATTAAAGATGCTCTGGGCGCATCTCAAATCTAGGGGGGGGGGCTCAACACAAAATGACCATGTTGTGCTCCCCCAGAAAGACCTGTTTTTGGATCATGCAGCTCCAAAAGACCTGTGAATTTACAAAAACATAGACTGAAAGACCTGTGATTTTGATCATTTCAGCTCTAAAAGACCCCTAAATTGCTCATTACTCACATTTCTAGGTTTTTGTTTGTTTTTTTTCCCCAAGCGATTTTCAATCAGAAAGCTAAGAAAAAAACGAGATTTTGACTGTTTACAGCTCCAAAACACCACTCCCCTTTTACCACTATGCCATCAGCTTCCAATGACTATTCCAAAATTCTGGGGGAGCAGAACCACCAAAAAATTGATGATGTACCCACCTCCCCCGGCTCAAAATCTTACAAATCTCAGACTTGACACCTGAATATGCTACTAATTTAAATGACAAAAAGCAGCCTTACCTGGTTTATGAAACTACATGTTTAATTATATTGAAACTAAATATTGTATCTCTACTACTGGTAGTGGTAACCAAGTCATATTAACCCTAAGCTAACCCAAAAGCTACAAAAGGCTACAGCACAAAGTAAATGCAAGCATAATTTGCCCTCCCAAAAATTGCTTGCTTGCCTCTCCCCCTCTTATATGTACGTTATCATGATTATGACATGTCACAGGATCAGGGAAGAAATGTGCACAGTACTCTGCTTTCTGTGATTCTGGCATCTTTTGGGTATATAAAATTTGGACTTTCCAGTTCCAATTCGTAAGTTCATTGCTACCCCAGAAACAAGGAAAATATTCACTTTTTTCCTGATTCATTTGTTTCACAAAATATTTAACTTTTAACAAATTACCTGTACATGTAGATATTACTTACAATGTATGAGGGGCACCAATCAATATGCAAGTTGTAAGGGAGGGGGATAATTGAATACTATTTAGATGAAATTTGCATTCCCACTGTATCCGTTGAACATTCTTGCTTTCCCCCAGTTGGGAATTAAAGATCCATTCAGTGATCTCAGTGAAAGTGTAAAAAGATTGAAATTGTTTATAAATTGCCTAAAAGTGAAAGATAAGTCATTGAATCGTCATAGGTATTTTTGGAAAGAAAAATTTGGCAAAAAAAAAATGAGGAAAACAGCAATATTGACAAAGTTGAATCCCCATTCAAATACATAGCTAATTTCTCTACTTCAGTTGAAAAATTACAGATTCAGTAAAATGTCTAAATTTTTGTCTTTTCTCATTAATTAATGAGACTAACAAAAGGGCCAAAATACAAAGTTTGATGATTTTTACGATCCTCTGCATGAGCAAATCATTGAATAGGCCTTCAAATGTACACCTGCTTAATTGATATTGAAAGTGCAGTTTCAAACTCAATTAAAATACAACTTTGTAAATAATTACTATTTTATAGCCCTATTCAAACATAATGTACTTCCTCATTGTAACAATCAACCAGAGTTGCCAAGCCAACAATTAAATAGCCCAATTGGGTGACTTTTGAAGATTTACCCCACGCTTTTGACAATTTCCTGTCCCATAGAAACCTAATCGTTAATTAAGAAAACATTGGGCAACCTTTTTTTCCCCCGTTTTGTCCATTGGCTCCCGCGACTTTCGGTAGTTTCCTGTGCCATGGAAACTGATGGTTAAGATAACAATTGGGTGACTTCTTGATTATTTGATGCACAATTTGGGTTGAAATGTTTTAGTAACCCTGTGCAATCAACCTCTTTCAGTTTCCTTTAGTACAGGAAGTTGATGATAATCATGAGTTTTGATACTTTCACATCTAAAGTCATGCTTTAGGCCCGTAAATAGGTCAAGAATAGGAGCAGGGGGATGTACATATAATGTAGTATGGTAGGTGTCCTGGGGGGGGGTTATCGGGCACTTGTCTTTCAAGTTTTTATATCACCCCAAACAAGGACTTTCAAAAGTACCCAAAGTTTCCTCTTCCCTAGATATCCTCTCCTTAAGTACAGGAAGCTGATGATGATAGTGCATGAGTTTTGATACTTTCAGATAAAGTCATGCTTTAGGCCTGTAAATAGGTCAAGAATAGGAGCAGGGGGATGTACATGTATGAATGTAGTATGGCAGGTGTCCAAGGGGTGGGGGGGCATCGGGCATTTGTCTTTCAAGTTTTTATATCACCCCCAAACAAGGACTTTCAAAAGTACCCAAAGTTTCCTCTCTTCCCTAGATATCCTTTCCTTATAACAGGATACTTTCAGATCTAAAGTCATGCTTTAGGCCCGTAAATAGGTCAAGGGTAGGAGCAGGGGGATATACAATTGTACATGTATGAATGTAGTATGGTAGGTGTCCGGGGCACATGTCTTTCAAGTTTTTATATCACCCCCAAACAAGGACTTTCAAAAGTACCCAAAGTTTCCTCTCTTCGATCCCTAGATATCCTTTCCTTAAGTACAAGAAGATGATGATAATAGGTGCCCCGGGGGAGGGGGGCACTTGTCTTTCAAGTTGTAGATGTATATCAACCCCAAATAAGGACTTTCAAAAGTACCCAAAGCAAGTACATTGTACATTCCATTAGTGTAATAAAAATGGATCCAGAGCAAGCACTACCCATTTTAGAAGGAAGTATTTTAGTTTTACTAGTGAACACACCTAAAACCGCCGGTAGCAATCAGTTAAGTGGCTTGAAGAACTAAGGGACACACCATTAGACTTCAAAGGGGGTTAGGAAGTTGGGGTCAGGGAAATTATTTTTCGGTGACAAAGCTTTTTTTTTTTTGGCAGCTAGTTTTTTTTTAAATGTCATGCATTTATACACAGTTAGGTGCAAAATGCATTCAAATTCAATGCATTTTAATATCATTAAGGGGTGGGGTATGAATGTTTGGACAGTATTTATTGTGGGACATTGAAGCACATCAGACATTATCGAATTGCATTCTGAATACAAAGAATGTCCTTCTGATATCAAATAATTTTGATTTTTTGAAATTCGCAATGTAATGATTACAAATTGATATTTTTGATATTTAACAGTACTCGCAGTAAACTTTATAAATCTGATGATTTATACTTAAAGTGTATGTAGGTGGGATGAAAAGCCGACGATGACCTTTCGTATTGAAAATATGGATTTTTTTCCCCAAAACACCAGAAAAAATTAGGTCTTTTGGGAAAAAATCCATATCTTCAATGAAAGGTCAAAATTTTCAATTGATCGTCGGCTTTTCCTCCAACTACATACACTTTAAAATATATCATTAGATTTATAAAATTATTGAGGACTGTTATATATCAAAAATATGAAAAATATCAAATTTTAATAATTTGTCACAAAATTGGTTTTACCGTATATCATGAATTTCAACAAATGAAAATTATTTGATATCAGAAAGACATTCATCGTATTCAGAATGCAAATCGATATGTCTGATGTGCTCTCATGTCCACAATAAATACTGTCGAAACGCTCAAAACGCTCATTCCAGATCCCTTAAGGGATCTAAAATGAGCGTTTATTGCGTTCGACAGTATTTTTGTGGGACATGAGAGCACCTCAGACCTATCGAATTGCATTCTGAATACGAAGCATGTCTTTCTGATATCAAATAATTTTCATTTTTTGAAAATCACAATATAATACAAATTTTATGACAAATATGATATTTGATATTTTTCAAATTTTTGATATATAACAGTCCTCTAAGTAAATTATATAAATCTAATGATATATTCTTAAAGCAGTGTTCGAATTTAGCATAGCATATGAAACTTGGACAACACCTACCAATAAATATTTTTATGTGTGGAACAACGATTACTCCTTGCTCCCCACATAGATGCAATGATATAGGCCGTTTTCACCTCTGTCCACTGCCTCATATTTCTTTTTGAACCTTTACTCCTCGCACAGTTTTGCCTTTGGTTAATATTTAAATCTCATGGCGTGTGATGACGGTTGGCTGGTTAACATTTAAATCTCGCGGTCCATGATCAGATTTGTTTTCGGTCTTTTGGTGAAAAACAAGTCATCATTAAACTATGACTGCTTGTGTATAGGCTATATGAATAGGGGTAGTGATGATGGGGGGTGTTTGGTAATGGAGGAGGAGTTGGGGTTGGGAAGGAAGCTTTTTCCATGATCATCTAGGATCACGTAGGCCTATATCTTTCGTTCGTGTTTTTTCTCAACATAGCAAATCCCGGGAGCAAATCAGAAAAACGTTTGAAACTTGAATTTTGTGCTTTAAAAACTCTAATTAGGAATGACTGAGAGCATGAAGGCCTAACAAACCGACAAAATTGCATAATCTCCCCCCCCATATCCTCCAATCATATAAAAAAATAATGAAATACAGGTTTTTGACCAGTTTAATATGATTCAATAACACAAGCGGGGAAATGTAGAAAAGAACAGAAAAGAAAAAAAAAAGCGTGAGAAAAGGCTTGGGTGGGGTTCGAACCTGGGACAAGCGCCGCATATGATATACGTGTGACTTAAAAAAAAAACAACGTTACAAGCGCGCTAACTGATTGTGTCACGAAGCCAAAGATATAAATTTGAGGTAAAACGATACACTTAATGAAAAAGAAGTCAAAATCGTTTATAAAACTAATTGATATCTCTCATCTGTATTTTATTTGCATGATTAACAACAGAAATCAAACTTTATCCATATTTAAGCAAACAAAAAATACAAAACAAAGGCAATTCAGAATTTTTTTTTTTAAAGGGGGGGTAAACAGGGCGCCGCCATGAGTCGTTCACAATACCATTTGTTATTGAAACAATGCGCCAAGTTTATGCACGATATATCATGGCCGACTGCCTTAGGATATTTCAACTTTTATATACTATCCTAAATTGATGTAATACAAATATTTGGGTGAAAATGCACGCATATTATGCTCAAATTTTAGGTTTTAAAGATCTATAGTGGCATTACACTTCCGGCCATTTGCCTCCCTGTGCGTTGAAACAAAGTCAGACAGTGTCTGACACGATTTCAATTTCAATTTTCCATTTTTTAAAGCAATTTTTCTTTTCAAAGTATCTTCTATTTGCTGCAAAGGTGGTGGTGGTGGGGGGGGGGGTGAATAACTTAATTCTAGAGACAATTTTAATATCTCTTTTCTTTCAACACTTCAAGTTTTAATAATCATCACAACAACAACGTGCGCAGGGATTCAACTTCAAATAGGCCTAGCTAGCTACATCATCAACAAAATGCACGACATGATCATAATATTTATCAGTAGGTGTTGTCCAAGTTTCATCTAGCAATGGGAAAAATAAATGGTTGTCATTACAATTTGTGGTTGTCCGTCTAAGTTTTTGGTTGTCTGTAGGCCTACAAATGTGACTTTTGACTAGATTTATGGTTGTCCGGCGGACAACCGAATCAGTATTTTTGGTTGTCCGGCGACTTTTTTAGTTGTCCCGGGCAACCGGACAACCAAAATTTCGAACGCTGTCTTAAAGTGTATGTAGCAGGGAGGAAAAGCCGATGGTCAATTGAAAATTTTGACCTTTCATATTGAAGATATGGATTTTTTTCCCAAAAAGACACCCACCATGGCGCATCATTTTTGCTGCTATAATCATATATTAAATTCATACATGTACATGTATGCCTGCATCAACACTGAAAAAAGAATGAAGACGATCTACATTTTATACCTGTTCAGCCTCGTTCTCGTAATCATAACGAGATGATAAACGACTAATACTAGACGGACTGGTCGGCATCTCGTATGACGAAGACCTCTGTGTTCTCAGCGATGGTGTTAAAGTTAAAACCCCAGGCCTATTCCAACGGACTTGTTTACTTCCATCTCTGACATCCATGCTGAATTCTGCTCCCTAGCTTTGTATACAAAATACACAAGTGATCAGCTTCCAATAATATTCCTAGAAGTCTTATCACATATTGCAGATGCAAATTTTTTTCAGTTTGAATAATTCTAGTGCCTCCTTGATTCTAGAAGAAAAATTCTTCATTCATGTAATTAATGATCAAAACACATAACCCAGCTTGAATACAAAAGTGCAACACATCCTTACATCGGTATGTATTTGCACACCAGCACTGTAAAATAACTCCTCCTAGCTAGACTCCAAACAGCTGCACAGAGGTATTTCGCATCACTTGTGCTCCATTGACTGTGACATGTACACTTCCATGGTGATACTGTGTATAGAGACTACACAATTGTCAACAAATGGGGTTTGCAGTGGAACAGTTTTGTGGCTTGGGTCACAATCATTATAATTGTCAATTGCATGGATTATGTAATCAATAAATCAATAAATCAATTTAAATAACCATGACCTCTGTCTGTAATAGTAGACTGTTGAAAGTTAATATCTCAAAACAAACAGAATATATTTTTTTATTAGCCTACTTGAAAAAAAATGTTTTGACATTTTAAGGGATCATGATATAGCATGAAGCAAAAACATTCTAACATTTAAGTGTTTTAACATAAAATTTTGCAAAAATGCATGCACACAACATTCTACAATATTACATTTTGGCAATCCGCTCTGTATAAGTTTAGATAGACACGTCAGAGACCTACCTACCTCATTTGGTCATTATAGGACTGACCGTTACTTTAAAAGACTGTGCGCAGTCTCCCCCCTTAAAAAGACAAATATGGTGTCCGTTACCATAGCAAACACATATAAAAAAAAAAAAATTTGCATGAAAATTAAAAGTTTCATCAAGATACACCATCCCACCAAATATGAAGTCCATAGGTTAAGTAATTTGGAAAATCACATTTACAAGTTCAGTCTCCCCTTAAGTGTTTTAACATAAAATTTTGCAAAAATGCATGCACATTTTGGCAACATTTTCATAAATGCTGTAAGAATGAAAAGTGTGAAAACTAATTCATATTAAATGCAAAATATTTACTCTTTGGAAAGAAAATTTAGTCACAAAATCTAAATTTAAACACAGATTTGATGTAAAAACATCAATTTTGAATAAAAGTCAAGAAATCTGAATTAAAAAACACAGATTTGATGTAAAAAGAACAATTTTGGATAAAATCATAAAAAAAAAAACACAAATTTTTCTCATATTTTTGTAAACACACCACATTTTTCATTTAAAAGGGCATTTCGTGATCCACAGCATCATCTCCCACTTTTCTCAAAAAAAAGTTGAGATTTTTACATCACTGGAAACCTCTGGCTACATAATGTAACAAAAATTCTTGCAGATTAATACGTTTAGCAAAGATATCGTGAAATTTGAATTTCGTTCTGGTATACCAGAACAAAATTACAACACATTGTCTATGGAGCAGTGTAATATACATAATCATGCATAACTCGCAAACGCAAAATCGGAATCAAAATAAGCTTTTTAAGGGATACCTACTGAATAATGTCATAAAAAGAGGATTGCTAGGATCACAAAATACTCCTTTAACTAAGGTATAAAGCATTTTCTTCATGCATGATTAATGCAATAAATTATGGATGTATTCTAATGTTGTCTCAGCATGATGAAGTGTACAAAGTACACAAATTAATTGACCATGTTATCTGAGGATCTTATCGCTGTAGGATCTACGATAATGATGAAACATGGAGCATTTGAGGAGTTCAGGCCAAAACACACACCATGTGCTGCCTTAAGTTATTTTTACAGTACTAGGCCACATGAATATCTTGGTTCTCATCCAGAGATTTTCATGAAGTCAGATGCTTAAGGGCTGGGTGTTATTTCTTTTCTTTTTTCTCTTTTTTTTTTGCAAACTTGATACAAAATTGCCATTGCTTTAGCAGTCGTAATCCTTTCTCGTTCATGCACATTTGTAGTATTCTTGGAAAATAATGAGATACTTTTTATTTCTTTTTATTCTATAGGCCTATTATAAGTTCTAAGGGGTAGGCCTACACACGTGGGATATGATACAACAAAAATTTCAGTGATCAATGTAGCTTTTTAACTTTTTTATCATCCTTTTGAATTGCTGTTGATGGTGCTTCAAGATCCAAAAAAAGCTATACTTGAAAATTGAACAAAAAACATTGGAAGATCAAAAGTTAAACTTAAAAATTGAACAAAAAATATTGACCAACTCCATATTTAGTGGGTACAAGAACAAACAAAAAAATCTACAGTTATTTGTTATTTATTTTATTTTGTAAATAGGCATCAGCCTTGAATGCATCATGGCCATAATACCTCTTCTGCTGTTTACAAAATAGATAAAATAACAATACATATATATTATTAATAAGGCAATTTTTTTTTTTTTTTTGCTTGCCGACCCAAAGTTGGCCAAAATTAGGGTCGGCCCTTTAAAAAAAAATTTCAGTTTTTAGTTTATAATTTTAATTACTTTTTCTGTGTCTAAATTTCATTTCAAAACTAAATTTGACCAACAACATTTTTCCTAAGAAGAAAATAATTACTGTAAACTCATTATAACATAACTGTCCATTCCTGCATCAATGCTTCCAATAAAGTGTCTTATGCCTGTAAGTATGCTGCAGTCATTCTAAGGGAACAAACCAAAAGATCCATGACATCCTATAAACGAAACTAGTTTCGTTTAGGGGGAGGGGGTAAAAATACTCAATTACGTTTGTACAAAAACATCGGTCTGACGAATGTGTCATTATTATTATTATGTCAAAATGTTCAACATTTCATATTACGTTTCTGGTAGGGAGGGAGGGGGTCGGCTGAGAAACGAAACTAGTTACGTTTATAGGACGTCATCAATCTTTTGGTTTGTTCCCTAATTGAATCCATTTCTATGGTGTAGGCCCTATCTTGCGTATTAAAAATTTCAAGTGTAGTATCGATGTATCTTTCCACATGACCAATGTTCATGCCTGCAGGCATAATAGTAGTGAGTATAACCGGCCGACCCACTTCAAAAATCCCACTGGAGGGGAAGCAAACAAATTTTGTTGGGGGGTGGGCCTAATACAAAAATTCCACAGGGCAGCCTTTATGCAGGTGAAATCATCATTTGCACTTCCAACTGATACCTGATATGAAGCAAAGAACTATTACATGTATGTCGATGTCATTACCATCTGACTAGCATAGTGTGACATGATCAAGGAAACTGAGTCTATATCAAAAATATCGGATTTTATTCAGTTTTTCAGGACCATTGCATTGACATAGCCAGTACTTTGGAACCAGGGGGGGGGACAACTTGTACCAACGGAAATATTTTTTTGCCAACGCATGACCATAAGTTGTTGACCCCAAAAAAGTTTGCGATGGTTTGACAAAGAGAAGAAAAAAAGGATAAGCCCTCTAGGGGGTGCTAGCAACCTAAACAAAATTTGTATAAAATTCTAATACTTTTTAAAAATTGAATTCCCTTTTTTCTTTCCCCTGCAAAAGCAAGGTAAAAATATTGTCTATACTTCACCAATTTTTTTTTCACCGACGCCTTCTGATGGGTTGATGGCCTGACATGAACCCCCTACCAGGCACTGCCCCCTGCCCCCATTATTCCCATATTATAATACACAATGTACCAACCTCCTCCTCTTCTATCATGACTTCAGCTCTGCCCATCCTAGTGTTCCTCTTCAAGCTCATTGCTCGACTTGTTGATCGATTCACGGTCGCCATGCTGGACATCTTGCCTTTTGTATCACACAAAACCAGCTACTATCACATAAATTGGAATATAGAGCCTATATCTTTAATATCTCCTGGAGACATCATGTTAGTATTAAATACACACAACCAAGTGGTATATCCTGGACCTGAAGTTCAACCAGTCTGACGATGAGGATGAATCAAGTATTCAAGTTTATAGTCACTTTCTCCCAGAAAGTACAAAATCAAACATGAATGCCCAATATATCTTATCTTCTACACATACGCTTTCACACCATGTGGTATGTGTGTTTGTTGATATCGTCTTGCAGATACATAGTTTATGACTTTATCACTCGATCTGCAGAGAGTACACACATTAATCGCTATTTAAACTTGGATGTCCTGTTATTTTATCCGGTGATAAAATTTCACTTCCAAATATTACAATATACCATGCTGCACATCAGCTGGTTCCCAGGAGCTGCATCAATTCACAACATTTATTTCCAAGGAGTGAACATTCCACTTCAGCACCTATACACATGTATACATGTGCTCTGTATGCTGCATGGGTTTACAGTGCAATGGATCGTGGGTGGGTGTGTCATTTGGGTCAAATCTAGTAAATTTGTAAACACACTCTTAAATCAACAAAACCCACACATCAATGGGTACAAATTCCAACTTTTGCTTCTTAGTCAATATTCCATGCAGTTGAAAACTTCACTGGTCGAACAGAATTTCCAAAATTGTGCACCAAATATTTTGGAAAGACACAAAATCCATTAATGTTTCACAAGTTTATATATAGAAAATGACACAGTCTTAAGCATCCTATAGCACAAAGATCAACAGTCAAACAGGGAGAATACTGAAGAACATGTCCCAAGTTCACAAGTTCATGAAATTATCCCATAACCATGACAACACGCTCTGGACCTGAGGTATTCTTCAACTACAGGTATATCCACTTCCCTGATCAAACACATGATATTTTACCCAAAACTCACTGCAGCATGTTTTGGCAGTGACGAAATTTTGACACTATAGTGAAAATTCACTGGCCCATACATAAACTGCTCCCCACTGGTCAATATTTTCACTACTTTTAATTTTCACAGGTTTCCACTTTGTACAATTTACACACAGGCTGATCCCACAAAATTAACAGATGAGCGGACATTGCAATGAATTCAAAATTAGCTGCCTCCAGATTTTCCTATTATCCATGGACTGGATTTCTACATTACATGCTTTATCTGACTATTAAAGCTTTCAACAAAAAGTCATACAGACTAAACCAATGTATTTTAAGGGGGGGGTACTCAGAACAAGATGACCATACATAGAGGAGCTGCTGCAAATGTGGGTAGCAGGCATGAGACTGCACTTTCCTAAAAAAAACTGAAAAAAACTGAAAATGCGCGTGAAATTGGGCAAAAAGTACCAAAAACAGGCTGAAATTAAATAAAGTTATGGAAATTTTGACTATAAAAAAAAACTGAATTCAGTTTTTAAACTGAAAATTCTCATGCCTGGGGTAGGATTTAAGCCTTTTGGTATGTCAATGCCGGTATGACCCCTTTTTCTAGTCCAATTTTTTTAAATAGCCCAACCAATTTTGCCTAAACTGTATCCAAAACTTATGAAATTTCTTTAAAATTTGGGGGCAAAGTTGTAAAAATTAAGACAATTTGTGTGTTAAATTTGGCCAAAAATATGAATTTCGGTATATTGATGGGTCCAAATTTCTTGAAAGATTGGTATATTGATGGGTCAACTTTCAATTTCTCAGTGGCACACCATTACCCAATACCCATTATTATGTTTTGATGGATCCAAGTGTGTGAAAATATTGGATCCGACACATAATAATGATAAAATTGGATGTTTTACGCCCAATATTTAGTGGTCTCGCTATGAGTTGTAAAATAATGGAGTCGACTACGTCTCATCCAATATTTGAAAACTCATAGCTCGACCAATAAATATGGGCTCAACCGATCCAATTTTATATCAAACTTGAGTCCTCCCCCCCCCCCTTGGATTTTAAAGGAAGGTGACCTGATTTATTTGGAAAATCAGATTCTTTAAAACTTACGTATAACATACATTGTAAAATGTCATCCCTTTCAAGCACATATGCAAAAAGAACATGTTAATGTTTTTTGTAAATGTGACTAATTTCTAATGGAATTACCAACATTTATACAGCGTGACATTGGTAGTCTTATTAATTAGGTTATTAAAGATAATCATCATGATCTTGTAATATATTGATTTCAAGAGAAAGGCCCTTTTTTTCTCACAAACATATATTGAAATTAGAAGTTCCAACTCAGTGTATTTCCGAAGATATCATCAAAAAACTGCCTAATTAGTCTCATATGTGGTATTTGAGACTAATTCGACAATTTTTTGATGATTTCTTTGGAAATATACCGATTTGGAATGCCAGGTTACCCACCTTTAAGCCCTATACCCTATTTTACACATATATTTTGATTCTTCACCTCAATTTCTTGGATTTGTCAGATTTGGGTTTTTTCTTCAGATTTTTCAACAAATTTGTGACTTTTGAATGTAAATTTTAGGAAAACTTTATACAGATAAATAATTTATACAGAACAAGGCCTGCTTCCAAAATTTTGTCCGGTCTTTTTGTGGCACTTTATGAGGGGTACCCCTGAATCTCACATTGAAAAAAAAAGGGCCTCATCCTTTTCCTAAAGAATATTATTATACATATTGTGGAAAAGATCTACATTTTTTGTAGAATAATGCGTAAGTACTGTACATTAACGATAAAATACAACCCCCAGTCTCCCACCCATATCAATTCATGAGAATACTGGGAACAAATCATTTGGGGCCCGGCCTAGGCCTATATCAATGATAACATTTTGTGAACATTTTGGACACTGAAAATTACCTTTAAATATTTTACCAAATGGCAGAATTTATTTACTGATATGCCTGGCTGGTTCCAATGGGCATTTGATTGTATGCTGCATCACAGGTCTATGGCTGCATGCAGACCATGCTGAATGCACCAAAATAATTAATCATAATATGTAACAGGGTTGATAGTTTTACCATACCAGGAAAGATATTGTACACTTCCCAGAATCCTTTGCAACATGATATATCACCTCATTTCATCAAATGACACTCTCATAACAAATAGCAGATATTTGTAATGAGTGAATTTTGTTTACTACTTAGGGAACAAGTTATGTAATGAAAGATCAAGCACAATTATCAATAAATATTATCATCATATGCAATGTTTTCAAAAATGCTGATTAGGCTAATGGAATTCGATTGTTAGTTTCCTATTGACCGCCCGCATCACTTTTTGAATTTGACCAAAACTTTCATTATTATCATAAAAAAGTCAATTATCTGAAAATTGAAATGGAAATAATCAAAATTGAAACTCTCAAAATGTCTGACATCCCCTGCTGATCATAATCAGCAGTTTTTCTTAGTTGTAGGGGTAGAGGATGTAGTAAATAATGGAAATTTAAGGATTACCTCATCATGTTTCTAGTGATTACAAAATTGCAAATTTCTTTTCATTTTTTATGAAAACAAATTCAAATCTTTTCTCAATCTGTTGCAAAATGTCTGTAAAGATGATTTAAGCATTAATACCGGTTTTGAGATGGTCTTTCATCAACAATATATACTTTGGTACTGGTGGGGAACCTAAATTTGGAGAAAGCTGTTCATAAAATCATTGATTTTGTTGACATAATGGATAATGAAAAGAGACCGAATAATGAATAATGAAATAGCGACCTCGTCCTTTTTTTCAAACATCCAATCGGAAACTAAATAATCGAGTTCCATTGGCCTTATATTCAACTGATCCTTTAATTCTTTTGAGGAGTGTATGTAGTACAACAAATCAGAACAGAAAATTGAAATGGGAGAAATGCATTATGGGAAGTGTAAGATATACTCTCTAAATCTGTGCATCCTTCATTTCTGAATCAATTTAGGGGCTGTGCAATAATTATGAGCCCTGGTGGGAGGGTAAAATTGGGGGGAAGAAATTTTGCTGGCAAGCCGAAAGGGGGAAAGCAATTTTTGGCAAGCCGAGAGGGGGACCAAGTGATTTTTGTCACACATTCATGGGGCAACTTTCAAATAAAATGCTCTAAAAGTACTTAAAACGGCTTATAAAAACAGTACAGAAACGCTTAAATATGCAAATTTTCCGAGGGGGGATCGATTTTTGGCGAGCCGTTTGGAAATTTTACCCTAGGGGGGCTCATATTATTACAGCCCCTTATCAATTAATTAATTTGTTTGTTTGTTAGATCATGTCTAGGCCTCATTTCACATTAGAATGATTAAGGTGGGATTTGAGCAGGGCTGTTAACTTTTTGGAATTGCTTGGCCTGTCAGCATGGCCTGAGACCATAGACTCTATTCAGAGTCTATGCTGAGACACTGTCAAATAGTGGCGTACCAGGGACAGCGTTCGAAATAGGGCCGGTCATTGGCCTATAACTTTTTGGCTTGGCCGGTAACTTTTCTGACTAGCAGTGTAACTTTTTGAGGCATATTTCGAACACTGACCAGGGACAGAATTAATGTTTGCCAAAGTGTTCATTTTGATTATTTGCGCCAAAGCGCTTGAGAATCTAAAAAGTGTGCACACCGTAAAGGCGCCCTCTAAATCTTTTTTAAAAAACTGAAATTTGTGAAATCACGGCCAAATTGAAGCTATTTGTGGACAAGTTTAACTATTATTGTGTAAATTATTGCTTTAAACATAAAGTGTTGGATGGCCAAAGCAGAAGCGAAAAGGGCAACTTCTTTATGCATATGCAGGGGGTGTCTGAGGGGGATGTTCCCTCCTGATAAGTTGAAAATATTTGCAAAATGAAGGCCCACTTGTAGCCATTTGGTGAACAATTTTGATACTATTAATTATTGTGTCAAATTGTAGTTAGAAAACTGAGTTAGAAAATGTGTGAAAATGAAGGCCTGATTGAGGCCATTCGTGGACCATTGTTCACTATTACTGTAGGCCTAATTATTAAGTAAAAAAACATAAAGTGTACGGGTGCCGGGTGTACAAAACAGAAGTGAAAACGGCCACCTGTTTATCCCCCCTCATAGAAGTTGAAAACTTTTGTAAAATAAAGGCTCAATTGAAGCACAGATCATTCCAGGATCTGTGATTGAAGCAATTTGGTGCATCATTTTTACACTAGAATAATGCGGTTCGTAATTAAGGCGGCCCCTACACAAAGGTGTGTAAATAACAAAAGGTAACAAAAAATATGCAATTGGCATGGCATGATCATAATCAAAATGCGATGTAATTTGTATCGTCCATAAAACATGGAAAAACGAAAAGCAAAAAAAAAAAAAAAATTAGGACCCTCGAAAAGGGGGGGGGGCATAGTACCCATACAGAAGGTCTTTTTATATTTTCAGTTTTTGTAGTCTGTTGTTGAGAAACAAATACGCAGGGAATATATTAAATTTGTTAGGTTTTGGTATCAATGTGTCTTATAAAGGGTGGCAATTAAAAGTGCTGTCAATCAGGCTCAAATCTTGTCAATATAAAAGGCTGAATGACATTATATATTGACCACTGGTGTTTGAAGTGGTCAAGCGCCCCACTTGCTCACATCTTTCAACGACGTAGTAATTATATTTCTAATATCGGCAGGATACATCTACCTACAACAAGTCCAAACTCAAATTTTTAACTTTGATGTTACACTGGTCCACATTAATGTGACACTTTAAACAAGACTTTAAAAATGCTTGTAATGATGATGTAATGTTACAGGACTACAGTGTAGCAGTGGCGTAGCTAGTAGTGGGGGTGCCCCGAAATCTAGTGCTGTAATCGATAAGCTTTCTGGGTATCGATATGTCGGGAGGCAAACATCCGACATGTCGATACTATTATCGATACTCACGCAGTTTGAAACACTTGATTTGAGTTTACCAATTTTATTATCAGTAAGTTCCAGAAACAAGTTAACAACAAGTGTATTGAAGCCTAACAGCTAAAACTAAATTGGGAGACGGTAATTTGAGTATTTGACGGTAATTTGAGACCTGATTTGAGATAATCTAAGCATGTGTGCCATGTCGTTTGTGTATCGATACTGACATTGAGTGTTTCGACATGTCGGAAGTCTATGTATTTTCCGACTATCGATACTTACGACAATCGATTACAGCACTACCGAAATCATGGACATTCATTTCACCCTCTCCTCTACAAGTTCCTGTCCCCTAGCAAATGCCCCCAGTCAGAACACTTGCTACTTTTTTGCCCCCCCCCCCCATAAAAACCAACAAAATTATGTTTTATCCGTCTGTTTATTCGTAAGGGGAGACATTATAAAAGAATCTTGGCCAATTGATATGGATAATCTCGGGTCAAATAATGATTTGGAGTCAGAGATCTAGTCAATATAAATAGTTACTTGTTAAAATAATCCAAACCTTTACCATTTGAAATTCTTTTATTTCAGCAAATTTGCATATTGTAAATTTGGCAAATTTGGGAAAAAATTCAAATTTTTTAATTTAAATTTTTTAGGTATTTTCTAATCCAATGAACAGTCCGGTCCGACTGCCTGATCAGGAAGTACTGCCGAATCAGGCAGTATGTTGCCGAGTCAGGCAGCATGGTATCCCACAATGCAATGCTCTATTTCAAAAAGAGCATCTTTTAATATACCATTATTTCTTGGTTTAGAGTAAAGAAGTAGGTAAAATATATAAAATTATCAATGGATGTACAATAAGTAGTATTTTTTCATCAATTTTAGTTAAAATAAAGTTAATTTGCATATTTAAATCAAATTTTTAAAAAAACGTTGGAAATTGTTTTGTTATTTAAATTATTTTCCTCCCGGTGGAATTTTTTTTCGCCCGGTGAAAAATTGTCAACTTACATACTGTAGCTTGTCATGTAGTAATGTTATCAATGCGCGATTAATTGCAATATGCGCTCAAACTAATGCCTGGCGTATGGCGCTATGTCCGTGAGATTTGCGTAGCGCCATGATTGCGAATGTATTTTATTATTGTAATTCACTTTTGAATGAAATGTCCGACCGTGATGTCGTAAAACTATGGAATGGGAGAAAAGAAGAGAGAGGATGGAGAGAGAAATAAAAGGACTCTAACTAGTCTAAGAATTATGGTAAAACTTCGCCTGATGGTGTGATTTCATAGTTTTATTAAGAAGATAAGCTGGCAGTGAACGTAACATGGTGGCAGCGGAAAAAGTAAATCTACAGGTACGCCATTTCCAAGAAATAGCCTAAGAAAGACTCAAAGAAATCACCAAGAAAACATAAACGAAGTTTTAGAAGAAAGAAACTGGAAAATTACCAAAGAAAACATCAACAAAGTTTTCAAGAACGATACTTGAAAATCGACAAAGAAGGTATCAAAGGCGATAAAGAAGCTTAACGACTAGTTCAGCTTTGAAGAAGAAACCTTCAGTGAGCTAGCCATAAGAAGAAAGAAGAGGACGCAGAACTGATTAACTGTTGTATTGGAAGCCCGGATTGGAAGAAAGAAGAGAGCGTCACAGTACCAGATAGCTTCGCTACAGAAGAAAGAAGAGAAGAAAACAGATAGCTTCGCGTGACTGTATCATCATCAATTCCGTTCAAATACCAGAATTGTGAGATTTGATGCATTTTCATCGTTGGAATATATTGCTGATTTGTGATAAAATAGAAAAAGACGGGTGAATCGTGTTTTCATGACAGTGGCAGTGTTGTCTACATGATCTACGCATCGGTGTGGCAGATTGATGTGGAAAATGGATTACGAGAGGCTGTCTTCAGGTTTTAGCCTGCTTGGATTCCTTGCTAAATGACCAGACATTTGGTATGATATTTTGACTGTTGGCCTTTTTACTTGAAGACAGATGATGTTCATATTTTCACAGATGAAAATGATCAGTAATATATTATAAAATTTAAACGAGGATTGTGCGATAGTGAAGCAAGTATTATAAATATTGCAAATGCATGCGTGCACAAATGAAAGGTACGATACAACTGAAATGTGTATGCACATATCAAAATTAAATGTTGTATACATCATGCGTAGTAGAAATGTAGGCCTAACCTAAGCTTACATAATGCACATCAATCTTTGTGGCATTCAAAAATGTTTTGTTGCGTAGGCCTAAAGTATATAATTGCGTTTATAAAAAATAAACAGCAATGAAACATTATTTATATTGTTTTAATTTAGTATTATCATGCACATGGACAAATGTGTGCATTATTTCACATGCAAAAATCTCAAGCCAAAGTACAAAAATGTGTGTAAGATTTTTATTGGATTGTTGTAATAAGCGATTTAGCGTTTGGGATTGCAGCAGTAGTGCGTAAGTCAATCGAGTCGACATTTCTTTTAAAATTGAAATGAAGGGATAAAGTATTATAAGATGGTCGTCAAAAAACTGTTGTGTTTAAAATAAGATTTTATCACAAAATGTGCGTATTGATCAGGATTTCATGATGAATTTAAATTTCTGGACAAGCGTTTGGTATTGCAGCTATAGTGCGCAATTAGTCAAGCGACATTTCATATAAACATGGACATGTATAACTTAATTCATTATGTTTTGGAGAGATGGAAACTTGTGTGAGATTATCATTGGAGAAGAAATTTATCACATAAATTTTATTTGTATTTATGGCAAATGTACGGTTGGAGAATATTTTATAAAATGAATTAAAACGTGCATTAAAAACAAATGTATGCATGAAATTATATTTATGCACACAAAAAGATGTAAATTTAACGCGATTTAAATGTGCATTTTGAGATGATTGACACAATCATATAGGAGTTCGGGAGTGTCATGTAGTAATGTTATCAATGCGCGATTAATTGCAATATGCGCTCAAACTAGTATGCCTTGGCGTGGCGCGCTATGTCCCAGATTTGCGTAGCGCCATGATTGCGAATGTATTTTATTATTGTAATTCACTTTTGAATGAAATGTCCGACCGTGATGTCGTAAAACTATGGAATGGGAGAAAAAAGAGAGAGGATGGAGAGAAATAAAAGGACTCTAACTAGTCTAAGAATTATGGTAAAACTTCGCCTGATGGTGTGATTTCATAGTTTTATTAAGAAGATAAGCCGGCAGTGCTAGTGAACGTAACATAGCTCATGTGTGTCAAAGTAAAAGTTCCACCGATCTTTTATAAAATCACCATGAACAATTTAGTCCTTAGTCTGTCAAATTCGGAAGGGTTACCAAAGCCTGTGTTGCCCGACTCGGCAACATACTGCCTGATTCGGCAGTACTTCCTGATCAGGCAGTCGGACCGGACTGATGAACCCTTTTTTCAAAACTTTACACCAAATGACCCTCTTCTAGTTTTTAGTAAATTTTATACTCCTTTTTTATTTTTGACAAACATTTATAGGCGACCTTTAAAGTTGAGATTCCCCCTTCCCTGATTATTGTAAGGTAGAATACAGAGGAGATATCTAACACTTCCCACAATGCACTTTTGACTTTCATTTCAATTTTCTGCACTTTATAGTGCAAAACAGGTCCGATAGTGACAAAAATGACTTTTTATGAACTGAGCACATCCAATCTTGCAAAATATGGTTATTTCTTGACTATATACCCATGTTTTAACCAGTCTATTCTCAAAACAAAACAAAGGGAATCTGTACAAAGTAAATATGGGAGTGTCATGTCATTTGATGAAATGAGGTGATACATCATGTTGCAAAGGATTCTGGGAAGGGTAAGATATCTTCTCTGGGTATAATATAATGGTCAATTATTCACAATATACTTACACCTTATCAAGTTGGTAACCATTTGTTATTGCTTTCCGTTCCTTGGTCTTGAGATCTGATTCTGGGTACCATTGTTACTGGTTTGTCACTGGTCCAGGGTTGCCCAAAAAATTCAGCCCAAATCAAGGGTAAAAATAACCAAAAAGTCACCCTATTTTTCTCTTATCCATTGGTTTCTATGGTGCAGGAAGCTACCAAAAGTCACGAGAGCCAATGTTGAAAAGTCAATGTTTTTCTTTATCATTGGTTTCTATGTGAAAGGAAATTGTCAAAGTAGAAAGTTCTAGCCCCATGCCGTTCACAGACCACGGCACTTTTACACCGTCGGCGTCCTATCGATAAATATAAATTTAATACTCCGTTGGTGAGCGACAGGCGAGTGGTAGTGAGCGACAGGCGAGTGGTATTTCACTGAACGCAAGAAAAGGAGTTCTATCTGATTGGCTAGCAATCGATCGCTTAGGTCGCTCAGTAGTCAACTACAAACTCATGCATTCAATTCGATTGAAATCGATTATTCTATTATTGACGAAGATAAAGAGCGTGATAGTGTGTCAATAATGTACATTGTATTGCACCTGGTTTTACCAGCATTCCTTTATAAAATAATTTTCTCAAAGAGTTAAATATTATCAAAATTTTTACCCAGGATTTCAAATGTTTTACATCAAAATTGCAGTTAAACATATCCACAGCAAAATACCGGTCCTCACTAATTAGTACATTTAATTTCCAGTTAGTACATTTAAACGAAACCTGTGATTTACGTTACAACAAATAAAATTTTCTTACAATAGAAATATCATATGGGATACTGATATGGTAGGCCGCAACCGCCACAACGTGGAGCTGCTACGCGTAGCTGACTTTTTGTTCCGTGGAGCCAAATTGACCAATCATGTTAGAGTTTTTCATTACTCGGAGGTAAAACTGACCAATCAAGTACGACTTACTCATTACGTGAAGCGAATTTAGTCATTAAGAATTTGCCAGACGAGCTTCACGTAGTTGCAAGATATCCTCGGTCACGATAGTTATGATTCAAAAAGTAATTTATGAAAAGTACGAACCGACTTATTATTAAGATGGACATGCACTCACAAGAAACTCATACAGTATTGTACACAACTATATAGCTAGGCAGAGTGGTGGTAAACCATGCACACAATTCTGCGATCTGCAGTGTATCGCCGGGAGCTGATTTGTACATCTTATGGCGTTGCCTGCGGAATTCGACCTTCAGCAAACCAGTTCGGATTTACTTTATATACTAGTAGTAGGCCATACATACTGTAGTTACGGTACTGCCCGTTTTCCTATACACAATACTCAGTGCGCTCACCATTGACGCGTGACCTAGTGTATGTTTGAAGTATTATGCCATTGCCTATATGTCGTCACTGTGTAAAAAATAACCAGTCAATATTTAAAGTATTCTCTGAAATTCTAGAAAATATAGTTTTGTAACATTTCCTAAATTTTTAGCTAATTTAGGTGTTTGGAAATATTGGTACTTATGTGTTTTAGGAAGGATATGTAAACGACAGATAACACCAAAAAATATGAACAAATTATTTCTAAACCGTGTTAAGTCTGCAAACCATTATGCTTCTCATTTTCAAGAACGCTGGTTAACAATAAGCAGACTATTGTCTCATTTAAAGTAAACAAAAGCCCAGACAGTATTGTTACCTTGCGTTCGCTTTAAAATCATTCACCCAACTGAAACTATAATACCAGCTCATTGTTCATTGCACAGGTAAAACAGACACAAGTGCAGTGTGTATTTAACCAGAGAAGATCTGATGTAACATAGTTGAGCTGTTTTCATTGAGTGTTATCTTGGTTTAATAGCTTTTAATGGGGTTTAAGTCCTTCAAAGGTCGTGGTGAATTCTACTGTAGACATGACTGCATCATGATTATTTTAAAGTCAACAACATTCAACAATATGATCACCGTGATAGTATGACAGTATCAGTACCGTGGGTGTCAGTGATCCTGGCCTGACACAGTAGACAAACAAACAAACACGTCACACACATGGCACATGCATGCAAGGTAACATTGACTATACACTAATCAAACAATGGTATTGATCCTGTACAACTGTTGGTGGTTTATTTACATTCGATTCATTTAAAATCCACATAGTAAACATTAATTTTGGCAAGAGTTTTTCTCTCTGGAACGATGATGCATCAACTGGCTCCGCGTAATGAAAAGATCTAACATGATTGGTCAATTTAGCTCCGCGAAGCGAAAAGTAAGCTACGCGTAAGCTACGGCGTAGCAGCTCCATCGTTAATGGCGGTTCTGCCAGCCATATACTGATCATGCGAAAATCGTA
Organism: Amphiura filiformis; assembly: GCF_039555335.1. NCBI lineage: Eukaryota > Metazoa > Echinodermata > Ophiuroidea > Amphilepidida > Amphiuridae > Amphiura > Amphiura filiformis. The sequence goes on along the minus strand of NC_092629.1, from coordinate 57,174,597 downwards.
AAACATAGAATAGAAACAGTGTGGCGGCTCTCAAAATCTCAAATTGTATGCATAACCTGAGTCGCACGGCCTATCTCAAACAAAATCACCATGCGTAGTTGTTGAAAAACGTGAGGATTTATCGTACTACCACGGCAATTTTTAACACGAACATATAGGGATGATGACGGTGTGCGACGCCCCTTGAACAGCAAGCAAAGTGAGCAGCGATCATCTTAAGTACCATATCAGAATCATGACAGCACAGAGCCTGTGCAAGTCAAAAGTCATGGTGAAAATCTTCTAACTCCCCCAACTGGACTACCAAATTGCGGGTTGACAACACTGGACCTACTGCTACACTGTTGTATTGCAGGCTGAATGTATCCTGTTGAATTGAAGTGATTGCTTGGTCCTGTTTTATGCAATGAATCCCTGAGTATACATGTATGGCTTACTTTTAACTTCTCAAGTAAGTATGCTGAATCATGCCATCAGAGTCTGGTACTTCTTTTTCTGTAGGAAAGGGAGAATTTCAAAGAAAACACACATTTAGTAAAGGTGAGTGGCATATGTTGGCAACTGATTTGGTGGGATGTTGATTGGGTCCATACTTCATGAAAATCTGCTCTCTATTTGTTTTGCAAGCAGCAAATGACCATATCAAGGCCAGGGCCCAGGCCAGGGTTGAGAACCAGAGAGCTTTAGCTCACTTTTTGGCAATTTTGAGACCTTTTGGCCATTTCACCAACACCCATTCTTCCAACCATAAAGCTTTCCCAATCAAACTTCATATAATTTGCAGGTATATCACATACCGCTCATTCTACAAAATCCGGTGCCAATAGCCTTTTTTCCATTCTTTGGTCCACAAACACTTTGTCGAGCATTTAGGGCATCAAATATGTTGTTTTTCTGGTAGAACTCAACGAGATCTACACGGACATATATAGTTTTCTATACTTTAAATGCTTTCTTCAGCCTGATTAACCCTTGCAAAGGCTCAAAAATCGCTAAAAATGCATTTCCACTGCTCAAGTGTCACATCTAACCCTGAATATTTTCTTTGAATAAATGCTATTTCTTTACATATTTGTTGTTTTTTAATTAGATAATGCATCATCATATTGTTTATCAACATTATTTTTTAGTGATTAAAACGTCTTTGTGTAATTCTAAAATATATTGCACTCTCCACCAAAATGCTGTGAGCTACGTTACCCCTTTTTAACACACGTTATTGGAAAGAAGTAATACAGAGGTATCAATGTAATTTGCGGTTTTTGAAAGGAAACACTCATAGGTTTTTAAAAATCATAGTAAAAATCGTGATGCTGTAGCATTTTTGGCATAGAAATGTTGTAAACATTGAAATTTGGTGAGCTACGTTACCAGGATTCTATAGTATGCACTTGTATTACATGTACTTCCTAATAATATGTGAAAGCTACCAGTGGTCGAACCCCATTTATATTAGAATTAACCGACATAACGTTCTAACGTTCATAAATCACATTAAAAACATTAAAAACCAGTGAACTACGTTACTGTGAGCTACGTTACACACTCATTTATGCATCTTCAAAACTTCTATGAAATGGTGAAATCTGTTTTACATTTCACTCAAGTGATCTTTAGTTTGCTTTTTATGACCTTGGATTTAGTAAAACCAGCCCGTTTTGTAGTCGGTAACGTAGCTCACATTATATTGAGTTTTAGTGTTAAAAAACATCATGACTTCCTGAAAGAAAAATATGCAAGTGGTGTTGGCAATTTTTTACATCTGAAAGTAGTGATACATTTACTCTTAAAAAACACAAAAAGCAGGTCTTTTTGAACAACTTTTATTTTTTCAATTTTTATAGTGGATTGGCACCGGATTTTGTAGAATGAGCGATACATTTCTACTAAGCCACAACTCAATAGAGCAAATTGCAGCCGTTTTTGGCAGAAAGCCTCAACTCTGAGTTGAACTTGAATACGTCATTTGATATTTTTTCAAGCACAGGCCGTGAGGCCACAACACAACTTCTCAAGTCATGTAAGTTGGTGGACAAGTTTCAGTAGACCAGGCCTTAACTGCCGTCTAGATTTCAACGGCGAGTGGTCAATCGCTCGCTACCTTGATGCTAGGCGAGTAATCAAATCATGCGCTAGTGGTCGAATCACTCGCTAGTGGTCGAATCACTCTCTGAAAGAGCAATCAGTATGACACACTTACGCACTGCTGACATCCTGTCTTTCAGAAATCAAGACTAATTTATTACGATAAATTGAATACATTGGAAGTGCTAAAATTTGAATGTAATTTAGATTCAATTTGGGTGATTCGCAGCGAGCGATATTTATTGTCTATGGTGAGTGGAAAATCGATCGCTAGAAATTGAGTTTGGGCGAGCGGTGGTGAGCGAGAGCAATCGCTCGCCTCAAACGGCAAGGCCTGATAGACGTTCGCCTTTCGTATATCTCTTTCCTGTTGAAACAATTAACGTTGTGAAGAGGCTCACTACAGTTTACAAGGAAACTTTTACTCCATCCAACATTTTCATCTTTCCCGCAATCAGAGCAACAGACCAGCAACCGGTCAAAACCAACCCTTAAAAAGGTCAACCGTGGTTGGCCTGGTCAACTGACAGGTTTATGCAAGAACTAAATACCAACGATTACTAAATGTTTATACTAGGATTTGGGCAAGTAGGGGAAGGTGGGGCATATTAACGGACCCCCGGGGCAAAACGGAACCACATGGAAAAATAGGCCTTGGCAATACTGCCGTCTATACAAATTATATTGAGGAACACAAGTATGGCTACGAGGATTTACAACAAAAATTTTATCTGAAACAATCCACTGACATTCGAGCAAGATCGAGTCAAAAATTACTACCCATCTGGTGTAAGATATGTAGATGTTTAATGCGCTGAAATTTTACTTCATTAATATCGGATTCCCAAATAATTGTGTATATTGTAAACACGAAGGTACTAGCTTTGAGCTGTATGTACTGCATGGCCTATATGCTACGATGTATTATGCATGCAACCTATTTCTAAAAAATCGGGTATGGGGCAAAACGGACCCCTAGGTGTGGGGCATAACGGAACAGGGTTCCGTTTTGCCCGGGCGTTTTGTCCCACAGATGGGTTCCGTTTTGCCCCAACTGGACATAACACGTCTTCACTCAAGGAAATGTAGGCGTTATCTAGGGGCCTACTCGAGCATGGTAAACACTTCGCTGAAACATAGACATATAACTAGACCTACAGATAGAATTAATGATTAAAGTTAACCACTTACTCCACAGAGATGGTAGACCTACTTAATATTTCTTTCTAATCAAATATTGGTCATACATATTATAGGCCTACTACTAGGCCTATAAGAAGTTAAACACTCACTCCACAGAGATGGTAGACCCACTTAATATTGTAACTGAATATAGGCCTACATATAACTACATTTGTAGGCCTAGGGCCTACCGATGGAACAACTGATATAAGTTTTCACCCAGGGTGCCGTTTTGCCCCATAGGGGGTTCCGTTTTGCCCGATAGTGGGGCAAAACGGATTTTTTTGTTGAAAATATTTCTTCATTTTTATAAAAATTGTAAGATTCAAGTTATATTGGTTAATGGTATATTAAAGGTAAATACAAACTTCAACTGAACATATAATTTTTACAGTCATATTACTTATGGTGACGTCACAGAGCATCCTCAAAGTTAAGTGTTCCGTTATGCCCCACCTTCCCCTAACCTTGTCCTTACATATCACTATGTTCTTTTAGATGGTCAGGACCTTGGCGAGTTGGACAATTTTATTATCATGGATTATGTTATGCTATAAAATGCTAAGCTTGTGTAACATTTTATGAATAAATCCAGATGTGCTGGTACCTCACCAAGTACAACACCATCCCAACCAACAAGGACTGCTACCGCTACTCACTCTACCCTGCCGCCACACATTAAATCTGCCGCTCATCCAAAGGCCTTCAAGTCGCTGCTTCAACCAATAAATTTAATTTAGCAACTGCATGCATGAGGGACTGCACGTTTATAGCCCAGCGGCGGCGGTTGGTGCAGTATTGCATGATTGGGCAAAGTGAATTTCAGGGGGGGCAAAATTGGCAAATTTTGCGCAAAATTGCCGCAAAAAGTGGAAATTTACATGATTTTGGGGGTTTGCCTCATAAGTGGGAGGGGGCAAACTGGGGGAGCGCGAGCAAGAATAATATGGGGGGAAATGCCCCCACCCCCCTTGCACCCGCAGCGCCGCCACTGGTGTTGACAAGACAAGAAGATAGAGACTAGACTCTGGCCCAGTGGGCCCAGGCCTGAGTGAGTGAGTCTAGTACAGTAGCAGAACATGTTTCACTTTCAGCTAAAAAAAGATCCCGAAAAAGATAGGCTTTTTGCTGATGAACTGACAGATACGGAAGGTATGGAACTATGGAAGCGTATAATGTGATAATATAATTATTACTTATCATAATGCATCGCGTTATATCCCAAACCTCTTTCCCGAAAACTTGTCATCATCATGATCATGCTTGTCAGTGCAGTGTGCTCTTGTGTTTTGATACTGACTCATAGTATATTAGTACTCGAGAATCCTTGACTGACTATGAAAAACACGTGAGACGTACATGTACATGTATCTAGGTCAAAGGTGAGCGTTCTAGTAACTGATTTTACCTTCAGAAAAAATTACTAAATTAAAATTGGTTTACAATATTTAAGACAGAAAACGAAATAGTCCTCGTTACCAATTAGATAAAAATGAAATATTCATTATAGTTGAAACTGTTTTATATAAATATTTTATTAAAATTTAATAAATATTCAAGATTTTTATTATTTTGTTTTCTACTTCTAGAATCAAGTAGAAAAAAGTAAACTTTCAGAAAGCTGCAGAATTTCGAAGTTTGCTCGGAAGTTCGCAACCAATGCAACTGCTGATGAAATGATGGTAAGCTTACATACTTAAAAGTACTTACTGTTGATTTTAAACTTATAAATTGGGAATAAAGGTATCGTTTTTAGCCGTTGTCGTGCATCTATGGTCTCATACAGGGGTTCAAATAATAGGTTCTCGCGTAATCCGAATATAAATCAGACCCAGAACAAAATATTAATTTCTGACATGATCGGGCGAAGTGATCATCGTAGTGTTGTTGCCGAATTGAAGATTCCGGTTCCTCGCATCGCACTTTCTGAGCGTAAGATTTTACTGTATTCCAAGGGAGACTACGAATCCTTCAGTAAGGCTGTTGAAGAAACCGACTGGAATGCTGAACTCTCTAACGCTGCTACAGATGATATGTGGATGGTGATAAATGAGAAGTACAGTAAGTGGGTTGACGAGTTTGTGCCAACCAAGGCGATCTTTTCTTTTAGACCACCCGAGCTATATAAGGTTAAAATTACGAATTTATCAAATTAAACTTTCGCATCAAGGTTAAACATGTTCTTACCTATACAAATATACCTTTTATTTCGTCGAACAAGCTTTATTTTGTTCCAAAATCCATGTTTTTATTGCAATTTTTGATGTAAAAGAGCTGAATGCAAAACCGGTGATGCAAGCTCCAAAACTTTAGCGTAGCACGGGCGCTTGGTGTACGCATTTCGTTTTGACGGTGATTTACGTTCGCGTATCAAGCATTTTCAAGCGCGTTTGAGTGTACTTTACTGCAGGGCGCAATTCTGCATTTATTCAAGATGGCGAATCCTCAAAAAACACGATGTATTTTTATTTACAAAATTACTTTATTTCACAAATTCTTTGCCACTTTCCACTGATCTATTCATCTTTTTATGTGACGGAAGTGATGCTGATTTTATGAAGGTATGTTTCTTGCTTTTCCAATAATTTTTTAATTGTTTTTTGAGGCAAAACTTTCCTAGCAAAATGGCCGTTTTTACTTGTTTTCAAAAAGTTGTTTTAACCTTGTTTTTTACCCCATAATTTCCCTCATTTATCGAAGCTCTGCCCTCCTTCCACTACATTAAACCTTGACTTCAAAGTGTTTGGCAACTGTTTAAGCTTGATGCAAAAGTAAACCTTGATGCAAAAGTAATAATTTAGTCCCTATATAGCGAGGGTGGTCTAAAGGAAAAGATCGCCCCAACCAAAACTGTCAAGTCAGGACAGCGTCTCAAGCCACCGTGGACAAATTTCAAGTCTGTCAAGAGAGCGAAGCGTGCTAGGAGAGCAGCTAAAGTTAATGCTCGTAAGTCTGATTTAAATGTTCATCATCTAAAGTATAACCTGGCTAAGACTGAAGTTGACAGTACTATTTATAAAGCCAAGTTGGATTATGAGAACCATCTGATAAACCAGATTCAAACAGAGCCAAAGAAGTTTTATAACTATGCTAGACATTTCACCAGATCTTCTTCTACAGTGGAAGTTTTGGAACATGAAGGCAGAAAGGTGACCGAGGATGGAGGTAAAGCTGAGATTTTAAATGACTTCTTTGCTAGCGTTCTTAAGGTTGAGCAGCCAGATGACTTTTTGAACTTTCCTTTGCCTGTAAGGACTTTTACCGCAAATTTATATGACATCTCCATCACCCCCGAGATTGTTAGAGAGAAGCTTCAGAAGTTGCATCTTAACAAAGCATGCGGTACAGATGGTTGGCATGTAAATGTGATGAAGAATGTTCCTGATTTTGACATTCCCTTGAGTATCCTCTTCACGAAATCATTGCAGACAGGTGTGGTGCCACAGGATTGGAGAGATGCGAACATTACGCCGCTTTTTAAGAAGGGGTCTAGGTTAAGTCCCAACAACTACAGACCTGTTTCGCTGACTAGCCAAGTTGTGAAGATTTTTGAGAAAATTATCTATGATCAGCTCATGGCTTTCATTGTCACGAGATTATCTCCTGTGCGCAGCTTGGCTTCCAAAAACAGTGCTCCTGCCTCACCCAACTCCTCGAAAGTGTCTTTATGATTGGACCAGAGCCTACGATGAAAGAACCGTGTGGATGCTATTTACCTCGACTTCAGTAAAGCATTGACTCGGTGCCTCACAAGCGCTTCCTCTACAAACTCCGTCACCTGGGTATTCGTGGCCATGTTCTTTCATGGATTGAAAGTTTTCTGAGTCATAGGAGACAAAGAGTTGTTCTGAGAAATGGTGTGTCATCTTGGAAGAGTGTTACCAGTGGAGTGCCTCAAGGCTCTATCTTGGGACCAGTGTTATTCCTTCTCTATGTCAATGACATTCCAGACTCAGTTGCTACTACTGCAAAAATGTTTGCTGATGACACTAAATTATATCATGAGATTTCAAACATTGCCGATTGTGACACCCTGCAACAGGACCTTAATTCACTTGCCTCGTGGTCAAAGTTATGGCTGCTTGATTTTAATGCGGAGAAATGTGTAGTGCTTCGCATCAGATTATCTTTAAGGTACCACTACTCGTTGAATGGAGTCTACTTGCAGGAAGTTGATAGCCAAAAGGACCTTGGTGTTACTGTTAGTAACACACTTACCCCAACCAAACACATCCAAGATATTGTGAAAAAGGCTCATCAGAAGATAGCAATGTTCGCAGAGGTGCTTTACGGTTTCAATGAAGACAAAGTTTCCATCTTATACAAGTCTCTCATCCGTCCAGCCCTGGAATACGCATCTTCAGCTTGGAGTCCGTTTACCAAAGAAAATATTTTAGCTTTAGAGAAGGTGCAGAAGAGGTGTTTACGCCTGTGCAAGGAAGATATTCAGATGGAATCACTTCAGGAGAGGAGGTTGAAAACCGAACTTGTCGACACCTACAAGTATGTTCATGGGTTGTACAAGACCCCAGCTGATAAGTTTTTCTCCCTCCCCACTTAGAGTTAAGAGGTCATTCCAAAAAACTCTTTGTCAGGCGCACAAGAACTAAGTTGGCAGGCCACTTCTTCGCAAACAGAGTGGTCAAGAATTGGAACAATTTGCCTGATAATCTTGTCTCTGCACCAACCGTGGCATCCTTTAAGAATCTTTTGAGAGTCCTGCCCATCGGCGAAGAGGACTAAACTACCAAGTATACCAAGTATACCAAGTAAGTGTACTGGGTCTGAACTGTTTCCATATGAAATCTTGATGGCAAATTGGACAATAGAAGCACATGGTTCTACGTGACAGCTTTTTAATCCCTATTCAGGTTACGTGAATCACGCTATTGTGGACCATCCTTCTGATACTTGAGTGTTTGGACAAGCAGAACGGTTTTTTGTCTACCTCTCTGTTTGTAAACAAACCAGGAGGTCGAAATCGCCCTCCTCGCCGAATACGAAAGTCAGCTTAATAGTACGGCACTAGTTCTCGCGGCATCATTGCCAAATTACACATTCACATACCCCGGCCAAGAACTCATATAATTTATTTACTGGATGGAGCCACCCTCCAGGAAACAGACTCGCACTCATATTTGGTGTCGAAATTGCAAATAATATGAAATGGAACAAACACATTGACCACATGACAGCAAGGGGGAACAGATCATTGGGCTTTATAAAAAGAAATTTACACGGGTGCACTGAAGACATTAAAGATCTGGCTTTATCGTTCACTTGTCCGTCCCCTTGAGTGTGCAGCAGTATGGGATCCACACATAGCAGACCAAATCCCCGGGGGGGTACTCAAGTTTGGTTTTGGTAGGGATGTGCCATTGAGAATTTGAAAGTGGACCCACAAATATACCAATTTTTCCAGAAATTTGGACCCATATATATACCAAAAGTCAAAATTTTCGGCCGAATTTAACCCAAATTGTCTTAGTTTTTACAAATTTTCCCAACATTTTGGGAAAATTTTGGCTAGATTAAGGAAAAATTGAGCTATTTTCCGAAAAAATTGAGAAAATTTTGAAAAAAGGACCCATTCATATACCAAAATAGGCTTTGAAAAAGGGGTCATTGACATTGATATGGCGAAAATGCTACCCATATTTGCGGCACGTCCCGTATGGTCATTTGTACTGAGTACCCCGGGACCAAATCCACCAGATAGAAGCCGTTCAAAGGCGAGCAGCCCGCTTTGTCAAGAGAGATTACGATAGAGCGCAGCAGTGTATCTGCCATGATTACGAACTTAAACTGGAGAACACTAGCGGAGAGAAGAAAGATCGCCGTCTGACTGTCTTTCAAAAGGCCTCACGAGGGTTACTTATCCATACCAGTTCGAACGCTGCTGCACCCGGTCAAGCGCTCCACCAGGAGGTCACATACCAAGTCATTTATCGAACTATACTCTTCAAAAGACTGTTTTAAATACTCGTTCATACCTAGGACTCTCATAGACTGGAATAATTTACCACAACAAATCATCAGCACAGAAGATCCAAAAGCATTTAAACAACAGCTACAGAACCACTTCCAGTAGCAAGTATCAAGCAATAGCGCACACACAATATCCGACTCGCCTTTCTCCACCTGGAGTGTTGAGCCGTAACTTGAAGAAGAAGAATTGAATTGGGCCAAATGCTAGCTCGTTCACGTAGCGGTTGCGTTGTCCCACTGGCCTAGATTGCCTGGCGATCGGAGTGTTACCGTCAGTACTAGAGCACTCGGACTAGGCCAAATGCATTCATGAATGTCATGAATGATGTACCTCATATGATACATGCATAAATGACCTTGTTGATGACAGGAAGTTGAACTTGAAGTTGAAATTGAAGAATCAAGGCTTGATCGAAAAGTCTATCCTCAATCCAGACCAGGCTAGGGCAGGCCACGTACTGAACTGACGATGGATGAGGTAGTACAGTCAGCAGGGATAGTACAATGATTTTTTTTTTAATTGGAGGGGACGTGTTATCAAAATAAGCCCAATGGAACTCAATGATTTTCGGAAGTTTTTACGGCCTTAAACACCTTGTTTTATTGTTTGTAAAAGCGAGATAATTACTCAATAGCGAGAATTGCGGCGAGAGAAAACCGAGATTATGCGTTTTTTGCGGGGCTTATTTTTATCTGATCTTTTGGAACTTTTTTAAGACCAAAATCATGCGAATTGGTGCAACTCAAGACATTCGAACTTTGAAGGTAGAGGCTGCTTATGGGTTCGAAACGGAAGTGAAAGATGGAATTGTTATGGTTACAAGAGGCTGTAAAACATGCAAGGAACAGGCTGATCGCAGAACCAAAGGAATCGATTGTAGCCAAAGACGTCAAAACATACGCCAAGGGCACAAATTATGTAAAAGACCTCTTGAACCCCTCGCCTAAGCTTCCCCAGGAGAGCGATGAACCACTCACCTACAGCTCACCTAACAGTTGTGAGGAGAGCGATTTGTCACTCGCCTGCAATTTTCAAAAGACCAGGCCTGTACTGTAAGTGTCCCCTATTCGAGTGCACAAGATGGAATCAGCCAAATATCAGCAAAAGCAACCAATGGGAAGAAGCGATCTGTCGCAAGTGACGTCATGCCGACCGACAGAATTTATCGTAATATTTATTACACATCTTCTATAAATAATACGTCTTACCTAGGGTGTTGTATACTGGAAATTTACACCAATTATTTATAATCTTTACACAATAAATATTCACCAGGCATATTCACTCAGCCAAACCTGCAAAACTTCAAAATGTAATTAATTATTAATTGATGAAAAAATAAATCTCCATTCTTTTATATTTTTAGAATTTAATCAAAAGCCCCAAAATATTTACCAAACTAAGTAAATTGTGCGATATTTGTAAATGCAACATCAGGAAATCTTGCACTTTTTGCATGCTTTCCGTATTAAACGATGGTTAAGGGGAAATCCCAGTTGATGCCACTGACACGACTGTCAGACTGACGCTTACTATTTAGGTGTGCCGAACTGCTGCCATGCGGTTAATGTTTTATTTATCACAATCTGAAAATATTCAGTTTTTAATGTTTAAATAATCTATGTTTCCTTTATAGTGATAGGCTGCAATAGTGATGTTTCAGGCAGCTTAGGGTACCGTACCGGCTTATTTGATGCAGCTTGTTGTTCCGAGTAATTTGACACCAATTTTATTTGAATCGGGCCAAAAATTGAGACGGTGCCGGGCCCTGCCGGCCAAATAACAACATATTGGGGGGGGGGGGCAGATTTGACCTTTATTTTCTAGTTTTAAAGGAATTTTGTCACATTAAGGATTATGGATAATGCATTTTTTGGTATACTTACATAGTTTTATAAGACAGTAAATAAGTAGTGGCTGCGTAGGTTTGAAAAACGATCAATAATAAAGTACAAGAGAAATAGTTATGCAAATAAATTAATATTATGTGGTTTGACACAACTATTTTTCTTGGACTTTATTATTCATCTTACATAGTTTTAGGTCTAGGAAGGCCATTTATGCACTTTGTGTCAAATGAAACTTTTTGGTGTCCTTAAAATTTGCAGTTTTGGGTAAAATTAGGCCATGAGGGCGCTTTACCTGAAGTTTTAGCGTCCCTTTTCCCTGCCATTTTTGTGTTTTGTTAAAATCATACTGGAGATAATCATCAATCATCCATATTCTGACATTTTCAGCCTTTTATCACATTTGGTGTGACCGCAGCGCTAATTTTTAGTATACAGGGGTCAACGAACTTTGTATCACATAATTCAATGGAAGCATCTCTAAACATTTTCAAATGGGTACTATGCATAAGTGAAATAAGCTTGAGAGTTCAAATTTGGACAGATGCTGTTAATTATCAGTAACTTTGATTTGATAATAAGAAATAATGAAATTTCAGTAGAGGGGATACGTAACAGCTATTAGGCTGAACAGCGCCCTCACATCCTAAATTAGCTCTTAAACTTGCATCAAAACATACGATTTGTGTAAAAATTGCATAAATATATACAGGGGTCCCAAAATCATGTAAATAATCATTAGAATCCAAAAAAAGCGAAGAAAATGCCCATAATGTAAGCATAGGAAAATGCCCTATTATTTTTTTGCGCGTGCCAGTTTTTGAAAATGTCCAATTTGCGCATTTTTTACCAAAATGCATGATTTTTCTCCCTAAAAAGTTCAATTATGCAATATTAGGCCAGGTAAGGCGGTCGCCTAGGGCGGCAAACGTAGAGGGGGGCAAAAAAAGGGAAAAAAAAAAAAAAAAAACGGGAATGGAGAAAAAAAAGGGAAAAGAAAAAATGAGGGCGGATAAAAAGAAAAAATGGGAGGAAAATTAAAAAGGGGCGAAAAGAGAAACAGAAAACAGGGCGGAAATAACCAGTGGCGAACGGTGGTGGAACGTGGCGCCACCCTTAGAGCAGGCGCGCCGCCCTTAGGGCGCCTGAATTGACCAATTCAGCATCAATTCTGCTTCCCTCCAAGTGATGAAAGTCGAAATTTTCGCGTGCTTCACGCGCATTTCGCACAAGGTAGTTTCAAATATAAGACCGATATTCAATTTCATTATAACCAAAATTAATTAGTGGTAAGCCCTACTTGTGAACATTTTTGCTTGCTCCACGCGCAATTGTTTCAAGAATGGGGGGGGGGTCATTATGTATCCTTAGCCCTGGGCGCCACGAACCCTAGCTCCGCCACTAGAAAAAAAAACTGATGAGTTTTCAAGGGGGTAACACCCCTTAACACTTTTTTGTATGCTTTAGTGGGGCGGCAGGGAGAGGCTTTGCCTAGGGCGGCAAAATCCCTAGGAACGGCCCTGGCGGCGGCCTATTTTCTATACTTTTTTTACATGGATTGCATTGCAGATCATTATGGATTCTTTGATTTTGATTCAGGATTTTGGAAAATGAGTACCGTACGAGGGGCAGTCAGTATGTTTTAAGAGTGGACTCGTGACGTCATATGTGGATTGTTTTCATGGCATTTCTCAATGATTACATAAACACTGTACCTTTGTCTTTCAAACAACACATGCAAAAATTATATCACAGTCACGCACATGATTAATGGTCTAGAGTCACCTGGTGAAATTGAGTAGTTTTTGTTAAGGGAAATAAGAGGCTGAAATGAGGTATTGTTGTATTTTTTATATTTTCTTGGGAATTAAAGAATGGAGAATGCTGCCTTTTGGAACAGTATTAGAACACAAACTACCAGTTCATTAAACCATGTTTGTTGGGCTGTAAAGGTAGTAGTTTGTTTAAAATGCATGGTCAAATATGTCTTATTTTTGACAAAAACAAGGCTTTTCTTTCTATACAAATCTTGATATTGCCAAAATAGCAAATGTGGAAATTTAATTTTTTTGGCCAGTTCTGTTGACTAATCTCCAAAATTAAAAGGGAGTCTCCTAGAAAATATTTGAATCCGTGGTTAAAATATAACTGTTATTCTACCATTGTTACATTATACAAAAAGTAGTGGTACAGAGAGAGAGGCCATCGTTTTAATAAGAAATTTATTTTTAAAACTTTTCTGTTCATTTCAGGTTGAGATCATCCATAAAAATTCATATAAATATTTAAATTAAAATTTTCATAGCATTTTGTAATATTTTAGGCCCTATTTACATGGAATTTTGCCATTTTCGTGCATTTCCACCATGTTGTATCGGTCATCCTACCTACGCATGCGCAGATTATTGTTTGATTTGCACCAGTTATCATCGCACTGAGTACTAGCACTAAGGTTGGCATTTTCGGTCGGGTAAACGGGTACCCGCCGAGATTACATTACCAGGTAGGAAATACCCTACCCGGGTACCTGAATTCAAAAAAAAAAAAAAATTTTTTTTTTTTTTTTTTTTTTTTTTTAAGTTTTTTATTTTTCGGTTTTGTAGTGTCCCTGGACCTAGACCTAAATGCTAGGATCATTCATGGTTGACCTAAAAAAAAAAAAAAAAAAAATTTCAAGATATTTTGTATTTTAATATAAAATTGATAATTTGTATTCATGTCATAGTCTATTAATGATTTCAAAATGCATTGAATTTGAATGCATTTTGAAATCATTAATAGAATATGACATGAATACAAAGTATCAATTTTCATATTAAAAATACAAAATATCTTGAAATTTTTTTTTTTTTAGGTCAACCATGAATTTTTTTTTTTTTTTTTTTAAATTTCGGGTACCCGATTACCCGCCCGAAAATGCGCCGGGTACCCGGGTACAAAATTACCCGAAAATGCCAGGCCTAACTAGCACTCACACGTGACCAGTCATTGTATTTTAGTCTGTTTCATTTTGGAGATAATTATAAGTCACTTGTAATAACTGCTTTTTCATTAACGCCATTTTTGCAGAATAATTTTGCTTCCATTCAAGCCCTAAAGTTGTTGAAGTTTCCAGACGTCCCATTTCCACCACAGTTTAATGACAAGTCTCATATTTTACCAAATGCAAACTGAGGACCTAGTGTTTATTCCTGCCAAAACTAGCCTTATGCCCCTTGTACTTTTTTCTGTTCTCGGACATTTTAAACATGTGTCTTTGCTGTAATTTAAAAGGCCCGCCTTTTTGCGTGATTTGGCAGTGTCCCTAGTTGATTTTATGCTAATGCTGTTGAAACGTAATCATGTGTATGATATAATTTTTACATACTGTGTTGTTTGAAAGACAAAGGTACAGTGTTTGTGTAATCATTGAGAAATGCCATGAAAACAATCCACATATGACGTCACGAGTCCACTCTTAAAACATACTGACTGCCCCTCGTACTTATCAAATCTTAAATTCGTGTTCGGACCTTAAATGCACGATTGTACCCAAAATGAGCAATTTTCAGCGTTTTTTGCACACATGTCCAACCAAATGGACTGAGCAAGTAAAGTTTTCTCGCAAATGGTGATATTAAAATTAAATATTAAATTTATATTTAATTTGGTATTATTATATTACATTTTTCAAGGAAAGGACTTAGAATTGATCAGTTCCGTTGTTGCCGGGGTTGTTGCTATGTATCCCTTTGATTGATTCAAATAGCACATACGCATTTCGCGTCAATGCGCATGCGGTGAACAATAAGATTGCAGGAACTTTCATGTTCCATACATTTAACAACTTTTTCAGTTGAAACAAAATGACGGCTGTGAAATTCTTACTCTAAATTTGTCTTTTCAGTAGTTTGTAATATAAAAATGGAAGAGAAAAACCGAAGACCTTCTGGATCAGGAGAAACAAAACAGAAGAGAAAGTCATCAAACAAGAAAAAAAGGAAAAATAAGGCAAAGGACCGTGAACGAAAAATAACTGCAAATGTAGAAGGAAAGGCCAACAGTTATGAGGAAACAAATTCTGATAGCGCAGTGGATTTTGGTAAGCTTTATTTTAAAATATAAATTTATGCATATTATTCATTTCAAGTCCTCCCTAACCCACCTGTAGATTTAGTATTCAACTTTCCTGATAATAATGCCATGGGTAAAGAATACACGATTTTGGAGACCAAAATATATATGCATCTCGATTTTCAAAAAAAATGCAAAAATATGCTATTTGCAACAAAAACAATTTTTTTTTTTTTTTTTTTTTGCGGATTTGGAGAGTTGTCCTTGGACTTAAAACTATGTGCTGGAATTTTTAAAAAAATTCCGCCCAATGTCAAAAAACACATTTGAAGCCAAAATATGTGAATTGTGCCGCAAACAATGTACCGGTACATGTAATTTCGTATTCTTAGCAGCCCTAGGTAAAGTGAATCATTGTAAGGTCATTGATGTCTGTTGTGCAAAATGAAAAAGACCAGCAAAGAAAATCGTTGTCCTAAAAGTGTGTTATGATTGTTTCTTAATTAGTAGTGTCATGGCTTTTTAAAAAAAAAACCTAATTGCACCCCCCCTCCTCCCCATGTGGTCAGGAGGGTTACATCCTAGCTTTACATGAGAAATTAAGAGATACTTGTATTTTAAACATGCGATGTAAAAAATATACAAGTCAGGGCCGTATCCCCGGCCGCCCCACTTTTTAAGACATTTGTTATGTTTTTCTTTATATCTTTATTTAAATTTGGGCATATATTTGTAATTTGGCCGCCCCACATTTTTCAATCTTGCTACGGCCCTGATACAAGTTAAACAATTTTGTATGGGTTTTCATCATGCCATTCTATGAAGCGTCTGCTACATACATATAAAAACAGGGAAAATCTATTCCAACTGACCACTGAGCTGGGAACCAAAGGATGATGGATCTAAAAGGATACAACAGTGTCACGGTTTCAAGAAAATGCCTTATCATATATATTCCATCTTAAGGGAAGGGGTATGAACGTTTGGACAGTATTATTGTGGGACATTAGAGCACATCAGACATATCGAATTGCATTCTGAATACGAAGAATGTCATTCTGATATCAAATAATTTTGAGTTTTTGAAATTCGCAATGTAATACACATTTTATGGCAAATCATTAAAAATTGATATTTTTGATATTTAACAGTACTTGAAGTAAACTTTATAAATCTGACGATTTATACTTAAAGTGTATGTAGGTGGGATGAAAAGCCGACGATCAATTGAAAATTTTAACCTTTCGTATTGAAGATATGGATTTTTTTCCCCAAAACACACAAAAAAATAGGTCAAAATTTTCAATTGATCGTCGGATTTTCCTCCCAGCTACATACACTTTAAGAATATATCATTAGATTTATAAAATTTATTTCGAGGACTGTTATATATCAAAAAATTGAAAAATATCAAATTTTAATAATTTGTCATAAAATTTGTATTATATCGTGAATTTCAAAAATGAAAATTATTTGATATCAAAAGACATTCTTCGATTCAGAATGCAATTCGACACGCCTGAGGTGCTCTCATGTCCCACAAAAAATACTGTCAAAATGCCATAAACGCTCATTCTAGATCCCTTAATGAGGCAGAAGTTTTGAATCTTTTGCAAACTGCAAATGTTATCAGCCCGGGTTATCAGTGACAATTGTGGCCAAGAAACTCCAATTTTTCATCTCATCATAATTTCACAAAAATAATCCACCCAATCAATTCTTGGAGTTTGTATGCTGCCCTCAATATAATTTTCAGTTTGGTTGTTCAACAAATACATACACATTGATTTTCATTTTGTGATTTCTTACATGTACTCTAAGGCAAAAAGGCATGTATCAAAGTATTTCATTATGCAGTGCACATAAATGTGATGCAAATGGGGGAGTGGAGGTAGTCAAGTTGACCTAAAAATGACATTTTCTTTGGGAGTGGAGTTAGCAAACACATTTGGGGGGGGTGATCCATTATTGTGTTCTCAGAATCTTCCTTCCAATACTTTTTACAGAGTGAAAGAGTCCAATATAATCAACACTTGGGCTCAACCCTTTGACTGTGTTGGATAGCCCCCCCCATTTTTTGTCAACAATTTATTGACCAAAACTTTTTTAAATCTTATTTTAGACACCCCCCAATCCAGAGACAAACTAAAACAACCAAGGCAATTACATATTACTGTTTTCTTCACTATTCGTATCATGGTAGAGGCAGGCATTTTGAGAAAATTGATATAAGGAATCAATTTTGATTGACTTTTTTTGCAGATTATTGATAATTTATTATTTAGAAGTAAAATCCTGGAAGCTTGATTTATCACACATTAATATCTTACTATACCATGTATACTGAGTAGAATACATGCACAAACTGTCTAGCTTTTGATCCAGGAGGGGTACGGTACTCAGTTTGGTTTAGGTATAGGGACCTAGCAAATGTTCTTAAAACATTTACTCAAAACATTTTTTTTAATATAACTTTTAAATGTCGTATTAGGCTAATGAAAGTTGATCCCCAGTTTCCCGTTACATAGTTTTTCATGACTGGGTAGGTGACTGTTTCATTATTCATTATTCATTATTTTGATGAGTTTCATTATCGGTGCAAAGTTAATTACGGAATGCTATGTTTTGAGGCCCAAATAAAAAAATAAAGTATAGTAATGACCATGCTTCACTCAAATATTTTACCAACTTGGTCTTCAAAACAAATTTTAATTAAGCACATCTTCTTTGGAATCTTCAAATTAACCTATAGGTTGTGCAACATATGAAAGCACCAGAAGTCCATAATAGTCTTTGGAGAACCACTTAAACATATAAATACACTGTGTCTGTGTGTTCTATTGCACACTACTTTTTACAAACCAAACTTACTCTCCACTAGCACATCTTTGGAAGCAATATTTATACGGAAATTAGTTTGTCTACTTGCACAAACTGTTTTTGATCATTTAGGTTGCACAATAAAATATTGTAGCTGTTCTGTCAAAACTTTAATACTTGACACAGGTCCTAAAACAGATCTTTGAAAGTAAACTTTTATACATGGAAATTGTATTGTTTTCCAATTTAGGTTGCACAACAAATGAATGTGACAACTTGCTTTCCCCAACACAGCACCTCACTATCGAGAGATCAGACAGCGACAGTCCGGCAAATAAAACATTAAATGATTGACCAATGTCGGTTGTAATAATTGTCCACGGCAGTCGGACCTTGCCCTCCTCCTCCACCTTCACGGAAATCAACATATTTATCAAAAACACCAGTAGGGGAAAGTAAATTGTCACAGTCAAAATGAACAAATAAACAAAATTGAAAGCAGAAATAAACTAAATCTGATAATTCGAACGTTCACATGGAGGTTGCTGGTAAAAATCATCACAGGGTGCACGTGTTAATAATAAAACAATCATGCAAGTTTTTTTTATTAAATACATATATTTGTAAGAAAAGCAGAATAAATTTGACTTTAAATTGTATTTATTTTATTTATTTTGGTGTTGTCTATATATAGCGCGCTACATAGTGCACGGTAGAAATGCTTTCATATTTGTTCATACGCTGGTTCCGCGAACTTGGCTGCCTCTCTTTGTGTTCGGTCTATCCATTTAGTGGTAGGAGAAACTTAGATGCAGGGAATTGCTAGTCTCCAGTAAATGCGCCCTACGATATCGCCATTTTACCACGTAGTTTAACCCAGCGTTTGCGAAGACTATTCGGGCCGGTCAGGGTCGCCGTAAAAGTGCTTAAAATACATGTCGGACGTGAAAGATGACATTAAAACTATCCTTTTTTTCTTAAAAACATGAAAAATGTGAAATAATGAAATAATGGAAAATAATGAAATATTTGATCGGCATTTTTTTCTGACCGGAGTCGGGTAACGGGAAACTGGGAGTCAACTTTCATTAGCCTTATGTAAATGTCATGAAAACGATTTTAAAACGTAATTGGAAAATATTTTGGGCAAATATTTTCGGAAAATATTTTGTCAACACTTATAACATTCTGTTTTGAATATTTTACAGGAAATTTAAAAAAATTGAATGTTGTTTTAACGTTTTTATACATTGTACCTGTTATATAACCCGACATTTTGTGTTTGCTGGAGTGGGGATGTGCCCCAATCAGAGAATCTCGTTACATGCCATTTATACACAAACACACCAGAAAAGGATTTAATATCGCACTCTAAATACATGATCAGTGAACATGAAAAAATGACACAAAATTTCTGGCACACTTCTGTATGTGATGTAATCAAGCAAAATCAGTCGGAAGTTGGATTTTTCCACCACATATTATTTTGAGTCTTGTGGGAATACATTATTTTATTATTATAAGTTTGTGAAATACACTGTAGAAATTGCTCTTGGTTTTACCTCTGTCTGAGAACAGACTCTAGACATTATCAATATTTTATAGATCCGAAACATACTGATATAAAGGTCTAAGACAAATTCAATTAGTGTTGACCTGACTGTCAGGTCAAAGGTCATTTCAGCGAAAAGTTTGTATTATTCATGTTATTATCTCTGTCATTACCTATCAGTTGTAGATTCTCTAGCTGTGTTGAAAAGGATATTAAGCTCCAGTAATTATGATTAACAACAATCCTGGTTTCCACCACATATTATTTTGAGTCTTGATGGAATACATTATTTTTAGGGTTGGGATTTTCGGGTAATTTTGTGCCCGGGTACCCGTTTATTTTTCGTTTATTTTTATAAGTTTTTTTTTTCGGTTTTGTAGTGTCCCTGGACCTAAAATGCTAGGATCATTCATGGTTAACCTAAAAAAAAAAAAAAAAAAATTCAAGATGTTTTGTATTTTTAATATGAAAATTGATACTTTGTATTCATGTCATAGTCTATTAATGATTTCAAAATGCATTGAATTTACAATCGCAAATTTCCAATTTGCGAGTGTTCTGTTTTTGGTCAGTTCTTGCACAGCCGCCATCGGCGCTGTGCATTGTTTTTACCGCGTTCTTTCTTTCTGGTTTCTTCTGTCAACATTATGATCAGCCATCGTAGCCACATGCTTTCATGCATGTTGACCATACTTGGTCAGTAGAACCGTTTGGTGGTGCCACAGATGTCACATGATCAACTTCCGGTCAAATGTCATCCACTTCCGGTCTATGGCCAAAACTTGGATTTTCACTAAAAATGCTACTCCTCCCACATATAACATAGCATCATGACGTCACTTGCACACATGCATCACCTATAGCCAGTGTCCAAAAGTTATACCACAGAATTGGGATCAAAGGTCATTAAGGGGTCACTTCCGGTCAAAAACCCAAAAATTTGTAAAAAATATTCAAAACATCACTGTCTTTACAAATTACATAGCAGAGAGTCGCCATTAGCACACATGCATTGCTACTATCCAGGGTCTTTAGGATGCCTACAGTTTTGGGGTCAAAGATCATTAAGGGGTTACTTCCGGTCAAAAACCAAAATTATCAAAAAGTTTAAATTTTTTTATCTCAAAATGTAAACAGACCAGAGTAATATAATCATCATACATGAATTGTGTTACCTGATGTATGAATGTTATTTTTATTTTGGGGGTCAAAGGTCATTAAGGGGTCACTTCCTGTTTTTACCTAAATAACTTTAAGAATTTTTATCTCAACAAGTAAACATAGTAGAATTTTTAAATTAAAATTGGAACAATACATTTTGTCGGTATTAATAAGGGTACGTAAGGGTCAAAAGGTCAATCAAAAATTTTAAAAAAATCAAAATCCATGTATAAGTTCGATTAAGCTGAAATTCACCAGGAATATTCCTTATGACATCCTAAGCACTATGTAATATTTTTATGGGTCAAAGGTAATTAAGGGATCACTTCGGTTCTCACAGATTCGGGTCATAACTCATTTGTCACTGCTGGCTGTGCATGCTTTCATGATGCAGGCGAACATAATCAGATCTCGTTCTTTCATTCTTTCTTCTGTCAAACTTTTAACGAGCCATCGTAGCCATATGCTTTAAGCCAATGTGACCATATTTGGTCACAAGGACCATTGGGTGGGGGGACAAATGTTACATGACCAACTCGGGGTCAAAGGTCATCCAAAGGTCATTATGGCCAAAATGTGATTTTCACTAAAAATGCTTCTTCTTCCACAAATTACATAACACAATGTCGTCACTTGCATACCTGCATCGCCTTTAGCCAGTGTCTAAAAGTTGTACAAAGAATTGGGGTCAAAGGTCATTAAGGGGGTAAAATCTTACATTTGCATTATCTCAATATCCGTAAGGGGTATGGGGCTCAAACTCAGTGACAACAAATCTCATGACCAGGGGAACATTTTACAGGGGTCAGGTCAAAGGTCATGCAGAGGTCATATTTTAGAAATGCATTTTCTGTACATCTGTAAGGGGTACGGGACTCACACTCTGTGACAACAAACTTGATGACCAGGGGAATATATTGGAACACTTTGCAGGGGTCAGGTTAAAGGTTATCTGGGGTCAAATCTTATAATTTCTTTTTCTGGACATCTGTAAGGGGTATGGGGCTCAAACTCAGTGATAACAGATCTCATGACCAGGGGAACATTTTGCAGGGTCAGGTCAAAGGTCATGCAGAGGTCAAATTTTAGAAATGCATTTTTGGACATCTTTAATGGGTACGAGGCTCAATTTTGATGACAACAAACCTTGTGACCTGGGAAACATTAAGGTCAAAGGTCATATCAAAAGGTCATTAAAGGGTTACATGCCTGGTGATTGTCTGCGCTCTGTGAGCGCCAAGTTATCTCTAGTTTATTATTATAAGTTTGTGAAATACACTATAGAAATTGCTCTTGGTTTTACCTCTGTCTGAGAACAGACTCTAGACGTTATCAATATTTTATAGATCCAAAACATACTGATATAAAACTTTGTGCAAATAAATATCAATACCAACATTACATTTTCATTTTTCCGAAATTGATAAGGTAGACGATTTTGAGAGACAATTTGACATAAAACAATAAGTGTATAATAGCTTCATTTATTGAAAAAGACAAACAAACTCTAAATAACTCATTTATTTCTGGAACATACTATAAATTTATCTGCCTGTCTAGAATATTTTATTGGAAAAGCCGTCTACATCAAACAAGGAGACAATTAAATATATAGATC
This sequence comes from Amphiura filiformis, assembly GCF_039555335.1. Taxonomy (NCBI): domain Eukaryota; kingdom Metazoa; phylum Echinodermata; class Ophiuroidea; order Amphilepidida; family Amphiuridae; genus Amphiura; species Amphiura filiformis. The sequence continues at coordinate 57,152,290 of NC_092629.1, read as the reverse complement.
TGTTGTCAGTTTGTATACCATTACGAGGATAGGCTAACATGGACCACAATTGCCTCATCCCAATGGCATAGTTCAATATCCTCAATTAAACAATCATAGTGCAACATTTGACCCTCAAGTTTCAGAGTATGAGTTTTTGTACCCAAATTTCCAAAGGTCATTTAATGAATGTGCAAATGTATTGGGGTTAAAGAACTGTGCCTTGATAGATGAACATGTTGTGGATCCTAGTGAGAAGATAGGCTAATATGATGTGAAAGATAAATATGTTTTGTACTATTTGTGTTGCGTTATTTCAATCGGCAGTAGTGGAGGTAAAACAAACGGACTGCTCTTTTTGTCACACCTGTGTGTTTTGTTGTGTAACTGTTGAGTTTATTGTATGGTTGGCAATTACTGATTACAGAACAGTGGCAAGAAGTATACTTTATCATGGAAGGAACTTGAAACAAGTTAATAATAAAGCTTCAATATTGTTCATCTTGTTGATACTTCAAGTTGAGTTTGTTTGCTTCACGCATGCCATCAAAGCTTCAATCGGAGATTGAGCTGTTGGATCGTGAATTTGTTGAACTCTGTTTGCTGCAGATAAGCTTGAATATTGCACATCGTGATCCTTCTTAAGAACCATACGTTTTTGAGTTACATTGTACATGTATCTCATGTCTGTACATCTGATTCACAACTTGAGACAAGCAACCAACATTTGATGATTTTTAGATGGGCAGTTATAAATGTTATTAACCACACATTTAATTTGCTGTGACTTTAAGGAATACACTGCATTGCAATACACTCCATGGGACTTACAGCATGCACCCTTCAACCTGATTGCGCTTCTTACCAGCAAGTTGAGGGAAACATTAACTGACCATCGAAGAGAATCAGGCTGTTAGTGTCCTGTTCATTTGAGTTGTACATTTTGATTTTATTGTTGTATTTATGTTGGATCATAAATCACATCATCTTCCAACTTTAGAGAGCTTGATATGTCCATGTTTTCAATACTTGAAGAGCTACTTTGATAATTGTAGTTAATAGTTTTAATAAAGAACACTGTGTGTACTCAATATTACTTCATATGTTGGAAGATGTGCAAATTATTGGAGCATCGTTTGACAGGTTGTTGTGTAAAAACTGAATTGACAGCAAAACCTCTTGAAGAGAGATGAATGCTACAGTGTGATTGGTGGAAAGTGACAACAACTCTTCTGGCTTATTGTCAAGGCATACTGCACATGGTGAGGCTGTATCATATTTTTAAAAGTGTATAAAGGAAAATGACTCCAAGAATTGGAAGAGTAGTTTGTCTAACAAACATTACGAAAGCAGCCCTGGTGATCATGTTAGTGCACACATGAATTAAAAAGCTAAAAACTAGTGTGGACTTGATGAAAAATGAAAACAATTCTAGTGTCTCTCCAAAGTGTGGAAACTAGTGTGGAATTATTGACAAGTGAAAATAATCCTTGCACCTTGCCATGGCACACAGCACAAAACCACATCATCTTCCAAAACTGAAAGGGGACAAATCCAAGAATGGGAAGAGTAGTGCTTTGTCGTCCAAAAGCAGTCCTGCTGATGTTGGCTCTAGGACGGACTCAAGCCCTACCAAGAGGAGAACATCAAAAAGTATGTGATATACATGTAGGCCAGTTTTGGTTCTTAAGGGGGTACTACACCCCTGGCCAATTCTGTGCCTATTTTTGCATTTTTCTCAAAAATTATAGCGCATTGGTGACAAGTAAGATGTATATTTATAGGGGCAAAGACTGCAACTACTGCACTGAAAATTCAGCAACTCAATGCAAGTAGTTATTGATTTATTGATCAAATATTCGTTTTCCCTCATTTTTGACTGTAACTCCACAACTGTTGTCTGTGCTGAAATAAAATTTCCAGTGCAGTAGTTGTAGTCCTTGCCCCTATAATATACATATCTTACTTGTAACCAATGCGCTATAATTTTTGAGAAAAATGCAAAAATAGGCACAAAATTTGGCAGGGGTGTAGTACCCCCTTAATGTTAAAAATAATTAATGGCACATAATTAAAAATCTACATGGCATTTGAACTGCCAATCTTTGTTTTGTTTACATCATATTTGCTCGCTAGCAAATCAGAGGATGATTTAAGCACTTCCCACCACGCCACTGTGTTGACTTGCGGTTAGCACAGCTGTGTGAGTGAACATGACACCACTGCTCGCACATTGCATTGACGGGCATGGTTAAATTTGAATTTGGACTGATATATAAATTTACAATAAAAACGCATTCAAAATGCTAGTCGATTTCACATTTTATGTTACCTACAGAAGGTGTGAATTATCCTTTATGCATCAGTTTTGTTCTGAAATCGACCAAGTAATAATGACACAAGCACAACACCCAGCAACCGTGATCCACCTCATGAGGTAGACGATGTGGTGTGACACCCGTTATTTCTGCCAGTGGAAACACAACGGTTAATGTTGATTTCATGTATCACATCGTGACCTTAAAAGCAGCTTGGGGTCAGGAAAATACTTTCAGTACTTCGGTACACACCGCAACCCTTATTTTAAGCGCCTGTAGAAACGTGGTGGTTGTTGCCTGAATCGGATTGTGGGTTACCGGGTAATACCGAGTAAAAATACAGAGTGCTCAGTGTAAACACGCAGAATGTGACGTGCATATTGCCATATTTCCCCAACAAATTTTTTTCAAAAAGCCCCTCCCACATTTTGATTAAAAAAATGAAAATAAAAAAATAAAAAAACAACACACTCCCTACGACCCTTGATTGGTTAATAGCATGTAAAAGGAAGGTTGATTCACCTGGTGCCTATCGGAGAAAAGGAATTGCAGAAAATGGTGAATAATTAAAAATTATTTATACAAGGCAAAAAGCAACTTTTCTAGGCATTGTTGTCATGGTGCCTTCAGGAAAAAAGTGTCCGACTATGAAGACCTAACGTTTGAGACGGTTTGTATATTTGAAGGTGCAAAATTAACCATAACTTGGCATAAGGCGTGCTGTTTTACTGCCGCATTCAGCAACTCATCATCACAACATTTAAGTTGTAAACAAACCGTGCCCGAGTTTGATTGTCAGATGCAAACTAGTCTTTTTAATTTTGTCTTCAATTTAAATTATAGTTTACATTTTGTGTCGTTTTCACTCGACTTGGTTGTTGATTACACATGTGATGTGATCCACACAAGGAATTCATGTCAGTTTTGTTGAGTTGTCAATTTGGGCCAGAATTGAGTGACAGATGACATTTAAGATTATTCCTAGTAGGCTGGCTAAATAGATCATCTTCCTGGGTGAGTGCTTATCACCAAATAGGGTTGCATAACTTTAGCTCTCTTAGTTGTCGACTACACCAAATGGTTGTGACTACAGTGACTATTACGACTATTTGGAGGTCAGAACCTAATAAAATTGAGAACTAAAAAGTGCCTTTAATGCATGAAATTGAATAAATGAGGTATGGTCAAAAGAACAGCTGTCGTATGTAGTGCTGAAATTTAAATTTAGTTTATTTCAATCTGCACAGCATATTTTTAACCACAGTTCATTTATTTCATAAACCAATGTGATTACATAATATTGGAGAAGAAAATACAAGCGCTGTATTTTAGTGTCCCCTCAATTACAAACACAACAAAATGGAAGGAAATTATATAATTGTGCTTCCAGTTTCTGCAACGCAACATCTGCTGACCCTAATTAAACCAATTTAACTTTCTATATCACCTATAAGTGATAGTTTTTGTTCCATAGTCAATCCTTATTAAAGTGTTATTTAGTATGCCAAATATATAATGTTTATCACCTATATCACAAGCGAGCCATGTTTGGCCCTAAACATGCTACGGCCCTTGGTTTAGTCACATCTCTCTCTGGTAAACATACTGCCGCTTGGCAATAGGCATGAGGTGTCACAAGATTTGGAATAGATTTAATTGGGGTTCTGGCAAAGTTCAAAGTTTTATGGCGTGCCTGAAACAAAAAGACTTGTATTGCCTATTTTTTCGACCGACCCTAAAATCTGAAAAATAGGGTCGCAGTTTTTTTGGTTTTTTTTTTTTCATATTTGAATTTTCATATTTGGTTATAAAATACACAAAAATGTGAAAATATTTTGCCTGTTTGTAGTTCATACTGCACAACTCTGATTTATTTTAAAAACAAGCCTAAGAAATTCAATAAATCATTGCTTACCATGGTATTTTGTGGTGAACTTGCATTTTATAATAATGTATGTGACAAAAAAATGCTCAATGTGCATTACATGGTAGCTTCAAACTCTCATAAGCATTTCTTCATTCCCATTTTTATTTTCACCACAGGTAAACGCAAACCTAAAGGATCACAAAGCCACTCATCAGAAGGCAGCAGGACAAAGCTAACAACTAGCAAGAACTCACTGTCGACTCTGCAGAATTCGAAAGGCGTGCAATCGGCACCCGTGATTGGGACACGCAGCTTGAGCAGTTCCGGTGTCAGTTTACTAGACAAAAAAGGACTAATGGATTTATACGCCTTATTTCCATCCGAATCCGAACCCGATAAACTTGCAGTGTCTGCTTCCCGGTCATCTGCCGATTCAGAGCAGAGCGAGGTCGCAGAAACAGTGGATGAAAGCATGCGCTGGGAAAATGCCGAATCGGATCCGGAAGATGAAGCGGAGAGGTTACGTGTGTACAAGATGAACAGGCGGAAACGGTATCTTATCGATGCGTATCAGAAACGGGACGATAAAGAGGGCGTCTTAAAACTTGCCAAAGAGATTGGTGGTCGTAGAGATGACAATTGGTGACACATCTGGTGATCTTTATTATAAGGGATGGTTTCAAAACTCGACCGTTGGTTCCGTCCAGTTGGAGTCGGTTTCTATTGTTCTAAACAATGACACACGCTTCAACCGCCGGTCAAGTTATGAAGCCGCCGCTAAAACAATATTTTTGTAACTTATTTATTTCACAAATTGAAGGAAGTCCCATACATGTATATGTGATGCGATCAAGCCAAATCAGTCGGAACTCGGAAATATTGATTTTGAGATATAGCCCAACAAAGAAAGGTTTTCCTTTTGTTTCCTCTTGTTTTGGAAACTCTTAAATTGCTCATATCTTTGGAACTGGTTGTTCAATTTCAATGGGGTTTTCTGAAAAATCCAGCTTTGTAAATGCTTTTTACTATCCTATAGGAAACTGAAAATTTATTACGGCCGAGTTCCGACTGATTTTGCTTGATCGCATCACATATGAGCAATAGCCAATACAGTATTGCTAATAGTCTGCCAAATAGATCAGAACTTGATTTCAGGACAGTTCCAATTCAGGTGCACCATACATGTTTAAAAGAAGTTAGCCCACCAACATCTTTTAATTGACACCCAAAATAGTTTCAAGGTACACTGTAGAAACTACGGTCAAAAGTAGCACCTGATTGAAATTGAATACCTGAGTGGAAGAAGGGCCCAACTCCATCAACAGTTTTTTTTGAGATATTAACAAAAAACACAATATTTGGAAAAGTTTTAAGAGATAAGCTGTTTTCATCTTCAGGGGACCTTTAGTACTGGTACATGAACATACATTATAACATACATGTGAAATGATATATGTTGCAATGGCAATGGTACAGGTATTTTAAAATATGATAAACTCATGTTTGTAAAATGGAGTTGGGCCCTTCTTCCACTCAGGTATTCAATTGAATTTATATAGCAGTCAAGTTAGCTCAATCGATAAGGCGTTCGCCTATGGTGCGAGAGGTTGCGGGTTCGAACCCTGGTGGTGCCTAGTATGCTCTTGTGGAAAAATTGAGTTAGCTTGAAATTCCCCTGGACAAGGAACTCACTGCTAATTTGTCTCGTTGTAACCCGTACGAAACTCGGGGAGCTGATCCTGGTTGCGATGGTTATTTGTGGTATGTCTAGGGTGTGCGCTCTTGAAGCAGCAAAGTCCCTGAATTGTTGTTTAATGGTTTATGGAATGATGTGTGGCCATAGTGGTCAGCAACAACCTGTAAAGTGTGCTGAGGCTTGTGGATCAACATCTAGGCGTTGTGCCTGTGCAAAGTGTAGCGCACTATAAATCACTGCGCTTTTTTTTTTTTTTTTTTTTTATTGTTTGGTATATAAACTGACCAGATATATTAATACTTTCTCATGCTATCACACCAAGGTTGTTATTCTCACGCCAAGGTAGTAAATGTCACACTAAGGTAATAAAGTCTCACGCATCGTCAAAATCAATTTTTATCCCCCCCACTTAAATTATTAGATTAATAAATCACACTCTTGCTTAAAATGCAGGTGTTATTAAGTATTTACTGAAATAATATGCTGTTACATGGGTGCCGCCATATTGGATTTGAACATGGAAACAGAAGTGAGTCTTCAGTGTGCTGGATATGCCATGCAGACTTTCGGATGCTGACTTTCTCTATACCTACTTTTTGCAACCCATCAGGTATACCAATTTTTCATAACAAGAGCTAACAAGTGCCCAAATTGTACCCCAATTTGCCCAAATTGGTTGCTTTCAAGGGCATTTTTGCCTTGGGCACATTGGTCTTCACTGAAAATACACCCATCGATACAGGGGCTATTTTAATGTGTCTCACTGTCACGTTCGTGTAATGAGATAAAATATTCGTGCAGTGACAATTAACAATCCGTGTAGATATGCTTTAATAGTAGACAATGGTAGAGCCTTTCTTACGGTCACATTAAAATAAAAATGTCAATTTTTTTATTTTTGAAATGCACTCTACTTCATCAACACTTTTATCTCATTGCACGAACGTGACAGTGAGACACGTTAAAATAGCCCCTGCATCGATATGCCAAAATTGCTGAAAAGGTACCCCCCTGCCCCAAAACCATGGCATGCCATACACCTTCAACCAGGGAGAACCGCCTCCAGGATAAAGCCTGAAAACTGTATATCTCATACATTGCCTTAACCTGTAGAGGACATTGGAGTGTCTTCACTCAGCAAGCAAGATAAGTACCCACACCCGGGACCCACACCCCCTGTGTCAATGTATCTTCCAAGAAGTTTAAGAATGTTGGAATTAGTGTTGACTTGAGGCATATTTGTGGTGGGGGTTCACTAAACGTGCACAATGCTTCATATTTTTGCGAAATTGATATGGAAGCAGGTTTGTTGCTAAGGCCTGTGGTGATCTACCACTTACCTAGAAATAAAAACAAAACTGCAAAAGGTCCGCATATATAATGATTTTATTTTTTAGGAAATAAACCAAAGGATTGAGGAAGTCTTTTCAACATAACAAATTTGATTTCATAGCTGACCCCTTCCCTCTCTATCTGTAAACCAGAAGTACTCCGGATTCCAGAAATATAAAAAGTAAAAAGTAAATTTCGGATTTATATAGCGCTTTTTTCCAGCTCTTGGAGGATTCAACACGCTGTAATTTCGCCGCCATGGTGATCACCGATATATAGCACTAATTTTTTGGAATTAAAAAAGTATTATCATGTTTTGTGAATAAAACAAAGCTAAATCCTAATCCTTTAGTTAGTTCTAACTGGCAAGAAAAGTCAAATTTTAATATTTTTGCAATTTGAGGGAAAGTGGGCCCAAAACATGATGCAATTATGCATGTTTTTTTTACAATATTGTACTTGGTACAAGTCTTAAGCAATCAAAATCTTTAATCTTAGAGTTATTAATTTTTGATAATTGGTTAAGAAAAGGATAAGAAAATGTGTTTTCCAAAGATTACAGCTCAACTTACCGTACTTTGCCTAACCAGACAGTCCATGCCAAAATTGTTACTACACCTTTACATTTCATCGAATCTCTTTTTGATGTCTGTCATTTTGAACATCACACTTGAAAGATGTATGCTATGTTGAAACTTTATTTTGCAATTTCATAATTTGCATATTTGCATATTTGCAAGAAAAAACATGAAAATCAATAAATACCTATATTTTTCACAATTTCAATATTTTATTAGAAATTAAGCATGTAGGCCGTTTGTTATGACTTGATGAATGAAATTGTTAAAACAGATTTTGATATTTTTGCTTATTTTTCCTTTTTTGCCCCAAAATGTGTAAAAATCAACATTTTTGGATGACCTATATTTTCTTTGAATATTTATCAAATTTCTTAATTTAGGTATAATACAGTGCAGAAAAAGATGTCAAAAAAATCTGTTAAAACAGATTTCCAATAAATTGTTCCATTTTCCATTTTGGGTTAAATACTCAATTTTCATGCGCGGGATATTTGAAACATAAAATGAAAACATGTCCATTGCACTTTTTCCTCGAGATGTACTATAATATCAAGGTTACGGATATATTATAATCCCTGCTTATCTTCACTGATCCATCAGATACCTATTGTTATGAATGATCAATGAAAAGGTTCAGAACTGGGCTACTAATGGTCTGTCAAGTATCTATAGTTATTTTCATGACTGTGTCAACTCAAAAATCATGCAAGGTCGAATGTAGGAAAAGTATGATCAGTTGAGCTGTAGAGTGCATAACTTCAAATTGAGTCTCTGTACAAGTCTTTGTCACAGCATACTAAAATGCATGTTTTTGGCCCTTATTTCCCAAAATTGACCAAATATTAAAATGTGACTTTCGTTCAGTTGCAAATTAGAACTAACTAAAGGATTAGGATTTATACTATGATCAGCTCATGATAGGCAGGAATTTTTTTTTGTTACTGTGCAAGTCAATCCAAACTACACGCTCCCGTAAATTTACAAAAGCGCGTGTCATTCACACAATACGCATAGCGCAGTTCACTTAGGTGCTGACCGTGCTGCGCTCAGCTATGTGTACGCAATTCTATATCAATCCTCCATGTTATGAGTCCCGCCTATTATGAGCTGTTCAGAGTATGGCAATGTTTCATTGCAAAACAGGATAATATTTTTAATCCAATCCTAAACAAGAGCACCAATGGCGCTGTGGTTTCGCGCTTTTGGTGACAGTGAAAGTAATTGTTCTTGAGTCGATTGTGCAATGTGACAGATCACATTCAATGGGTACATCTGGTTGGTTGGTAGCTATCTCATTTGCAGAGCATATAAGAATACATCAATCAATTTAGGGAATTACTATTTAGCGACATGGATCGAATCTGGTGGAATTGGATAGAAATGGGTCCAAATGGACCGAAACTGATCAAAATGTATCAAAATACATAAGCCAATGTCAAGAATAGTGTTGTCTGAATAAGGTTTTGGCTATAATTAATTAGTGACTGTACCCACCGAGTTTAATACCTATACGTCAGTTTATACTAATTTGATCTCAGTTGACCCCAGGTGACCCTGAAATGGCCTTCCAAAACTTTGGCTCTAAATAGTGACTGTACCCACCAGGTTTCATGCCTATCCAACAGTTTTTACTCATTTGACCTCAGATAACCCCTGGTGACCCCAAAATGACCTTCCAAAATGTGACTGCAAATGTTGACTGCATCCACCAAGTTTC